>NW_028270182.1:35453836-36653836 GCF_037043375.1 Chiloscyllium plagiosum | reverse complement strand
ATTAAGTGTATCACAGGACACTGTGGGATGCTAGGGAAGAAATTGTGGAGACCCTAGCAAAGGTATGTGTACTACTGACAGCCATGTGTGATGGGCTGGCAGGCTGGAGGGTGGCATCATGGACAGTGAAGGATGTTTTCTGAGATTACAAAGGGATCTTGATGAAGGGAGTGAATGGGCTGAAAAATTAGAGATGGAATTCAATCTGAATAAATTCGAGATAATGCATTTTGTAAAACAAACAAGGGTAGAGCTTATACAATTAATGTTCGGGCCTCGGTTAATGTTTTAGAGCAGAAGGACCTCCGGGTTCAGGTACATAAATCTTGAAGCTTGCATCACAGGATGGATAAGACAGTGCTTTGCATGCCTGACTATTGCTCAGTCCATTGAGTGTAGGATTTGGGACGTCATGTTGAGATTGCACAGCTATTTGTGAGGCCCGTTCTGCAATACTCTGTCCAGTACTGGTCGCCCACTTAACAGGGAGGATATTATTAAGCTGCAGGGCATTCAGAAGAGATTTACCAGGATATTGCTGGGTAATGACGGCTTGAGTTCTGAAAAATGGCTGGATAGGCTGAGTCTTTCTTCACTGGAGCCTGGAGGTTGAGACATGACGGGATAAAGATTTATGAAAAAAATGAGGTTATTAGATCGATCTAATGGTAGTTGCCTTTTCCTCAGGATGGGGGAATCTCAAGAGGAGGGGCCACGTTTTTAAGGTTAGAGGAGAGAGATGTTCAAAAAAAAAAAGATATGGGGCAATTTGCTACACCGAGGGTGGTTTGAATGTGGAATGAACTTCCTGAGAAAGGGGTTGCTGTGGGTACAATTACAATGCTTAAAAGATATTTGGATAAACAGGTGAAGAGGGAAGGGTTGGAGTGATATGGGCCAGCAATAGGCAGCTGGGAAGAGTTTAGTTTCAGATTATGGTGGGTATCAAGTGAAGCGTCAGTTTCCATGCTGTATGGCTATATGACAAGAATATGGTTTTATCCCATTATTGAAGAAAGGATCAGGGCTGGGTCCACTGATGTGCATCATCTACAGAAACAATTTGGTTGAAAATATAGGAGTGATTGTGCGAAAGTTTGTTGATGATCAAATTAATGGTGTAGAGGGCGGCACGGTGGCACAGTGGTTAGCACTGCTGCCTCACAGCACCAGAGACCCGGGTTCAATTCCCGCCTCAGGCGACTGACTGTGTGGAGTTTGCACGTTCTCCCCGTGTCTGCGTGGGTTTCCTCCGGGTGCTCCGGTTTCCTCCCACAGTCCAAAAGATGTGCAGGTAAGGTGAATTGGTCATGCTAAATTGCCCGTACTGTTAGGTAAGGGGTAAATGTAGGGGTATGGGTGGGTTGCGCTTCGGCGGGGCGGTGTGGACTTGTTGGGCTGAAGGGCCTGTTTCCACACTGTAAATAATCTAATCTAATCTAATCTAAATACGGTTATCAAAGGGGATCTTGACCAACTGGGCCAGTGAACCAAGGAATGAAAGATGGAGTTTAATTCAGGTGTTAGATTTTGTTTCGACAAACCATGGAGGACGAACACAGTTAATGGAAGGGCTCTGGCCAGGGTTATCGAACAGAGGGAGAGAGAGACCAGGGGGGTGCAAGTTACATTGTTCCTCGGAAGTGGCGTACCAGGTGGACAGGATGGGGAAAGCGACATTTGGCACATTTGCCGACATTGGCCAGCAATTTGTTACATACGTTGGAGATATTTGTAACATTGTCATAAATATTTCCATTGGGCAGAGGAGGCCACGGGGTGACCCTAAGAATGGTGAATAACCAAGGGTAGGTGAGTCCAAAACTAGAGGATATAAACGGGAGGTGAGAGAGCAAAGATTTAAAGAGGGAGCTGAGGTGGAACATTATCTACAGAGGATGGTGCATAGACGGAACGGATTGCCAGGGGCACATGGGAGAAACAAGAACAATTACAGCATGGAAAAGACATTTGGGGAGGTACATAGAGAGGAGAAGGTTTGAAGAGATAAGGGCCAAACGCAGGCAAATGAGACTCGTTCAGTTTAGGTAACATGGGCAGCGTTGAGGAGTTGGACCACAGGTTCTGTTTCCGTGCTGTATCACTCTGTATCCAGTTAAAGAGGATTACAGTACCGAAATAAAGCATGTTGTAGACACTGAAGCAAGTTACAGTGATGGGGATGGCAGTCTGGAATGCAGTACGTCTCAAATATGTGAATGGACTATTGGGAATGGAGCAGGTTACAGGGAGAACTACTGTTACAGGAGTTAGAAATGACTGAAGACACTGGTGCACAAGCCATGCCATAGATACAGTGTTGCAGAGTAGTGAGTCTTAGTACAGTGTTGGAGGAATAGAACAGAAGATACCAAGCAGCATTCCCAACCACTCGTCGGAAGCCTGCTTTAACCTCTGTTGTCCTGCTGCTCACTAAGACAGCGCAGGCCTGGATTGATAACTCTGAAATCCCGATGCTGTCTCAGTGCAACATAGGTTAAAGTAGATGTGGTGATTGAGCATGGGGTGTGTCGATACTGTGCTCCCCATCCAGCACTGTATCTATATCATGTCTTGTTAGCCGATGCTTGGAGCCCTCTCATTGCTCCCTGCCCTGTGCACTGTGAGTGATCTTACCTCACTCCAGGATTTATTGAAGGTTCCAGATCTCCCTTCCCTTTCTATCTCTGGCTGACCAACCATCTTCAATGAGGTAATGGATGAGACACACAGCGTTTGGGAAGACTATCGAGTCAGCAACTTCCTGAGTACCGACAGGAAACAGAGAAATAGACAGAATGGGAAATTAGACTGATGCAGTGAGAGTTACACAAGGAGAATGGAAATGAGCCCCATAGATATCTGGAAAACCCCAGTCTGTGCTGTTGGATCTCTCTGGAGTGGAGAATTCTGTTGGCTCAGGATCTGAAGTAGCTGCAAGTGAGAGACAGAGACAGCAATTAGACCCGCACAGTGAGGGATACCACATGGAGAGGTACTGAGTGATATCACCAGAGTGATGGAAGACTTCAGGATCACACAATCATGTTGGAAGAACGGGTTTAGCTTCATGTATCAGTACTCAGGGATGAGCAACAGTGAGCAGGTGAAGTGATGGCCTAGTAATATTATTGTTAGGGCATTTGTCCAAAACCTCAGCTAATGCTCAGGGGAGGCAAGTTTGAATCCCATTATAAGATATGGTGGAATTTAAAAACAGTAATTTTAAAAATAACAATTAACAATCCATAAACAAATATGAAACCATTGCTGAGGCACAAAAATCACAATCCCTCAGATAAGATTCCATACAGTGTGGAAACAGGTCTTTCAACCCAACCAGTCCACGCCATCCCTCCGAAGAGTAAACCACTCAGACCCATCTCCCTCGACCTAATACACTTATCATTATGGGCAATTTAGCATGGCCAATTCGCCTGACCGGAACATCCGGAGGCAATTCACGCAGACACGGGGAGAATGTGCAAAATCCACACAGTTGCCTGGGGTTGGAATCAAACCTGCGACCCTGGTGCTATGAGGCAGGAGTGCTATCTCAGAGCGACCATTGTGTGATGAAACATCGTGAATGAGTAATGTCACCTGGAGAGATCCTCTGCGAAATTGTGATAAAGTGCAGTTTAAAGAAATATAAAGTTTTAAAGTGAATCACATAAAGGACAAGGTACAACTAGAAACAAAAATAATCAATAACATGAGTTTGAGAGGAGAACTGACCAAGGTAAACAGGCTAAACAGACTGAAATATGTGCCTGTCAATGAACAGTGGAAAACATCTGAAGGAGCAGTGTAAAACACTCAACAAAAGGACATTTCATTGAAACAGACAAATCCTCAGCAAGAAATCCCCATCGGTCCCACACTCAAGTAAAATGGATCATATTAGATTATCGGGCTTGGAGGATCACCAAAAAGCACTTAAAATCCTGAAGTGAGAGAATGTTTTAGGAGTAAGTTTTAAAGAGATTGCAAAGGGTCTTCTCGCAGGAGGAAGTCAGATGGGAGAGGGAATAATTGTCAAGGTTTTATGTCACAAAAGGAACTGGGAGAGGTGAAGGTGTTGGAGGTGGTGAGAGTGTTACAGAGAGGGGTCAGGGTCTGAACGATGTTACAAAGCCAGTACGGATTGCTGCAGCTGGAGAGGTTTGCAGAGGTAGGGAGGGATACATGTATTTTTTATTTATTCATTCATGGGATGAGGGTGTCACTGATTGGACCAGCATTCTTTGCCCCACTGCTAATTACCCAGAGAATAGCTCAGAGTCAGCCATATTAATGTGGGTCTGTGTCACGTGCAGGCCAGACCAGGTTAGAATGTTAGATGTTCTTCCCTCAAGAACGTAAGTGAACCAGATGAGTACTTCCTACTGATCAACAATGTTTTTATGGTGGCCCCATCAATGTCTTTTACAGATACAACATGACATCCCAACTTCTACCTTTAATGCTCTCCCCAATGAAGGTAACCATCCCAAACGCCTGCTTCACCAGCCTGTCTACCTGTGACACCACTTTCAAAGAACTGTCTACCTGCATCCCTGGGTCTCTGACTGACAACACTACCCAGGGCCCGAACATTAACTGTACAAGTCCCACCCTGGTTTGTTTCACCAAAATGGAACACTTCACATTTATCTAATTAAACTCCATCTGCTATTCTTCAGCCCACTATCCCAGTGTACTATTCGTCCTGTTGTATCATATATAACCTTCTTCACTGTCCACTTTACCAACAATTTCAGTGTCACTCATAAAACTTACTTACCAGGAAACCAATATTCCCAACCAAACCATTTATCCAAATGACAAAAAACAGGGGACCCACTCCACCGCTGGTCACATGCCTCCAGTCAGAAAGGCAATATGTCTCCCATCACCCTCTGTCTCCTACCATCAAGCCCAATTTTGTATCCAGTTGACTAGCTCCTCCTGAATGCCATATCCTTTTACATTGATCTGAGCTTATTACCCAGTTTACCATATAGAACGTAGAACACAGAACAGTACAGCACAAGACCCTTCGGTCATGATGCCATGCCCATCTTTTACCCGACTGTAAGATCAAACTAACTTACATATCCTTCATTTTGCTATAATCCATGTGCCTATCCAAGAGTCTGTTAAAATGACCCGTTCCACCGACCCACCACTCTCTGTGTAAAGAACCTACATCTGAAATCTCCCCTTACCCATCCTCCAATCACCTTACAAGTATGCCCCCTTATACCATGTATGCCATGGGATAAAAAGGTCTCTCACTGTTCACTCTATCTTTGCCTCACACCACCTTGTTCACCTCTACCAAGTCACACCACACTCTTCTTCACTCCAATGAGAAAAGCCTTAGCTACCTCAACCTTTCTTCGTAATACATGCCCTCCAGTCCAGGTTGCATCCTGGTAAATCTCCTCTTTACTCTCTCTAAAGCTTCCACATCCGTCCTGTAATGAAGGGACCAAAACTGAACACAATATTCCAACTGCGATCTAAACAGGGCTGTATAGACCTGCAGCATAACCTCATGGCTTTAAAACTCAATCCCCCAGCTAATGAAAGCCAATACAACATATTCTTTCTGAACAACACTATCTGCTTGGTGGCAAATTTGATGGATCTCTGGTCATGAAATCCAAGTTTCATCTGTTCCTCCAGACTATTCAGTATTCTGCCTTTACCCCTGTATTCTGCATTCAAGTCTCACCTTCCAAAATGCAGCACTTCACACTTTTCCAGATTTGACTTCATCTGCCACTTCTCAGCCCAGCTCTACACCCTGTCAATGTCCCATTGCAACCTCCAGCAGACATCCACACTGTTCACCACTCCACCAACCTTCGTGTCATTGGAAAACTTACTTACCCGCTCTTCCACTCACACATCCAAGTCATTCATAAAATCACAAAGAGCAGAGATGTTTTGACCTCTCCCTGCAGACAACCACTGGTCACTGAGCTCCAGGCTGAATGATTTTCATCTGTCATCACCCTCCGTCTTCTATGGGCCAGGAATTCGGTATCCAGACAGGCAGGTTTCCCTGTATCCCATGCTCTGTACTTTCTCAATGAGCCATAAATGTGTTTTGTCACATTCTCAAAGGATTCAATAAGATTTGTGAGGCATGACCTGTCCCTTACAAAGCCATGATGACTTTCTCTAATCAAACTATGGTTTTCCAAGGAATCATAAATCCTGTATCTCAGAGTCCTCTCCAATAATCTCTATTTTGAGTGCGAGCAGCAGCTGAGTTTAAACGAACCCGGAGGCTACAGCTCAGGTAAAACAGTTTGTTTTAAAATTACTTACCGATAGCGGGCAGCGATGTTTTTTGTTCTTCTTCACAGAAAGAGCGGGAGCAGCAGGGGGAAGTGACGACAACCAGAGGGGCAGCCGGGAAGGAAAGCAGTGAGTATATAAATCAGGTTCCAATGTTCTAGGGAAGAGGATAAATAGGGTGGTCAGTAGGACTTTAAACTTCTGAGTTGGGGGGGAAGGGAAAGTGAAAGCGACCGGGAGTATGGAGTTAAATGGAAAGATAAGCGGCAGGATAGCCTTTGTGCAGGCGGATTTAAACTTGAGACAGACTGGAAATGCAGCAAAAAGGAAGGATAACTTAGGACATCTTATGACTTCCAATATCTCTCATGATAAGAAAGTTAGCATTAAGGCACTTTACCTGAATGCTCTTAGCATTCATAACAAAGCAGATGAACTAATGGCACAGATCATCGTGAATGATTATGATGTGGTAAGCATCACAGAGACGTGGTTACAGGGGGGTCAGGACTGGCAGTTAAACATCCAAGGGTTTTCAACTTATCGAAAAGATAGGGAGGTGGGCAGAGGGGGCAGGGTTGACTTGTTAGTTGAGAACAAAATTAAATCTATGGCACTGAATGCCATAGCGTCGGATGATGTGGAGTCTGTGTGGGTGGAATTGACGAACCACAAAGGCAATAAAAAGCATAGTGGTAGTTATGTACAGACCTCCTAACAGTGGTCAGGACCAGGGACGCAACATGTACCGGGAAATAGAGAAGGCATGTCAGAAAGGCAAGGTCACGGAGATCATGGGAGACTTCAATATGCAGGTGGACTGGGTAAATAATGTTGGCAGTGGATCCAAAGAAAAGGAATTCATGAATGCTAATAGGATGGCTTTTTAGAATAGCTTGTCATGGAGGCCACAAGGGAGCCGGCTATTCTGGACCTAGTGCTATGGAATGGACCAGACTTTATAAAAAATCTCAAAATATGGGAACACTTAGGAGGCAGCAATCATAATATGGTATAGTTCAGTCTGCAGTTTGAAAGAGAGAAGGCAAAATCGCATGTAATGGTGTTACAGTTAAATAAAGGTAATTATGACGGCATGAGAGAGGAACTGACGAAAATAGACTGGAAGCAGAGCCTCGCAGGGAAGACAGTCGAGCAAAAATGGCAGGAGTTTGTGGGTAAAATTGAGGACACTATAAAGAGGTTCATCCCCAAGAAGAGAAAGATTATCCGGGGAGGGAGGAGACAGCCATGGCTGACAGAGGAAGTCAGGAAATCTATCAAAGAAAAAGAGAGATTTTACAAAGTGGACAAGAGCACTGGGAAATCAGAAGATTGGGAGGGCTACAAAAACAAACAGAGGATAACAATGACTGAAATAAGTAAGGAGAGGATCAAATATGAAGGTCGCCTAACCAGTAATATTAGAAATGATAGTAAAAGTTTCTTTCAATACATAAGAAACAAACGACAGGTAAAAGTAGACATTGGGCCATTTCAAACTGATGCTGGAAGCCTAGTGATGGGAGATAAGGAAATAGCAGGAGAACTTAAGAAGTACTTTGCATCAGTCTTTCCATTGGAAGAGGTGAATAATATCCCAACAATTAAAGGGAGTCAGGGCGCAGAGTTGAGTATGGTTGCCATCACAAAAGAGAAAGTGCTAGAAAAGCTAAAAGGTCTTAAAATTGATAAATCTCCTGACCCCGATGGGCTACATCCTAGAGTTCTGAGGGAGGTGGCTGAGGAAATAGCGGAGGCGTTGGTAGAGATCTTTCAAAAGTCACTGGAGTCAGGGAAAGTCCCGGATGATTGGAAGATCGCTGTTGTCACCCCCTTGTTCAAGAAAGGATCAAGGCAAAAGATGGAAAATTATAGGCCAATTAGCCTAACCTCGGTTGTTGGTAAAATTCTAGAATCCATCATTAAGGATGAGGTTTCTAAATTCTTGGAAGAGCAGGTTCGGATTAGAACAAGTCAACATGGATTTAGTAAGGGGAGGTCGTGCCTGACAAACCTGTTGGAGTTCTTTGAACAGGTGACAAGTAGGTTAGACCAGGGAAACCCAGTGGATGTGGTCTACCTAGACTTCCAAAAGGCCTTTGATAAGGTGCCACACGGGAGGCTTCTGAGCAAGGTGAGGGCCCATGGTGTTCGAGGTGAGCTACTGGTATGGATTGAGGATTGGCTGTCTGACAGAAGGCAGAGAGTTGGGATAAAAGGTTCTTTTTGAAATGGAAGCCGGTTACAAGCGGTGTCCTGCAGGGATCAGTGTTGTGGCCGCAGCTGTTCACATTATATATTAATGATCTGGATGAAGGGACTGGGGGCAATCTAGTGAAGTTGGCCGATGATACAAAGTTAGGTAGACAGGTAGGTAGTACTGAGGAGGTGGGGAGGCTGCAGAAGGATCTAGACAGTTTGGGAGCGTGGTGCAGGAAATGACTGATAGAATTCAGTGTGAGCAAATGCGAGATCTTGCACTTTGGAAAAAAGAATGCAAGCATGGACTACTTTCTAAACGGTGAAGAAATTCGTAAAGCCAAAATACAGAGGGATCTGGGAGTGCTAGTTGAGGATTCTCTAAAGGTAAACATGCAGGTTGAGTCCGTGATTAAGAAAGCGAATGCAATGTTGTCAATTATCTCAAGAGGGTTGGAATATAAAAGCACCGTTGTGCTACTGAGACTTTATAAAGCTCTGGTTAGACCCCATTTTGAGTACTGTGTCCAGTTTTGGTCCCCATACCTCAGGAAGGACATACTGCCACTGGAGTGTGTCCAGCGGAGATTCACACGGATGATCCCTGGAATGGTAGGTCTCCCATATGAGGAACGGCTGAGGATCCTGGGATTGTATTCTTTTGAGCTTAGAAGATTAAGGGGAGATCTAATAGAAAATTAGAAGATAATACATGGTTTGGAGAGGGTGGATGCTCGGAAATTGTTTCCGTTAGGCGAGGAGACTAGGACCCGTGGACACAGCCTTAGAATTAGAGGGGGCAATTTCAGAACACAAATGCGGAGACAGTTCTTCAGCCAGAGAGTGGTGGGCCTGTGGAATTCATTGCGGCAGAGTGCAGTGGAGGATGGGACGCTAAATGTCTTCAAGGCAGAAATTGATAAATTTTTGATGTCACAAGGAATTAAGGGCTACGGGGAGAATGCGGGTAAATGGAGTTGAAATGCCCATCAGTGGACTCGATGGGCCGAATGGCCTTACTTCCGCTCCTATGTCTTTTGGTCTAATCTGCACATCACAGACAGAAGACTGACAGGTCTGTGATTCCCAGGATTATCTCTATTCCCTTTCTTGATTAACGCATGGCTGATTCACCAAACCTGCACATCTTTGGGCTGTGGGTGGAAACCGGAGCACCTGCCGGAAACCCACGCAGACATGGAGAGAATGTGCAAACTCCACACAGACAGTCGCCTGGGGCTGGAATTGAAATCGCGTCCCTAGTGCTGTGAGGCAGCAGTGCTAACCACTGAGCCACCGTGCTGCCCCATGTAACTCTCTGGTGCCCTGCTTCTGATCCTTGGTTCCTCAAACTTAAGTTAGCTTCCTTCTTCCTCCTGACTAGATGTTATACATCCCTTGGAACCTTGTTAAATGATTTACTGAAGTCCATGTAGATAACGTTGACTGCTCTACCTTCATCTATCTCTTGGTCAACTCCTCGAAGAGTCAATCCGGTTTGTGAAACACGGTTTCCCACTCATAAAGCCATGCTGACTATCTCTAATCAGCCCTTGCCTTTCCAAATATATATAGCTCCTTTCTCTCAGAATCACCTCCAACAACTTACCCAGCACTGGCTCACTGGGCTGTAATTTCCTGGCTTTTGCCTGCAGTCCTTAAGTGATGGAACAGCATTAACCGCCCTCCAATCTTCGGTAACTCATTGTGTCTGTTGAAATATAAGTATCTCTGTTAGGGACACTGCAATCTCTTCCCTAGCTTCCCATAATATTCAAGGATAGACCTAATGAGCTACTGAGGATTGGTCTACCTTTATTTGTTTTAAGATTCCAGCACTTTCTCTTCTCTGGTGAGGATTCTTTCCAAGACATCACCATTTATTTCCCCAACTTCTTGAGCTTCCATGTCTTTCTCCACAGTAAATTCTGACAACACTATTTTGTCTAATATCTCACCCACCTCCTGACAGTTAAGGTGCCCTATTCTCTACCAAGTTAATCCTTAGCCCTTATTGAAACTTGTGTAAAGGTTTCTCAAAATTCAAATAAACCGTATCCTCGGTACAGCCACTCCTACACCCGTATCTATTCTGCCATTTATATTCACACCAAGCAAAATAAAATCCAACAGGTTCAAAAACACATTGTCTTTTTCTTAAAAGCATTTCTAAGGGCCCAGTTATTGTTCATTGACATATCTTTTCAAAGATATTTCAGCTCCCGACCGACTATCAGGCTAACACTGTTTGGTTTCAGACTGGCAACAGAAAGGGTTATGGGAGTTTGTGTTTATCAATCTGAAAAAAGTAGCTTACAGGTTCAACAGGTAATAGCTGTTTTGGAAATAAGGAGGGTCGTGGGGACTGAAGGACATTATGGAGATAGGGAGTGATGTGGGGACTGAATGAGATTATGGACACAGAGAGTGCAGTGGTGACTGAAGAACATTATGGAGATAGGGAGTGTTGTGGGGCCTGAAAAAGGCCAAAGAGATCTGCATGGCTGTTGGGCAAAGAGGAGGTTGCACAGATCAGGAGGATCATGGGGATTGAAGGAGGTTACTCTGAACGGGAGGGTCGTTGGGTCAGGATGAGATTATGGAGATAGGGAGGGTCGTGGGGCCTTTTGGAAGTTATGGAGTGAGGGAGGGCTGTGGAGACTGAAGGGTCTTACACACATAGGGAGTGTTGTTGGGACATGAAGGAGATTATGGAGATAGTAAGTTTATAGAGAAGCACAAGAAAGAAGAGCAGGTATTGGCCATTTGACCACAGAGTCGGTCCCACCATTCAATATGATCACGACTGATCATCTCACCCAGTACAGTATTCCTGCTTTCACACCTTACTCTGATATTATAGTGACTACTGGTGATACAGCGGGCTGTAGTACCTGGGATGGGTGTGTGTGTGTGTGTGGGGGGGGGGGGGGGGGTGTCTTACAGAGATAGGGAGGGTTGTGGGAGTTGGAACAGGTGACAGATAAAGGGGGTTTTTAGGAATGGGATGACTTTACACAGATTTGGAGGAATGCAGGAATGGGACGTGATAACAATCACAGGGAGGATTTTGGGAGCTCGATCTGAGACGAGTACAGCTCAGAACAGAAGTGAGTCAAACAGTCAGGGAAAGCAGGGACAAGGTAGGACTAATAAATTAAAAAGCATTTATTTCAATGCAAGGGGCCTAACAGGAAGGCAGATGAACTCAGGGCATGGTTAGGAACATGGGATGGGATCTCATAGCAATTACAGAAACATGGCTCAGGGATGGGCAGGATTGGCAGCTTAATGTTCCAGGATACAAATGCTACAGAAAGGATAGCAAGGGAGGCAAGAGAGGAGGGGGAGTGGCATTTTTGATAAGGGATATCATTACAGCTGTGCTGAGGGAGGATATTCCCAGAAATACATTCAGGGAAGTTATTTGGGTGGAACTGAGAAATAAGAAAGGGATGATCACCTTATTAGGATTGTATTACAGACCCCCAATAGTCAAAGGGAAATTGCTAAACAAACTTGTAAGGAGATACTAGCTATCTGTAAGAATAATAGGTAATTATGGTAGGGGATTTTAACTTTCCAAACAACGACCGGGACTGCCATAGTGTTAAAGGTTTAGATGGAGAGGGATTTCTTAAGTGCGTACAAGACAATTTTCTGATTCAGTATGTGGATACACCTACTAGAGAAGGTGCAAAACTTGACCTACTCTTGGGAAATAAGGCAGGGCAGGTGAGCGAGGTGTCAGTGGGGGAGCACTTTGGGGCCAGCGAACATAATTCTATTTGTTTTAAAATAAAAAAAGTTAAAAATCACACAACACCAGGTTATAGTCCAACAGATTTAATTGGAAGCACACTAGCATTTGGAGCGATGCTCCTTCATTAGGTGATTGTCACCTGATGAAAGAGCGTCGCTCCGAAAGCTAGTGTGCTTCCAATTAAACCTGTTGGACTATAACGTGGTGTTGTGTGATTTTTAACTTTGTACACCCCAGTCCGACACCGGCATGTCCGAATCATGTTTTACAATAGTGATGGAAAAGGATAGACCAGATCTAAAAGTTGATGTTCTAAATTGGAGAAAGGCCAATTTTGACGGTATTAGGCAAGAACTTTTGAAAGCTGATTGGATGCAGATGTTCGCAGCTAAAGGGACGACTGGAAAATGGGAAGCCATCAGAAATGAGATAACAAGAGTCCAGAGAAAGTATATTCCTGTCAGGGTTAAAGGGAAGGCTGGTAAGTATTGGGAATTCTGGATGACTAAAGAAATTGAGTGTTTGGTTCAGAAAAAGAAGGAAGCATATGTCAGGTATAGACAGGATAGATCGAGTGAATCCTTAGAAGAGTATAAAGGAAGTAGGAGTATACTTAAGAGGGAAATCAGGAGGGCAAAACGTGGACATGAGATAGGTCTGACAAATAGAATTAATGAGAATGCAAAGGGCTTTTACAAATATATTATGGAAAAAAGGTAACTAGGGAGAGAATAGCGCCCCACAAAGATCAGCAAGGCGGCCTTTGTGTGGAGCCACAGAAAATGGGGGAGATACTAAATGAATATTTTGCATCAGTATTTACTGTGGAAAAGCATATGGAAGATAGAAACTGTAGGGAAATAGATTTTGAATTATTGCAAAACGTCCAGATTACAGAGGAGGAAATGCTGGATATCTTGAAATGGTTAAAGGTGAATAAATCCCCAGGAACTGATCAGGTGTACCAGAGAACTCTGTGGGAAGCTAGAGAAGTGATTGCTGGGCCTCTTGCTGAGATATTTGTATTATCGATAGTCACAGGTGAGATGCCGAAGACTGGAGGTTGGCAAACGTGGTGCCACTGTTTAAGAAGGGTGGTAAAGACAAGCCAGGGAACTATAGACCGGTGAGCCTGAACTCAGTGGTGGGCAAGTTGTTGGAGGGAATCCTAAGGGACAAGATGCACATGTATTTGGAAAGGCAAGGACTGATTAGGAATAGTCGACATGGCTTTGTGCGTGAGAAATCATGTCTCACAAACTTGATTGAGTTTTTTTGAATAAGTAACAAAGAAGATTGAAGAGGGCAGAGTGATAGATGTGATCTATATGAACTTCAGTAAGGCGTTCGACAAGGTTCCCCATGGGAGACTGATTAGCAAGGTTAGGACTCATGGAATACAGGGAGAACTAGCCATTTGGATACAGAACTGGCTCAAAGGTAAAAGACAGAGAGTGGTGGTGGAGGGTTGTTTTTCAGACTGGAGGCTAGTGACCAGTGCAGTGCCACAAGGATCGGTGCTGGGCCCTCTAACGTTTGGTCATTTACATAAATGATTTGGATGCGAGCATAAGAGGTTTAGTTAGTAAGTTTACAGATGACACCAAAATTGGAGGTGTAGTGGACAGCGAAGAGGGTTACAACAGGATCTGGATGGGCCAATGGGCTAACTGGCAGATGGAGTTTAATTCAGATAAATGCGATGTACTGCATTTTGGGAAAGCAAATCTTAGCAGGACTTATACACTAAATGGTAAGGTCCTAGGGTGTGTTGCTGACCAAAGAGACCTTGGAGTGCAAGTTCATAGCTCCTTGAAAGTAGAGTCGCAGGTAGATAGGATAGTGAAGGCGGCATTTGGTATGCTTTCCTTTATTGGTCAGAGTATTCAGTACAGGAGATGGGAGGTCATGTTGCGGCTGTACAGGACATTACTTTGGCCACTGTTGGAATATTTTGTGCATTTCCGGTCTCCTTCCTATCGGAAGAATTGTTGTGAAACTTGAAAGTGTTCAGAAAAGATTTACAAGGATGTTGCCAGGATTGGAGAATTTGAGCTACAGGGAGAGGCTGAACAGGCTGGGGCGGTTATCCCTGGAGCTTCGGAGGCTGAGGGGTGACCTTACAGATGTTTACAAAATTATGAGGGGCATGGATAGGATAAGATAAAAAGACAAAGTTTTTTCCCTGGGGTCAGGGAGTCCAGAACTCGAGGGCATAGGTTTACGGTGAGAGGGGAAAGATATAAAAGAGACCTAAGAGGCAACTTTTTCACGCAGAGGGTGGTACGTGTAAGGAACGAGCTGCCAGAGGATGTGATGGAGGATGGTACAATTGCAACATTTAAGAGGCATTTGGATGGGTATATGAATGGGAAGGGTTTAGAAGAATATGGGCCGGGTGCTGGCAGGTGGGACTAGATTGCGTTGGGATATCTGGTAGGCATGGACAGGTTGGACCGAAGGGTCTGTTTTCGTGCTGTACATCTCTATGACTCTATCACTCATACAGGTTATAGAAATAAACTGTGTGGTCGTGTCTGGAGGAGATTAAAGGTATAAACTTTTGTAGTTACCGAAGGAAATTACATCAATCGGGACCAGCAGAGTTTACAGAGACTGAGTGTGTTTTAGAGACAGGAAGAGTTCATAGTCATCATTCGAAATGCAGAAACTAATTTATGAGAGAAGCAGAGTCACTCTGCTTTGTGCCCAGAGACAAGGAGGGGTCTAACAGCTGGAGGAGGTTACTAAGGTACAGAGCTTTCTTGTTGTCGTGACGGGAAGGTTACAGAGATCATGAAGGTAGTTGGAGTTCAAAAAAGTCACAAAGACAGGGAGGTTTTTCAGGTCTGGAAAGGACTACACTGACAGGGATAGCTTAAGGAACTGAAGAGTTGTTTTTCTTCAGTTAAGGAGAGATGTGACAGAACCCAGGATTAAAGGCAAAGGCAGAGACTTGGAGAGCTTTACTGATATGAGGAGCTTATAGGGATAGGCAGGATTGTAGGGGCTGATAGAGATAGGGGAAGTGGTATCGATGAAACAGACAGCAGAGAAACTGACAGACATAGGGAGAGTTCTGTGGAACAGATGAATTTACAGACAAGATGGTGATAATGAAGCCTGAGATATTTCTCATGTTCCTTGCCCAGCATTTTTCCTACATCATGCCCTCAGGGTCTGAATTAAAGTCCACTAACTCCTCCTGTTTTGTTTACTGTGAGTGATCTTACCGGCTGCAGGATTTACTGAAGCCTCCAGACCTCACTCTCCATCTCTCTCTGGCTGAACAACTGTCTTCAATGTGGTGATGGACGAGACAGGAATTGGGAATTCTGCTGAGTCAGGGACATCAGGAATACCTACAGGAGACAGAGAAGTAGACAGAATGAGAATGAAGGTTACACATGGAGAATGGCACTGAGTCCCACAGAGATCTGGAAATGCCCAGTCTCCATCCATGGCCTGTGCAGTTGCTTCCCTCTGGAGTGGAGAATGCTGTTGGCTCAGGATCTGGAGGAGCTGCAAGAGCGAGAGACACTGACAGAGGCAGCAATTAGACCTACACAGTGAGGGATATCACATGGAGAGAAACAATGATATCAGCAGAGTGCAGGAATGTATCAGGATCATACAATGGTATCATCAGAAGTGGTTCTGACCAGTGAGCACTGCTACCAGTACTCAGAGAGGACTGAGTTATTTTATTGGGATAGGCTCCTCTGGTACCAGATTATGCAGTGTGCTATAAATGGACACAGATGAGGAGGGGGACAGGTCTGAGTTCCACCACAGAACACACCAGATAGCCTCCTTCTTTAGAGATCGGAATTTCCTTTCCCACGTGGTAAAAGATGCCCTCCAAAGCATCTCGTCCATATCCCGCAACTCCGCCTTCAAACCCCACCCCTCCAACCGTAACAAGGACAGAACGCCCCTGGTGCTCACCGTCCACCCTACCAACCTTCGCATAAACCAAATCATCCGCCGCCATTTCCGCCACCTCCAAACGGACCCCACCACCAGGGATATATTTCCCTCCCCTCCCCTTTCCACCTTCCGCAAAGACCGTTCCCTTCGTGACGAACTGGTCAGTTTCACGCCACCCAAAAACCCACCCTCCCGTCCTGGCACCTTCTCCTGCCACTGCAGGAATTGCAAAACCTGCGCCCACACCTCTCCCCTCACCACCATCCAAGGCCCCAAAGGAAACTTCCACATCCAAAGTTTTACCTGCACATCCACCAATATCATTTATTGTATTCGTTGCTCTCGATGCGGTCTCCTCTACATTGGGGAGACTGGACCTCCTAGCAGAGCACTTAGGGAACATCTCTGGTACACCCGCACCAATCAACCCCACCGTCCTGTGACTCAACATTTCAACTCCCCCTCCCACTCTGCCGAGGACATGCAGGTCCTGGGCTTCCTCCACCGCCACATCCTCAACACCAGACGCCTGGAGGAAGAACGCCTCACCTTCCGCCTCGGAACACTTCAACCCCATGGCATCAATGTGGACTTCACCAGTTTCCTCATTTCCCCTTCCCCCATCTCACCCCACCTCCAGCCTTCCAGCTAGGCACAGCCCTCATGACCTGTCCTAATGGCCTATCTCCCTTCCCACCTATCCATTCCTCCCTCGTCTCTGACCTATCACCCCCATTCACCCATTGTACTCTTTGCTACCTTCCCCCATCCTCCACTCTGACATATCACCTTCTTCCCCACCCCATTCACCTATTGTACTCTATGCTGCTTTCCCCCCATCCCCACCCCCCTCCCATTTATCTCCCCACTCTGCAGGGTCCCCGCCTCTGTTCCTAATGAAAGGCTTTTGCCCGAAATGTCGATTTTCCTGCTCCTCGGCTGCTGCCTGACCTGCCGTGCTTTTCTAGCACCACTCTAACCTAGAATCTGGTTTCCAGCATCTGCAGTCCTTGTTTTTACCTTATTGGAGGGGGAGACTACCGAGATAAAGTATGTTGTAGACGCTGAACCAAGTTACAGGGATAGGGATGATAGTCTGGAATGCAGTACATTTCAAATCTGCGTTAATAGATGTTTGGAACCCTCTCATTGTTCTTTGCTCTGTGCACTGTGGGTGACCTTAATTCACTACAGGATTTATTGAAGGCTCCAGATCTCCTTTCCCTTTGTCTCTCTCTGGCAGACCAATTGCATTCAATGTGCTGATGGACGATCCACCAAGCAGCTGGGAAGGCTACTGAGTCAGGACTATTGAGTACCTACAGGAGACAGAGAAATAGACAGAATGGGAAAGTAAACAGATGCAGTGAGGGTTACACGTGGAGAATGGCACTGAGTCCCACAGAGATCTGGAAAATGGAGCGGAAAATTAAGTAATAGTGCCAGATTGCTGGAAGATGTCAGGATCACACAATTGTTTCGGAAGAATGGGGTTGGCTTCATGGTGCCCTGGTATCAGTGCTCAAGGATGAGCACCCAGTCAGCAGGTGAAGTAATGGCCTAGTGGTATTATTACGAGAGAATTTATCCAAAACCTCAGCTAATGTTGAGGAGAGGCAGGATTGAATCCCGCCATCTGAAAAGGAGACATTTGAAATCAATAATTTTAAAAATAATAATTAACAATCCAGAAATAAGTATGAAACCATTACTGATGTACAACAAATCCAAACACTTGTCCTTTAGAGAAGGACATCTGCCCATCCTCACGTGGTCTGCACGACATCCCCACAGCAAAGTGTTTGCCTCTCAATTACTCTCTGAAATGGCCGAGCAAGCTACTCAGTTCAAGGGCAGCTAGGGCTGGGCAAGAAAGGCTGGTCAGCCAGAGACTCACACATCCCATACCTGATTTAAAAAAAAAACATCTATTAGGATGGTCCCCCTGGAACTGTGCTGGGACCAGTGTCCTGGCCAATCATGTCGGTAGGTTTATGGTCAGGGCATTAAACTGACAGAGAGGATGCAGGTGAAAGGAGCTTTCCAAATCCAAAGGGAAAAGGTGAAGCAATGGAACAGCATGGGAATGTGGCTGCAGACAAGCAGAAAGGAACAGGATGGGACAGAGTTTAACTAAGACTGTACATCAGCAAATAGATTTGTGACAGAAAATTGTGCAAGAGAGTTTATTATGGTTTTTTTTAATGGACAACATTGCAGCAATAAGGTCAATGGATTTGTGACAAAGAGATAAAAGAGCTTCAGACACCAGGGAGACATGGATACAGGGTGAACAAAAATATTCAGTGGTTCGTAATCTCGTGAAAACTCAGGCAAAATGGGTAACGCTAACAATAATGGTGAACAAAGGCATTACATGAGAAAGCATTTGGCCTCAGATCATGAAGTAGAGTCAGTCTGAATGTAAATTCTGGCTACTACTTGCCAAGGACACAAGCAACAGAACAGTTTGATACCACGAACAGCATTTCATTGCTCATCACTGCGTTACACAGGAACTCATTGGAATTTCTTAACAAAGGCATTGTGATAATTTTGGAAACTTCAATATTTGTATAATCTGGGACAATCACACGGTCAACATTGATATTGGAAGAGGAGTTCGGTTAATTTTCTTTCAGTGTTTCTTCGAAAAACACATTGTGCAACTGTTAAGGGACATAACTGTCGCAGAGCGACCGTGTAATGAAACTTAGTGAATGCGTGATGTCACCTGGAGAGATCCTTCGGGAAATTGTGATAAAGTGCAGTTTAAAGAAATATAAAGTTTTAAAGTGAATCACAGAAAGGACAAGCTACAACTAGAAACAAAAATAGCCAATTACATGGGTTTGAGAGGAGAACTGACCAAGGTAAACAGGCTAAACAGACTGAAATATGTGCCTGTCAATGAACAGTGGAAAACAGTTGAAGGGACAAGGCAAAATACTCAACAAAAGGACATTCAATTGAAACAGTAAAAACCTCAGCAAGAAATTCCCACTGGTCCCTCACTCAGGACAAAAGGAATCATACTAGATTATGAGGCTGAGAAGATCACCAAAAAGTACTTGAAACCCTGAAGTGAGAGTGTGTTTTAGGAGTAAATGTTAACGGATTGCAATGGGTCTACTCGCAGGAGGAGGGCTGTGGGAAGGGGAACCACGGTCAGGGTTCATTGACACGATAGGAACAGGGAGAGGTGAAGGTGCTGCAGGTGGTGAGAGTGTGAAAGAGAGTCGTCAGGTTGTTACAAAGCCAGGACGGATTGCTGCAGCTGGAGGGGTTTGCAGAGGCAGGGAGGGACATAGGTATTTTTATATATTCATTCATGGGATGTGGGTGTCACTGCCTGGAACAACGTTCTTTGACCGCTCTGCTAATTACTGAGAGGGTAGCTCAGAGTCAGCCATATTGCTGTGGGTCTGGAGTCACATGTCGTCCAGACCAGGTTAGAATATTTGATGTCCTTCCCTAAAGGAGGTTAGTGAACTAGATGAGTTCTTCCTACTGATCAACAATGTTTTTATGGTGGCCCCACCAATGCCTTTTACAGCCACAATATGACATCCCAACTCTTACTCTTAATGCTCTCCCCAATGAAGGTAACCACCCCAAACGCCTGCTTCACCAGCCTGTCTACCTGTGACACCACTTACAAAGAACTGTGTACCTGGGTCACTGGGTCACTGACTGAAAACACTACCCAGGGCCCGAACATTAACTGTACAAGTCCCACCCTGGTTTGTTTCACCAAAATGGAACACCTCACCTTTATCTAATTAAACTCCATCTGATATTCTTCAGCCCACTATCCCAGCAGGACTGTTCATCCTGTTGTATCATAGATAACTTTCTTCACTGTCCACTTTCCCACCAATTTCAGTGACACCCAAAAACCTTACTTACCAGGAAACCAAACCATCATCCAAATGACAAACACCAGGGGACCCACTACACCGCTGGTCACATGCCTCCAGTCAGAAAAACATGTGACCCATCACTCTCTGTCTACAACCATCAAGCAAATTGTGTAACCAGTTCAGTAGCTCCTCCTGAATGCCATATTCTTTTTGCACTGATCTGAGCTTATTACCCAGTTTACCAGACAGAAAACAGAACGCATAACAGTTCATCCCAAGACACTTCGGCCATGATGCTATGCCAACCTTTTATCTAACTGTAAGATCAAACTAGCCTACATACCCTCCATTTTACTAATATCCATGTGTCTGTCCAAGAGTCTATTAAATGTCCCAGATGTGTATAATTTTACTACCACCAATGACAGTCCATCCAACCACCTACCATTCTCTATCCTCTTATCCATCCTCCATTCACCTTAAAATTACACCACCCTGTAATAGCCATTTATGCCATAGGAGGAAAAGTCTCTGACTATTCACTCTCTGTGTGCCTCTTATCATCTTGTTGACCGCCACAAAGTCGCCCCGCCCCCTTCTTCACTCCAATGAAAAAAGCCTTAGCTCCCTCAACCTTTCTTCGTAAGAAAGGCAGCATTCCAGGCAGCATCTTGGTAAATCTCCTATGTACGCTCTCTAAAACTTGCACAGCCTTCCTGTAAACAGGGGACCAGAACTGAACACAATATTCCAAGTGTGGTCTCACCAGGATGCTATAAGGATGCAGTGAAACCTCACGGCTCTTACAGTCAATCCCCTTCTAAGGAAAGCCAACACAACATATGCCTTTTTAACAACCCTACCAACGTGCGTGGTGATTTTGAGGGATCTATGGACATGGACCCCAATGATCTCTGTTCCTCCACACTGCGAAGTATTCTGCCTTTCACCCTGTACTCTGTATTCAAATTCGACCTTCCAGAATGAATCACTTCACACTTTTCCAGATTGGACTCCATCTGCCACTTCCAGCCCAGCTCTGCTTCCTGTCAATGTCCCATTGCAACCTACAACAGCCCTCCATATTCCCCACCACTCCAACCAACCTTCATGTGATTGGCAAACTTACTAACCCACTCTCCAACATCCACATCCAAGTCATTTATAAAAATCACAGAGAACAGAGTCCCAAAGCCGACTGTTACAGAACACCACTGTTCACTGAGCTCCAGGCTCAATACTGTCCATATGCTGCCACCCTCTGTCTTCTCTAGGCCATCCAATCCTGTATCCAGACAGACAGATTTCCCTGTATCCCAATCATCCTTCTTTTCTGAATGAGCCATCAACATATTCTGTCATATCCTCAAAGAATTCAATAAGGTTTGTGAGGCATGACCTGACCCCTAATTTAACTATGGTTTCCCAAGTAGTCATAAATCCTGTCTTTCGAGTCTTCGCCGATAACCTGCACACCACAGATTCGACCAAATCTGTAATTCCCAGAATTCTACCTCCGTAACATGGCTCGGACTTTACAAATCTTCCCTCCTCAGCCATGTTCCCCAGAAGGGCACTGGAGGGTGGTGGCGCTTACAGAGATAGGGAGGAATATCAGTACAGGAGGATTTTGCAGACATTAGGAGGTTTGCAATGCCAAAAAGGAGGCTTCAGTAATTGTGAGGTTTCATGGTGATGAAGGCATTTGAGGAGGGAGAGAGGGAGGGAGGATTGTAGGGAAATGAGAGGTTTCACCGTTTAGGTGTTTTCTTAGGGCTGCCAGTGGTTACTGAGTCGGGGAGGTTTAAGCTCTGGGGATATTACATAAACATGTGGCTTTGGTTGCAATTCAGGAAGAGGATGCAGGAAGCTGGAGAGTATGGGGTCTGAACGAGGTTACACAAATGGGAAGAGTTGTCAGGAGTGGAGGTGTTTACAGAGACAGCAATGGCCTGATCTGGAGCAGAGGACCCAAATTTGGGAGGGATGTGGGGACTGGAGGTGGTTTGACAGGGAGGGAGGACCATAGAGCCACTGGAGGTTACAGAAATGTGGAGCGCTGTAAGGCTGACAGGGGTTCATGGAGATGGGAATGTTGTGAGGGATGGAGAAGTTTACAGGGATAAGGGCTGGATCACAGACAGGGGCTGTTTTAGGGAGCTGAGCAGATTACAGAGATAAAGATGTTTGTATCGGCTGGAAGAACAAACAGAGATATGCAGGGTAGTCGTGACTGAAGATGTTTATAGACATAGGAAGGCTGTTCTGGGGATTATGGAGGCTGTGGAATCTGGATTTCCTTTCAGAGTATGGGATAACAATTTTGGTCAGAGACAGTTTCACAGATAAGGGAGCATAGCACAAACAGGAGGAAGTTGTAGGGGATGGTGACGTTTAAACAGATAGTGGTGAAAGAGCTGGGCAAGGTTATGAAGATGGGTAGATGGTGGAGACACAGGAGGAGCTCACATTGACAAGGGAGTGATAGTGACAGGAGGGTGTTAAATAGATAGTGGGTTTTGTAGGGAGTGGATTGGGAGAGGCACAGGCATGGAGTGAGTTCGACAGATCAGGAATACTGCAGAGACCTGAGCGGATTACACTGATAGGGATGGTGGTAGGGTCTCCACAGACTGTTGGTGTTTAGGTAATGGAAGAGATTTGGTAGATAGGGAGGGATGTAAGAGCTGCAGGAGCTTATGGTGAGTTGAAGAGTTGGAGCAATTTGGAGAGGTAGGTTTCTCAGACAGGAGTAGGTGATAGATAGTGAGGGTTGTGTGGTCTGAGTAAGTCAAAAAGAGGAGAGTTTTCACATCTGGAAGAGGTTACACTGACAGGGACAGTTGAAGAGACTGAAGCAAAAATGCATGGATAAGGTTACACAGATAGGGAGGTGAGTAGGGACTGAAGGTAAATACACATACATGGAGGGTTGTATTGTTAGACGGAGCTGAGAGGGATAGGGACCGGTGTAGGGATTTACACAGCTAGGGAAGGTTGTGTTTTTGGTGAAGGTTACACTGATACAGACAGTGTTAGGGAATGTTTAGTGAACGACAGAGGAGCTCAGAGAGAATGTATTATGGGGAGTGGAGGAGATTACAGACACAGAGATGGCTGTCGGGTGGAAAAGAGCTTCTACAGATCCTCGGTGCCGTAAAGCTGGAGGGAGATGATAACAGTGAGTGTTGCCAAGACTTAATTACTTCACTGATATAGAGCAGGTCTCAGCACATAACTGTCAAAGGGAAGTTGAGACAGTCTAGATGAGTTTTCAGAGATACAAATGTTTATGGGAGTTTCAAGAGGGAACAATGATTGGGAGTGCTGTACCAAATAGTAATAGTTATAGGGAGGGTTCTAAAAGCAGGAAGAGATGACAGACATATCGATCTTTGTAAGGACTGGAGAAGCTTACATCGCTAAGGAGTGTTTTAGAGTTTGGAGGAGATTACAGTGTTAAGGAGAATATTGGGGATAAGGCCAGGTGTAAGAGACGGGGATGGTTGACAGGGTTGGACAATAACATGAATAGAATCGCCATCGTGTACAACCAGGCCATTCGGCCCAACCAGTACATTCCAAAACTCTGAGGAGTGTCCTACCCAGACCCACCCCTCTACCTGTACATTATACCCTGCATTTCTCGTGGTGAACTTACTTAAACCACACATTCCTGAATACCACAGTCAATTTATGATGGCCAATTCACTGATGGTACAAATTTTGGACACACACACACACAGCAAGGGAACGACACGCAAACACACATAGTGAGGGAGATACCCACAGACACACAGCGAGGGAAGGACATGCAGACACACACAGCGAGGGAGGGACACACACTCACACAGCGAGGGAGGGACACACACTCACACAGCGAGGGAGGGACACGGACTCACACAGCGAGGGAGGGACACGGACACACGCAGCGAGGGAGGGACACGGACACACACAGCGAAGGGGAGGACACGGACACACACAGCGAAGGGGAGGAGATGCATCCCCACACACACAGACACAGCGAGGGAGGGACAAGCACACACACAGCGAGGGAGGGACAAGCACACACACAGTGAGGAAGGGACAAGAACACACAGCAAGGAAGGGTCACCCACACACACAGCAAGGGGGGACGCGCGCACACACACACACACACACAGCGAGGGAGGGACACGTGCACACACTGAGGGAGGGACACACTCACACACAGCGAGGGAGGGACACGCACAGACACGCAGCGAAGGGACACACACACACAGCAAGAAAGAGATATGCACACACATCAAGGAAGAGACACGCACACACACAGCGAGGGAGGGACACACAGACAGAGCGAGGGAAGGACACACACACACACACAGCGAGAGAGGGACACGCTGAGACACGCAGTAAGGGAGGGGACATGCACATACACAGCGTGGGAGGGACACGCACACACACAGTGAGGGAGGGACACACTCACACACAGCGAGGGTGGGACACGCACAGACACGCAGCGAAGGGACACACACACACACACACACACAGTGAGGGAGGGACACGCACACACATCAAGAAAGGGATATGCACACACATCAAGGAAGAGACACGCACACACACAGCGAGGGAGGGACACACAGACAGAGCGAGGGAAGGACACACACACACACACAGCGAGAGAGGGACACGCTGAGACACGCAGTAAGGGAGGGAACATGCACATACACAGCGTGGGAGGGACATGCACACACACAGCGATGGAGGGTCATATACAAACACACACGGCGAGGGATGGACACGCGCGCACACAGAGAGTGAGGGACACGCACACACAGTGAGAGAGGGACACACACACACACACACACAGCGAGCAAGGGACACACAAACAGCGATGGAGTGAAACGTACACATACACAGTGAGAGAGTGACACACACACACCCGAGGGAGGGAAGGATATGCACCCACACAGAGCAAGTGAGGGACACACACACAGCAAGGAAAGACATGCACACACACAGCGATGGAGGGTCATACAAAAACACACACAGCGACGGATGGACACGCACACACACAGTGAGAGAGGGACACGCACACACAGCGAGGGAGGGACACACGCTCACACAGCGAGGGAGGGACACACGCTCACACAGCGAGGGAGGGACACACGCTCATACAGCGTGGGAGGGACACGCACACACAGCGAGGGAGGGACACGCAAACACAGCGAGGGAGGGACACGCAACACAGCGAGGGAGGGACACGCACACACAGCGAGGGAGGGACATGCACACACACAGCGAGGGAGGGACATGCACACACACAGCGAGGGAGGGACACGCACACACACAGCGAGGGAGGGACAGGTACACACACAGCGAGGGAGGGACACGCACACACAGCGAGGGAGGGACATGCACACAGTGAGGGAGGGACACGCACACACACAGTGAGGGAGGGACACGCACACACACAGCGAGGGAGGGACACGCTCGCTCGCAGCGAGGGAGGGACACGCACACACAGCGACGGAAGGACACGCAACACAGCAAGGGAGGGACACGCACACACAGCGAGGGAGGGGCATGCACACACACAGCGAGGGAGGGACAGGCACATACACAGTGAGGGAGGGACACGCACACACAGCGAGGGAGGGACACGCACACAGTGAGGGAGGGACACGCACACAGTGAGGGAGGGACACGCACACACAGTGAGGGAGGGACACGCACACACAGCGAGGGAGGGACACGCACACACAGTGAGGGAGGGACACGCACACACAGCGAGGGAGGGACACGCACACAGTGAGGGAGGGACACGCACACACAGTGAGGGAGGGACACGCAAACACAGTGAGGGAGGGGCGCACACACAGCGAGAGAGGGACACGCAAACACAGTGAGGGAGGGGCGCACACACAGCGAGAGAGGGACACACGCACGTTGCGAGGGTGGGACACACGCACGCAGCGAGGGTGGGGCACACGTACGCAGTGAGGGAGGGACACACAAACAGCGATGGAGTGAAACGTACACATACACAGTGAGAGAGTGACAGACACACACACACACACACACACACACACACACATACACACACACCGAGGAAGGGAAGGATATGCACCCACACAGAGCAAGTGAGGGACACACACACACAGCAAGGGAAGACATGCACACACACAGCGATGGAGGGTCATACACAAACACACACAGCGAGGGATGGACACGCACACACACACACAGGGAAGGAGGGACAAGCACACACACGGCGAGGGGGAGGGCATGTGCACTGAAAGTGAGAGGAGTCACGCACTGACATGGCGAGGGAGGGACACACGCACACACAGCAAGGGGGATATATACAAACACACACACACAAGGGATGGACACACAGAGCGAGGGAGGGACACGCGCATGCGCATGCACACAAACACAAACACACGCAGTGAGAGTGGGACACGCACACACACAGCCAGGGAGGGACATGCACACACACACACACACACACACAGGGAGGGAAGGACATACACACACACAGTGAGAGGGACACACACACACACACATACAGGGAAGGAGGGACAAGCACACACAGCAAGGGGGACATGCACTCACACAGCGAGGGAGGGATATACACAAACACACAGAGCGAGAGAGCGACACGCACATAAACAGCAAGGGAGGGACATGCACACACACAGGGAAGGAGGGACAAGCAGACACACGGCGAGGGGGAGGGCATGTGCACAGAAATTGAGAGGGGGCACACACACACAAGCACGGCGAGAGAGGGACACACGCACACACACACACACACACAGCGAGGGGGGCAACACATGCACACACAGCAAGGAAGGGACACGCACACACTCGCACAGCAAGAGGGGAGCACACACACACACACACACACACAGCGAGAGAGGGACACGCACACACACTGCCAGGGAGGGACATGCATACATAGTGAGGGAGGGACACACACACACACACACACACACAGTGAGGAGGGACACACACACGCATACACACACACACAGAGCAAGGGAGGGACAAGTACACACACACACATAGCAAGGGGGACGCACACATACACAGAGAGCGAGGGACACACAGTGAGGGAGGGACACACACAGAGCAAGGGAGGGACACGCTGAGACACGCAGCCAGGGAGGGAGCATGGATACACACAGCGTGGGAGGGACACGCACACACACAGCAAGGGAGCGACACGCACACACATAGCGAGGGAGGGACACGCTGAGACACGCAGTGAGGGAGGGGACATGCACATACACAGCGTGGGAGGGACACGCACATACAAAGTGAGGGAGCGACACACAGCGAAGGAGGGACAAGCACACACACCACGAGGGGGAGGGCATGTGCACACAAATGGAGAGGGAGCACACACATGCAAAGCGAGGGAGGGACACACACGCACACACACACAGCGAGGGAGGGACACACACAGTGAGGGAGGGGGACACACACACGCAAAGCGAAGGAGGGACTCGCAAATATACACACAGTGAGGGGGATACACGCAGACACACAGCGAGGGAGGAGACACACACACACTGCGAGGGACGGGGACAAACACACAAAGCGAAGGAGGGACTCGCGCGCACACACACACACACACACACACACACACACAGCAAGGGAGAGACGCACACACACAGCGAGGGAGGGACAAACACACACATGTCGAGGGGGAGGGCATGTGCACAGAAATTGAGAGGGACACACACACGGAAAGCGAGGGAGGGACACGCACACATACACACACACAAACACAGAGCAAGGGAGGTACATGCACACACACACACAAGGGACGGACACACACACGCAAAGTGAGGGAGGGACACGCACACATACATACACAGAGCAAGGGAGGGACATGCACATGCGCGCACACACACACGGGACAGAAACACACAGGCAAAGTGAGGGAGGGACACGCACAGATACACACACACAAACACAGAGCAAGGGAGGGACACGTGCACACACAGCGAGCGTGGGATACACACAGCGAGGGAGCGACATGCAAACACACACAGTGAGGGGGTTACCCACAGACACACAGCGAGGAAGGGACACACACACAGACTCAGCGAGGGGTGACACGCACACACATACTGCCAGGGAGGGACACACATTCACAGTGAGAGAGGGATACGCGCACACACAGCGAGGGAGGGACACACACACACACAGCGAGCAAGAGACACACACAGCAAGGGAGGGACACACACACACACACACACATACAAACACTCAGAGCGAGGGAGGGACACGCAAACACAGCGAGGGAAGGACATGCACACACACAGCAAGGGAGGAACATACACAAACACACACAGCGAGGGAGGGAACACTCATACACAGCAAGGGAAGGACACACACACGCACATACAGGGAAGGAGGGACAAGCACACACACGGCGAGGGGGAGGGCATGTGTACAGGAATTGAGAGGGGACACACACACACAGCGAGAGGGAACATGCACAGACACAGCGAGGGAGGAGATACACTCACACAGCGAGGGGAGAAGCGCACACAGTTAGGGGGATATACACAAAGTGCAATGGAGGGACACACACACAAAGAGCGAGGGAGCGACACGCGCACGCACAGCCAGAGGGACACACACACACACACACACAAAGCGAGCTGGGACACGCACATACACTGCAAGAGGGACACACATATGCACAGCAAGAGACGCACACACACACACAGAGCAAGGGAGGGAGGCACGCATGCGCAAGCACACAAACAGAAACACACACAGCGAGAGAGGGACACGCGCACACACAGCCAGGGAGGGACATAAACACACGGCGAGGGAGGGTCTTACACACACACACAGAGCAAGAGAGGGATACATACACAAACAGTGAGGTGGAGACACATGCACACGCAGCGATGGAGGGCCACGCACAGCAAGAGGGACACACACACAGCAAGTAGGGGAAACTCAAACATACACAACGAGGGACACACACACACACACAGAGCGACGGGGGGACCACACACACACACACATAGCGAGGGATGGACGGACACACACACAGATACAGTGAAGAGGGATACACACACATACACACAGCGAGGGTGGGACCACACACACACACACACACATAACGAGGGAGGGACGGACACACACGCAGATACAGTGAAGGGGGATACACACACACACGCACAGCGAGGGGGACCCGCACACTCTCAGCGTGGGAGGGAGACACACTTACACACACACACACACACACCCACACACACACACACAGGGAGGGAAACGCACGTAAAACGAGTGAGGGATACGCACACACACTGCGAGAGAGAGAAATATACATGCAATGCGATGGAGTGACACACACTCAAACAGCGAGTGAGGGACACGCAGTGAAGGGGGGACACACAAACACATACAGTGAGGATGTGACACGTACACACAAACAGCGAGGAAGGGAGACACACACAATGAGCGAAGGACTTGCTGAGACACACAGCGAGCTAGGGATGTAGGGATGCACGCACACACAGCGAAGGAGGGACACACACACAGCGAGGGATGGACAAGCACACACAGTGAGGGAGGGATACGCACACACACAGGGAAGGAGGGACAAGCAGACACACGGCGAGGGGGAGGGCATGTGCACAAAAATTGAGAGGGACGCACGCACACACAGCAAGGGGGGACATGCACTCACACACCAAGGGGAGATGCGCACATACAGTGAGGGGGATATACACAAAGAGCAAGGGAGGGACACACACACACACACACACACACACACACACACACACACAAGGGAGGGACACACACACACACAGCAAGGTAGTGATACGTGCACAGTGAGAGAGGGACATGCACACACAGCGAGGGAGGGACATGCACACACACAACGCGAGGGAGGGACACGCACACACACAACGCGAGGGAGTCACACACACACACACACACACACACACACAATGCGATGGAGTGACACATACAGAAACAGTGAGTGAGGGACACGCAGTGAAAGGGAGACACACAAACACATACTGTGACGGTGTGACTCGTACACACACACATACAACGAGGAAGGGACACACACACACATACACACACCGAGAGGCTTGCTGAGACATGCGAGGTAGGGACACGCACACGCACAGCGAGGGAGGGACACGCTCATACACAATGAGGGAAGGACATGCACACGCACATTATGGGAGGGACACGCCCACGCACAGTGAGGGAGGGACACGCTCACGCACAGCGAGGGAGGGACACGCTAACGCACAGCGAGGGAGGGACATGCTCACACAGACAGCGAGGGAGGGACACACGCACGCAGAAAGCGAGGGAGGGACACGCTCACGCAGACAGCGAGGGAGAGACACGCACACGCACAGCGAGAGAGGGACACGCTCACGCACAGCGAGGGAGGGACACGCTCACGCATAGCGAGGCAGGGGCACGCACACACACAGCAAGGGGGGATGAGCACACACAGTGAGGGGGATATACACAAAGAACAAGGGAGGGACACACTCACAAAAAAACAGCAAGGGAGGGAGGGACACGCAAAAACACAAAGAGCAAGGGAGGGTGGGACACACACAAAAAGAGCAAGGGAGGGAGGGACACGCACATACACAGCGAGGGTGGGACACGCACACACACAGCGAGGGTGGGACATGTGCTCAGAAAACGAGAGGGGACACACACACACAAAGTGAGGGAGGGTGACATGCAGACATACGCACACACAAACACACACACACAGTGAGGGAGGGACACGCTGACACACACAGTGAGGAGAGTTACACACACAGAGCAAGGGAAGGTGACATACACGCATACACACACACACAAACACAGAACAATGGAGGGACACGTGCACACACAGTGATGTGTCTCCTCGGACATGTAATCGTCCAGGTCTCACTCCAGTCTGCTCCCTCACAGGGTCACCGTCGCTGTGACTCCCAGGCACTATTCGGCCTTGATCTTCAGTGCTAATTTATACCCTCCCACTTTGCTGCCTCTGTAACTCCCAGGTGTGAGTCAGCCTCAAGCTCCTGCTCCAAGTTGCTCCCTCACACGGTCACTCCCTCTGTGACTCGGTGCGGATTTCGAGCCTCCTGCTCTGCTTTTTATCCAAATCCATGTCCCAGTCGGCCTTGACCCTCGCTGCTGATTTATGTTCTCCCGCTCTGTGCTGCACTCGCTAAGGTTCTCTCCCCTTGAGACTCCCAGGTAATGGTAGGCCTCAAGCCTCAGCTGCGATTTATAACATCCCATTCCGCACTGCTCTCTTACAGGATCACCGTTGTGCCTGGAAGACAGTGGGAAAGAGGAGGATTAGACAGAACAGAGGGTGTTACAGTGATTGAGGGAGCTGTAGGGGATGAAACAGGTTGTGTGGGGAGCTAGGCAGACCTGCAGTAACTAAAGAACATTACTGGAAGATATAGCGAGAGTTGCAGACACTGAAGAAGGCAAAGGAAATAGAGAGATGGTGGCTTGTTCATGACGGAGCTTTGTAGAGTCTAAAGGGATTCAAAGTTTGTGAGAAGATTTGTAGCTCGGGTGCTCGTTGTTGTGGTTCTGTTCGCCGAGCTGGGAATTTGGGTTGCAGATCTTTCGTCCCCTGTCTAGGTGACATCCTCAGGGAGCCTCCTGTGAAGGGCTTCTGTGATGTTTCCTCTGGCAACTATAGTGATTTGCATCTGCCGCTTCTGGTTCTCAGTTCCAGCTGTCCGCTGCAGTGGCCGGTATATTGAGTCCAGGTCGATGTGCTTATTGATTGAAACTGTGGATGAGTGCCATGCCTCTGGGAATTCCCTGGCTGTTCTCTGTTTGGCTTGTCCTATAATAGTAGTGTTGTCCCAGTCGAATTCACGTTGCTGGTCATCTGCGTGTGCAGCTACTAAGGATAGCTGGTCGTGTCGTTTCATGGCTAGTTGGTGTTCATGGATGCAGATTGTTAGCTGTCTTCCTGTTTGTCCTATGTAGTGTTTTGTGCAGTCCTTGCATGGGATTTAGTACACTACATTGGTTTTGCTCATGCTGGGTATCAGGTCCATCGTCCTGGTGAGTTGTTGTCTGAGAATGGCTGTTGGTTTGTGTGCTGTTATGCGTCCTAGTGGTCGCAGTAGTCTGGCTGTCAGTTCAGAAATGTTCTTGATGTATGGTAGTGTAGCTAGTCCTTTGGGTCGTGGCATGTCCTCATTCCGTTGTCTTTCCCTTAGGCATCTGTGGATGAAATTGCGTGGAGTTTGACCCCACCCCACAGCTCACTAATAGGATAAACATCACACTGAGAAACCTACTAAAAAAAACCGGACCGCTAACCAGGTTTGACCTACAGAGAATGAAACCTGAAAGCAACAACACCCCCAGATTCTATGGCCTACCTAAAGTGCACAAACCAGACATCCCACTCAGACCCATAGTATCACTACCAGGGACACCATCACACAAACTGGCTAAAGAACTACAGCAGAAACTGAAACGCCTGATCAGCGGATCCAGATACTCTATACAGTCAACACATCACCAGAAATATACACATAGACAAGAAAGAAACCATGGTCTCATTCGATGTAACGGCACTGTTCACCTCTATCGACATAACCCAAGCCAGAGAAACAATAGCCAACCTGCTGGACATACAGAACAGACAACAGGACGGTGAACCTATCAAAAAAGACTGCATACTCAAACTACTGGATCTGTGCCTCACAACACACTTCACATTCAACAACCAAATATATGAACAAATCAACGGCACACCCATGGGCTCACCCATCTCTGGACTCATAGCAGAAGCGGTAATGCAAAGATTAGAACAAACAGTCTTAATGCAAATTCAACCCAAACTCTGGGTCAGATATGTGGATGACACCTTTGTAATCATTAAAAACACAGAAATAGAGAACACACACCGGATCATCAACGCCACACTCACAGGAATCCGATTCCCTAGAGAGGAAGAAAAGGACAATCAACTCCCATTCCTAGACGTGATGGTACAGAGAACACCGAATGGAGAATTCACCACAAAGGTATACAGAAAAGACACACACACAGACCAAGTCCTAAACTACGAAAGCAACCACCCTAACACACACAAAAGAGGTTGCATCAAGACACTGTTCAAAAGGGCCACAACACACTGCAGTACACCAGAACTCCAAAAAGAGGAAGAAGAACACCTCTACAATGTATTCGCCAAAAACGATACCCACGCAATTTCATTTGGGATTGTCTGTATGGAGTTGGTAGACAACTGTCCTCTGATATTGAAGAGGGCAGTGCAGATGATGTGGTTGAAATGGAGTTTACTAAGGTCTTTGACGAGGTCCCACATGGAAGGCTGGTCCAAAAGGGAAGAGCCCATGGGATCCAAGGCAAGTTGGTAAATTGGGTCCTCAATAGGTGGAGGGTTGTTTTTGTGATTGAAAGCCATTATCCAGCGGATGTACCACAGGGACATCCGCTGGAACCATTGCTGGATGTTACGTACATTAATCGCTCGGATGGGAAAGCAGAAGGAATCACTAGTAGGTTTGCAGATGACATAAAAGATGGAGGGTGTTGTCTACAGTGAGCGGGATGGACTCAGGCTGCAGTTTGATATCGATCAGATGATAAACGTAGCAGAGTAATGGCAGACAGAGTTTACTACTGATCACTGTGAGGTAATGCACTGTGGGAAGTCTAATAAATGAATGATATACATCATGAATGGTAGGTCCTCTTGGAGTACTGAGGAATACAGGGACATTGGTGGGCAAGTCCTGAGATCTCTGGAGGTGTCAGCACAGATAGACAGGGTGGGGAATACACCTGAACTGGGAGCAGGAGGGGGACCCGCATCCTGGTGGGGAGCGTTGCTGGAGTTGCTCGAGAGGATTTAAACTTTTCTGGTAGGGCTGTGTGACCCCAAAGAGTCGTAAGGCCAGAAAGAAAGTTGAGGCTGGTACAAATGTTCAAGAGAGCAATATAAGTAGACAAGGCAGGCAAGAACATAGCATATAATTAGGGAAAACTGGTGGCTTAAACTGCAGTTATTTCAATGCAAAGTGCCAGACAGATAAGGCAGATGAACCCAGAGCATGGATGGGATCATGGGACTGGGATACCATAGGTATTACAGAAACACAGCTGAGGGAGCGATAGGACCAGCAGCTCAATGTTCCGGAGACAGATGCTACAGGAAGGATAGAACAGGAGGCAAAACAGGAGAGCTGATGGTTTTTATTGGGGGAAACATCCCAGCAGTACCTCGAGGGAGTAGTCATGCAGGATCGCCAGTTAAGCGATATTAGTGCAACTGAGAAATAAAAATTGGCCATTAGTTTTCTACGGTCAGACTACAGCGAAAGGCAATGGGAGATGAAGGAGCAAATATGTCAGGAGATTTCAGATATCTCTTAGAATAATAGGGTTGTAATGATAGGGGATCTGAACCGTTCCAAACCTGGACTGGGATTGCTACTAAGTTAAGCATTTGGATGGAGGGAATTTGTTAAGTGTGTTCTGAAAACTCCCAGTCATTACGTAAATGTCCCAATTGGAGAATGGGGCTAAACCTGACCTCCCCTTGTGAAACAAGGTCGGGAACGGGACTGAGGTGTTAGTGGGGGAGCACTTTGGAACGTTACCACAATTGTATCAGTTTGAAAATAGTGATGGAAAAGAACAGGTCTAGTCCACAAGTTAAAGTTATTCAATGGAGCAAGGTAGTTTTAGACATGAATTTTTTAAGTAGATCTGGGGAGGCTATTTGCAGATAAAGGGAAGTCTGGCAAGTAGGAATATTTTAAAACCGAGCTAAAAGGAGCGTTCAGCACCAGCGTGTTCCTGTTAGCGTGCAGCTCAATGCTAACTGAATTCGGAAACACTGGCTGAGTTTCGAGGCTGTGATCAAGAAAAAAGGGGTCACATGTCAGATATAACTGGCTGGCTCAAGGGAATCCCTTCAAGAGCATCGGGACTGTAAAAATACACCTAGGATGGAAATCAGGAATGTATAAAGGGGACACGAGATAGCTTTGGCAGAGAAAGTTAAGGAGAATCCAAAGAGACTCTACAAGTGTATTAAGAGCAAAAGAAGAGCTCGGGACAAACCCGGTATCCTTAGTGATCATTGAAGCCAACGATGTGTGAATCTACAAGATCCAAAACAAATATTTCACTTTGGAACTTATTGTGGATAAAGACTGGGGCACTCAGGGAACTAAACAGTGTTTGGCCTGACTACTATTGGAATACTGTATGCAATTCTGGTCTCAATCCCACAGGAATGATGTCGTGGAACATGAAAGGGTTCAGAAGAAATTACCAAAGATGTTGCCAGGGTTGGAGGGCTTGCGCTTCAGGGAAAAGCCTGAATAGGCTGGGGCTGTTTTCACTTGAACATGGGAGGCTGAGGAGTTAACCGATAAAAGGTGTTTAAAATCATGATGGCCATCGACAGGGTCAATAGACAAGGTCATTTCCCCAGGCGAGAGAAACCTTTCAAAGGGATCTAGAGGACAACTGACTTCCGCAGAGTGTATGGAATAAGCTGCCAGAGCAAATAGTGGAGGCTGATAGAAATACATTTAAAAGGCATGGGGATGGGTGTATGAATAGTAAGGGTTCAGATGGATATTGGCAAAATTGTGGCAAATGTGACTAGAAACGCCATGCAGGAGTTGGTCCAGAGGGCCTGTTTCCGTGCTGTACATCTTTATGACTCAATGTCTTGAAATGAGTCCACATTATAGAAAAAGAGGTGCTGGGGGTTTTAAAACACAAAGATAGATAAATCCCCAGGACCTGATCAAATGTACCTCAGGACATTGTGGGAAGCTGGTGAAGAAATTGTAGGGCCCCCAGCAGAGATATTTGTACCATAGAGTGCTATGTGTGATCGGCTGTTAGACTGGAGGGTGGCATTGTGGACAGTGAAGAAGGTTTTCTAAGATTACAAAGGGATCCTGATGAAATGTGTGAATGGCTGAAAAACTGAAGATGGAGTTCAATCTGAATAAATGCGAGGTAATGCATTTGGTACAACAAACACGGGCAGGACTTATACAATTAATGGCAAGACCTTCGGTAGTGTTGTAGAACAGAGGGACCTCAGGTTTCAGCTACATAATTCTTTGAAGTTTGCAACATGGAGAGACAGGATAGTTTAAAAAAGGTGCTTGCCTCACTTGCTTTTATTGCTCAGTCCTTTGGATATAGGAGTTGGGAAGTCATATTGAGATTGTACAGGCCATTGGTGAGTCCTCTTCTGGAATACTGTGTCCAGTTCTGGTCGAACAGTTACAGGAAGGATGTTATTAAGCTGGAAAGGGTTGGGAGGAGTTTTACTGGGATTTGGCTGGGTACGAAAGGCTTCAGTATAAAGATAGGCTGAATAGGTTGGTATTTGTCACTGAAACCTGAATGTTGACAGATGACCTCATAGAAGTTTATAAAATCATGAGGGGGATAGATAGAGTTAATGAGAGTTGTTTTTTTCCCATGGACAGGGAGTTTCAAGACAAGGCACTACAATTTTAAGTTTAGAGGAGAGACATTTAAAAAAAATGACATGAGGGGCACATTGGTACACAGAGGGTGGGTTGTGTGTGAAATGAACTTCCCAAGGAAGGGGTGAACATGGGGACAATTACAATCTTTAAAAGACATTTGGATTAGTACAGTAGTAGGAAAGGTTTGAAGGGATATGATCCAGAAACAGGCAGGTGGGATGAGATCCATTTTAGAGTATGGTTAGCGTTAACCAAACAGTGCGGTATGACTTTCTGACTGTGATTATAATGTTGTGTCATTAATTAAGAAAGGCTGCAAGAGAAAGCCAGGGAACTACAGACTGATGAGCGAGACATCAGGGTGGGTCAGTTGTTGGAGGTCATTCTGATAGGTAGACCTTACATGCATTTGGAAAGATATTGCCTGATTACGGACAGCCAGCATGGCTTTGTGCGTGGGAAAACATGTCCCACAAACTTGACTTTAGTTTGCTCAAGATGTGACCAAGAAGATAGACGAAGGCAGAGCAACAGACGTTGTTTCTGGCTTCCGCAAACCCTTGTTCAGGGTGTAGCATGATACATTGGTTAGTAACGGTAGATCACAAGGGATCAGGGAGAGCTAGCAAACTGTAAACAAAATGGGATGACGTTGGGGGACAGCGGGTGGTGGGAGAGTGTTGTTGTTCAGACTGGAGGCCTCTGACCAGCAGTGTGCTGTAAGGATTGGTGCTGGGACCACTGTCGTGCAACATTTACGTCAACAATTTGAGTGAAAATATAGCAGTCCCTGTTAGTATGTTTGCGGATACCAAGATTAGTGGAAGAATGGGCAGGGAATATAGTTATCGAAGAGGATATTAATCAACTGGGCCAATGGGCCAAGGAATGAAAGATGAAATTTAATTCAGGTGTTGGATTTAGTTCATACAAACCAGGAAGGACTAACACAGTTAATGGTTGGGCCCTGGACAGTGTTGTAGAAAAGGGAGAGACCAAGGGGTGCAGTTACATTGTTCCTTGGACTGGCATCACAGGGTGACAGGGTGGGGAAAGCAGCATTTGGCACACGCACACACACAGGGAAGGAGCGACAAGCAGACACACGGCGAGGGGAAGGGCATGTGCACAGAAATTGAGAGGGTGCATGCACACACAGCGAGAGGGGACACGCACAGATATGGCGAGGAAAGGACACACGCACACACAGCAAGGGGGGACAGGCACTCACACAGCGAGGGGCGATGCGGACACACAATGGTGGGGATACGCACAAAGAGCAAGGGAGGGACACACACACACAAGGGACGGACAAACACAAACAGAGCGAGGGAGGGACACACGCACACACAGCAAGAGGCACACTCACACACGCACAAAGCAAGGGAGGGACACGCACACATACACACAGACACACAGCAAGGGAGGGACACACACACACAGTGTGGGAGTGACACGCATAAACACGCAGCGAGGGAAGGACACTCACATACACTGTAAAAGGGTCGCACATACTCACAGCAAGAGGGGACACGTACACACAACGAGGGATAGACACGCTCAAGGTCAAGCACACAAACACAGACACACAGCGAGAGAGGGGCACGCACACACACAGCCAGTGAGGGACATGGACACACACAAACACACACACACACACAGCAAGAGAGGGACACGCGCACACACAGCGAGGGGGGAGAAACATGCTAACACATGCACCCCAAGGGGGGCACACACACACATACACAAAGCAAGGGGGGGAAACTCACGCATACACAGCGAGGGAGGGACACGCACATACACAGAAAGGGAGGGACGCACACACTCACACACACAAAGACGCACACGCAGCGAGTGAAGGACACTCACATACACTCTCAAAGCGTCACACATACTCACAGCAAGAGGGGACACGTACACACAGCGAGGGATGGACACGCTCATGCTCAAGCACACAAACACAGACACACAGCGAGAGAGGGGCACGCACACACAGCCAGTGAGGGAGATGGACACACACAAACACACACGCACACAGCAAGGGAGGGCCACACAAAAAACACATGCACAGCAAGAGGGACACACACACACACACACACACAGCGAGGGGGCGAGACATGCACACACAGCGAGGAAGGGCCCCGCACGCGCACGCACACGCACAGCAAGAGGGGCACACACACACGCACAGAGAGCAAGGGGGTAACTCACGCATACACAGAGAGGGAGGGACACGCACACACACAGCAAGGGAGGGACACACACACAAACAGACACACACACACACAGCGAGGAAGGGACACACCCATACACAGTGAGGAGGGTCAGACACACACACACACACACAGAGCAAGGGGGGACGCACACACACAGTGAGGGAAAGCACACACACGTGCACAGTGAGGAAGGGACACACACAAAGCGAGGGAGGGACACACACACACACACACACACCCACACACACACACAGCGATGGAAGGACACGCACATACACACAGTGACGGGGATACACGCAGACACACGGCGAGGGAGGGACACACATACACTGCGAGGAACGGGGACACACACACACACGAAGCGAAGGAGGGACACGCACGCACACACACACACACAAGCACAGAGCAAGGGAGAGACGTGCACACACAGCGAGGGAGGGACAAATACACACACAAGGGACGGACACACACTCAGAGCGAGGGTGTGACACGCGCACACACAGCTAGGGGCGCACACACACACACACACAAAGCAAGGGAGGCACACGCACACATACACACAGACACACAGCAAGGGAGGTACACACACAGTGTGGGAGTTACACACATACACACCCACACACATGCAGCGAGGGATGGACACTCACATACACTGTAAAAGGGTTACACATACTCACAGCAAGAGGGGACACACACGCAGCGAGGGATGGACATGCGCATGCTCAAGCACACAAACACAGACACACAGCGAGAGAGGGGCACGCACACACACAGCCAGTGAGGGACATGGACACACACAAACACACACACACACACACAGCAAGAGAGGGACACGCGCACACACAGCGAGGGGGGAGACACATGCTAACACAAGCACACCAAGAGGGGCACACACACACATACACAAAGCAAGGGGGGGAAACTCACGCATACACAGCGAGGGAGGGACACGCACATACACAGAAAGGGAGGGACGCACACACTCACACACACACAGACACACACGCAGCGAGGGAAGGACACTCACATACACTCTCAAAGCGTCACACATACTCACAGCAAGAGGGGACACGTACACACAGTGAGGGATGGACACGCTCATGCTCAAGCACACAAACACAGACACACAGCGAGAGAGGGGCATGCACACACACAGGCAGTGAGGGAGATGGACACACACAAACACACACACACACAGCAAGGGAGGGCCACACAAAAAACACATGCACAGCAAGAGGGACACACACACACATACAGCGAGGAGGCGATACATGCACACACAGCGAGGAAGGGCCACGCACGCACACGCACAGCAAGAGGGGCACACACACACGCACAGAGAGCAAGGGGGTAACTCACACATACACAGAGAGGGAGGGACACGCACACACACAGCAAGGGAGGGACACACACACACACACACACACAGAGTGAGGAAGGGACACACCCATACACAGTGAGGAGGGACAGACAGACACACACACACACACACAGAGCAAGGGGGGACACACACACGCAGCGAGGGAAAGCACACACACGCGCACAGTGAGGAAGGGACACACACAAAGCGAGGGAGGGACACACACACACACACACCCACACACACACACACAGCGATGGAAGGACATGCACATACACACAGTGACGGGGATACACGCAGACACACGGCGAGGGAGGGACACAAACACACTGCGAGGAACGGGGACACACACAAGCAAAGCGAAGGAGGGACACGCACGCACACACACACACACACACACAAGCACAGAGCAAGGGAGAGACGTGCACACACAGCGAGGGAGGGACAAACACACACACAAGTGATGACACACACTCAGAGCGAGGGTGTGACACGCGCACACACAGCAAGGGGCGCACACACACACACTCACAAAGCAAGGGAGGCACACGCACACATACACACAGACACACAGCAAGGGAGGTACACACACAGTATGGGAGTGACACGCATACACACCCACACACATGCAGCGAGGGATGGACACTCACATACACTGTAAAAGGGTCACACATACTCACAGCAAGATGGGACACACACACACAGCGAGGGATGGACATGCGCATGCTCAAGCACACAAACACAGACACACAGCGAGAGAGGGAAACGCACCCACATAGCCAGGGAGGGACATGGACACACACAAACACAGACACACAAAGACACAGAGCAAGAGAGGGACACGCGCACAAACAGCAAGGGGGAGACACATGCACACACAGCAATGGACGGCCACGTACACACACGCACAGCAAGAGTAACACACATACACACATTCACACACAGGGCAGGAAACTGATACATAAACAGTGATGGAGGGGCACACATGCATACACACACACACACACACACACACACACGCACTCACACAGACACACACACCGCGAGGGAAGGACACTCACATACACTGCAAGAGGGACACACGTACTCACAGCAAGAGGGGGACACGTACACACAGCGAGGGAAGAATACGCACATGCCCAAGCCCACATACACACATACTCACAGCGAGAGGGGAGCACGCGCACACACAGCCAGTGATGGACATGGACACACACAAACACAAACACACACACACACACACACACAGCAAGAGAGGGACACGCGCACACGCAGCGAGGAGACACATGCACACACAGCGAGGGAGGGCCACACACAAACATGCACAGCAAGAGGGACACACACACGCACACACACACACACACACGCACACACACAGAGCAAGGGGGTAACTCACACATACACAGCGAGGGAAGAACACGCACGCACACACAGCAAGGAAGGGACATGCACACTCACAGACAGCGAGGGTGAGACCACACACACACACACACACACAGACACACACACACATACGGCGAGGGAGAGAGAGAGACACACACACACACAGAGGGAGGGAGTGGCACACATGCACACACAGAGAGAGAGGGAGGGACACACGCACACAGTGGAGGGAGCAACATGCGCATGAGGAAGCACAAAAACACAGACGCAAACAGTGAGAGAGGGACACGCACACACTCAGCCGGGGGAGACATGCACACACACAGAACTTACCGTGCGTTCTAAAGAAGAGACATATTATACTCAAAATATTATCTCTCGCTCCACACATTCTCCCCCTGAAAACAGAACAGTGCAGCACCGGAATAATCGGCCCACCATGTCTGTGCTGATCATGGTGCTATTCCAAACTGATTCCATCTGCCTGTACATGATCCATATCCCTGCAACCCATGCCTGCTTATCTGTCTGCCCAAATGCCTCTTAAATGTTGTGATTGTTTCTGCTTTTCCCATCTCTCAGGCAAGTATATTCTAATCACTTACCACATTCTGCATAATAAACTTACCTGATACAACTCCCTTTAAACTTGCTCAGGTGGTTTTGGAAATGCTCAGCAGGTCATGCAGCATCTGTGAAGAAAACATCAGTTAATGTTTCGGGTCCGGTCACCCTTCCTTAGAAACGTTAACTCTAAATTCTCTTCACAGATGCTGCTAGACGTGCTGAGCTTTTCAAGAAACTTCTGTTTTTGTTTCTGGTTTGTAGCATCTGCAGTTGTTTTGGTTTTCATTTCCTTTAAACTTGCCCCCTCTCCCCTTAAATCTATGGCCTCTAGAATTTGTCATTTCCACCTTATAAAAAGATTCAGATTATTCACTCTGTGCTACTCGGGTCACTCCGCAGCCACTGATTTTCCCAAGACAACAATTCAAGATTTTCCAACTTCTCCCAATCCAGGTAACATCTTGGTAAACCTGTTTCCACCCTCTCCAAAGCCTCCACATCCTCCTTATAATGTGGTGATCAAAACAGCACACAATACCCAAAGATGGCCTAATGATAGTTTTATAATCACTCCCCTGACAGAAGAAGGCAAGCCTGCCATTCACTTCCTTCACCACTTTCAGGGAGCTGTGACCTTGCACCTGAAGATCCTCTGTATATCAATACTGCTCAGGGCCCTTCCGTTTAGTGAATACATTCCTCTTACAATGAGCCTCCCAACATTCATCACCTCACACATGTCGGAATTAAAATCTACCTGCAATTTCTTCGCATATTTTTCCAACTGACCACTTCCTTGCTGTATCCTTTGACAACATTCTTCATGATTCACAACTTCGTGAGTTTGTACCATCTACGAACTTGCTCAATAAATCGTTTACATTTTCAAACTAATCATTCATATATATTACAAACAACAGATGTCCCAGTTCTGATCCTTGTGGAACAGCACTGGCCACAGACCTACAGCCAGCAACATACCCCAACAACTGTTGCTGGGAGAAATATCAAAGAGAAGACTTGAGTTCTGTGTTTAGCAGCACGACCAATGTTTATTCAGAGCTCCTTACGAGTGCATGATTGAAGAGTTCCCTCTCTGGAATTCTGTGGCTCCTCCAGACAAGTCCAGCATTTTGATGTGTTTCCTGCATTCGTTCCAGTAATAGTTTCCCCCTGACCCGATCTCCTGGGTTCAGGATGTCAGCTGGGATGTTTATGAGCTCCCTTTCCCAGTTTCTGATTCTCTATCCTTCTGCAACTTCCCCTCTCAGCTCATGCAGTTGCTTTGCATCTTCCACAAATTGTTTAACCCTATCCTTGCCATTGCACATCTCAGGCCCTCCCACTACCACACCTTCTGCAGTTGCATAGTCCATCTAATCACTGATTCAAAGGGACAGCCCCGTTCCCTTTGCTGGGGTTGACCTCAGTTTCATTAGGATGGTGGGGAGTACACTAACCCATCCCTGCCTGTCTCTGTCGCAGCCTTAGTCAGACCAGCTTTCAGTGTCTGCTTCATTCCTTCTACTGTCCATGAGCTCTGGGGATGGTATGGGGGATGGGATTTCTGTTCAGTACCAAACAGGGCACACAGCTGTTTAACAACGTTCCCCGGAACGTGTGTCCCTTGGTCAGAATCTGCAGGGGAATGCTTCCACCCACTGAGTAAACCTGTTTATTAAGACCCAGCGGGAGTTCCTGCCCTGGAATTGGGATGGGTGTGTGTGTAAAATCAATCTGTAATTGTTCCGATGGGCCCCTGGGTCCCTGCTGCTGCCTCCATTTTATTCTGATTGCTTTCCCTGGCTCACACTGTTTACAGACTAAACACCTTCAACAAAACCTTGCTGTATCTGTCCCTGTTCCAGGTCACCCATGTAGTGGATTATCTGATATTGAATTGTATCCTGCCCAATATGGGCTGACCCATGATATGTTTTAATAATGTTTGCCTTATACAGTATACTAGCACTGCTGGATCATCCAGACTCTGTCGTGTCCTATTACTGCCACTTCCTTTTCCCATTCATGTTTCTCATGTTATGGGACTGTTTCTGGAATGTCTTTAAACTTTCCTTTCTCGCTTCTGCAGCTACTGCCACTGCCACTTCCCCAAATGTCTGCACTGTTTCAGTCAGTATTTTACATGTCTTACCCACATACTCACTGCCCCGTTGGTGTAAGGTTTCTACTTTCCTGTGAGCTCTAATCTTCACTATTGCTGCTTCACTGGGAAAGTTAGCTGCTTTCACTAACACTCTGACCTGTTCATCATGCTCTATGTGGCCCCCAGACAGGGTGATGTACCCTCACCGAGCCCAGTCATGTCCCAAAGGCATGCTGACTGTCTGTGTACATTTTGCCTCCCTGACCCCGGCTCATGTCCGCGCTTCTGCCAGGGCTCGTGATAGTTCTCTGTTTCTGGATAATTCCCCCAAAATTCCCACAATAATTAAACAATCCTAACGTTTTCCTGATCCCTATATGGTGTGCAGGTGGATAGTTTTATAATCGTAGTTTTTGTTCCCACTGGGACTGTTCCCTCTCCTTTCCTGATTTGTTCTCACTAATATGATGTCCCAGTTCCGTCTCTCCCTACCTTCCCAGTTGCACTCTCTGTGCGTTAATTTTAAGCCTGGCCTGGCTAACCTGACCCAATACTCTGTTTAATATCTGGATATGTTCTTTCTCACCGCTTGAGGTGATGAGGTGTTGGTAAGATCAGTGTGACGAAATCCATCAAACACACATCGGTGGGATATACTGGAATACTGCGGGATCCCTGAGGTAATAGTATCCTGGTGGACTGTTCTACTCGGTTAGTAAACACCACTTTCATCTGCCATTCAATGTCCACAGGTATGGACCCAGACTATTTCCAGCTTCTGTCAATCTATCACTGTCACAATTGCTGCCTCCTCAGCCCCAGCTTTGATGAGATCCCGTTTGTGTGGGGAGTGAGAGGGCCCTCGATCTGTACAGAGTCGATAGTAAAAACCCACTTTCCTGTTTGAGTTACGCACACCGCTGAGTGGGTCCGAGATATAACCTACCAGATTCTCTGACTGTCCCAGTCTCCCTGCAATGTTGCTACTCCGGAGAGGTTGCCTCTCCTTTTCTTTCTGTCCCAGTCCTGGCCAGAGCATCCCTATGTTTAAATTCGGGTGTTGATGTCAATAGTTGCCATTTTAGAATAAATAGGAGCAACTCCCAGAATGGTTCATTCTTGAGTTTCACACCTCCATATCTGAATATATTTTGTCATACTCCCGGTCTACATCGGGGCAGGTTTGCTTCATCCAGCTTCCTAGGTTCCCTCCCCGACTGCTCTCATTTTAGTAATTGAGGGGGTGAGGGGTAAATCCTTATCGGTAACTGACAAAGATGCTCCGGTGTTAGCATCATGCAGTGTTGGCCACTTAACAGCGCGTCAATGAATATTCATGGGCTATACATATGCCTTCGTGAACACAGGCCACTCACAATGTGAACACCTATCCCCGTCTCTCTGCCTACGTTACTTGTCTATGTGCCCTTTCCTGCTTCCCTTGTAATATTGTGGGTCTGATTACCCTCCCTGTACTGCAGCTATTCCCCTGTGTTTCTGCGTTTGCCTCAGTTCTCATGACCCAATTCAGAATGTGGTTAGAAATATCTCCCACTGGGAGTCCCATGTTTATAATTACAGTTAAATACATCAAACTTATTTCATCATCACAGATTGAGGTTTGGTAATCCCCCGTGGTCCTTACATACCTCTGGCTTCCTCTCTGTATGATCCTCTTCATTACACTTGGGTCCCTGAGTCACCAAGGTTATTTTAGCCCATTCAGCCTGTCCCCTCCCCAGTGTGTACCTGCAATATCTGTAAATGTCTGGAGCTACAGATCAGCTGTACACTGGGAGGAACCGGCTCACACCCTATCCTCACATTGCAGGGACATTTTCTGCTGTACACGTCAGGGCATCTTGGCCTGAGGGAGGGTATGTACATCATCGTTGGTGAGACTCTGAACCGCAAATAATTCATCCATATTCTCCCAATAAGCCCCATTATTACCATTTCCTTATCAGGCTGGGTGTTCATTCGCCAACATCAGGCTTTCAGCAGGTGAACGGTTAAGGTTTGGTTTCTGTCAGATCCCTTTGTTGCTCCCTACTGTCTGTCCAAGTTTGAGCTTTGTTGTCCAGCGATGCCATAGACACGGCCTTCTGGGGCTTACAGGGCGGTGGGTCATCCCACCCATTGCTGCCCCTCTGTCCATACGTGGGCGCTTTGTCATCTAACCTGTTCCAGTCAGCGTCACCATCCTCACTGCCTTCTCAGTGGAGCGGCAGACTACGTACCTCCCCCACTGTAACTACCACCTTGCCCTTTAACGTTAAGGCTTCACGTCTGAGAGCCACCACCTTCACTTGTTCCTGTTTCCCATAATAATGTAACATATTTCACCATTCCTGCATTCAAACAGAACAAAATGTGAATTTGGTTTTACTTGAAGCAAGAATAATTTGAGATTCACTTGTAATAATTATAGAGGTGAAACGTTTAATGTCAGTATTTAAGTGAAATTAACCTGATCATCTTGTGAAAATAATCCTGGAAATCAACAACCATAAATGGGCTCAATATTATGTGATTATTTGTGCCAGTTCTTGCATTGAAAATTCAATGTTATTCAATACTTGTCAACTGTTAGACCATGCATTGTTATTAGGACATAAAGTAATGGAAGGATATCAGAAAAAAAAAACAGACTTTAATTTTAGCTTCACTGCAATAATGAACCGAAACAATATATGGACATAAGGTTGACCTGGAAAATTTGTTATAGAGTGTGCATATTGACATGAAAAATAGTTTAGTTTGCAAGTTGTTCTGCACTAGGAATAATTTGAAATGAATTGTGATTATGAATTGAACATCTAAAATATATTTTCAAGAGAATAATCAGATATTTTTGTAGGAAATTAGCATAGGAAATAAATATGTATACATTGATATGAATAGTTCAAACAATGTATGGATGTTGACTGGAATTATTTGATTGAGAGAGGCTGTATGAGTATAAAGACTAATCTGTTGTATTCTCCTCTCTTGTTGTGTGCAATTGAACTGTCGCTTATCGCTTAATTTGTCTGAAAGATCCTGATCAGGTTTCCTTTGTCTGTTATTAGGACATTGAGCAATACACCTGTTTTCTCCGGGCAAGCAAAGATTCATTTCTAAGAAAATAAGTGGCAGTTCACACTGAGAATGGTTTCTGCACACCATTCTTCAGGGTTTTTCTGAAGAATTCCAATCTCTATCTATAAATCTGATGGTATCTGTGTTTGTCAGTTTGTGGAGGATTCAGCCCCTTTTTTCTGAGCTGTTTTAATACAAGCAGTTGGTTCATTATGTCTTTGCCAAGAATTTTGTTTACTTTGCCGTTTTACCGTGATACTGGGAGAATACTTCCTGAAGATTAGACTATTCTGTGAGTCAGTAATTTTCAGTAACTCAACATTGAATGGTTTAGACTCTAACAGAGCAGTTATCTTGTTTTCAGCTAATTATTCACTTTCCATTTCCTGGTTGTGTTGAATGTTACAGAAACAGGCTCTGAGCAATGTTTCCATTCACTTGTGTTGGAGTCACTGACAGCCACGTGGTCAGTCAGTTTAAGGCTGATGATCAGTTTCTCTGTCCTATTAGCCAATCGCCACTTGCTCAGTTTTCACTGTCTCTCCTCAGGGTCAGTCCATCGGATGCTGAAACTTTCCATCCAGCATTTGTTCCCTTTCACCATGACTATTCCAATACCGTCCCAGCTAGTCGCCCACATTCTACCTCCGTATGCTCATGATCATCTCAGGTTCTCCTGTCTGTGTCCTTACAGCAAGTTGTGTAAGACATCTACATGAGGTTTAACCTGATCTGCGTTATGTTCAGAAAGATCATTTCAAAATTTGGCTCACTGTTTTTAAATCTACCCGGGACTTCACCCTGCCCTCCCTGCCAGTTCCACACCTCCCTGAGATATCTGCACTTATCCGATTCTAGCTGCATGAGAGTTTATTATTTTATTCTCCTCCCTGTTGGTGGCTTTAATTTCAGCTGCCTGGAACCTAAACTTGGTAATTCTCTTGCCCTATTCCTTTCAATTCTCCTCCATTCTATAGGCTCTCTTTAACATCCACCTGTTTGATCAATATTTTGATTTCCAACATTAAAACTCTCCCTTTGCAGATAGGTAACAGCCTCATGGTATCATTGTTGAACCGTTAATATTCTGGGGCCCCTGATTCACATCCCACCATGGCAAATGTGGAATTTGAATTCAGTGTAAATCTAGAAATATGAGTCTATTGATGACCATGAAATTATCATCGATTGTCAGGAAATACCCATCTGGATCACTGATGTCCTTTAGGGGAGGAAGCTGCCATCCTTACCTGGTCTAGCCTGCATGTGACTCCTGACCTACAGCAATGTGATTGACTCTTACCTGCCCTCTGGGCAGTAAATGTTGCCCATAGCCAGTGGTACCTACATCCAGTGAATGCATTTTAAAAAAAAAACCCTCAGTCCTGGCATCATGTGTGAGAAGAACAGAAGGTCACCATTCGGCCCCTCGTGCCTGCTCCACCATTATATAAGACCAGATCTGATCTGTTAGTGATTTGTATTCCATCTCCCGCCAACGCCCCTTAACAAGAATCTATCAACCTGTGTCTTAAAAATATTCAAGGAGTCCACCTTCTTGGGCAGAGAGTTCCAAAGTTGCACAGCCCACTGACAGGAAACAAATCTCCTCATCTCTGTCCTGAAAGTGTAAACCCAATTTTAAAGCAGTTTCCTCTGGTTCAGGAATTACCCACAAGAAGAACCATCCTTTCCACATTCACCTTATCAAACCATTCAGAATCTTAGACACTTCAGTCATGTCACCTCTCACTCTCCCAAACTCCAGCTGAAACAAACCCAACCTGTCCAACTGATTCACAATTTATTTCTGTCACGCTGGGTGGGAGTGGGGTTGAAATGTAGAATTATGTTTATGATGCAGTGAATGTGTTGTTTCACTGCGAGGGGTCTACAAGTCAACGTGAGCCATACTAGCTTTGCTGCCTCACTGTATTACATATATCTCACATCACTCTGGTATTCCCACACCTCACTACGTTGCCTAACGAGAAAGAAGGAGAGAGAGGTTGAGAAAAGTTGTTAGAAATGTTTTTGTCACCTAAAAGGTACGTGATCTGTTTGTAAAGATTGCATTTGAATTGAAGTAACCAGTTAGTTAATATTACTGACAAAATATTACCAACAATTTATCAACGATTGAGGTCAGGCTTATCTGCTGATAACTTCTTTTACCTTGCACCCTTCTAAGACTGGGGGGTCATATTAGCAATGTTCCTGTCCTCTGGGACCCTCGCTGACTCCTGTGATACCTGAAAGCTCACAACTAAAGCCACCACGATCTCTTCAGCTATTGCCTTCAGAACGCTGGGGAGTAGTACATTTGGTCCAGTTGTTTTATCTATTTTCAGACCTTTCAGTTTTCCAGCATCTTCTCCTTGGTGATGGCCACCGCACTCATCTCTGTCCCCGTGACTCTCTTGAAGTTTTGGGATATTGCTCGTGTCTTCCACCGTGAAGACTGATGCAAAATACTTATTTAGTTCCTCAGCCATGTCTTTGGTAGCCGTCACTACTGTTCCACCCTTATATTCCAGCGGCGCAATGTCCACTTTTGCCTCTTTTGAACTTTGTACATCTCAAAAAACTCTGGCAATCTTGCTTTAAATATTACTGACTCACTTTCCCTCATGCTTATTCTTTTCCCTCCTTATTTCTTTCTTCATTATCCTCCAATGGTGTTTCTAGGCTTCCCAATCCACTGGCTTCCCACTGCACTTTGCCACATGATGAGATTTCTCTTTTGCTTTTATGCTGTCCCTGACTTCCCGAGTCAGCCACGATTGCCTCATGCTCTCTTTAATGCGTGTCTTTCTCCTCGGGATGAATTTTGCTGTGTCACCCGGGTTAATCCCAGAAATCCCTGCCGTTGCTGTTCCACTGTCTTTCCTGTTAGGCACTTCTCCCAGTCAATTCTCTCCAGCTTCTCCCTCATGTCCCATTAGTTGTTTTTATTCCACTATAATACAGTTACATCTGATTCCACCTTCTCCCTCTCATACTGCCGAGTAAATTCTATCATATTAGAGTCACTGACACCTCAGGGTTCATTCATGTTAAGCTCCCTTATCAAGGCTGCCTCATTGCACTACACGAAATCCGGTATTGCCTTTTCTCCAGTGGGCTCCACAAGCTGCTCTGAAAAGCTATCTTCTAGAAATTCCACAAATTAATTTTCTTGCAATCTACCGTCAATCTGATTTTCTCAGTCCCCCTGCATACTGAAATCCCCCCGATCACTGTAACCGTGCCTTTCTTACACGCTTTTCTTATCTCCTCATGTGTCTTATGTCCCAAATCTTGACTATTTTTCGGAGGTCTCCAGATAACTTCCATTATGGTGTTTTTACCTTCGTGAATCTACATTATCTGACTCCACTTCATTTATTGCTATTGGTTTAACTTCATTTCTTACGATTAGTCAACCCCAGCCACTCTGCCCACTTGCCTGTCTTTTCATTTGGATGTAAGACTTTGAATATTTAACTCCCAGAAAGCTTCAGCCTTATCTTTTGCACTGACGTGCTAGGCTTTTCCGTTATTGTCGATGGGAATATTTGTGGAGCCTCCTCTTCCAGTGAGATGCTAAATTGTCCATAGCCATTCTCGACTGGGTGTGGCAGGAATGCAGAGCTTCGATCTGATCTGTTAGTCGCTGCACCACTTAGCTGTATTATTTACTGCTTATGCAGTTTGGCATGCACGTTTGCTGTTTGGCTGCTTCACCAGTTTGGCAACTCATTTTTAGGTTTGCATTGTGCTGCTCCTGGCATGCCCTCCTACACTCTCCATTGAACCAGGGTTGACCCCCTGGCTTGATGGTCATAGTTGCGTGGAGGATATGTCATGCCATGAGGTTACAGATTGTGCTAGTGTACAGTTCTGCTGCTATTGGGGGCCTAGCACCTCATGGACACCTTGTCTTGAGCTGTTAGATGGGTTTAAAGTCTGTCCCATTTAGCACGGTCATAGTGCCACACAACACGATGGAGGTTATTCTCAATTTGAAGGTGAGACTTGTTTCCACAATGTCTATACAGTGGTTGCTCTTACTGATACCGTCATGGATCGATGCATCTGCAGCTGGCAGATTGGAAAGGATGAGCTCAGGTATGTTTTTCCCTCTTGGTGATTCCCTCACCAATGACGTAGACCCAGCCTCACAGCTATGCCCTTTCGGACCCAACGAACTCCATCAGTAGTACTGCCGCCGAGCCACTCTTGATGGTGAACATTGAAATCCCCAACACAGAGTACATTTTGTGCCCTTGCCATCCTCAGCGATTCTTTCAATTGCTTTTTCAAAATTAATTTGTGTGACTTGGGCATCGCTGGTTGGCAATAATTAATAGCCCATCCCTATTTGCCTTTGAGAAGATGGTGCTGATGTGCCTACTTGAATCGCTGCAGTCCACATGTTGTGCGTTTTGACCCACAATGCCAATAGGGTGGGAATTCCAGGATTTTGACCCAACGAGTGTGAAGGAACGAATATATATTGCCAAGGCAATGTGATCAGTGGCTTGACGGAAACTTGTAAGTGGTGATGTTCCCAAGTACCTGCTGCCCTTGTCCTTCTGGATGGAAGTGATCGTGGGTTTGGAAGGTGCTGTCTAAAAAGATGCTTCGGTGAATTTCTGCAGAGCATCATGTAGCTAGTACACACAGTTGCTACTAATCGCCAATGGTGGAGGGATTGAATGTTTGTAGATGTGGTACCAATGAAACAGGTAGATTTTTTTTCTGAATTCTGTCTAGCTTCTGGAGTGTCGTTGCATTTGCACCCATCCAGGCAAGTGGAGAGTATTCCATCAAACTCCTGTCTTGGGCCTGGTAGATGGTAGACAGACGTTTCGATGCCTCGAGGTGAGTTCCTTGTCACAGCATCCCGAGTCTCTGACCTGTTCTTGTAGACACTGTGTTTATGTGGTGAGTTCGTTGAGTTTCTAGTCAATGGTAACCCCAAGGATGTTGACATTGGTGGATTGAGTAATGGTAATGCTGTTGAATGTGAAGGGGCAGTGGTAAGAATATCTCTCACTGGTGATGGTCATTGTCTGGCATTTGTGTGACGCAAATATTTCTTGCCACTTGTTGGCCCAATCCTGAATATTGTGCAGATCCTGTTTCATTTAAGCATAGGCGTCTCCAGTAAGTGGGGAATCGTGAATGGTGCTGAACACTGTGCAATCATCGGCAAACATTTCACTTCTGACCGTGGTAAGTTCATGGATGAAGCAGCTGAAGATTGTTGGGCCGAGGACATTACCCTGAGGGACTCTGCAGAGATGTCCTGGAGCTGAGATGACTGTCCTCCACAACCACAACTATATTTCTTTGTGCCGGGTATGCCATACCCAGTCAAAAGCAGTCTTAATGTCAACGGCTGTCATTCTTATCTCACCTCTGGAAATCAGCTGTTCTGTCCGTGTTTGAACCAAGGCTGCAATGAGATCAGGAGCTGAATGACCCTGGGGAAACCCAAACTGGGCATCCCCGAGCAGGTTATTGCTGAGGAGGTGCTGCTTGATAGCACTGTTGCTGAACCATTCCATCACTTCACAGATGATGGAGAGGAGACTGATTGGGCAGTAACTGGCTGGGTTGGATTTGTCCTGCCTTTTGTGTACAGGACATATCTGGGTAATTTTCCAATTTGTCGGTTAGATGACAAAGTTATAACTGCACTGGATGAGCTTGGCTAGGAGAGCAGCAAGTTCTAGAGCACACTTCTTCAGTACTATTGCCGGAATGTTATCAGGGCCATTGCCTTTGCAGTATCCAGATCCTCCAGCCGTTTCTTGATATCACGTGGAGCGAATCGAATTGGCTGGAGACTGGTATCTGTGATGCTGGGATCACTGCAGGAGCCCGAGATGGATCATCCACTCGGCACTTCTCTCTGAAGATTGTTGCAAATGCATCAGCTTTATCTTTTGCACTGATGTGCTGGGCTCTCCCAGCATTGACGATGGGGATATTTGTGAACCTTCCTCCTCCAGTGAGCTGTTTACTTGTCCACCACCATTCACAACTGAATGTGGAAGGACTGCAGTTCTGAGATCTAATGCGTTGGTTGTGGGATTGCTTAGTCTGTCTACCATTTGCTGTTTATGCCATTTGGCACGCAAGTAGAACTGTTTAGTATCTTCACCTCATTTTTCGGTTTGCCTGATGCTGCTTCTGGTATTCCCTCGTGCAGTCTGCATTGAACCAGATTTGATACCCTGGCTTGTTGGTCATGGTTCAGTAGAGGATATGCCAGGCCATGGGGGTGCTGGAGTACAGCTCTGCTGCTGTTGATGGCTCACAGCACCTCACTGATGCCCAGTCTTGAGCTGCTAGAACGGTTTGAAGGCTGTCCCATTTAGCACGGTGATAGTGTCACACAACATGATGGAAGTTATTCTCAATGTGAAAGCGAGATTTCATCTCCACAAGGACAGTGCGGTAGTCACTTTTACCAATCATCTCATGGACAGATACTTCTACAGCCAGCAGATTAGTAAGGATGTGGTCAAGTATGTATTTTTTTCTCTTGTTGGTTCCTTCACCACCTGCCGGAGACCCAGTCGAGACGCTTAGGTTCCAGCATTAGTTATCAAGTGATTACCATTACAATAATTGCATAATAATTTAAATCAGTCTGGGTAACAAGTATACTGAGGTTGACATTTTAATTTAATTTATTGACTGGTAGGACAAATAGTACAATATATTCTTTTTTCAGGATTCTAGCAGCAATTGTTAAGTCATTAGCATTATAATTATTACACGATGCTTTAATTTAGCCTTGCTAACAGATACAGTCAGTTCATATTTGAATTTAGTCCACTGTTTCCTTGTACCAATACAGTAAGATAAAAAATCCGTTTTATTTCAGATGAACACACCTCCAAAAGAATCGACCATTTCTGATGCAACACGCATTGGAAAAACCTGATTTTTGCTCATTTGAATGATCGCTGTAATCTCAGCCTTTTAAATTTAGAAAACCGCAATTTTCCCTGCAACAATTCCTGTTCATTTCTGAACTTGGCATGGTCACAGCGCAAGATGAGATTTATCATTATTCTTAAGTTCGCTAATAGAAGTTAGAAAACCTTTGTTCATTGTTCATTTCAGTACATAGAATGTAGAACAAAGCAGGACAGTACATCCCCTTCGGCCCACGACATTGTGCTGACCTTTTATCCTACTCTAAGATCAAACTAACCTCCATAACCTTCATTTTATTATCATCCATGTACCTATCCAAAAGTCTCTTAGAAGTCTCTGATTGATCTGTCTTTCCAAACACCACTGGTAGTGCATTCCACGAACCCATCACTATCTGTAAAGAAACTACCTCCCCGAAAACATTCTCCATTTACCTGAAAATTACTTTTTGTGATCGGCACATCCATCCTGGGAAAAAGTGTCTGGTTATCCACTCTATCTACGCCTTTAATTATCTTATACATCTATATCAACACACCTCTCATCCTCTTTCACTCCAATGAAAAAAGCCCGAGGTCCCTTAACCTTTCTTCATATGACCTGCACTCCAGTCAATAGACAATAGGTGCAGGAGTAGGCCATTCTGCCCTTCGAGCCTGCACCACTATTCAATATGATCATGGCTAATCATCCTTAATCAGTATCCTGTTCCTGCCTTATCACCAAAACCCTTGATTCCACTATCCTTGAAAGTTCAATCCAACTCTTTCTTAAATGAATCCAGATACTGGGCCTCCACTGCCCACTGGGGCAGAGCATTCCACATACCCACCACTCTCTTGGTGAAGATGTTTCTCCTCATCTCTGTCCTAAATGGTCTACCACGTATTTTTAAGCTGTGTCCTCTGGTTTGTCACTCACCCATCAGCGGAAACATGTTTCCTGCCTCCAGAGTGTCCAATCCTTTAATAATCTTATACGTCTCAATCAGATCCCCTCTCAGCCTTGTAAATTCAAGGGTATACAAGCCCAGTTGCTCCAATCTTTCAACATAAGATGGTCCTGCCATTCCAGGAATTGACCTCGTGAACCGACGCTGCACTCCATCAATAGCCAGAATGTATTTCCTCAAATTTGGAGAACAGAACTGCACACAATACTCCAGGTGTGGTCTCAACAGGGACCTGTACAGCTGCAGAAGAACCTCTTGCTTCTATACTCAATCCCTCTTATTATGAAGGCCAGCATGCTATTAGCCTTCTTCACGACCTGCTGTACCTGCATGCTTGCCTTCATTGACTGGTGTACAAAAACACGCAGATCTCTCTGTACTGCTCCTTTACCTAAATTCATTCCATTTAGGTAGTAATCTGCCTTCGTGTTCTTTCCACCAATGTAAATAACCATGCATTTATCCACATTAAACTGCATCTGCCATGGCAGATGTCCTGGCAGCATCTTGGTAAATCTCCTCTGCACCCTTTCAAAAGCTTCCACGTCCTTTCCAAAATGAGGTGAGCAGAACTGAACGCAGTATTCGAAGTGTGGTCTAACCAGGGCTCTTTAGAGCTGCGGCATAACCTCGTGGCTCTTAAACTCAATCCCCCTTCTAATGAAAGCCAACACACCATATGCCTTAATAACAACCCAATTTTGAGTGGCAACTTTGAGGGCACTATGGATATGCTCCCCTAGGTCCCTCTGTTCCTCCACACTGCCAAGAATCCTGCCTTTAACCATGTAGCCTGCATTCAAATTTGAAATTCTTAAATGAATCACTCACACTTTCCCAGGTGGCACTCCTTCCGCCATTTCTCAGCCGAGCTCTGCATCCTGTCAATGTGCTATTACAACCTTCAACAGCCTTCCACACGATCCACCACTCCACAATCCTTTGTGTGAGCGGCAAACTTACTAACCCACACTTCCACTTCCTCATCGAAATTATTTATAAACATCACAAAGAGCAGAGGTCCTAGAACAGAACCTTGCAGAACACCACTCGTCACCAACTTTAAGCTGAATCGTTTCCATCTACTGTCACTCTGTCACCTATGGGCCAGCCAATTTATTATCTGGACAGACAGGTTTCCCTGTATTCCATGTCACCTTACTTTCTGAATGAATCTACCATAGGAACCATATCAAACATCTTGCTAAAATCCATATACAGCACGTCCACTGCTCTGCCTTCAATGTGTTTTGTCACATCTTTAAAGAATTCATTAAGGTTTGTGAGGCATAACCTGCCCCTCACAAAGCCATGCTGACCGTCTCTAATCAAGCTATGCTTTTCCAAATAAGCATTAATCCTGTGTTTCAGAATCCTCTCCAATTATTTGCCCACAACTGATGAAAGACTGACTTATCTATAATTTCCAGGATTATCCCCAACCCTTTTTTGAACAAGAGAATAATGTTTTCCACCATCTGGTACAACTCCAGTGGACAGTGAGGATGCAAAGATCATTTCGAAAGGCACAGAAATCCCTTTCCTTGCTTCCCACAACATCCTTAGTTTCATCCCTCCTGGCCCAGGAGACGTATCTATCCCCATGTTTTTCAATATTTTCAGCACATCCTCCATCTTAACAACAACCTGTTGGATCATATCAGCCAGTTTCACGCTGTCCTCTTAAAGGACAAGTTCCCACTCACTGGTGGGTATTGAAACAAAATATTCATGAAGGACCTCCCATAACTCCTCCAACTCCTGGACCAAGTTCCTTTCACTGTCAGGGGTATGAATGTGAAATTATGTCTCAGTACCGAATTAATGTAATGATATTGCAGAGTATAACGTCTCAATTAATGTGAATATCAAATTGTATTTTAACTGAGGAAACAAAGTTGAATTTATTTGGTTATATTTCACTTCATGCTAACAATAAGAGTTTCCTTTCCTCATTCGTAAAACTTACTTAGAATTCATCTCACTTTTATGTACAGAAAGTAGAATTGACATCTGTTTGTTCCTTTCTTTATCAAAGACTGTTCACTTTGAATTTGTAGAAGTTGTACATTCTTGGAAGTAAGAGTAATTGTCTTCAGCTGAATATTCACATTGAATGACCGATGCATTTTTAAAATAAAACGTACAATGATCACGCAGTCAATTTGTCGTTTGAAGAATTGTCATGAGATTCCTGTTCATTTAAGACCAACATTCCTTTATTTTATTATTAATGTAAATTACAGTTTCAATTTCAGTCCATTACACACATAAAGTATCGAATTAATTCCCACTCCAATTACTACAATAAACAGCTGATTAGCTTTCATTTCAGCAACCACGTTAAACATGCCATTACGGTCCTGCCCGTCCTGGGTGGGAACATTTTCAAAGGTACTTGTGGAGCTGTGGTAGTGTCTTTACTACAAGACCAGGAGGTACGGTTTCAAATCACACCTTTAACTGAACTGTATCAGAACAACTCCGAATGTTGATACCTAAGCACAGATTGATTTGCTTTTCAATCCAACATTAGATCTGCTTCTATCTATTATTCGTTGCAATAATCACAAAATCTGATAGTTATTTTTGTCAGATTACCAAGAAATATTTGTGTAGGTATCCCCCACTTTGCAAAAGTTTGCTTTACGCCACTTTGCTTTTACAAAATAATTACCTTAGTAACTGTTTTATCTAGCTGAAAGAAATCCGAAGTGAAATTTTGCTTTTAGGAAAAAGGGGGATTTTTTTTTTCCCAAACAAATTAATGCTTTTCCGATTAATGCCATTTCAGCTCCTGAAAGGTTTCATTGCAATGCTCTACTTTCGGATAGCGGGGGAATACCTGTATCTAATTCCGTTGCTTATAAGTTCCTGAAGAATATTTGAGAGTGTTGCAGAAATGGTGCAGAATTTGGATGGCTCAGTGGTGAGCACTGCTGCCTCGCAGCGCCAGGAAACCTAGTTCAGTTCTGTGTGGCAACTGTCTGTGTGGAGTTTGCACATGCTCCCCGTGTCTGAGTGGGTTTTCTCCAGGTTCTCCGGTTTCCTCTCACAGTCCAAAGATATGCAGGTTAGGTGAATTGACCATTCTAAAGATGAGGCAATAGCAAGAGGTAGACCAGCTAGTGGGAAGGATTTTCCTGGGAAGGAACCAAGGGATCAGTTAAAGTGTGTTGGCTTTAACGCAAGGACTATCAGGAATAAAAGTAATGAACTTAGAGCATGGATCAGTACCTGGTGGTATGATGTTGTGGCCATAACAGAGACATAGGTTTCTCAGGGCCAGGAATGGTTGTTGGATGTTACAGGTTTTAGAGCATTTAGAAAGAATAGGGCGGGGTAAAAGAGAGGGGCTGTAGCACAACTAATCAGAGAGGGTATCACAGCTACAGAATCTTCCATTGTCGAAGAAGATCTGCCTACTGAGTCAGTATGGGTGGAAATTAGGAACAGCAAGGGAGCAGTCACCTCGATAGGGGTTTACTATAGGCCCCCCAATAGCAGCAGGGAGACTAAAGAAACCATAGAGCGGCAGATTTTGGAAAAGTGTGGACGTAGTAGGGTTATTGTAATGGATTTAAAAATGTGTTTGAGAGGAGAAGAGCTCAAATGAGATGTGAGGGGTAATATGTTTTCCACAGAGAGTGGTCGGAATCTGGAACATGCTGCCAGGGATGTTGGAGGAGGCAGATATTAGAGGGGTGTTTAAGGGTTTTTTTGGGTAATCATGTGAATATGCAAGGATATGGAACAAAGATAGGCAGAAAGGATGGGTTTCATTTTTTGTCACATTCAGCACAGCATTCTGGGATGAAGGGCCCGTTCCTGTGCTGTGCTGTTCTTTGTTGTGTTTCTTTTGTTACAACATGACGGTGAATCCCTCTGTTAGTTAAACCAAACACCCAGAAAAGTTCATCTCACCACATAATCTGTTAGAGTCTGCGTGACAGAAAACTCACAAATTCCACTATTTAAAGAAAATAGCATCAATTCATTTTTAACTCGAAATGTGAATATTAAACAACTATTCATAAATCTAAGCTCTCCCTTTCTCTTCACTGCTTACTATCTGCCTCCAGCTCTATAACTATACGTTATTTCTATAAGATTATTAAAATTACATCAACTTTTTTCAAAACTGCACAGCGGCTCTTGTTTTGTGTCTTTCTTTGTCTGTCTGAGGATCTCCCTGTGTCATCGTTGTCTTCTTTTACTCTGAGTATGTTTCATATGAAAAGGTACCCTTGGAGAGACTTTTCTAATTTATTGGCGAGCTAGATGTTAACTCTCCCAGACATCAGTTAGAACATATAACATAGAACAGTACAGCACAGAACAGGCCCTCCAGCCCACGATGTTGTGCCGACCACTGATCCTCATGTATGCACTCTCAAAGTTCTGTGCAAATATGCATGTCCAGTAGTCTCTTAAATGTCCCTAGTAACTTTGCTTCCACAACTGCTGCTGGCAACGCATTCCATGCTCTCAAAACTCTCTGTGTAAAGCACCCGTCTCTGACATCCTCTCTATACTTTCCACCAAGCAGCTTAAAACCATGATCCCTCGTGTTAGTCATTACTGCCCTGGGAAATAGTCTCTGGCTATCTACTCTATCTATGCCTCTCATTATCTTGTATACTTCAATTAGGTCCCCTCTCCTCCTTCTTTGCTCCAATGAAAGAAGTCCGACAACAGTCAACCTCTCGTCATAAGACAAGCCCTCCAGTCAAGGCAGCATCCTGGTAAACCTCCTCTGAACCCTCTCCCAAAGCATTCACATCTTTCCTATAATGGGGCGACCAGAACTGGACGCAGTATTCCGAGTGTGGTCTAACCAAAATTTTATAGAGCTGGAACAAGATCTCACGGCACTTAAACTCAATCCCCCTGTTAATGAAAGCCAAAACAACATATGTTTTCTTAACAACCCTGTCCACTTTGGTAGCCATTTTAAGGGTTCTATGTACCTGCACCCCAAGATCCCTCTGTTCCTCCACACTGCCCAGAATCCGATCCTTAATCCTGCACTAGCTTTCAAATTCGATCTTCCAATATGCATCAACTCGTTTATCCAGGTTGAACTCCATCTGCCACGACTCAGCCCATCTCAGAATCCTGTCAATGTCCCGCTGCAGCCTACAACAGCCCTCTATACTGTCAACGACACCACCAACCTTTGTGTCGTCTGCAAACTTGCTGACCCATCCTTCAATCTCCTCATCCAAGTCATTAATAAAAATTACAAACAGTAGAGGCCCAAGGACAGACGCCAGTGGAGCACCACCCACCACAGACTTCCAGGCAGAATATTTTCCGTCTACTACCACTCGCTGTTTTCTGTTGGCCAGCCAATTCTGTATCCAGACAGCTATGTTCCCTGTATCCCATTATTCCTGACCTTCTGAATGAGTCTACCATGGGGAACCTTATCAAATGCCTTGTTAAAGTCCATATACATCACATCCACAGCTCGACCCTCATCAACTTTTCTAGTCACATCCTCAAATAACTCGATAAGGTTTGTGAGGCATGACCTGCCCCTCACAAAGCAGTGGTGACTGCATTTAATCAAGCCATGCTCTTCCAGATGGTCATAAAACCTATCCCTCAGAATCCTTTCTAACACCTTGCAGGCGACAGACGTGAGATTAATGGTCTGTAATTGCCGGGGATTTCCATATTTCCTTACTTGAAGACAGGAATTACATTTGCCTCTCTCCAGTCCTCAGGTACGACTCCAGTGGAGAGCGAGGATGCAAAGATCTTCGCAAGTGGCGAAGCAATTGCATTTCTCGTTGCCCAAAGCAGCCGAGGACAAATCTGGTCCGGGCCTGGCGACTTGTCAATCTTAATGTTTGACAAACGTTTCAGCACATCAGCTTCCTCTATCTCTATCCATTCCAGCATTCACACCTGCTCTTCAAAGGTTTCATTCACTACAATGTTCGTTTCTTTCGTAAAGGCAGCAGCAAACAATTCATTTAGGGCTTCCCCTACCTCCTCAGACTACACATACAAATTCCCTATGCTATCCCTAATCGGCCCTACTCTTTCTTTGACCATTCTCTTATTCCTCACATACGTATAAAATGCCTTTGTCTTATCCCTAATCCGTTGTGCAAAGCCTTTCTCGTGCCCCCTCCTGGCTCTCCTCAGACTATTTTTGATCTCTTTCCTCGCCTGCCTCTAATCATCTAGAGCTGAGCTTGACCCTAGCTTCCTCCACCTTATGTAAGCTACCTTCTTCCTTTTGACAAGAAGCTCCACCGCTCTCGTCATCCAAGGTTCCTTTATCTTACCCCTTCTTGCCTGCCTCAGAGGGACATATTAATTCATCACTTGCAACAACTGTTCCTTAAACAGTCTCCACATGTCTATAGTGCCTGTACCATGGTGAAATTGCTCCCAATCCATGCTTCCTAACTCATGTCTAATCGCATCATAGTTTCCTCTTCCCCAATTTAATATCCTCCCATTTAGCCTAATCCTCTCCTTCTCCATAGCTGTGTAGAATGTGAGGCAGTTCTGGTCACTATCACCAAATGCTCTCCCGCCACAAGATCAGATAACCTGCCTCGGCTTGTTTCCGAGCAAGAAGTTTAGAATGGTCTCTCCCCTTGTCTGCCTGTCTACGTACTGAGTTAGGAAGCCCTCCTGAACACATCTTACAAAAACAGCTCCATTTAAATCTTCTGCTCGAAGGAGGTTCTAATCAATATTGTGAAAGTTAAATCACCCATTACAACAAGGAGAAGGTGAGGACTGCAGATGCTGGAGAGCAGAATTAAAAATGTGTTGCTGGAAAATCGCAGCACGTCAGGCAGCATAAAAGGAACAGGAGAATCCACGTTTCGGGCATAAGTCTACTATCGTTACTAGGGCATACCTTAGTGACGATAGAAGAGCAGATGTGTAGTTCACTGATCACTCGATTTACAGACAAAGGAAACCTGATCAACGATTCACAGGTCAATTACACTGTTAGTGACAGTCCATCGCACACAACAACAGCCTGTTTCACAGAGAACAGTACAGATTCTAGTTTAGCAGAGACACTCTCACAAAGAACATCTGCTGCTTTAATAAAAATGTTACCTGTTTGGAGAAAAGGAAAATATCACCAATAGAGTGAGACTTTTAAACTGTCCAAAGTAACTGCGGAGTTTTTAACCAACTCAGTGATCACTGTTTCTATGTATTTTGAAGCTATTTTGAGCTGGGTATGTATCGTGGGTCAGTGTGGACTTGCTGGACCACGGGCCTGTTTCCACACAGTACGGATTCTATTCAATACAATTGTCAATCTGTCCCACAGCAGGATGGGTAAGGTCCGAGGGGACTCTGTACCAGGGTGTGGCTGCGTCCCACAGCAGGATGGATAAGGCCCCAGGGGAATCTGTACCGGGAAATGGTCGCGTCCTACAGCAGGATGGGTAAGGCCTGAGGAGAGTCTGCACAGGAGCGGGGTTGTGAACTACAGCAGGGATGGGTAAGGCCCGAGGGGAGTCTGTACTGGGGAGGGGTTGTGTCCCACAGCAGGATAAGTAAGACCCGAGGGGACTCTGTACCCACGTGGTTGTGTCCCTCAGCAGGATTGGTAAGGCCCGAAGGTCTTCTGTACCGGGGAAGGTCTGCGTCCAACAGCAGGATGGGTAAGGCCTGAGGTGAGTCTGCACAGGAGAGGGGTTGTGTCCCACAGCAGGATGGGTAAGGCCTGAGGAGAGATGTACCATGAAGGGGTTATGTACCAAGCAGGGTGGGTAAGGCCCGAGGGCAGATTGCACCAGGGAGGGTTTGTGTCTCACAGCAGGATGGGTGAGGCCCGAGGGTACTCTGTACCGGGGAGGGTACGCGTCCCAAAGCAGAACAGGTAAGGCTCAAGGATAGACTGTACCTGGGAGGTGTTCAGTCCCAAAGCAAGATGGGTAAGGTCCGAGGGTAGTCTGCAACGCGGAGGGGTTGTGTCCCACAGCAGGTTGGGTAAGGCCAGAGGGGAGTCTGTATCAGGGTGGGGTTATGTCCCACGGCAGAATGGGTAAGGCCCGATGAAAGTCTGTTTCGGGGAAGAGGTTGTGTTCCACAGCAGGATTGGTTAAGGCTCAAGGGGAGAATATACCGGGGACTGGTTGTGTCCCACAGCCGGATACGTGAGGCCCGAGGGGAGACTGTAACGGGGATGGGATTGTGTCCCACAGCAGGATGGGTAAGGCCCCAGGGAAGACTGTACCAGGGATGGGTCGTGTCCCACTGCAAGATGGTTAAGGACAAAGGGTAATCTGTATCGGGGAGGGTATGCGTCCTACAGAAGGATGGGTAAGGCTCAAGCGAAGACTGTACCAGGGAGGAGTTCAGTCCCACAGCAAGATGGTTAAGGCACGAGGAAAATCTGCACAGGGGATGTAATGTGTCACACAGCAGGATGGGTAAGGCCTGAGGGGAGTCTGTACCCAAGTGGGGTTGTGTCCAACAGTAGGGTGGGTAAGGCTCAAGATTAGACGTCACCGGGGAGAAGTTCAGTCCCACAGCAGGATGGGTAAGGCCTAAGGTGAGTCTGTATCATGGAGGGTTGTGTCGAATGGCAGAATGTGTAAGGTCCGAGGAAAGTCTGTTTCGGTGAAGGGATTGTGTCCCACGGCAGGATGGGTAAGGCCTGAGAGGAGTTTGTACCAGGGAGGGATTGTGTCCCACAGCAGGATGGGTGAGGCCAGAAGGGAGTCTGTACCGGGGAGATGTTGTGTCCCACAGCAGGATGGGTAAGGCCTGAGGGGATTCTGGACCGGGGAGGGGTTGTGTCCCACAGCAGAATGGGTAAAGCCTAAGTGGAGTCAGTATCGGTGAGGGGTTGTGTCCCACGGCAGAATGGGTAAGGCCCGAGGAAAGTCTGTTTCAGGGAAGGGTTTGTGTCCCACAGCTGGATGGTAAGTCCCGAGGAGAGATTGTACCAGGGAGGGGTTATGTCCCACAGCAGGATGTGTAAAGCCCGAGTGCAGTTTGCACCAGGGAGAGGTTGTGTCCAAAGCAGGATGGGCAAGGCCCGTGGGGCGATTGCATCAGGGAGGGGTTATGTCCCACAGTAGGATGGGTAATTCCGAAAGTCTTCTGTACCGGGGAGGGTCTACGTCCCACAGCAGGATGGGTGAGGCCCGAGGGTATTCTGTACCAGGGAGTGTATGCGTCCTAAAGCAGCACAGGTCAGGCTCAAGTTTTGACTGTACCGGGGAGGAGTTCAGTCCCACAGCAAGTTGGGTAAAGCCCGAGGACAATCTGTACCGGGGAGGGGTTGTGTCCCACAGTCAGATGGCTAAGGTCCAAGGGGAATCCGTACCGCGGAGGGGATGTGTCCCACAGCAGGATGGGTAAGGATTCAGGGGAGTCTGTTCCTTGGAGGGGTTGTGCCCCACAGCAGGATGGGTAAGGCCAGAGGGAAGACTGCACCGAGGAGGGGTTGTGTCCCATAGCAGGATGAGTGTGATCCGAAGATCTTCTGTACCGGGGAGGAGTTGAGTTCCACAGCAGGATGGGTAAGGCCCGAGGGGATTCTGTACCGGGGAGGAGATTGTGTCGCAGCAGGATGGGTAAAGCCTGAGGGGAGTCTCTACCCGCGAGGGGGTTGTGTCCCACAGCAGGATGGGTAAGGCCCGAGGTGTGTCTGTACCGGGGAGGTGATGTATTCCACAACAGGATGGGTAAGGCCCCAGGGGACTCTGTACCGGGGAGAGGTTGTGTCCCACAGCAGAATGGGTAAGACGCGAGGGGAGTCTGTACCTGGAAGGTGATGTCTTCCACAGCAAGATGGATAAGGCCCATTGAGAGCCTGTGCTGGGGAGTGGTTGTGTCCCACAGCGGGATGGTTAAGGCCAGTTGAGAGTCGGCACCCAAGTGGGGTTGTGTCTCACAGCAGGATGGTTGAGGCCAGAGGGTAGACTGTACCAGGAAGGCTATTTGTCCCAAAGCAGGACGGGTAAGGCTCAAGGGTAGACTGCACCAGCGAGGGGTTCGGTCCCACAGCAAATGGGTAAGGTCTGAGGACAATCTGTACTGTGGAGGGGTTGTGTCCTACAGCCAGATGGTTAAGGCTGGATGGGCGTCTGTACAAGGGAGCGGATGTGTCCCACAGCAGGATGGTTATGGCCTGAGGGGAGTCTGTACCGTTGAGGGATTGTGTCCCACAGCAGGATGGGTAAGGCTCAAGATCAGACTTTACCGGGGAGGAGATCTGTCCCACAGCAGGATGGGTAAGACATAAGGGGAGTCTGTACCAGGGAGGAGTTCGCTCCCAATCTGGTAGAAACAAACTTAATAAAATTTAGACAAGATCACCAAAACTGGAAACAAGACAATTTATTTTACGATCTTGCAAGAAAGGGCATCAAATGCAGAAGCAAGTGAGTAAATTAGAACTTAGGTTAGTGTACAGTTATACTTTTTGAGAGAGTGAGGTCACCTCTCCAGACTCCTAATTGTCCAATCTCTCTTACTTTGCCGTATCACTGCCGAGCTGCGCTCTGTCCTTATTACTTTCCCCTTCCCCAAGCTGGCAAGCTTCCTCTCTGTAAATGCTGACACAGAGATTATTTTGTACATTTAGTACATCAAGATACAAGTTTAACATCTTGTAACATCTTTCATTGTACATTCCATTCATGAACATACATTTTAGCATTGTATCTTTTCTAGCCTAGCTGATGCGTTTCAGCTATCTCAGCTATTTTGCTGAGACCAAATTTTTAAAAGAATTTATTTGCTATAATAATTATACCCTAACGTTAGTACCTTATTAACCACAATTATACACTAAAGGTAGAGATACACTTCCCTAACTACCTGCAGAGTTAATAGTTTTCCTGCTGTACCCCTTTTCTGCATGTTTTCTCTTTCTGCAAAAACAACATTTTTCCCCATTTCTGACAACTCCCCATTTCTTTTATTTTACCATTTGTTCTTTTTGCAATTTTTTATTTGCTGCCTTCTTTTCACCCTAAGGTGTATAGGTTCACAATCTTGCCGTTTCTGCTCTCTTAAGTCTGCCCTTTTTCAAACACTATGAATAATCTATTACTCTCTCTTTCTTGTATGCTAAATGTTGTCATGACCATCATTGATTGTTGTCCTCCCAAGGACATTATCAACTTACTCATTATCCACTTTAACACGTTAATTCCTATTATTAGTCCTACTATTATCAGTAATACACAAATGTCTAAATTAGCCAATCATTTTCCCCAACCGGTCAGTCCCCAATCACCCCATTCCCATTTCTCATCTTTTCGAAGTTTATTCTTAATTTCTTTTATATTCTTTATCTTTTTCTTTACTATTTCTGCCTTATCTTCCACTCGAGAAGTGGCATCTGGGATGAAGGTGTAACATTCCTTACAAATTATTGCACAGGTTCCTCCTTTTTCGGCCAAGAGATAATCGAGAGAAATTCGATTCTGTCAAGCTGTTAATTTTGTGGCAATCATTTCGGTGGCTATGGCCGATATTTGGGACTGAGTTTCTCCCATTGCATCGGCGGTATTATTAATTAATTTCTCAAGGGCAGCCGCCAGTTTATGTATTTCTACCCCTGCCCTTGCAGCGCTGTAGTTTGGGAATAGTGTCCACAATAGACGGTCTTCTTGAGAGATCACTCGGGCCTTCCGGCTTATTCCCCCCTCCTTTCTCAGGTTGTGCTCATGTTTTTTCTAGGGACTATACAAGCGAGGTAACAGTAGCCACTCCAGCCTTTCTAGTTTTGAGGCAGTCTTTCATCAACGTCAAAACATGCATTTATTCCAATACATTCGGTCACTCGAACGTATTTTTCCCCGGGAATAAATGGAGAGGCCTTCAGGCCACATACCCAACGTGTTCCGTTTAATAATTGGGGAACGGTCATGGCAGTGACTTGGCTGGTGTAGACACAAGATGCTTTTCCTAATTGGAAGGGTGCGGCATCCTTCTGATTACCAAAGCAGGTGTATTCACTGCTCCTTTTGGTGGGGAAATTATAAAGCCATCGATAATACCTTTGTTTCTCGGAGCTGGTCTAGGGAACCATACTGTACAGTTATATTTATCCTTTTCGTGACTCCAAATTGTATTATTTGAGCCCGAATCAAATTGTTGCACATCGTACGCTTCCTTTTTAGTAAACGGTATTACCGAGGTGGGAATCCCAGATTCGCCATGGTGTGGGATCTGTGCACAGACCCAACAATTGGTAAGTCCCTTTTGTTCAGCATAATTTTAGCATAGTGTAGTAAAGTGATTTCTCCCGTTTCCTTGAATAGTTAGTACTACTAGTGTTATAATACTATACCAATACCCACCCATTTCGAACCACTATGTACCTTCCTGCCTATCTGTCTTATTTCTTTAGGTGCCAGGGAGAGGTGAGTTCATACAGCCCTTTCAATCATTGACAATATATCAGCAAACTTTAAAAGAGTCTTTTGTCTCAATTTATTCTTTCTTTCTCAGCTCAACTTTCAGAGGGTTGGCTGTAGGATGAGCATGTCTCTCCGCCAATGGGGCATTCACAGGACCTTTAACGCGAGTGTGACGACTCCACCCTTTCTCAGCAGTCCGGATAGCTGTCTCAGTAGTCAGGAGGGTTAGGAATGGTTCCGCTCAGCTCGGGTGGAGTTTGGTATCTTTCCAGGTCTTGATCAGGATCCAATCACCCTGGTTGTATTCAATGTACAGCGAACTCAAGTGGAGGTGTCTGGGTCAACAGACCCTTCTTCCTAAGGACAGACAAAGAAGAGCCCAGCGCCACATTATAGTTCTTTAAAAACTTGTCATTGAACTCTACAGATGGTCTAGGATGTGGAGTTCACAAGTTTGGGCTGACCAGCCGTTAGGCAGTCTTTCAGACTCGATAACGCTTCCTTTTATCCCGTCTACTACAGTATATCCATTGTGCCTTTTATCCTCAATCATCCGGGATGACCCATCGATAAATAACCGCGCTCCCGCATGCAACGGTATGTCTCTTAAGTTCATTCGCACTTTAGTCTAATATTCAGTAATATCAAGGCAGTTATGTTTTGGATTGCCAGGGGCCACCACCTTCTCTCCGCCACAGAAATGCAGCTGGATTGAAGCAACTGTCTGTGACTAACACAAGGTCATCCTGTTATATTAAGATTGTCTGATATTTCAAGTTCCTAGAGTCTATGAGTCATTGTCCTGCTTTTTGATTTAGTATGGTCCGTACCTGATGTGGGGTGCTGCCTATTAAGGCACCCGCAAAAGTAAGTTTCCGACTCTCCTGTACCATTAAGTCTGTTGCTGCACACACTCTGGCCAGCAATGCAGCTTTCTTTACTTTAAGTAACAATGAATTAATGCAGTTCATATTTTAAATTAACCATGAATCAATATGACAGGTCACTGAGAATGTAGAAGGAATCCTGTCAATTAATATTGATTCAGGCTAACACTACTGATTTATTATAAATAGTAATTATTAATTATACATATTATATAATTCAGGATGGAATCGCAACAAGTGACTAAAACATTAAAAATCTGTAATCAAACAGGTCTGTTTGTTTACCAGCCACTTGTGACTTCTCATTCTGTTTCTGTAATTGTTTTGCTCCAGCACATTCATTTTTAAGAACCTCAACAGATTCCGTAGCACCTTTTGCAGTTAATGCAATCCCCAATTTGGTGGCAATATCTCGTCATGAGCGCAAAACTGATTCTTCGTGCCTCTTGTCACAAAACTGTTGCCATAATCCAATTAACTTTTTTTTGTTCCCATTCCCTTGGGCTTAAAACTTAAGGATGACCTTGCTGCCCCCGTATAAACTAGGAAAACTACGTCCTCTTTGTAAGGTCCCACCTTTAAATTAATCAAGGGTTTCTGGTGGGTTCCCGGGGGCAGGAACCCCTGACACCCGTATTTTCCATCAAGGCTCATAAACGGCACTGCCTTTACTTCCTTTTTCGGATCTGGACACTCTCTCTTAAAGTGACCTGTCTTTCCACAGTAATAACCTCCCGCCTGTGGGGATTTCCACTTTGATCCTTGTTCCTGTCTACCAGACCCCTTCACATCTCCTCCCCGATCCCTTCTCCTCCCTTTATTTTCAACATGCTGCCCGCAACCATTCCGGTTTCATTATCCTTTTAGTTTTGTCCTTTTCTTTATTACCTCATCAACCATGGCTTATCAATATTTTTGCCTTCTGTTTCTGCTTCTCATGTTACGTTGCCAGATCAATTGCTGAGCCAATTTAATCAACTGAACAGCTTTAGGGCCAGCTCATGGCCATTCCTCATCACTCAATGTTTTGCTTAGGCGTTGATTTTTAAAGAAATATTGAAATGTTTCTTGTTCCCTGTAATCTCAAATATAATTTATCAATTTGTGCTTGTCTCACTTTGAAGCCTGTTCCTAAATATGCATTTAGGAATCTTACTTATAGGTAGATACATACATATATATATATATATATATATATATATATATATATGTATATATATATAAATAAAATAATATATATATTTATTTATTTTATATATTATAAATTCATTTATTCAGTGTTTAATATTTAAAATATAAAATGCATACAGTTCCCAACTTTGAAATCCACTATAATTAACCGGTTTAAGTCCTTTGATTTAAATCCAAGATTAGTTTTCTTATGTAGGCCTGACCTGTCATTGCTCAATTACAATGCTGTAGGTCGTTAAAAACAAGACTTCTAATGCATGAATAATGGCCGAATCCAAGGTCACTGATTTTAACCATAGGATTTTTTAAATTTATTACATCCTAATGTTGGACTGAGACTTCAACCGTCCTCCACAAATCGCTTTTTTGTAAGGATAAAAAAAAAGTTAGAAACTAATAGTAAGGCAGTCATGACCTGTAAAAAGAGCAGGAGTTAACATTTTATTTCATAATCTGCAAAATCATTAATCTTAAAATAAATCACGTTAAAATTTCCGTAATAGAAATCAGATTCAAAACAGTACCGGATCTCAAGCTCCAGGGAACATCCAATCACCAATAAACAAATGTGCATTCAAACTGAATCACAAAGGGTTAAATTTTCTACTAGCTGCACAGCTATTTTTTCTCTCTCTCTCTCTCTCTCTCTCTCTCTCTCTCTCACACACACACACACACACACACACACACACACACACACACACACACACACACACACACACACACACACACACACACACACACACACACACACACACACACACACACACGCCGACACCGTGTCTCACAGACACTTTGAGCTTCCCGCAACGACTCCTCTAGGTTTTGAATATTTTTCTGGATGCCTGGCTATAAATTAGTTACGGAGTGTACCCTCAGTAGACCTTCAGCTACTAGCTCTTCTGATACGAAGCATAATCTGATTCCTCCCGACTGTAAGGCTGTTTTCCATTGACATTTTATCTTTTTTTTTATCCTTTCCTCGCAGCCGAGGATTGTACTTCCAATCTCTTACCATTTTTCCTAAAGGACTGTCCGTTGGGATGTGATGCTCGGACATCCCACTGATATCTCCTTCTACACTAAACCCACTATTCTTATTTCCTATTTTAATACTCGGCCGTTTCTTTATGTAATTTAATTAACCTTACTGAGGTCCGGGATCACCTTCTTCCACACCCACTTCAGGGTCCTGACCTTCGCTTGGGGGATTTCCCCTCTTAAAAACCGATCTAAGGCTGGTGGTCGAATCAGGTAGACACCTCACTCATCAGATTAATCTAGCCAATTAAATACCTTATTTTATATGTTGCCAATTCCTCGTAATTTTCGTACGTACCTGACCACCAAGGCAACACTTAAAGGTCAATTTTCATACCTTGGTCTGTGCACAATACCGTACCGCGGCAACACCAGACAGCGTTGACCATTGTCAATCCAGGTCGCCCGAAATTTACCTTGACCGGGTCTTATGTACACAAGAGTTACCCAACTGAACCACCACGTATCAACGCACATCGTACCGTAGCGAAACAGCAAATAACTCTGCCAATCCCGGCCACCCGAAAATTACCTTTACTTGGGTCTTATGTACACAAGAGTTTCCCGACCAAACCACCACATCTCAACGCACCTCGTACCGCAGCGAAACAGCAAATACCGCTGCGAAACCCGGCCGCCCGAAATTTGCCTTTACCCGGGTCTTAAGTCCATAAGAGTTACCAGACCAACCCGCTGCGTCTGAGTGTGCCTCGTCCGTGGCAAAGACTAACAACAAATGTTGCTGCAAATCTAGATTGGTCTTGTGTACATAAAAGTTACCCGACCAACCCACCATGTCTCAGCACACCTTGTACCGCGGCGAAACAGCAAGTACTGCCACTCGAAATTTATCTCTCGGTGCGGATCTCACTCGCCCAAGCCGCCGCTGCAATGGGGGAAACTGGAGACCGCCGAAGACGGCGAGGTGCCCCTTCTCCGTATTGTTCCCCAAAAATGCTGAGCTACCGGACCTTGGGATCCTAGGACGAGCACCCAAATCTGTTAGAAGCACACTTAATAAAATTTAGACGAGACCACCAAAACTGGAAACAAGACAATTTATTCTACGATCTTGCAAGAAAGGGCATCAATTGCAGAAGCAAATCAGCAAGTTATAACTGAGGTTAGTGTACAGTTATACTTTTTGAGTTATGTGAGGTCACCTCTCCAGACTCCTAATTGCCCAATCTCTCTTACTGTGCCATACCACTGCCCAGCTGTGTTCCGCCCTTATTACTTCCCCCTTCCCCAAGCTGGCAAGCTTCCTTTCTGTAAATGCTGATACAGAGATTATTTTGTCGAATAGTACATAAAGATATGGTTTTAACAATGTGTTTCAATTCCCCTTGTACATTCCATTCTCCGTACATTTAATCAATTTTGCATCATTCTGGATAGACCAAGCATTTCGGTTATCTCAGCCTTTTTGCTGAAAACAGAATTTTCCTATAATAATTATACACCAAAGTTAGTATTTAATTAACCACAATTATACACTAAAAGGTAGAGATGCACTTCTCCAAATACCTGCAGAGTTAAGAGTTTTCCTGCTGTACCTCTTTTCTGCATTCTTTTTCTATATCTTCAAAAAGAACACTTTTACCCATTTCTAACATCGTGACACAGTAAGTGTAGGGGTTTTAGGGTGATAGTGATGCAGTCAGTGTTGATGTGTAAGGGTGACAGTGATTTAGTAATTGTGAGGGGGCAGAATGATATTGATGCCGTAAATGTGAGGGGGTCAGGGTGATAGTGACGCTGTAAGTGTGAGGTGCCAGGGTGATAGTGATGCAGTAAGTGTGATGGGGCAGGATTATATTGATGCAGTGTGAGGGGATCAGGGTGACAGTGATGCAGTAACTGTGAGGGGGTTCGGGTGATAGTGGCGCAGTAACTGTGATGGGGCCAAGGTGATAGTGACAAAGTTAGTGTGAGGGGATCATGGTGATAGTGACATAGTTAGTGTGAGGGGGTCCTGTTTATAGTGAAGCAGTAACTCTGAGGTTTCTCTCTGACTGAATCTCTCTCCCTCCTATCTATCCCTGCGTCTCTCTCTGAGACACGCTGTCTCCCTCGTCCTTCCCTCTCCCTCTGACCCAGAGAGTGGGGGGGGGGGATTGGTGGCTGCATGTGGTGGTGTGGGGTTGGAATGAGACATGGGAGGAAGAGAAAATGGGATAGAGACTGAATTGTGGGAGAGAGACAGCGACGGCAGGAGAGTGAGATTGAGCGGGAGGGGGAGAGGGAAGAGTGGAGGCAGGTGGAGAAACCAGTGTTGGGTGTGTGTGTATGAGGGAGGGGGGACGAGGGAGAGTGAAAGGGAGAGGTGGTGAGAAAGAGTGAGTGTGCAGAGAGAGAGGGAGAAATGTGGGGACAGAGTAGGGGAGGGGAAATGCGGAGATCAGTTTGGAGTAGAAGTGAAAGAGAGAGTTAGACCCAGCTCCTGGGCTCAGGGCGCGATTCTCTACCCTTCCCTAAGGACCAGAACTTGGGGCTGAGTATGTGTCTCTCCAGCTCAGCTTCTCCAACACAAAGACACACAACAACATCTTTCACTCTGCTGCTCGGTATGCTTTAATGAACATTTTTAATGTTTACAAATTGAAGTGATGGATACAGTCAGTGGGATGGTTCCTATTCTCACTGGCCCCTGAGTTGCGAGAAACATTGAAATGTTTCCCTGTAACCCCCTTGTGGAATTTGGATGGACAAACCAGCGCTCCCCTCAGTCTGTTACCAAAGCGACGGGTTGCTCCATCACTGAAACACTGAACTGAAATGACGGATTGATTAATGAGGGAATTTGATTGATGGATGGATTTGGGTGAACGGATAATTCAGCAAATTCTTCAGCTGCTGCCTGAACTTAGTCTGGGTCACGGCATAAACCGCGGTGTTTGTGCAGCAACTGAGGAGCTGCAGCATGAAGCCCAATTCCCCCACAAAGCGATGGAGACGCAGAGGGGAATACACAATATACAACATCCGTCTCCATATAGAATACAGCATGAACGTTGACCATAACAGGATGAAATTGGCCGAGATCACAAACATTAAAATGATGGATTTTTTTCGGTTTCTCATTTCAGTGTCAAATTGAGTGTCCCCATTGGTGTGAGCGCGGAGTCTCCTGCGGGCTCTGTTGGTCACTAAAATGTGTCTGACGGTGAGAACATTGAGCAGCAGAATCAGGAGAAATGGGACACAAGGGGTTAGAATGTGGTGGAGAAACTCGATTGTGACCCAGTTACTGGAGTAACGAACAGCGAGTGTTACATCACAAAACCAGGGGTTGTTCACCAGCCAATACCGAGCCTTGAGCATAAAATACCACGAAATGTTCTTTAAACAGCTCAGCACAGTCACTGCTCCCAGAACCACAGCCGCCGTTTTCTCACTGCAATATTTACTTTTCAGCTTCTGGCAACAAATGGCCACAAACCGATCAAAGGTGAAAGTGACAGTGAACCAGACCGAGCAGTCAGTGACTGCATAAACTAGGATTGCATGGATATTACACACGGGGACGGAGTCCTTCAGGAAATAAAACTGTTCCCGATAAACAATGGGAATGTGTCTCAGTATCAGGTCGAGGATAATGACCAGGAGATCCGCCGCTGCCATGGCCCCCAGGTAACGTCTGACACATGGAGACAATCCACAATCTTTATAAATCAGGACGTAGATGGTCACTACGTTAACTGTGAGGAAGGAAAACATACACATTATCCATCAGCCTGGAGGGAAAGGGACCCGTTTGATCGGGGACCCAGTGAGATTTTCAAATGTGTCCCTGTATTCAGGGATTTATTAAAATAATTGGAGCTGAAAAAACAAATGGGAAGGTCGGAATTACTGACAAAAATGTGACATAAACCACAAGAAACCCTCCCTCCCCAAACACGCAGAGACACATCCATAAGGACAGATGGTTTCTAGAACATTCCCACACACTCGATCACTCGAGAGCAGACACAGGTCACTCCTTCCCAGTTCCTCGTACGGAGGCTGGAAACGTTGCTGTCCTGAAGGATTCTCTCCCAGTTTCCTGAAGACAAAAGGAGTTTGGGAATCTTTGTATTTTGGTATAAATTGTGGTCGATCCTGTATCGTGAAGAAATGTAAACGCAGGGAAAACGTTTTCCCGCCTTTAATTGCCTGAGGGGCCTTCGGAACAGTGTCTCCTTCTCCCTGGAACGGGATCTCTTCCCTCGGGATCTTATCGTTTGTTCAATTCACTGACGTCCGGCCGTTCACAAACAATGTCAGTGACAGAATGTTCCGGGGAATGTCAGTTATAGAATGTCAGGGATAGAACGTTCCGGGGAATGTCAGTTATAGAATGTCGGGGACAGAACGTTCCAGCGAATGTCAGTTATAGAATGTAGGGGATAGAATGTTCCGGGAAGCCCTTGACCTGTCCATCACATTTCCCCCTATCCACCCCACCAACATGATGTACTATGCACAGGCTACATATCTATCCAACACGGGGAGCTGCACTGACCACATCATTGCATGATTTATAAACCTCAACCAGATAGTCTGTTCAGCACAGCGATCTGTGCAGTGATCACCCATGAATTAATCTTAAGCCAGGAGCATTTACCCACACAGCATGAGGGCTGTGTACCCCACCACAGTGCATTGTTCTGTAAACCAGGAGCAGATACCCTCCCAGCATGTAGGACTGTGTACCCCACCCCAGGGTATTGATCTGTAAACCAGGAGCAGATACCCTCCCAGCATGTAGGAATGTCTACCCCACCCCAGGGCATTGATCTGTAAACCAGCAGCAGTTACCCTCCCAGCATGTATGTCTATGTACACCATCCCAGTGCATTGATCTGTAAACCAGGAGCCGATACCCTCCCAGCATATAGCACTGTGTATACCACCACAGTGCATTGATCTGTAACCCAGGAGCAGTTACCCTCCCAACATGTAGGACTGTGTACACCACCCCAGTGCATTGATCTGTTAACCAGGAGCAGTTACCCTCCCAGCATGTAGAGCTGTGTGTACCATCCCAGTGCAGTGTTCCATTACACTGTGTTAGATCCCTGCGCAGTGTGGGGTAACTTGCAGCCAATGCTGGAAGTGACAGGATGGACAGCTCCCACCCATTTACAGCTCCATATCTCCATTGTGCCGTGACAAGGGGGTGCTGTGGGTGTGAACATCACTGCCAGAGAGAGATAGCGGGGGAATCAGTTTAAATATCACCACATGGGAGGGGTTTGGGAAATAGACAGGGAGGGGGAGACTGAGAGACAGTGTCATGGAAGGATGTGTTCCCAGGTTTCAGAATACTGAAAGGTAGACACTTCGATAGCATCCTGCAACATGAGCCAGTCTTCCCAGGAAAGATGGGAAAAAAAGGATATTGGTGTGAGGCCAGATGAGCATTTGTTCTGCATCTTTGTAACTGGAATTGGTTTCAACAGAATCTATGACTCATTGAGCAGATTCTAACAATACCTTATGTTTGTTTGATTTTCCTTGAGTGTGACAGAGGGATCGTCTGCACGAGGCTGAGCTAGTTTCCTGGTGCTACCGTATCGGACTCACCTCATTAACTACCCACACCACCCCATGATGTCTCTCTCATTCAATATCAGTCCGATTCTCCCACCCATCATGGCGGTTGGTACTCACCATCGCCCGGATGTCCCTGGATATTCCGTAATCCCTGGCACTGGTGCCACCTTTAAAAGGCCAATGGGCACACGGTTGAGCTTTCTCAGTTCGGAGCTGCCCTTCACAGTTTACCTCGAGCATGGCAGATCATGGGCAATTCCACCGCGGTTTGTCGATAGGGAGACGGAGGTGCTGGTGGATGACTTAGTACAGAATGAGACCATTCTCTTTCCAGAGGAGGTCACACCACCAGACCCACCGAGCATGGTCTGAGCCCCCCACCCAGCTCAGTGCAGTATCTGTGGTCTGAAGAAATGCCCAGCAATAAAGGACAAGCTTCAATAACTTTCCCCGCTCTTTCAGGATAAGGGTCACCATATTCTCTCTGCTCCCTCACACTCACTGTATATCTGTTATAGCACCGAACAAGGCTCATGCTCCACCACTCTCACTGCTGCATGCAGCACCTTCGCCCCCCCCTTCCCTCCACTTTACCCCACTCCCCTACACTAATAATGCTACATGCATACAATACTGTGGACTGACTCCCTCCAGACACCTCACCATGACACCGTCCCTCACCTACACCAGCACTAAGAGTAGGGCCACCCACTCCCATCCTCCCTCTCTCTCTCCCTTTCTCCCATTCCAGGAGAAACAGCCTGGAAGAGGACAGGAAGGGCCAAGCCGGGTGGTTGAGTGCCCGATATCCGTTCCCTCACCCCACCCTCCCCCGCCATGTAGGGAGGACCCTGGTACGAGCCGGAGAGGACCGGGATGCCTCGTGTGGAGATTCTGAAACATCCACGTCCCACCGACCGAGTAAGGAGCAATGTTCAGTGAAGGACAATTCTCACTTTAAACCCATTGGCAGCTCCGTTTCCCCCCGGCACAACTTCGAAGCCGTGGCCCTAATGCCATCTCCCGTTTGTGTCGAGCTGGTGCAAATGGAATCCCCACGGTCTCGGTGGGCAGGAGGGTGGGCTCACAACACATCATCACCACCACCTCCCAGGAAGGGAGCACGGAGACTCCCTCCTACACCTCCACCTGTAAACAGCTCAGATACTGAAACTAATCTGTGATTGTTACTGCTCTCCCCACTTGTCCTGACATCTTCAACAATCTATGCTCATATACACCCATCGCTCTCTGTTCCTGCACCCCATATTTAACGATACGGCCTGTTTTATATTGTCTTTCATTGTCTTTCCTACCAAAGTGCATCACATCACACTGCTCTGCATTGATCCCCAGCTGCCATAAACCTGAACACTACACCAACGTGTGATTGTACTGTTAGAGTTCCACACTGTCCTCCATAGACTTTACAATTCTTCCAGGTTTGGTGCCATCTACAAATATTGAGATTGTTATAGCGTCACAGTTCCCAGGCAACAACTGAAATTCTGCGACATTCACTAGTGTGAGCAAATGGAATCCTGCTATATTCCCACGGATGGAGTCGAATAATGACATGCTGTCAATGGAGCAACAACAATTTCTGAAGTTGAACCAATGAGATGATCCGACGTTGTGCATATTAAAAATGCAGGCATTTAGAAAATTGTAGACAGAGTAAATGCCATCAATACAGATCCAAGAGATTAGGGAACACTCTCTATCAAAGGTACCTTTTCATATGGAACATATTTGCAGTAAGAAGACAGAAGAGGACCCAGGGAGATCTAAGTCCACAAGAAAACACACAAACAACAGCTGCTGTGTGATTTTGAAATTAAATGAGTGCAATTTTAATAAGTGTCTTATTGAAACAGTATATCATTATAGAGTTGGAATGGGGTAATAAGCAGTTTAGAGAAAGGGGGTCTCAGAATTCAGAATGCTTGCTGTAAAATGTTCACTTTCAGATTTAAAAAAATAAATTGATGTTATTATGTAAACAGTGGAATTTAGGAGTTCTCTGTCCATCATATTTTTACAGTTTATGAGGCAAATTGAGCATTTCTTTATGTTTAGTTTAAATTACCAGATGAGCTTCACGCCGCGCCCTGACAATTCCTTTGTGTGTATCTGTGTGTCTCTGTGTGGGGCAGGTCTGGCAGTCTGCGTGGTGCTTAAAGTAATGCAATGACACCCTCTGCTGGCCTCCCCACGCCACTGTAAAGGCATTGGCAGAGGGTGAAAACCAACAGAGATTCATCCAGAGAGGAGTAGGGAGAGGGTAGCTGCTCACAGCACCATCCAAACTGATGTCTTATCCATATACTGATCTAAATGTCCTTCAAACATTGTAACTGTCCCTGCTTTCACCACTTGATCTGGGAGTTCATTCCACACATAAGCCAGATTCTGACGAAAATAATTACCTCTCATGACTTCTGTAAATCTTTTTCCTCACACCTTAAAATATCCCTCAGGTTTGAATCCCCAACTGGAGAGAAAAGACATCAGCCCTTCAGCTTATCTGCACCCCTCATTATTTTATAAACCTCTGTAAAGTTACCCCTTAATCTCATACTATCCAGTGAAAAACGTCCCAGCCTATCCAGCCACTCCTTATAGCTCACTCTCTCCATTCCCAACAACATCCAGGTTAATGTCTGCTCAACCTCTCCAGCTTAATAATATCAAGGTCAGTAATGTCAAAGTGAATAATCAAGGCATTTTCTATGGGTGGAGAGACGAAAACTAGACTGTACAGGTTTAAGGCGAGAGGGGAATTCTTAAAAGTGACCTAAGGGGCCGCTTTTTCACCCAGAGAGTGGTGTGCCTATGGAGTGAGCGTGCAGGATGACCAGACAGGACACAGTAAACCAGAAGAGGCCTCACCAATATCCTGTACGTTATCCTCAACATAACGTTCCAATTCAAATACGCAAAGGTCTGACCAATGAAGACAAGTGTGTTAAAAAACCTCCTTAACCATACTATCTATCTGAGATGCAAATTCTAAAGAATTATACCTGACGGCCGAGGTCTCTGTTCTCCAACATTGCCAAAGGCCCTGCTTTTAATTGTATATGTCCTGCTCTTATTTGATTTACCAAATCCAATACCTCGCATTAATCCAAATTAAACTCCATCTGACACCCTTCAGCCGAGTGTATGATATTACCACCCCCCACTCTCCCCCTTTAAAATATCCTCCCCGTCTCCAGGATGGCTGCAAACTCCGGCCTTGAGTTTCACAAAGACCCTGAGCTTGGGTTGCGTTGTGTGGTTAAGGGGAGGAGGGACAGATTGCAGACACAGTCAATAGGGAGGAGAGGCTGGAGAGTAATCAGCGGCCCGGTGTCATGTCATTGTTTTAGGAAGAGGGCAGATAGAGGTGAGTAATATTGATCGGTGTTTTGGGACCAGAAATTATGCTTATTCGTTGTCTGTGGTGTTCAGTGACAAAAATCTATTCGAGACCCTTCATTGGGCAGACTGTGAATGCAGGATTTCTTTCCTTAATATTGTAGATTACAGATAATATCGATTGAAGACGTTCATAGTTAATTTCGATAGCACAACACGTACACTCAATATCCTACAGTTGAGACAAATATCTTGCATTTGTTTAAAAATACAAAGTGTTTTGTGTCGTTCAGTAATGGTAACCTGATTATAATAAATCCACACTGAGCTGAAAGCTGGCACTTAAAATATGACCCAAGTCTGGGTATGGAAGTGCAGTGGGTAGTGTCCCTGGCTCTGAACCAGAACTCTGAATTTGATTCCATTTCCTGAACTTGTGTGATAGTGTTCCTAGCTCTGCACTAGTCGGACTGGATTCAAGTCCTGCCTGTTGCAGAGGTATGTCCCAGCATGTCAGAACAGGCTGCTGAGCAAACACATAGAAGAATACTGTTACAGCTTTATGGGTATTGCCCAGTGATGCCATTGTCCCTACCTCTGAGCACAAAGGTCACGGTGTAAATCCCACAGAAGTGTCTCACGATACATCTGAACAAACTGATTAAACTGGTTGTAGAAATGTGTCCTGATGGAGAAACAAGTGTCAGAATTGAATTTCAGAATTTAGGCCCGGAATGACTGAAAGCACAGCTATTCGTGTTGATTGGAATCACATCTTGCAGCAGTAGAGGTTTATAAAATCAGAATGGTCATGGATAGGGTGAGTAGTTATGGTTTTCCCCCAGGTTAGGGGCGTTCAAAACTAGAGGGCATTGGTTGAAAGTGAGAGGAGAAAGGTTTTGATGAGGCCTAGAGGGCACCTTTTCACGCAGAGGGTGGTGTGCGTATGGAATGAGTTGCCAGAGGAAGTGGTGGAGGCTGGTACAACTGCAGCATGTAAAAGGCATCTGGGTACTGACAGGCCTGCTGAGCTTTACCAGCAATTTCTGTATTTCTTTTAAAAAATGCATCCATTTTCACACTGGTATTCTAATTACGTTAGATATTTTATTTTTTAATGACGCAGGGGCATATAAACATATTTTCAAATTGATCAAGACCATTTTCTGCTCAGGGTATCGCTCTGTGCGAGATGCCAACAATAATGCAACGACATGGAACAGGGAATGTGATGGAGACATAGTTTGGACATTATACAAGAGACCTCACATGATCCAGTTTGGGAGAGGATTACATTATTGTGTGATTCAACTCAGAGAGAGAGACAATGTAATCTTCCTGAGAAGGAATGGCCTATTACACACTCTCTCTCTCCCTCATTATTCCTCATCACAGCAATGTATGTGAGCTAAAAAAAAAAACCTGTACGGTCATCATTACCATCCTCATTTTTAAAGAATTCATGCAGTGTGGAAACAGGCGCTTCGGCCCAACAAGCCCATACCAAACTTCCAAACAGTAACATTGCCAGGCCCGTTCCCTGAGATTTATTTCTGACTAATGCACCTAACCTAGAAATCCCTGAATCCGACAGACAACTTAACATGATCAACCCACCTAACGTACACAGTTTAAGCTTTGGGAGGGAACTGGAGCACCTATTAGAAGCTCATGCAGTCAAAGCGAGAATGTACAAACCCCACACAGATAGTCGCCCGAGGCTGGAATAGAACCCCTGTTCCTAGTGCTGTGAGGTAGCAGTGCTAACCACTCAGCCACTGTGCTACCCTTTGGGTGATTACTGAAACAGAATTCATTGGAATTTACTCACTGCCTAATGCAAAGGGAATTCAGCCAAATCCAACTGTCCCAGGATGAAATCCTATTGCTAGCAGCTTTTGTGAATAGACTATCTTCAGAAGCCGAATCACATTTTGGACAATCTCTCAATTTTTCCTTTTGTCAGAAGTTACACTAATATTTGGACAAAGTTCTTTCAACTTCAAATTGCAGAGAGTGTGTGTGTGTGTGTGTGTGTGTGTGTGTGTGTGTGTGTGTGTGTGTGTGTGTGTGTGTGTGTGTGTGTGTGTGTGTGTGTGTGTGTGTGTGTGTGTGTGTGTGTGTGTGTGTGTGTGTGTGTGTGTGTGTGTGTGTGTGTGTGTGTGTGTGTGTGTGTGTGTGTGTGTGTGTCTGCATTTTAAACAGGGAAATATTGATCACATATATACTATATATATACGATGAATGGCAAGCTGTTTATATATGATCTATCTATAAATATATATATATATATAGATAGATCATATATAGACAGCTTGCCATTCATCGTTCCATCATAGTTTGAGTAACGTTGCTCTGGATCATAAACGTGCTATTTGAGCAGATTAAAGAAACTAGCCTGACTTGTTCCTGAAACTGACCCTGACCCAGTCTGAGACCTTTATTATCGGCCACATCACCAATCTGGTCACATTTAACATTTGTTGTGAGCAGTGGAGGAGTGGAACGAGAAAAGGAAACAGTGACCCAAAAGGTCGGGGAACGAGAGACGGGTGAGCCTGATGTCAGTGGTGGGTAAGTTGTTAGAGGGGATTCTGAGAGATAGCATTTACATACATTTCGGATGTCAAGGGTTGATCGGGGTAGACAACGTGTCTTTCTGCATGGGAAATCATGTCACATTAATTTGGTTGAGTTTTATGAAGAGGTAAAAAGGAATTTGGTAATTTGGTAAACTTTGTCTATATGGACTTCAGCAAGGTGTTTATAACATTTCATTTCGTAGACAGATTAAAGGTTCGGTCACATGGGACACAGAAGAAGCTCGTCCCAATTGGCTTGAAGGAAGAGGGATATTTTGCAGACTGGAGGCTTGTGACCAGCAGTGTGCTGCAAGAATCAGTGCTCAGTTCACTGCATTTCATCATTTATGTAAAGAACATAGATGTGGATATCGGGGCCATAGTTAGTAAGTTTACTGATGACATCAGAAATGTGGTGTCGTAGATTACCTCAGAGTTCAACGAGACCACAATTCGATGGGACAAAGGGGCAAGGAGTGACAGATGAAGTTTATTTAGATAAATATAAGGTTTTGCATTTTAGGAAGAAAGTATACACTTAATGGCAATGTCCTGGGGAGTGTTATGGAACAAAGAGACCTAGGGCTGCAGGACATTGTTCCTTGAAAGTGCTGTCGCAGGTAGACAGAGTGGTGTTGAACATATTTGGTACATTTGCCTTAATCAGTCAGAGCATTGAGTATAGGGTTTGTGGTGGCATGTTGCATCTTCCACCGTGTTGGGAAGGCAATTTTAAGAAAACTGCATACAACGCGGTTGTCTGCAGAAAAGATTTACACAGATGTCCCAGGGAGAGGTTGATAAGGTAGAGGTGTTTCTCCCTGGAGTGTCAGAGGCTGAAGGGTGACATTATAGATGTTTATAAAATCATCAGGAGAATGGATATTCTGAACAGCCACGTTCTGCTCCTCAGGGTACGGGAGACCAGATTCAGAGGCATAGGTTGAAGGGGAGAGGGCGAATGATTGAGAAGGGACCTGAAGATAAATATTTCACACAGAGAGTAGTGTGTGTAAAGAAAGTGCTGTCAGAGGAAGTGCTGAAGGCGGTTACAATCGCACATTTAAAAAGTATCTGAAAGAGGAGGGATATTGGCCAAATGCTGGCAAATGGGACGAGATCAGATTTGATATCTGATCGGAGTGAACAGATTGGACTAACTTATCTGTTTCTGTTCTGCATGACTCTCTGATTCTGTAAGAAGGATTACGAAAAATTCTAAAATGACCTTTCAAGTGGGAATTCTCTTCACTGGAAGTTAATCGTGCCTCTATGTTCACATTGATTGAAAGCTGCGTTACTAAATATTTGACAGGGAAGTAAGTCACGGATATTGGGATACAGACAGGAAAGTAAGGCTGAGTCCACAACCTGATCAACTACAATCGTAGTTCCTGGTGGAGAAGGCTCAAAGTATCTAATGACCCACTCCTGCTCCTCAGTTCCATGTTTCTGTGTTCCATTCAGCCCCTCATACCTGCTAGACAGGGACAGTTGGAGGCTACTTACTCCTATAATCTGGTGCACAGAAACAGAGGAGACCATTCAGCCTCTCAAGACTGTCACACACGCTTTGAAGTGATTTGGGAAATGTAATTGGAAAATCCAGGAAAGAGGCCCCTCATCTCTCTTCACAGAGCTTGCCCTCTCTGCAACTTGTGCTTCATTTGTTGGTCATGCTGTAGACGCAGAGTGACTCTGAATACAGCCCATATACTCACCAGAGATGGCTCACAAAATCATCTGGTCTCCCTGACTGCAATATTCAGTAATTGCACATTTATGAAAATAACACCCACTAACTCTCCAATAACAGAATGTGAGAACATCAGAACCAGGGACAGGTCGTTCACTCCCCAAGCCTGCCTTGCCCTTCACTAAGATCATGACTGATCTGCTCTTGGTCTCAAACCCTCTTTCATAACCAATTCTTCATCGCCCTCAACTCTCTGTCAGGTCAATATCCATCTACCTCTTCTTCAAATACTTACAGTCATCTTGCTCCCTAACATTCTTGAGAAGAGAAACCCTGACATTCAATACCATTTGTTTGAAGAAAACACGTGTTGTTCCTATACCATGGCCTATTGATATGGACAAAAGAGGTTGGCTCAAGGGTTCAGGTAAAAATGACGGGCCCTGATATCAAGGCAGTGGTTGGCTTTTGTTGACATCAAGGAGCTTAACAAAACTGGACTTAATGGGAATCAGACTAAACTGTCCAGTGTTTGGACACAAACATGGCACAAAGGATGTTCACCATCTCAGTTCTGGGTCAACTTTCTGGGAGATCCTCAGGGTAGCTTCCTCTTCACAAACAGCTTCAGCTGCTTCATCAATGTCTCCCCGCCCGCACCCTCCGCAACATAAAATCAGAGGTGGGGATGGTCACTGAGGATTCCACAATGTTCAGAACATTTGTCGCCTGTCAGCTCCTGAACCGGTCTCTGTCCATGTGCAGCAAGACCCAGACACCAGTTAGGTTTGTGCTGTTAAATGGTCTGTAATGTTCATGTAACAGCACTGCCTGGCACTGCACATTGCCACAGTAAAACAAGAGTTCATTCAGCACCTCACGCTGGTTTCACGGGACGATGAGGAAGTTATTCAGCCCATTGTCAGTATTAGCGTAGAACAGGGACAGCCCCATTCAGTGCCTCCAGCCTATTACTCAGGAAGAGAAGGAGTCTAGTGTGATGGACCACACCAGAGCCCCTCGAAAATATTTGAAGGCGGTGGCCTTGTCTCTAATGTTTTTCCATTTTAATGTAAATGTAAACTGTCAGTTCCAGATGCAATTTGACTGGTCAAACTGTCAGAATTACCCGAATGACTGGAATAAAGGCATCTCATTATATTGTTTACCATTACAGATGCCCCAAATAAATCTACTCACTTTACTTCCTTTGAGTTAATCTTCGTATATGAAATGAGAGGTCATTTGAAATTAATTAACTATAAACTGACAGGACAGAAATCGGAGATTTCACACTTGTCCTTCTAGATAGACGTAGTCGTGTTTGGGAAGATGGTCTCTGAGGATCGTTGGTGAATCATTTCATTGCAGCATATAGATAGTAAAACACTGCTGCTGCTGCTGAGCGTTGATGGTGGAGCACTGTGGATGAAAGGACAGTCAGACTGGTTGCTTTGTCCTGGATGGTATAAAGCTTCTTGAGTGTTGTTGGAACTGCACTCATCCAGGCAAATTGGGAGTCTTCTATCACACTTCTGACTTATGCATTGTAGATTATGGACAGACTTTTGGAAGTCAGGATGTGAGTTACTCGCCGCAGTATTCCTAGCTTCGGACCTGTTCTAAAAGTTATTGTGTTCATGTGGCGAGACCAGTGAGTTTCTGAGCAATGATTACCCACCAGGAATTTGATACTGGGGGATTCAGTGATAGTAACACCATTGAATGCCAAGGGGCAGGTTAGATTGTATTTTATTGGTGATGGTCATGGTCTGGCATTTGTGTGGCCTGAATATTACTTCCCACTTGCCAGCCTGGGTACTGTCCAGACTTTGTCACATTTGAACATGGACTGCTTCAGTATCTGAGGAGCCACAAATGTTTCAGAACATTGTACGATCATTGGCGAACATCCCCACTTCTGACCTTAAAATGGAGGGAAGGTCATTGATGAAGCAGCCCTGAAGAAGTTTTTGGCCACTGCTCGAGGGACTCCTACAGACTTGGAGCTGAGTTGACTGATCTTTATCAACCATGACCATCTTCCTACGTGTCAGGTATGATTCTAACCAGCAGGGAGTTTCCCTCTGATACACATTGATTCCAGTTTTGTTAAGACCCCTTGATACTACACTTGGTAGAAGGCAGTCTCGTTTTAAAGGTTTGTCACTCTCACCCCACATCTGGAATTCAGCTCTTTTGTCCATGTTTGAACCACGGTACTGAGGTCAGGAGCTGAGTGGTCCTGGTGGAGCCCTAACTGGGCGTCATTGACCAGGGTATTGCTGAGCAAGTGCTGCTTAAAAGCACTGAGACCTTCCACCACTTTACTGATGATCGAGAGTGGACTGATGAAGTGGTAATTGGCTGGATTGGAGTTGGTCTGCTTTTTATATACAGGAGATACTTGGGGTAATTTTCCACATAATCAGAAAAAGACATTAGTGTAACTGTATTGAAACAGTTTGGCTAGGGGAGTGGCAAGTTATGGAGCACAAGTTTTCAGTACTATTGCCAGAATATTGTCAGATTAGGGACCCTATGGAGTATCCAGTATCTCCAATCGTTTCTGGATATCGCGTGGACTGAATCAAATTGGTTGATGACTGGTAACTGAATCGCTGAGGACCACTGGAGGAGTCTGAGATGGATCATCCACTCCGCACTTCTGACTGAAGATTGTTGCGAATGGATCAGCTTTATCTTACACACTGAAGTGCTGGGCTCTTCCATCATGGAGGAAGGGGTCATTTGTGGAATCTCTTCCTCCAGTGAGTTGTTTAATTATCCCCAACGTTTCTCGATTAGATGTGGAAGTACTGCAGAGCTTAGATCTGAACCGTTGCTTGTGGGATCACTTAGCTCTGTCTATCAATCTTATGCTTATGCTGTTTGGCGCACAAGTAGTCTTTTTTTGTGGCTTCACCAGGCTGACACCTCATTGTCAGGTATGCGTGGTACTGCTCCTGCCATCCTGCACACTCCATTGAACCAATGTTGATCCTCTGGATTGATGGCAATTATTGTGAGGGGTATATGCCAGGCCATGAGGTTATGCGGGAGTACAATTCCACTGCAATTGATGACCCACAACACCTTATGGACTTCCAGATTTGAGCTGCTAGATCCGTTCGAAGTCTGCCCTATTAAGCACCGTGATAGTACCACCCAAAATGATGGAGGTTATTCTCAATGTGCAGGTGTGACTTTATCTCCACAATGACTATGTGGTGGTCACTCTTATCGATACTGTCAAGGACAGACACTTCTGAAACTGGCAGATTCGTAAGGCTGTGGTCAAGTATGTATTTTCCTCTTGTTGGTTCCTTCACCACCTGCCGCCAGTTATATCCTTGAGGAACCGGCTAGCTCGATCAGTAATGCTGAAGCTGAGATACTGTTGGTGGTGAACATTGAAATCCCCGACCCAGAGTGCATCTTGCGTACGTGCTACCCTCAGTGCTTCCTCCAAGTGTTGGTCAGCATGGAGGAGTACTGATTCATCAGTTGAGAGAGGCTGGTACATGAAATCAGCAGGACGTTTCCTTTCACATGTGCAAACTGATGCCATGAGACTTCATGGGATACGGAGTCACTGTTGAGGACTCCAAGAGCAATTCCCTTCCAACTGTCTCCCACTGTACTGCCACTTCTGCTGTGTGCGCCCTGCTGATGAGACAGGAGATATCTGGGGAAGGTAATGGGGAGTCTGGGACATAGTCATACTCACAGAATCATACCTTACAGAAAATGTCAGGCTATTACTTGACGAGTCTGTTTATTTCTATTCACTGTTTCCTGCCAGCTTTCTCATTCTAGAAACATGTCCATATATTAGCCCCAATCTACTCAGATTTGATTTTGCAAATTGGGCTTGGCGCATTACCAACATTTTTCTAAAAATCAACATGTTTTACATCCATTGCTTCTCTTTCATTTGTCTCCCAGTCTGTTTCTCAAACCTAATTCCCATTTCATAAATCTATGTTAGCGTTGTCTATGACCATTACTTTCAGCCACAATAATTTCTGCTAAACCATTTACTTACTATGTTTATTGTTCCATGTACTCTATCATTTTCCCACACCACACTCGGTTTTTCTTGTATTGTTAGAAAGTTTTGTAAAGACACAACTGAATTAATGGCTTCATAGTTCTGCCATTTCCCTGTTCCCCATTCTCCATTCTCTGGTTTCAAACTGTCAGGAAGCTGCACTTGTTTTCTCATATTTCTCGCATTGACATAATTTAACAAGCTAATACAGTTCACACTTATAACCCTTATGAATATAACTCTTCAGAAATCCATCAATTCCTGCATTAAACTGCTCAATAATTGACCTTCCACACCATACACTCGCAGGGGCATAGACTCTGTGGCAAAAGAAATACAGCACGATCTATACTAGTCCCACTTTCCGACACCAGGCCCATAGCCTGGAATGTTATGACACTTCCAATTGCTCGTCCAAGTACTTTTTAACGATTGTGAGTTGATCATTCCCCTCTCAGGAAGTAATCCCACAACCACACACCGCGAGGTGAAAAAATGTTTAAATCATCTCTGAACCTCAAACTCTTCACTTTAGAAGTGTGCTCCTTTGTTCTTGACCCTCTCACTAAAAGGAACATCTGCTGCCTATCCACCCTGTCCGTGCCGCTTGTAATCTTATCCTTCTGAATCACTGACGCCTCAGCTTTCTCTGCTCCAAAGTAAACAACATGAGCTTATCCAGCCTCTATCCATAGCTGATATCCTCCATCCCAGGGACCATCCTGGTGAATCCCCTCTGCACCCTCTCCAGTACAATCACATCCTTCCTGGAATGTGGTTCCCGGAACTACATACAGTACTACATTTTGGCCGAACCAAAGCCCTGTATTGCTCTTATAATCTACACCCTGATTAGGAGACGCTACACACAAGGTCCAATTCTTAATTAGTCCATTAACCGGTCCAGGAGTAAGTGAGGAATGCAGATGCTGGAGATCAGAGCTAAAAAATGTGTTGCTGGAAAAGCGCAGCAGGTCAGGCAGCATCAAAGGAGCAGCAGAATCGACGTTTCGGGCATAAGCCTTCTTCAGCAATGTGCCAGAAACATCGAATATCATGTTCCTTTAATGTTGCCTTACCTTCTGTGCTTTCCAGTAACACATTTTTAAGCATTCACCTGTCCAGTCACATTCAGGGATGTGTGGAGTAGCACAATCTGAGCTTCCCAGTGAGCTGCCATTCATTGAGTCCTCCCCTGCCTGGTTCCATCTCCCAAAGTGCATCACCTTATATTTATCAGGGTTACATTCCATCTGCCATTGATGTGCCCATCTGACCATTCCATCTGCATCTTCCTGTAACGTAACGCCTTCCTCCACGCTGCAAACCACCCAGCAAATCTTTATGTCAAACATACACTTACATATCACACCTTCCCCACTCTCCACCTAGCACCCCTCCACATTCAGATCTATAATTTGTTATGAATAACACAAACAATATGGGACACGACACTGATCTCTGTGGTACATCAGGGGACACTAGTCTCCAGTCACACAAACAGCCTTCTCCCACCACCCTCTGTCTCCTGCTACTAAGACAATTTTCGTTGTAACTTGTCAAGTTATCCATCATATTGTGAGATTTTACTTTATTTTTCAGTTTCCCAGGTAGACATTTGTCAAATGCCTTCCTACAAAACTAAATGATCGACCTCCTCAAACTAATTCAACCAAATCCATAGGATGTGACTTCCTCCTGATAACGTCATGTTGATTATCCCTGATCAAACCTTGCGACTCTGATTGGAGTTCAATTTTCTCCTTCCCTATTTTCTCCTGTAGTTTCCTTAACAATGATCTAATACTCGCTCGTCTATAGTTCCCTGATCTATCTCTCCAACCCTTACTGTGAAGTGGAATCGTATTAGCAGTTCTCCAGTTCTCTAGCACCTCCCCTATGGCCAGATTCTAATTGAAATATTCAGTCAGGGTCTTTCCTCCTTTGACCCCAACAGCCGCCTGTGATACAACTCATTCAGACATGGAGATTGGTTCAAATTTGGACAGAACAAAGCCTCAAATCCCTGCTCGTATTTTACGTCAATCTGTTCAAGAGCTTCCCAGTCCATCTTCTTGAATTCTGTACCTGCATCCTCCTTCTCCCAAGTAAAATAGATGTGAAGGTCTCATGTAACAATCCATCAATGTTCTCCAGCTTGACACACAGATTGCCCCTTTGGTTTCTAATGGACACTAACTGTTTGCTGATTATTCTGTTCGACTTGTCCGTGTAGAATATCGTGGGATTCTCCTAGATCTCGCCTACTTGTACTTCTTCATGTCCCTCTGTTATTCAGTCCTTTCGATGTTTCTGAGCTGCACGACAATCAACTCTCATGTTTTGAAACTCGAGATTACAGGCTGAGGTTCCCAGTCAGACAATCTTGCCATTTTACGGATTAATCTGGATAATACCTTTCGCAGTTCCTCTGTAGTCAATATATTCTTTTTGAGATTGGGACTCCGAACGATACACAATACTCTACGTTTAGTCTCACCAACGCTCAATGCAACTGGTGCACGACATCCTCTATCATCCAATTACATTCACATGAATGTAAACCTAATTTTTACTTTCCCAGTGGCATATGTTCTTCCCAATACCTCTCGGTTTAATTTTTCTTATGAACTTGCTGTGTGCATTCTTTAGAAAAAGCTCATGAATATCTAACTATACGTTATCCATTGGTTCATCATTCCTTATGTCCACAAGAATCATCTTAAAACCATTCCAAAACAATGTTTGCCACTTCTGGTTTTCCTTCCATCGGTACATTCTCGCACTACCCAGTTATGTTATTACCTTCTAAATATCTAGTAGCATGTTCTTTGTTATCGAGTCCAACAGATGCCTGACTGCGGATGACAAGATAACTGGTCTGTAGTTCACCATTCTCCAAAACGCGCACCAACTGTTCCACATTTGGCCTTGTTTTTATTTTATTTTTTCAGACATTGGTAGACGCTTTTAGCAGTCTTTATGTTTTTCTTTCATTTGCACGCTTTTTCTCTTTGTGATTTTCTTCTCAGTTTCTTGGTCATCCTTTGCTGGTCCTACATTTCTCTGAATCCACTGGCTTACTGCAACACTAAGCTGCCTCCTTTCATCTAATAGGTAGATGAAGGTGGGGTTGAAAGTGATAGTCGGAGAGGAGGGTGGACCAGATTGATAGGAAGGAAGGTGGACACATAGGAACAATCAAAAGGGCTGACTTGGAAGGTTGGAGTGGGATAAGGTGGGTTAAGGGGAAATGGGGAAATCCACTATGATCCCCTGTGGTTGGAGGGTCCCAAGGCAGAAGGTGAGGTTTTCTTTCTCAAGGCTTCTGGTGGCTCCGGTTTGGTGATGGAGCAGGCCCAGGACCCTCATGTCCTTGGCAGAGTGGGAAGGGGAGTTAAAGTGCTCAGCCACAAGGCGATGGAGTTGTTCAATATGGCTGTCCCAGAGATGTTCTCTGAAATGATCCACAAGTTGACCTCCTGCCTCGCCAATGTAGAGAAGACCACATTGGGTTTAATGGATGCAGTAGATGAGGCGTTCTGTCGCCCTTTGTCACCTATCACTTTCGACCTCACCTTCATCTACCTATCACAATCACAAATACCTCCCCCCTGCCGCACCCCCTTCTCATAATTATCTCTGAGCCCCTTTGGCCCATAAGCTTCATTCCTGATGAAGGGCGTATGCCCGAAACGTCGATTTATCTGCTCTTAGTATGCTGCCTGACTGTGATTTTCCAGCACCATACTCTTCATCTCTGATCTCCAGCATTTGTAGTCCCCACTTGCTCTCACACCTTCAGGGCTTGCATGACTCTGATTTATAACGGTTACTTCAAATAAAACAAAAACTGTCGTGTACTCAAACAGCATAAAATAAAACCAATACATTGTGGACACTGTTCCCAAAAGGTCCTTTCCAGCAAAATTGTCAATTAGCTCTTCTGATCATCCAACACCAATTCCTAAATAACCTGATTCTCGAGCTCAGTGCTCGACATAATGTTCATGTAAACCATCTCACACGTGGTCATGAAATCCATTTTTCCCAGCATGAGCATTCAATTGGGTTAACACAGTTTAGATATAATTTGAGCAGTACATTATTACTGCAGTACTCACAAATGTGTATATCTCATTTCCTGTTTTATAACATGTCCAGCATTTGTATTGCAGCTTTCACTTTGATATATAACTCCCATCAATGTTTGCTCCTCCTTGCTGTTTTTGTGCTCCACCTTTATAGATTCTGTGGAATTGGAGCGACGTGGGCTCTGGGGAGATTAATGGCAGAGATAAACTCGCCACATCATTTATGATCTTCTCAAACTTTAATTTCTCCAGATCTCCCGTTTTGCTGATGGAGTAGAGAAGGATAATGATTTTCCAACAATTCCCTTTATTCCCCCAGAGAGCGGAGACAGCTCTAAGCTGGGTGGGAACCTTACAGCAGGCTGGTAATGTGTTGCTGCTGCTGTACAGTGAGATCACATCTGGAGTAGTGTGTACAGAGTTAGCCTCTTCTATGAAGATAGGATGTTGTTATATTGGAAGCAGCTCAGAGATGGTTCCCTCAACTGATTCCTGCAATGAAGGTGCTTGCTTATAACAAAAGGATGATCAGGTTGACCCAGTAGCCATTGGAGTTTACAAAAATCAAAGATGAACTTATTTGAACATAGATGACAGAAGGAGTTAATAAGTGAAGTGAATTACACTGATAGTGGAGGAATCCATTCCGATCTCCAGCCTGTTACACAGGAACAACTGGAGGATATTCAGACCTTCGACCCTGTTACACCAAAACAGGACAAAGCTATTCAGCCCCTGGAGCCTGACATATATTTACAGAAGGAGGCCAATCAGCCACTCGAGCCTGTAACACTGGACCCAGAGTAGTCCATGCTGCACCAGTATCCTGTTAAACAGCAACATGATCAGTCCATTCAGCCTCCTCAAGTCTGTAACATAGGAACTGGCAGAGGTCACACAGTGACTGGAGATTGTTACACTGGGATAACAGCAGGCCATTCAGACCCGCCGAGCTTATTGCAAGGGAATTGGATAAGGATAAAAACTATCTGCGACTTCTTTCATGAGAAAGGAAGAGGTAATTTAGACACGTGTCTGTTGTATGGGAACAAAAGAAGACCAATCAATCCCTCGGTCCCACCTCCGGGATACATGAGGAGACCGTTCAGTATATCCACCTGTTATGGAGAAGTATGAGAAGACCCATCAGCCTCTCAAAATATTACACAGCAACATGAAGATTCCATAATCTCCCAATCCTCTAAAGCATCAACAGGAGGTGGTCATTCTGGTCATGAAGATGGCAACATGGCGACACCAGAAAGACGTCAGCCCATCGATATTGTACACCAGCAGGATGATGAGTCCATTCAGCCACACATGGCTGTTACTCAGCAATTGGAGCAGACCTCTTAAAGCCTTGTGTCCATTAAACAGGAATTCAAAGAAAACATGAAGGTTTTCCAAAGGGAAGAACGTGTAATAATGTTATACATCAGGGACTAATATGTAACAATAATCTATTGTAATTTAAGGCAAATTTTTAGAGTCCATTATTCAGGACATTTGCAAACTCAAACCACAATTCGTCAGAGTCAACATAGTTTTACGAAGGCTAAATCGTGTTTGAATTGTTTGCTTGAGTTATTTGAAGATGTCACAAACAAGGTGGATCATGGGAATCCTGGAGATAGAACATATCTGGTCTTCCTGAAGGCATCGAATATGTCGCTTCTCCAAAGAGTAAATTGTAAGATCAGACAACATGGGTTTAGGAGTAATTTATTAGCTTAGACGGAGGATTGGTTATCCAACAAAATATAGTCAGGTGGAATAAATGTGCCATTTTCCTTTGTCAAATGCAGTTTGCGCCATTGACTTCAGTACTCATGCCTCAACCATTTGCAATCGATGGTATTACTGTACTCGGTTGACGGGAGAGAACATACAATGCCACATTTTCAGATGACACTAACATAGGTGGGAAATTACTTCGGAATGATGATGCAAGAGATTTTAAAACATATGGATAGGTTGGGTGAATGGGCCAACATTTAGCAAGGAAAATTAAAGTGAATAAATATGGGGCTATTCAAGTTGGCCAGTATAATAGAAAGACAAATTATTATCTAAATGGAGAGAACGTTCAAAGTGCTTAGGTGCAGAGGGATCTGAGTGTCTGCTTGCATATCACAGAAATCCTGCCTGCGGGTACTGCAAGTAATGAGAAATGCAAGCATAATTTCTGTGTTTATTTTTAAAAGGATAGAGTAGAAAGGTAGGGAGTGTTGGTGTAGCTGTGCAAGGCATTAGTGAGGCGGCAACTGGAGTACAGTTTAGGTGTCCTGTGGAATGAGGTATTTCCATTGGAGGCAATTCAAAAGAGCTTCATTAGATTCATTCCATATTTGAAGTGTTTGTCTTATGAAGAGCAATTGAGCAGTTTAGGCCCATACTCTCGAGTTTATAAAAAATGAAAGGAGACCTCATTGAGATCTGTAAAATGCTAAAAGTAATTGAAAGTTTAGATGTGGAGTAGATTTTTTTCATGTGGCGCAATCTACTTCAATGGACTGGAGTTTTAGGATGGAGAGATAGCAGGAAAGTGGAACAGAGGCCGCGTTGACATCAGCTTCATCAAGGGGTTGTATTCCTCACATAATCTCCTTATTCCTATTCAACTCTTCGACTGTGTTGCCCAGGAATGGGGGAGGACTGGGTATCTTACAGGAAGCAGACACTCAGGATAAATCATTTAGAGAGAACGTAGTCAGTAGGGTCTGACAGTGACCAGCGCTGGGTTCTCAACTATCTACAGTCTATATTAATGATCAGGAGGATGGAACAGATATACAGATGCTGAGTTTGGTGATGTCCATTAGACCGTAAGGCATAGGGGTGGCAGTAAGGCCATTCGGCCCATCGAGTCCACTCCGCCATTTAATCATGGCTGGTGGGCATTTCAACTCCACTTACCCGCATTCTCCCTGTAGCCCTTAATTCCTTGTGACATCAATAATTTGTCAATCTCTGCCTTGAAGACATTTAGCGTCCCGGCCTCTACTGCACTCCGCAGCACTGAATTCCACAGGCCCACCATTTTCTGTTCTGAATTGACCTCCTCTAATTCTAAGGCTGTGCCCAAGGTTCTAGTCTCCTCGCCTAACGGAAACAACTTCTTAGCGTCCACCCTTTCGAAGTCATGTATTATCTTGTAAGTTTCTATTTGATTTCCCCTTACCCTTCTAAACTCTAATGAATACAATCCCAGGATCCTCAGCTGTTCCTTGTACATTAGACCTGCCATTCCAGGGATCATCCGTGTGAATCTCCGCTGGACACGCTCCAGTGCCAGTATGTCCTTCCTGAGGTGTGGGGCCCAAAACTGGACATAGTTCTCCAAATGGGGCCTAACCAGAACTTTATAAATTCTCAGTAGCACATCACTGCTTTTATATTCCAATCCTTCTGTGATAAATGACAACATTGCATTCGCTTTCTTAATCACGGACTCAACCTGCATGTTTAACTTTAGAGAATCCTCGACTAGCACTCCCAGATCCCTTTGTACTTTGGCTTTATGAATTTTCTCACCATTTAGAAAGTAGTCCATGCTTGTATTCTTTTTTCAAAGTGCAAGACCTCGCATTTGCTCACATTGAATTCCATCAGCTATTTCCTGGACCACTCCTCCAAACTGTCTAGATCGTTCTACAGCCTCCCCACTTCCTCAGTGCTACCTGCCTGTCCACCTAAATTCGTATAATCGGCAAACTTCGCTAGAATGCCCCCAGTCCCTTCATCCAGATCATTAATATATAATGTGAACAGCTGCGGCCCCAACACTGAACTTTTCTTCTCTCCCTCTCTCTCTTTCTTCTTCATTTCTTTTCCTTTTATTTCTATTTCTCATCATAATTCAAACTGTTTCAATTCCTTCTCATTGTAAAAGTGCCTCATTTGAAATTGAATTCTCGCCATTTCCAAAGAGTCTGATGGCGTTTCCACAAAACGCAATTGCCGACCTATAGCTGCAATTATCTGTCATTTTCTCACAGACAAACACAACCCCAACTCCAGATTGTCTGTGAATTCCTACAGCTTTGCTTTCATTATCTTTTGTAAAACTCCAAATTTCACTTCTTCCACACCCAGAAAACTCTTAGTGACTGAAAGTATCTTTATACACAAAACACTGTTTAAACCAACCGAATTCAACATCTGGAACAAAAAGACGTTAACAGCTACCATACGCGACCTTTGAACCCAATAGCCTCCCGTTGCATACTCTCCAGTGTCTGCATGGGCTTATTCTGGATTAGCTTGTTTCCTCTCACAACCCAAAGATATGCATGTCAGGTGAATTGGCCATGCTAAATTGTTTGTAGTTTTCAGGGATGTGTGGGTTAGGAGCCTTTGTTAGGGTAAATGTGTAATAATAGGGGAGAGGAATGGGTCTGGGTAGGTTACTCCTCGGAGGGTCGTTGTGGACTTGTTGGGTCGAATGGCCTGTTTGCACACTTTAGGGATTGTAATTCTAAACCCAATTTGGTATTTAGAACCAGACAAGCGCCCCCAGTTTGCAATGGACCAACCAGACTGCCTCAAACTAGTTTAAGAGGGTAGCTTGGATGCCAACCTTTCCTTATTTTAAAGGTAGATGTGAAGTGGGCGTTCCAGATATGATACTACTTGTCACACCACTCACCATTAGCAAAACACAACATACTCAAACACTCTAATGAAAATCCATACAAAATGAAGAGGAATTTAGAATAATTTAACTATTGGAAACCATGACCGAATAATGGATACAGTACCTTCTACAAATGAACTGTTCCAATACACCAACATCCCATAAACACACGCCTTGGCAAAATGGAACATTCAGACATACATTCTTGCACACAGTTCTCCAATCCAGGAGGAATCAACATCAAGTCAGGTTTCAGAGAGAGGAGCAGCTAGGGATAAGTTATAGGCCATTGTTACTACTAATTAGGAAAAACCGTAAAAGCGTCGTAAGTTATTTACTTGAGCCGTTTTCAGTAGGCAGTTTGGCCTTTAAGATCTCTCATATGAAACAAAGAGAAATTAATATTTTTTTTAAAAGTGACAGCATTGTCACACACTTTAGATGCCTGGTCCTTTACTTAAGGGGCTTCCTCGATCGCAGGATCACCTGAGAGGGCCAAATACAGGTAAAGACCAAGTTACAAGGATGTATCTCATAACTTCTGAAATACCCCTGTCCATGGACCATCACATGGGACATACCAGGAAGTGAACAACAGCCTGAGACACACCATTTCACTGTTTTTGAACTTCACAACGTCAGCACTCGATACGCTAGGGAGCCAAAAACAAAGGCCAGGGAAAGATACAGAGGGACAGAAAGAGTCACATTAAAGAAAGAAAGAGACAGTTAATTAACTGAAAAGATGTGGAAATATTTGGAAAAAGACAGGGCAGTGAGACTAACTGGAGAAGTGAGATCTTCAAGAGTAAAATTACAAGAATGAGAACATTGAATAAAGGCATTGTCAGATCAGCTGAAATGGTTTGTTACATCAAATTCTGAACCTGCTTGAGAGAAAAAAAAACCATAAACAACATAAACTGGGACAAGATGACAGCCCAGCATGGAGAGCTGTGCAGAGCATGCTAGTGTGTTGCTCATTAAACTGCACTATCTGACCAGTATAGAGAGTGTTGCAAACTTTACTATCATATGCTATCTATACTCGCATCAGATTACTATAATGTTTACAATGAGAAGATTTGCTGTGTGTGTGTTCATCAAAGGGTGAGAGAGAGTCCGTTTGTGCGCACGATAGGCGTGATTGAATGCAAAACTCATTGTTTGAGAAGGAACGCACGTGGAGGAAATTATTTTAAATACGAACAACTGGCAGGCATTTTGTTAATCAACAGAGAGAATGAGGGAGGTTTCATGGACAAATGAGGTAAAGTATTTGAGAATGTTAAAATAAAGGCATTGCCAGACACAATAGCAATATACATCGGCGTGCACATGAATGACAGATGGATAGGAGTTTGGTGTGAGGTCGAATCAGATTTGCTTTGGCAGGTTTGAAGCCGGGAGTGTGAGAGCAGATTATTGGCTTCATTAAGACTGTATTTCATAGCTCAAGATTCAAATAGCAGATGGACTAAACCAATGAGATACATTCGGGGGTGGTGAGCATTTCAAGTTAGAAATGGTCAGGATATGGTGTCATGACTCAGCTCATGGTCAAAGGGATCTCCCACAGTTGTGACTTGTCTGCTTCAGTGGCTGATATTGGCCAGAGATGAGATGGAAACAGTGGAAGGAAGTGGAGTTTGTAACCAGAACAGTAGAGAGTGACCTCCCTGCTCTTAATATTAAAATAACAAAGGCAATGATACAGTAAATTGTAGTTCTCCGCTCGAACTGAGTAGGTCAACATAGAGAGTAACAATGCCAGCTCAGAGAGGGACACAGTCATTGAACACATTCATTGATGTAGATAGTTGTGTTCTGTAGAGTGAATGTCTGGAGTGAAAGTTTCAACAGAAACATAATAGTGACAAGAAGTGTAGACTATATAAAAGAACAGTAATACTGTCATAACCGGTTTATAGAACAAAAAAATCTGGACAGTGACACTTACCAGGAACGCCAACGATAGCCAGGAAAGGATAATAAAAATATTGAATAATGAGAAGAGCATAATAGATCCGCGATGATAATGGCAACCAATAAAGTGCAGATAGACGCCAAGCATAAATGTATAAACTCCTGTCTATTGTTGGAACATGCCAGTCTAATGTTCTCAGATTCTGATTCATTTTTGTAACATTCCAGTCTAATGTTCCCAGATTCTGATCTCTCCTCCCCCACTCTCTGGGTCTGCTGATCCCTGTCAGTGCTGTCGGGTTGTGCCCCCACTAATGTTATGGGATAACACATTGAACGACGCCCATTTATCATTAAAAGATGGAAACCCTTCACTGGGATAATTAGAATCCATGGAGATTGGCATTAAGCACAGTCACTGAACAAACACTGGTAAAATTAGCAAAGGCTACGACAACGGATGAATGGGCACTGCACAACAATCAACAGACAGGAGGGTTCCCTCCCAGTTGGGGAACACTTCAGTGGTCACGGACATTCAACCTCGGACCTTCTGGTGACCATCCTTCAAGGCAGACTTCAAGACAGGCAGCAGCGAAAAGTGGCCGAGCAGAGGCTGATTCCAAATTTCGGTACCCATAGGGAGGGCTTCAACTGGGGCCTTGGGTTCATGTCACATTGCAGGTGACCACCATTGCACTATACACACACACACACAAACACACAGACACTCCTATACACACCCATACATAGGGACACATATGTACAGAGACACGCACACAGACACACACACCCTTACAGACACACACACTCTCACAGGCATCCGCTCAGAGACTTAGACCACTCTACACTCATGCATACACATATACACTCTCTCTCACTGATATTCAAACTCCAACTGCAGACACACACACACACTCCCACACTCACACATGCACCCCCTCACAGACTTAAGACACTCTACATCAATACACTCCCTCTCACACTCACAACCCCCAACCAAGACAAACACACACATACAAACAGACAAAGACCCACATGCACACATATATTTTGTGGGGCGAATTTGTACTTGCAGAGTTACATTGTACTTTGCTCAAAAACTGCATGCATTTATGTCGAACTCTGAGCTCAAAAACTGCATGAATTCATGTAAAACTCTTGTTATCTCACTTTTCAGATTAGAATCAATCTAAACGTTATGGTATAGACAGAGAACACAGGGGCCAACACCTTCAAAATATTGTCTCACTAACACTCGTTGTTACTGCTAACCTGAGAATGCAACTTTAAAAGAAACAGGTTTTGTAATTTACACATGAAAGAAATGAAACTATCATGATATTCGTGAAAGACTCAACAGACAATCAAGTTTTTTTTCAATGTATAATTTCAGTTACATCACACTGTAAATTTTTGCGATAAATTCTGTGCTTTGGAAGTGTGTCCTCCACTATCACCTAATGAAGGAGCAGCGCTCTGAAAGCTAGTGTGCTTCCAATTAAACCTGTTGGACGAAAACCTGGTGTTGTGTGATTTTTAACTTTGTACACCCCAGTCCAACACCGCCATCTCCAAATCATGATTAAACAAACAGGCTCAGTTAACCAGTTCCACACTTCACTTTTCATATCACTATAAAAGGGAACATTTACTGGGTTTGAAAGGAAGGGATGAGGGTTGCTGAGGGATGGACCATAAAATCTTTAAACCTTTTGAATCTTTTTTTAAAACTTGTATATGTGAGTATTAAAAGGCACTGCAGTGGTCTATATGTGTTCCACTCTGTTTATCAAAGGAGGCAGTTATAAAATAACAGATCGGATGCATAAAAAAGTCGGGTGGGCAAATTTCTAGATACCTTACCCCAAAGTATAATACTTATTGACCAGTGTGAGGCTCCTCCTGGTTTTAAGTTCCCTGTTATCAAATCCTTTCATAACCTTGGGACAGAGCATTGAGATTGCTGCTCAGCAACAGGCCGAAGCAATTCTGTCCCTATGGACCTCTTTCAGAGGGATAAGAGAAACCATTCAACCCATATTAGCCTGTTGCTACTTGAAAAGGTGGAAATCTAAAATATTGGCACATTTTTCCAACAGAATCATTCAAAACGAAGAGATATGTCGCTGCAGCTGTATGAAGTGCTACTGAGAGGGCATCTGGAGTAAGTACATTTGTGCTTCTGGAACTGAGAAGTGTTGGACCGACATCAGATATAGTTTAATGGCTGCTCGTAATCCACGGGTTGCTGTGTTATTTAATGTCTCGGGTCTGTTACACAGGGACAGGAGGAGGCCATTCAGCCTTTCCAGTCTATTACAGAGGGCCACGAGGAACCCATTCAGCCTCTCGAGCCTGTTACAGAGGGGCAGGAAGTGTTTATGTAACTTTCAAGTCTGTTACGCATAAATATTAGTTTTAAATTAGTTTTGGAATAGGAAAGACCTGATGTAAGCATTACAGTTCTAACTTTGAACAACGCCATCTTTGAAAGTGTTACGTGAGCCCTGTAAAAGGCTGATTGGAATACCCTATTCACAGGTAAAGGGATGGTTGGAAAACGCAAGGCCATCAAAACTTGGCTTTAGAGAGTCCAGAGCCAAAGTGTTCCCATTAGTGAGAGGGGCAAGGCTGGTGGGTGCAGGGAGTGCTGGATGGCTAGATATATTGATGCTCTGGTCAAGGTAAGGAAGGAGGCATATGTCAGACAAACAGAGTTGAGAATCAAGTGACTCCCGAGAGGTGTGTCAGGGCAGCATGTGTACAGTCAATGGGGAAAGCGGGCCAGAAAAATGTGGACAAGAGATGGCTTTAGAAATACGGTAAACGAGGCATTGAAGAAATTATACAAATCCTTTAATGTCAAAAGATTAACTAGGGAGAGAATAGGGCCCCTTAAAGTTCAGTAAGGCTACATATGTCTGGAACCACAGTAGATTGGAGGGATACTAAACAAGTATTTCTTCTCAGTATTTAATGTGGAAGAGGTTACAAGTGCGAGAGAATGAAGAAATATATAGTGATACCTTGAAAGTGTCTATATTACAAGGAGATGTTGGACATTTTAAAACACATAAAGGTGAACAAATCCCTGGGACCTGATCAGTTGTATCCCAGATGTTTGTGGGAAGCTAAGAAAGAGATTGCTCAGCATTTTGGTGATATATTTGTAACATTGATTTCCACGGGTGAGGTGTCAAAAGACTGGAGGGCTGCTAATATAGTGTCATTATTTAAGAAATTAAGGAAAAAACAGGTAACCATAGATCGGGTGAGCCTGACGTCAATGGTGACTAAATTTTTAGGAGGGGATTTCGACGAAAAAGATCGATATACATTTGGAAAGACAAGGTCTGAAGAGGGCTTTGTACATTGGAGATAACGTCTCACTGACTCGGTGTAATCTTTTGAGGAACTGATGAAGATGATTGATGTCGGCAGGATAGTGGATGTTGTCTTTATGGAATTCAGTAAGAAAACCAAAATGTTCTACATGGTAGACTGGTTATCAAGGTTAGACTGCCTGGAATACAGGGAGAGCTCGCCATTTAGATCCAACATTTTCTTAACTATTGGAAACAGGGAGTGACAGTGGACATTTGTTCTTTAAACTTGGAGACCTGTGACCAGTGGCGTGCCGCAAAGATCAATAGTGCGTCCACTGCCTTTTGTCACTTATACAAATCATTTGCATTTGAGTATATGAAGTGTGGTCAGTAAGTTTGTAGATAATACCAAATTTGGTGGTGTCGTCGACAGTGAAGAATGAACTCTCAGACTATAATGGGACTTTGCTGAGGTGAACCGAGGAGTGGCAGATGGAGTTTATTTAGTTAAATGTGAGGTGTTGCATTTTGGCAAAACAAATCAATGCAAGACATGTAGGTATGCTCCTGTCGAAAGCTTCCAATCAAGGAGAACTCCATAGAAGTTATCGAATCCCTACAGTGAGGAAACAGCCTATTCTCCCCATCGAGGCCACACCGACCCACTAAAAAGTATCCCATTGGACAAACCCCTACTCTATCACTCTGAGCCTGCATTTTCCATGGCTATTCCATCTCGCCTACACATCCCTGGGTACTATATACAATTGAGCATGGCCAATCTACCCTTATCCGTATATCTTTATACAGTCGGAGGAAAACATAACATCCAGAGGAAACTCAGGCAGACACGGAGAGAATGTGCAAACTCCACACAGGCAGTCGTTCAAGGATGGAATTAAACCCAGATCGCTGCGCTCTGAAGCAGCAATGCTAGTCTCTGAGGTGCTGTGTCATCTTGTGGTGCAGGTTCTCCATTCCTTGAAAGTGCCATCACAGGTAGACAGTGCAGTGAAGAAGGCACTTGGTGATTTTCGCTTTATTGGTCCGTGCTTTGAGTCTAAACATTTTCATGACGTGTTGCATCTGTACAGGACATTGGTTTGGCCACAGTAATATTGCCTTTTATTCTGGTCTCCCTGCTGTCGGAAAGATGTTGTCAAACTTGAAAGGGTGCAGAAGAGACTTAAAATAATGTTGCAGGTGTTGGAGGGTTGGAGTTACAGAGAGAGATTGAATTGGCTGGGACTATTTTCAAGTGTTAAGGCTGAGGGGTGACGTTAAAGGGTTTTATAAAATCATGACAGGAATACATAAGGTAAGCAGTCAACGTCTTTTACCCATGATAGGCGAGTCCAAAATTAGAAGTCAAAGGTTTAAGGTGAGAGTGGAAAGATTTAAAAAGGAACATGAGGGACAACATTTTCATACACAAACTGCTGTGTGTATGGATTGAACAGCCAAAAGAGGTGGTGGAGGCAGGTACAGTTACACCATTTAAAAGGCATTTGGATGGATACATGCATGGGAAGTGTTTAGAGGGAGATGGGCCAAGTGCTGGCAAGGGCAACGAGATTTATTTAGGATATTTGGTCGGTATGGGCGATTAGATCGAAAGGTATTTTTCCATGCTGTACATCTCTGAAACTCTATTGCCTCTTGAGTGTATAACACAGGAGCAGGAGGAGACTATTCAGCTTCTGAATTCTGTCAGGCAACTTGTTTGTTCAATTGCTGAGAGTAACATACAAAAATACATCATTCAGATTTTGATGGTGTCTTACAAAAACAGGAGAAAGGCTTTTAGTCAAGAGAAACTGTAAGGAATGTGAAGAATCCATTCAGGCCCTCGACTCTTTTCCACAGGAGCAGCAGGTGAGCACAGAGCTATTGGAACCTGTTAGTCAGTAGTAGGAGGAGGACATTTACTTTCGCAAACCATGGATCAGGAGGCAGTCACACAGCTGCTCAGGATTGGGACACATAACAGGACGCAGTCATTCAACTGCTTGAGACTGTGACACAGGGACAGGAGGGAGTCACTCAGAGCACGAAACTGGGGCACAGGGAAATCTGGAGGTTAGTGAGGCCCCAGCATCCTGTTATGGAAGAGACAGCAGGAGGTGACTCACTCCCTAACCAGTATGGACGCTGGGAGAGAAGGGGAGATTTCTTGGAACAGAAATATATGAATAGGTTGCATTAGTGGTCCATTCAAACCTGCCCCAACATTCAATAAGACTCCTCTCTCTGCAGCCTCTGCTCGGTTTCTTGGTCATGTTGCAGACTCAGATGCTGCAACACCACTCACCATGACTCATCCAGACGGATGGGTCTAACAGGATAATTCAGGATTTGAGGGGTCCAATGACAAAAATGAAAACACAAAATAAAGGTATTGTCAGATGTTTCATATTCTCACATTCGCAATCCAACTCGCATAACTAGCCCATCCATTACATATTCAGAATGGAGCACTGTGTAGATCCGGCTAGTGAACAGCTGTATGCACCCCAGCATTGTCCAGAGTGAAAACCTATGCAACCCACACGAATGCTTGATCGATAATCTTGGACTAAATGTTCAGTGTGGGGAGCTGTGCAGTCCGCACTGGTTCATTCATATACAAACCAGGCTATTGCATTGTTCGGTAACACTGTGTTAGATCACTGTCCAGTGTAGGGAAACTTGCAGCCAATGCTGGAAGTGACAGCATGTGCACTTCCCATCCATTTGCAGCTCCATATCTGCACTGTACCTTGACAAGGGATGCTGCGAACGTGAAAATCAATGTAAGGAAGAGATATAAATGGAAACAGTTTAAATACCACTAGTTCTGATTAAGGCGCATATCACTCTAGTATTTAAAGTTGAAATAACTGAGATAATATCCAATGACGTTTTGTGAACGGTGCAAAGAATTAAGAGGGGGATGGTGATGTTATAGTGGTTGCACTATAAGCCTCCAAATAATCAATGGGAATTAGAGGAACAAATATTCAGGGAGACTGGCGAGACTTGCAGGAGCAATAGGGTTGTCATAATAGGTGATTTTAATTTTCCTAACTTAGACTGGGACTTCTAGATGGTTAAGAAATTCGATAGAACGTAATTTGTTAAGTGTGTTCAGGAAAGCTTCCACAAGCATTATAGAGAGGTTCCTATTGGGGAAGGGACAAACTCGACCTATTGTTGGGAAATTGGGTAGGATAGGTGACGGAGGCAAAGTGGGCGAGAATTTTGGGAATGGTGACTGGAGCAGTATTAGTTTTAAAATAGTAATGGTAGGGACATAATTGGTCCACAGAATCAAGTTCTAAATTGGGGCAAGGCGTATTTTGTTGGAATTACACAGGGGATTTCAGGGGATGATTGGAGTAGTTTGTTTCGAGGTAAAATGATCCCGGGCAAATGGGAGGGCTTCAAAAGTGAGATAGCTCGAGTTCAAGATCTATATGTTCCTGTGAGGATGAAGGGAAAGTGAGGCTGGAAGAGAGAACCCTGGATAACAAGAAATATTGAGTCTATGACCAGAACAAAATGAGGCGTGGCTCAGGTACAGGCAGCTGGAATCAGGGAATCCCTGGAGGTACACAGGGGATAGAGGAGTTTACTGAAGAAGGAAATCAGCAAGGCAAAAAGGGAGAATGAGATAGCCTTGGCTGAGCAGATTAGTGTGAATCCAAATTGAGTATAGGAAAGAAAAAGAACAACCGGAGGAGGCCTTAAAATCAAAAATGGGCACGCATGTGTAAAACTTCAAGAGATGGGTGAGGTCCTCAATTTCCCCTCTGTGATTACCATGAAGAAAGACATAAAGACCTGTGACCTATGGGAGGTTAGTTGTGATATCTTGGTACATACAATATCACAGTAGAGGTGCTGATGGACATATTAAAATGCATAAAGTCAGATAAATCTCTTGATCCTGACCAGATATACCCAAGAGCACTGCAGGTAGCGAGAGAAGACAGTTCAGGGGCCAAGGACCCGGAAGACTGGGCGGTAACAAATGTGCCCTTATTTAAGAAGGGCTGCAAAGAAAAGTCTGGGAAAGATAGACCAGTAAGCTTCATATCTGTTTTCGGTAAACCGCTTGAGAAGGTTCTGAGATATAAGATATGCATGCATTTGAAAAAACAAAGTTTGACTTGGAGCAGTCAGCATAGCTTTGTGCGTGGCAGATCATGCCTTAGAATATTTGTTAGAGTTTTTGAGGAAGTGACCATAAAGGTTGACAAGGACAGGGTGGTGGACATCGTCTATATGGATTTCAGTAAGGCCTTTGATAAGGTTCCACATGGTAGGTCGCTCTGGAATGTTAGATCGCATGGACTCCAATGTAAACTGGCAAATTGGTGACACAATTGGCTTGATGTTAAGAAGCAAATGGCTATGGTGGAGGTATGCTTGTCGGACTGGAGGCCTGTGACTAGTGGAGTGCCTCAGTGGTCGGTCCTGGGACCATTGCTGTTCGTTATCTTATACCAATGATTTGGACCAGAGTGCACACGCAAGGTTAGTAAGTTTGCAGATGACTCTAAATTAGGAGGCATCATTTACAGTGAGAAATGTTATCAGAAATTGCAGTAGTACCTTGGTCAGCTGAGGAAGTGGGCTCAGAAATAGCAATTTGAGTTTAATACAGATAAGTGTGACGTCTTGTATTTTGGAAGAGTATGGCAGATAAGAGGAAATTACATCACGGTTTGTTGACAGGGGCACGGAGGTCCTGGTGAATGAGCTAGTACAGAGGGGGATCATTCTTTTCCCAGAGGGATCACACCACCAGACACACCGAGCAAGGTCTGAGCCACCACCCAGCTCAGTGCAGTATCTGCAGTCTGAAGATATGTCCAGCAAAACAGGACAAGATTCAATAACCTTCCCCATTCTGTTAGGATAAGGGTCACACTCACTGTATGTCTGTTATAGCACCGGTTCCCAACCAAGCCTCATGCTCTACCACTCTTGCTACTGCATACAGCACCTTCCCTCTCTTTCTCTCTTGCATCTCTTATTCTGCAACTTATTCCCAGTTTCAGTGAAGTGGCAGTGCCCCTGTGTGTGACATGTAAGAGGATGGAGTAGAGACGTACATTTTTCAAATCACACACAATTAAAAACCATCATGAGGCCATTCAGTATTTCAAACATGCTCCAACATTCAACACGTTTGGAGGTGACCTGATGGTTTTCTCAGCTCCACTTTAGAGTAACCTTCAGTCATTCAACCCCCAGCTTCCTGTTACCGAGCAGATGAATCGCAGACACTTCATACCCCGGGTATCTTCTAGCATGTGCTAAGAAGGCATTTCCCATGGGGACAGACTCTCCGAACAATATATTTCATCTGCTTTATAAATTCATACAACAGTCATACAAAATTCATACAACAGACCAATCAAAAACATGCACTTATTTTATGGTTATCGATATCCAATAGCAATTAGACATTCTGGTTATTTCACTTGTCTCACCTTATTGTATTCAGCCAAAGAAAGCTTCCAAACACTCGTCTCAATATAAAATACAATTTCTAGCAAAGAACGTTTTTATCCTCAGCCGTTATCATGACAATTATCTCAAATATACTTTTTTTCTTGTCATGAATGTTTCTCTTGCCCTTTGTCTGTGACTGATTCTGTGTGTAGCAGTTACACAGTCTCCCACTCAGTTGGCTAGATAGTTCGCATGTGATGCAGAGGGTGGCCACAAGCGCAGGTTCAATTCCCCACACTGACAGAGGTTACCATGAAGGGGATGCTCTCTGAACCTCACCCCATCATCCGAAGTATGGTGACATTCAGCGTAAACCACCATGAGTGGTCTATCTAATGAGAGCTCTTTGGGACTCTATTCTATCAATGTTCGCATTTTAACTTTTTTAACAACTTTTTTTTACTGAAAAATAGATTTTTATGATTATATTAAACCAATAACAAAATAACTCAAATGACTGAACAATATTTCACCCATGTGCATGTACATACAAAACAAGTTAAAGTCTATAAACGGTCAGAAAAAACCCCCAAAAATAAACAATAAATAATAAATAAATAACACGGCTCAGAATAACAATACGATAGCTCTTGTTCTTCGAGAGCATTAACTGATACACATTCATATCTTCACAATTCTTCATATGTGATTCATTAGACAATATCGTCACGGCTATATAAAAGCCTTTTTTAGGGTGGCAGATAAGCCTGTATTGCGGTAATCCAAAAAGGGTTGCTATATCTTATATAAATCTCTGCTTTCTGGTGCACCACACAGGTGAAAACGTCCAAAGGGCTATTCTCCATGACGAGCTTACGACGAGCCAACAGACCCGGGGGACGGTGTTTCAGACATCCAACACAACAGAATACTTTTCCTAGCACAGGACATGTGGGGGAGATATTAAACGTGTATTTTGCATCAGTATTTACTGTGGAAAAGGATATGGAATATATAAAATGTATGGAAATAGATGGTGACACCTTGCAAAATGTCCATACTACAGAGGAGGAAGTGCTGGCTTTCTTAAAAAGACTATAGGTGGATAAATCACCAGGACCTGATTAGGTGTACCCTAGAACTCTGTGTTTGCTGGGCCTTTTGCTGAGATAGTTGTAATATGGATAGTCACTGGTGAGGTGCCGGAAGACTGGAGGTGGCTAACGTGGTGCCACTGTTTAAGACGGGTGGTAAGGACAAGCCAGGGAACTATAGACCAATGAGCCTGACGTTGGTGGTGGTCAAGTTGTTGGAGGGAATCCTGAGGGACAGGATGTGCATGTATTTGAAAAGGCAAGGACTGATTCGGGATAGTCTACATGGCTTTGTGCATGGGCAATCATGTCTCACAAACTTGACTGAGTTTTTTGAGGAAGTATCAAAGAGGATTGATGAGGGAAGAGCGATAGATGTGATCCATCTGGACTTCAGTAAGAGTTTCGACAAGGTTCCCCTTGGGAGGCTGATTAGGACGGGTAGGCCTCATGGAATACAGGGCGAACTAGCCATTTGGCTACAGAACTGGGTCAAAGGCAGAAGACAGAGGGTGGTGGTGGACAGTTATTTTTTTAGACTGGATGTCTCTGACCAGTGGAGTGCCACAAGGATCGGTGCTGGATTCACTACTTTTTGTCATTGACATAAATGACCTGGATGCGAGCATAAGCGGTACAATTAGTAAGTTTGCAGATGGCACCAAAATTGGAGGTACAGTGAACAGCGAAAAGATCACCTCAGATTACAACAGGATCTTGACAAGATGGGCCAATGGGCTGAGAAGTGGCAGATGGAGTTTAATTCAGATAAATGTGAGGTGTGGCATTTTGGGAAAGCAAATCATAGCAGGACTTATGCACTTAATGGTAAGGTCCCAGGGAGATTTGCTGAACAAACAGACCTTGGAGTGCAGGTTCAAAGCTCCTTGAAAGTGGAGTCGCAAGTCGATACGATAGTGAAGAAGGCGTTTGGTATGCTTTCCTTTATTGGTCTGACTATTGAGTACAGGAGTTTGAAGGTCATGTTGCAGCTGTACAGGATAATGGTTAGGCCACTGTTGGAATATTGCGTGAAATTCTGCTCTCCTTCCTATCGGAAAAATGTCCAGAATCTTGAAAGGGTTCAGAAAAGATTTATAAGAATTGGAGGATTTGGCCTATAGAGAGTGGCTGAATATGCTGGGGCTGTTTTCGCTGGAGCTTCGGAAGCTGAGGGATGACATTATAGAGGTTTTCAAAAGTATAAGGGGCATGGATAGGGTATATAGGGAAAGTCTTTTCCCTGGAGTCAGGGAGTCCAGAAGTGGACGGCATAATTTTAAGGTGAGAGGGGTAAGATATAAAAGAGACCGACAGGGCAACTATTTCACACAGAGGGTGGTACGTGTATGGAATGAGCTGCCAGGTGAAGCGGGGAAGACTGGTATAAGTGCAACATTTAAGAGGCATTTGGATGAGTATATTGAATAGGAAGGGTTGGGATGGTTATGGGCCAGGTGCTGGCAGGTTGGACTAGGTTGTATTGGGATATGTGGTCGGCATGGACGGATTGGACCGAAGGGTCTGTTTCCATGCTGTACATCTCTATGACTCTATGACTTATATTAATCTCTGTTTTTTGGTGCACCATACTGGTGAGAAAGTCCAAAGGAATATTGTCCATGATGAGCTTACAAGAACCAACACATCCTGGGAGTTTCAGATATCCAACAAAACAGAATATTATTTCCTAGCACAGAAACTAAGGATATATATTTTTCCCATGTGCATTTGCGTAAGATACTCTGGGCAGGCGCAGGAAAAGAGAAACCGTGTCCATCTCCAATTCGGTCCCCAAGACCCCCTCTACCACACCTAACACAGTGATCTGATATATACAAAGCCTGTAGCAGGACCACATGCAAGAGTAAGAGTGCCTGCCGTCATTCAGCATTTAGGACATGCTGAAGATAATCCCACATTGAATTTTGAGAGAAAATCTGGTGTCGGATAGACCCTATGAAGAATTTGCAACTGCATGGAATATGTCCTATTACAGATCAAAATCCTTCGAGCATTTTCACAAATATCCTCCCATGTCTCCAAAGAGATCTAAACCTGACATCTCTCTCGCACAGACGTCGTGAAGCTGCACAGTCTTGTCTGAAGGGGCACTCTCCAACAAATGATAAAGGGTACTGACAAAGAGTGTATTCTTAGCAATAAGCACCCGCTTCATTGTATCCAATCTGTAAGAGTCTGTTAAAAGTGTGTGTCTTTAAAATCAAATCTCTAATCTGGAAAAAAAAACAGAAGAAACCTCTACTAGGTAGTCCACACTTACGAGTTATTTGATCAAATGATATCATTGTTTCTCCCTCAAGTTACACGTGGTGGCTCAGTGGTTTGCACTGCTGACTCACCACACCAGGGTCACGGGTTTGGTACTAGTCTTGGGTGACTGGCTGTGTGGAGTTAGTATGTTCTCAACTGCGTCTGCGTAGGTTTCCTCCTATGGTCACAAAGATGTACAGGTTAGATGAATTGGCCAATGCTAAATCACTCATAGTGTTCCAGGATCTGTAAGTTCAGACATTAGTCAGGATAAATATAGAATGGTAGGGAAATGGGTCTGGGTGGGTTACTCTTCAGAGGGTCGAAGTTGACTTGTTGGGCCCAAGGGTTTGTATCCACACTGTAGGGATTCTACTAATTCTAAATCACCCAAGCAAGTAACCCCCCTCGCTTAACACAGTTTAAAGCTGGAATCCATTATCCCCGGATGACAACCCAGTATATCAATTTAAGGGGTAAGAAACGTGGTTTTGGCTGTCTTGACCTCGATCTGACGCATTGTTCTTCACGTTTTAACAGTATTGATAATCATTAATTCTTGACAATACTCCATACATGTTGTCATTTTATCGAAGAACAACAGACTATTAAGGGTTCACTTTGTCTGAGAGGGCTCAATTACTAGCCGTAGTGACGCTGAGTCCTCAGCGGCCCAGGCACGAACATAGGATGATAAAAAAAGCTCAATTGATTGCTTTTAATCTGGGAGATCTACCCCCCCCCCCCCCCCCCCCCCCCCACACACACACACACACAATCTGTGGGGCAGTTGATAAGGTATCGCTTATGGTGCCAAATAAAAGAGCTAAACCAGCCATTCTGTTTCCTAAATATCTATCTGGGAAACATCAAATAAAGCATTCATACGGGGTCTCGGAAATGAGGAAGGACATTCATTTTAATAACAGCTATCCGATCTAGCCAGGATATTTGAAATACCTCCCATCTTTGAAGGCCTTATTTAATTTTGTCAAGCAATGAAACAGGGAAATCTCCCCAGTGACCATTTAAAAGGAAACCAGGATTTGCCCTCAGTATCAGGTATTTCCCTAAGACCTCCCATAGGTATGGCCTCCAACTTTGTAAAATTAATCTTATCGCCCGGAAAGGCAACAAGCGAATTAATGCATTGCATCACATGAACTACCGAAATTGCAGGATTTGACAAAAAACATAAGACCCTCATCTGCATACAATGTAATCTTACGAGACTTCGACCCCACTTCTGAGGCAGATGTGTTGGCATCCCGACGGATGGCCTCCGCCAGTGGCTCAATCACCAACGTAAACAACAATGGTGAAAGGTGTCAGCTTTGTCGGCTACCTGGAGAAATATTAATATTACTGGGTGGCCACACCATTAGTGAGAAGCGCAACCAGAGGATCGCGGTAAAGGACCCTCACCCACTTGATAAAAACTTTGCGTATACCAAACCGTTCTAATGTACTGAAGAGATCCGGCCTCTCAACCCAATCAAATGCCTTCTCTCATCCAAAGGGATCAATAATCCCTGGACAGATTGTTGTTGACACTCTTGGAGCATATTGAGTAAACTCTTTACATTGTAGGAAGATCTGCGTCCCTTTATAAAGCCTGTTTGGTCCTCTTTGGCAACGGAAGGCAGCAAAGTTTCCAGACTTAATGCACGGGTCTCAGACAAGATTTTGAAACCAACATTTAAAAGTGAGATTGGCGTGTAAGAAGCACAATCCTCCAGGGTCTTCCTTTCTGCAGCATCAGAGAGATATGAGCCTCTCTTAAGGATGGAGGGAGGGGTTCGTGACTGTATGAGTGACGGAACATGTTAAACATCAGCCCTGACAATAGGATTATAAATTATTTATAAAATTCACAAGGAAATCTGTCAGGAACGAGCACCTTTGCATTCTGAAGCTGCTTCACACCCTCCTGCGCTGACAAAGGTGCATTAAGGGAAAACACTTATTCAGGGGCTACTCCTGAAAAATGAAAATAGCCTCCATCTTAATCCATCTATCCACATAATGCTCAGTCTGAAATAATTCTGAGAAAAATATCGGACAGGAGGCATTAATCTTTTTGGAATTGAAGGTAAGGATCCCAATACCTTCCCTAATTGAGGTAATGGCTTAAGAGGGGCGATCGTTTTCCTGGCAAGATAGAATAAAAACCTGCCTGGCATTTCACCATGTTCATACAGCCTTTGTTTGCAAAATTAAGTTCCTTCTTGGCTGTCTGTGTGAGCGTGGAATTCACCGTAGACTGAAGCGTTGTGATCCTCTGCAGCTTCGCCACTGAGGGTCTATCACAGTATGCCCTCTCGGCTGCCCTCAGCTGTGCCTCAAATCAGCGTTCCTGCTCCCCCTTCTGCTGCATTCTAAGGGTAATTATTCCCTTGGCATAAACCTTAGCAATTTCCCATAGAATGGATGTGTTACTGGTTGAATCTGAATTATTGGCTAAGAAATGTCTGAATTCATTACAGAAATACTCTATGAACTAACTAGTCTTAACAATAAAGGGATACATTCACATATTTCTCTCAATCTTTATCAATAAGCATGGTCAGAAATGGTAATATTCCTAATTGTGCAGGATGCCACTGAATCTAAGATTGTTGCAGGAATGGGGAAGAAATCAAACCTGGTGTGGCATTTCTGCCGGTTAAAGAAGATATTAAAAGCCCTACCTGTGAGGTAGATGTGCTTCCAGACATCCACCAGCTCTAGTTCTGCACACATATCCACCATTTGCTTACATTATAACGAGGGTATTGAGGGACCTTGATCTGACCCCGTGAGGCTGAGGGAGGGGAGTCAGCAGGAGGTTTCCGTGTCAGTGTTTGATCTGACACCGTGAGGATAAGGGGGGAGGGTCAGCACGAGGTTTCCATGTCAGTGTTTGATCTGACACCGTGAGGCTGAGGGAGGGGAGTCAGCAGGATATTTCCGTGTCAGTGTTTGATCTGACACCGTGAGGCTGAGGGAGGGGAGTCAGCAGGATGTTCCAGTGTCAGTGTTTGATCTGACACCGTGAGGCTGAGGGAAGGGAGTCAGCAGGAGATTTCTGTGTTAATGTTTTATCTGACACCGTGAAGCTGAGGGAGGGGAGTCAGCAGGATGTTTCCATGTCAATGTTTTATCTGACACCGTGAAGCTGAGGGAGGGGGGTCAGCAGGAGGATTCCGTGTTAGTGTTTGATCTGACACCGTGAGGCTGAGGGAGGGGAGTCAGCAGGATGTTTCCGTGTCAGTGTTTGATCTGACACCGTGAGGCTGAGAGAGGGGAGTCAGCAGGAGGTTTCCGTGTCACTGTTTGATCTGACACCGTGAGGCTGAGGGAGGGGAGTCAGCAGGATGTTTCCGAGTCAGTGTTTGATCTGACACCGTGAGGCTGAGAGAGGGGAGTCAGCAGGATGTTTCCGTGTTAGTGTTTGATCTGACACGGTGAGGCTGAGAGAGAGGAGTCAGCAGGAGGTTTCTATGTCAGTGTTTGATCTAACACTGTGAGGGTGGGGGAGGGAAATCAGCAGGAGGTTTCCGTGTCAGTGTTTGATCTGACACTGTGAGGGTGGGGGAGGGAAATCAGCAGGAGGTTTCCGTGTCAGTGTTTGATCTGACACCGTGAGGCTGAGAGAGGGGAGTCAGCAGGATGTTTCTGTGTCAATGTTTGATCTGACACCGTGAGGCTGAGAGAGAGGAGTCAGCAGGAGGTTTCTATGTCAGTGTTTGATCTAACACTGTGAGGGTGGGGGAGGGAAATCAGCAGGAGGTTTCCTTGTCAGTGTTTGATCTGACACCGTGAGGCTGAGAGAGGGGAGTCAGCAAGAGGTTTCCCTGTCAGTGTTTTATCTGACACCGTGAGGCTAAGGGAGAGGAGTCAGCAGGAGGTTTCTATGTCAGTGTTTGATCTGACACTGTGAGGGTGGGGGATGGAAGTCAGCAGGAGGTTTCCGTGTCAATGTTTGATCTAACACTGTGAGGGTGGGGGAGGGAAATCAGCAGGAGGTTTCCGTGTCAGTGTTTGATCTGACACCGTGAGGCTGAGGGAGGGGAGTCAGCAGGATGTTTCCGTGTCAGTGTTTGATCTAACACTGTGAGGGTGGGGGAGGGAAATCAGCAGGAGTTTTCCGTGTCAGTGTTTGATCTGACACCGTGAGGCTGAGGGAGGCGAGTCAGCAGGATGTTTCCGTGTCAGTGTTTGATCTGACACCGTGAGGCTGAGGGAGGGGAGTCCGCAGGATGTTTCCTTGTCAGTGTTTGATCTGACACCGTGAGGCTGAGAGAGGGGAGTCAGCCGGAGGTTTCCGTGTCGGTGTTTTATCTGACACCGTGAAGCTAAGGGAGAGGAGTCAGCAGGAGGTTTCTATGTCAGTGTTTGATCTGACACTGTGAGGGTGGGGGATGGAAGTCAGCAGGAGGTTTCCGTGTCAATGTTTTATCTGACACTGTGAAGCTGAGGGAGGGGAGTCCGCAGGAGGATTCCGTGGTAGTGTTTGATCTGACACCGTGAAGCTGAGGGAGGGGAGTCAGCAGGAGGTTTTCGTGTCAGTGTTTGATCTGATACCGTGAGGCTGCGGGAGGGTAGTCACCAGGAGGTTTCTGTGTCACTGTTTGATCTGACACCGTGAGGCTGAGGGAGGGGAGTCAGCAGGATGTTTCCGTGTCAGTATTTGATCTGACACCGTGAAGCTGAGGGAGGGGAGTCAGTAGGATGTTTCCGTGTCAGTGTTTGATCTGACACCGTGTGGCTGAGAGAGGGGAGTCAGCAGGAGGTTTCTGTGTCAGTGTTTTATCTGACACCGTGAGGCTGAGGGAGAGGAGTCAGCAGGAGGTTTCTATGTCAGTGTTTGATCTAACACTGTGAGAGTGGGGGAGGGAAGTCAGCAGAAGGTTTCCGTGTCAGTGTTTGATCTGACACCGTGAGGCTGAGGGAGGGGAGTCAGCAGGATGTTTCCATGTTAGTGTTTGATCTGACGCCGTGAGGGTGAGCGAGGTGAACCAGCAGGAGGTTTCCGTGTCAGGCTTTGATATGAACCCATGAGGTTTTGTCATGTCACATTGTTGCTTGACAGTCTGGAGGGCATCCCTCACAATTCTGGCATAGGTTCCGAGGCATTAGGAAGGAGGAGTTTGCTTCAGTACCAGAGTAAATCACTAATAGTGGTGAATATTGTCTCTTCCCAGTTGTGGGATTCGCAATTTAAATGGAAGATTCTTCATATCCAGTATGGCTTCTCCCCCACTCCTAGTATTAAAAGACGAAAATAAAAACCCTTTCAAATCCGCCCTGCTATAACGTCAAATGTTCCTTGTCATCGAGGTGCATCTTTTGCAATAGGACAAAATCCACCCTCTCTTTTTTAAGATCAGAAAGTAAGTTTTTCCTCTTGACTGGGCAATGGCTCCCCTTAATGTTCTAGGTGCACCATTTAAGTATATAATTTTCCAGAACAGACTGTAGCAACACTTGAACTCGAGAGAGGAAGAACTCGAATTACTGATCATTAATAAACAAAGTCTCATAGAGCTTAAAAACTACACAATCGAAAACTATTACAACTGACAAGCTCTCAAAACTTTCCAAAACTAAACATACAAAAACAAAACCAAAAAACTAAAAAAATCGATAGGGGAATTTATAATTTCCACAAAGTTTTCGCTTTCTCTGCAGAGTCAGACGAGTTCATGGATCCATTAAATGCAATACCGAGAACAGTTGGTTACCAGAGGGAATACTGATTCCCGAGTTCCCTTGCTATTCTCTTGATAAGGGTTAGACCTGGAAGCAGGTGAGCACTTTGGTGACAGCGATCACAATTCTGGTAAGTTTACTTTAGTGATAGCAAGGGATAGGTGTATACCACTGGGCAAGAGTTAGAGCTGGGGGAGAGGTAGTTACAATGCGATTAGGCACGATTTAGGAAGCATAGGAGGGAGAAGGAAACTGAAGGGAATAGGCACATAAGAAATGTGGAGCTTATTCAAGGAAAAGCTACCGTGTGTTCTAGATAGGTATGTACCTGTCAGCCAGGAAGGACGCTGTAGAGTGCGGGAGCCATAGTTTACGAAGGAAATGGAATCTCTGGTCAAGAGGAAGAAGAAGGCTTATTTTAGGATGAGATGTGAAGGCTCAGTTAGGGCGCTTGAAGGTTACAAGGTAGCCATGAAAGACCTAAAGGAGAGCCAGGAGAAGACATGAGAAGTTTTGGCGGATAGAATCAGGATAAAACCTAAGGCTTTCTGTCGGTATTTAAGGAATAAAAGAATGATTAAAGTAAGATTAGGTCCAATCAAGGATAGTAGTGGGAAGTTGTGTGTGGAGTCAGAGGGGATAGGGGAAGCACTAAATGAATATTTTTCAACAATATTCACTCTACAAAATGACAATGTTGTCGAGGAGATTACTGAGATACAGGCTATTCGACTAGTTGGGATTGAGGTTCACAAGAAGAAGGTATTAGAAATCCTGCAGAGTGTGAAAGTCCGTAAGATCACTGGGCCGGATGGGGTTTATCCGAGGATCCTCTGGGAAGCCAGGGAGGAGATTGCTGAGCCTTTGGCAATCGTCACTGTCTACAGGAATAATGCCAGAAGACTGGAGGATAGCAAATGTGGTTCCCCTTTTCAAGAAAGGGAGTAGAGACAACCTGGTAATTATAGACCAGCGAGCCTTACTTTAGTTGTTGATAAAGTGTTGGAAAAGAGGATAAGAGATAGGATTTATAATCATCTAGGAAAGAATACATTGATTAGGGATAGTCAGCACGGTTATGTGAAAGGTAGGCCGTGCCTCACAAACCTTAATGAGTTCTTTGTGAAGGTGACCAAACAGGTAGATGAGAGTAAACTGGTTGATGTGGTGTATATGGATTTCAGCAAGGCGTTCGATAAGGTTCCCCACAGTGGGCTATTATAAAAATGCGGAGTAATGGGTTTGTGGGATATATAGCAGTTCGGATCAGAAATTAGCTTGCTGAAAGAAGACAGAGGGTCGTGTTTGATGAGAAATGTTCACCCTGGAGTTAAGTTAGTAGTGGGTCAGTGTTGGGTCCACTGCTGTTCGTCATTTTCATAAACGACCTGGATTTGTGTAGAAGGGTGGGTTAGTACATTTGCAGATGACACTAAAGCCGGTGGAGTTGTGGATAGTGACGAAGAATGTTATAGGTTACAGAGAGACATAGATAAACTGCAGAGCTGGGCTAAGAGGTGGCAAATGAATTTTAAGTGGATAAGTGTGTGATGATTCACCTTGGATGGAGTAAACGGAATGCAAAGTACTGGGTTAATGGTAAGATCCTTAGTAGTGTAGATGAGCAGAGAGATCCTGGTGTCCAGGCACACAGATGCTTGAAAGTCACCACCCAGGTTGATAGGGTTGTTAAGAAGGCATACAGTGTTTTAGCTTTTATCAATAGAGGGATCAAGTTCAGGAACCATGAAGTTATGCTATAGCTGTACAAAACTCTAGTCCGGCCGCACTTGGAGTATTGTGTACAGTTCTGGTCACCACATTATAAGAAGGATGTGGAAGCTTTGGAAAGGGTGCAGAGGAGATTTACTAGGATGTTGCCTGGTATGGAAGGAAGGTTTTACGAGGAAAGGCTGAGGGGATTGAAGCTGTTTACGTTAGACAGCAGAAGGTTGGGAGGTGACTTAATAGAGACATATAAGATAATCAGAGGGTTAGATAGGGTGAGCCTTTGTCCAAGAATTGTGACGGCGAAGATGAGGAGGCATAGCTTTACATTGATGGGTGATAGATATGGGACAGATGTCAGAGGTAGTTTCTTTACTCAGAGAGTAGTAAGGGTATGGAATGCTTTGCCTGCAACGGTAGTAGATTCGCCAACTTTAAGTACATTTAAGTCGTCATTGGACAAGCATATGGACGTACATTGAATAGTAAAGGTTCGATGGGTTTCAGATTGGTATGACAGGTTGGCGCAACATCGAGGGCCGACGGGCCTGTACTGCGCTGTAATGTTGTATGTTCTGTATCATCAATTAATTTTTTTTCTGAATCACCGCCGCCGAAACGTTCCGAAAGGACATAATCCTGGAGCCCGTGAATTAAAGGCATTGGATTTTGCCGCTGGGTTCTGGAAGCTTCCATTAGTCTTTATTTATCCCCATAACTGTGTAACCCCACGCGGACAGGGCGAGAGCGCTGGTCTGAGCCTGACCTGTGCACCGTAACCCGATGAACTGTCTCAGTCTTCACCCGTCCCTCTTCAGTTTCGAAGTGAAGTAATCGCTGCAGCCAGTTCTCAAAAAATACTCACTGGCTGACCACTTGCTGTCTAGGCCAGCAGACAGACGATGTGAACATTCTTCATCCTGCCCCTATTCCCAAGGTCGTCATCATGTTCAATTAAGATACGAACCTGTATTTCAACGGTGAGCATCCTCTCTCATGAGGAATTCATTATCGCAGACTCTGTCATGCAGTTCGGCGCTTGACATCGTCCATTTTGTTTCCAAGGCTGTCAAGTTGCTGCTCATGTTTTTGGAGCCCGTCTGAGAGTGTTAGTCGTTCTAGCTACGGCTGAACCCTTCTTCAATCATGGCTTCAACCATTTTACATAACTTGGTGAACTCAGTGACCAAGGCCTGGTGAGTAACTGGGTCCATGGAACGAGCAGAGTGGGTTGCAGCTACAGCCTCAGGCAGGCTCGATGCTTCAGACGGGTGCACCGTCTGTTGGGACTTACTCGATCCTTTCCCATGTTTTGTCATTTCCACTTGATAAACCGGGATCAGTAAAGATTCTATCGCTCTTCTAGTGTTGAATTTTAAGTAAATGCCTGGGATGGAGTGGGTTAGGGAACCACTTTGCCCATGCTGTGATGCAGAGCCCAACAAAGCAGAACTTCCGGATCACCATAATCTTCGACTCCCCCTTAACATTTTATCAATATTATCATTTCGGTTTGCATTATATTCCTGGATGTTCTGGAGCAGTGTGATTTTGTATCACTGTCTACATTTCCTCCTACACTGCAAATTGCTGCCCATTCCTTGATAATCCTTGACTCTGTTGTTATTTATGATACTTCCGAAGTGCCTCAAAAATATTCAATATCTCTGCCTCCAAAGCTCTGCAGGGAAGAGAGTTCCAAACACTCTCACCACTGAGAAAACAAAAGTTAACCGCAACTGTGCGTGAGATCATTTTTGTCTCCTTACCTGAGAAAGGATATAATTAACTTGGAAGCAGTTCGGAGATGTTTCCCTTCATGTATTCCAGGGATGAGGGTCTTATATAATGAAGGCTTTAACAGGTTACTCTTGGATTGAGAGGTGATCTTATTGAAACATACAAAACCTAGAGGAGAGTGGATCGGATAGATACCCACGGGGTGTTTGCATCGTCCAAACTTTTTGTTGTTCTTATAGAATCTCTACAGCGTGGAAGCGGGACATTCCGTCTATCAAGTCCACATTGACCCTCAGAACTGTATCTCCCCCGGACCTGCCCCCCCAGTCTATCCATGTAACTCTGCATTTCCCATGACGAATCTATCTAACCTACACATTCCTGGGCACTATGGGAAATTTAGCATGGCTAATCCACTCTAAGCTGCATATCTTTGGACTGTGGGAGGAAACTGGAACACTGGTAGGAAACCCACACAGACATGGGGAGAATGTCCAAAATCCAAATAGAGGGTTGCCAGAGGTTGGAATTGAATGCAGCTCCTAGGCGATGGGAGGTAGCAGTGCTAACCACAGATCCACGATGTGCATCACTTAGTTCTATTAGTTACTTATGGCTGACTTAAGAAATCTGCCTGATTTGTTCCTGTCACTGAACCTCACCCAGTCTGAAACCTTTATCATCAGCCATATTACCAACCTGGTTACATTTAAAATTTGTTGTGAGCAGTGGAAAAGTGGAACAAGAAAAGGAAAGAGTGCCACCCTCCATCCTCAGTCACAACTGGAGTGAGAAAAAATTCACAAAGTGGTATTTCATTCCAGTGGAAATTCTCTTTCCCAGAATTTGGGGTGGCCAGATATTTATATTATAACGAGGCTGGCTTTGTCTATAGACAGGTGAATCAGAGATAATGGTGCATGGAGAGCAAAGTGCAACTGGGACCACAATGAGATGAGCCACGAACTTATTTACTGGTGAAGTAGTGTCAAAGGGCCGAATGGCCCCCTCGTGTTCCTCAGCCCTGTGTTCTGATGCTCCATTCAGCCCTTCGGACCTGCTACACAGGGGCAGATCAAGGCCACTCCGATGGTTAGGTGCAGTTGCGGAAATGTACGTGGAAAATGCAGGCTGGGCGAGAAAGTGCCCCCACCACTCGCCCCCCCACCCAAACAATCCCTGCTTCTGTAAATTCTGCTCCAGATGAGGAACATATTTCAGCCCCAGATACGCTGCGAATACAACCCCAAACCCCCCCGCAGAGTTAAAACAACAAATCCTCTGCCCTCCCTGAATGCAACATTTTACAACGCGATTTTCATGAACATAACCCATTACTTTCCAAAAGCATAGCATGTGAAATTAATAAATAGGAACAGGAGTAGATCAATCGGCCCCTCGCCTTGTCATTTAAAAAGAACATGGCTGATCTACTCCAGGGCTCAAGTCCACTTTCTTGCCGACTCCTTGTATCCTTCCCCACCTCTCTGGGTCAGGGAATTCCATACATTCACTACCTTCTGAGAGAAGACATCGGTTTGCATCTCAGATTGAAAGCGATGTTCCTTATTCGAAATCTATATCCTCGAGTTCGACACTTTGCCCAAGAATGGAAACAACTTCTCAACATCTATTTTCTCAAGCCCCTGCTGTGTCTTGTATGGTTCAGCAGTAGCACTCATCATTCATTTAAACCCAATGAATGATCACATCAATTTTGTGAGAGATTCTCTATAACTAAACCCTTTCATCGCAGGAAAAGTCCTAATGTACCAACATAGTTACTTGCTGCACCAGCACACTGACTTTATGTTTCACACATAGGAACACTCCAAACCCTTTGTACTGCTCCTTTTCTGGAAGTCCTCTCCATTAAATAACAGCCTGCATTTTGATTCTCAGTGTCATCCTCAAACTCGGATGTATATTGCACTCAGCTCCGTCCTTCAGGCTGTCAGCATAGATTGTAAATAACTGATGCCATCAGACTGATATTTGTGGTACTCCAGCAGATACACCTTTATCATAAATATCCATTAATCCTGATTGTTCCATTTCTGTGTAAACCAATCATCATCCCATGTTAATACAGTATCCGACGTCCTAGAGCTTCTGTTTTGTGTAAGAACTTCCATTTTGTAATACTTGTGGAAAATCTCTGGAAAGTTTTGCGTCTACCAGATCCCCTTTATCAACTCCGTTGTTACATTTTCAGGCATCTCCAGAAGTACTTTGCATGAATTTAGAGGCAAAATATCATTTCCCGTTCACAGACCCACACTGACACTGCGTGAAGCTTTTCTAAACGTCCATGCTGGGCAAGTTTTCCAAACTGTACTAGTCCCATCTGCTTTCATTTGACCCATACGCCTCTAAGTGTTTCCCAGTCATATATTTGTCCAAATAATGTTTAATGTTGCAGCTGTACACGCCATCTACCACTCTTCCTCTGGCAGCCCATTCCATACCCACACCACACTCTGCATAGAAACGTTGTCCCTTCGTCCTTTTTAAATATTCCCTCTAACACCTTAAACCCATTCTCTCTATGCTTGAACTCCCCCAGCCTGTGGAAAAATCTTGGCAATTCACCCTATCCATTCCTCTCATGATTTTATAAGCTTCTACAATGTCAGCCCGCAACCTTCTACACTCCGTCTGATACTAACTTCAAGAACAAGCATTTAAAGATAAGCACTGCAAATTTGAAGCGATATTAAACGTCACAGGTAACCAATACTCAGCCCAATCTTCATACTGTTATTTGTTTTTCTCCATGTTACAATACGAAGGCGACATGAAACGCTTACTAGTGCCAATAAGAAGTTTATCATCTGAATTCATTTGTCTAAAGGGGATGATGATCACCACAGTGAAAACGTATCTTTGGCCATATCTATATAATACCATATGGTCTACATTCTCCCTCCTGGCCTCCCTGTGACTGTATGTGGTTGTGTCTTCTTTATCTTGCAATCAATAGAGTGAACCCCTTTCCCCATGTACACCTTAATTTAAACCCCTTTTACAGAATCTTCTCATTCACCACTGCTAAAAGCCCGTTTATCTTTTGCTAAATCCTCCTTTCTCTGCCACCCATTCCCCAATTCTGGCAAGGGATTAAAAGACCATTTTGCAATTGTATTCAGTTTTGAAGAAGTGTCACACTGGAAACGCTAACACTGTTTCTCTTTCTCTGCAGATGCTGACAGACCTGCTGAGTTTCACCAGAAATGAATAGGCACAGAAAAAAGTTTCAATTAAACAAATAACTATGGATACTGGAAATAAGACTACAAAAAATGCTGGAGATACTGGTAGCTTTATAGAAGATTAACTGGACCTGAAACTTTAACTCTGCATTCACTCCAGAAAATGCTGCAACACCTTTAGCAATTTCTTCAGCAATTTCTGTTTTTGAACAATTTCCAATGACGTATGTCAAAGATGCCCAATCATCTTGTCCAACATGGAGCGCCGTACACTGGGAACTGAACAATAACGCATGGTGCAGTAGTTCGTTGACTCTGAAATTGCACAAGGTTGGCATCACTGACACTACAGAGCTCTGAATCATGGTCAGGGAGAAAAACACAGGGAAACACACTCACTTCAAATACAGAAGATGGCATTATGGAAATGAGAAGATTCAGATTCGTCCCGTAAATGGATTGAGTTTATGCAACGAATTGGAGGCGAGGCACCAAAGAAAGACTCCAGCAGAATGAGAATATGAAGATTGAAGTATTTCCACATCAGAAACAAGAGTAGGTCACTGAGTACAGGGCTGATGGGTGAATGGGTCTCGGTGTGAAATGGGGCACAGTCAGTAGAATTGAATTGTAAATAATGCAGCTAAAACTGGGTTATCATCTGATGCTGTAGAATCAACAGCACAAGAAGCACAGTTGTATTGAATGACAATCTGTAACATTTTCCCGACGATACTTCATCAGTCTACCATTACCATCAAGCCGATCCATGGTTCAGTGACGAGTGTGTGTGAACATGCCAGGGTGGGAATCACGAGCACCTAAGCCTGATGACAACCCATTAATGCGACCACACTTGACTGGTTACACTCCAAACAGCAGGACTAACATCTGATACAGAGGGAGAAATGATACAAAGACTAACAAATCAGATATAAGCTCTGTCGGCCTGTCGAATCCATGCATAAAAGTCGATGGACCATTAAACAATTTACTGGAAGAGATGACTCAACAAATATACGCACCCTAAATAATGAACAGCCCTGTGCGTCAGTGTAAAAGATGCAGTATCTGCACCATCCTTAGCCAGAAGTGTTGATTCGATTATCCACCTCACCCTCACCATGATGCCCACAGAATCATAGATGGCAGTCTTCAACCAATTCAATTCTCTGCATGTGACATGAAAAAAAAACAGCTGGACACTGTAGATACGACTACGGCAGTGGGCCCTGACCCCACTCCTGAATAGGACTGAAGACTTGTGCTGCACAACCAGCCGTGCCCCTGGGGAAGTTGTTTCATTCCAGCTCCAACTCCGACATCTCCCTGGCAATGCGGAAAATTACTCAACTATATTCAATCCGCTAAAAGAAGGATTACTGCAATCTGACTCTTTACTAGTCCTTCAGTCCCATCACGACAGTCAAATTGGTGGGAGTTCAAATTTGACAGAGCTGTCAAGCAGCACAGAAATAATCTGCTCAGTGTAGTTTCCGATAGGTCCCCATGTGGAGATGGTGCTGTTGTGGAAATGTCACTGGATTACTAACCCAGACCAGGCTAATGCTCTGGCAGCTGATGCAAATTAAAAACAATTAATAAAAAATCAAGATCTAAAATCTGGTGTCAGTAATAGTGATCTTGTGTTCAATATCAGTGTAAACTTCGATTTCCTTCCCCAATGTACTTTCAGGAAATGAATGTCTCGTGCTTTCCTGGTCTGGCCTAAAAGTGACTCCAGACACAGAGACATGTGATATATTCTTCAATGATCTCTGAATCGGCCAAACAAGACACTCAATTATATTAATTGCACTGAGGTCTTAAATAATAAACCCGTACCGAACACCAGGCACCAGCCTCGTTATTACAAAAGGGAATGGGAAACACAATCCTGTCGACCTGCAGAGACCTCTTTCCTAACAGTTGAGAGCTTGTGACAATATTTACAGAGCTTTCCCACACACTGCACAGAAACATTGTGACAGGAGTAGGTCATGCAACACATTGAGCTTTCCCTGTGCTAGTTAATGGCTGAACATATCCTCAGTGCAGTTTTCCCCATACAATTGTCATATCCCTTAATATGTTTAAACATTGTGAAATATAAAATGAAAACTGCCTTAGTGCCTTCAGCCCATCAGTTTTGCTCCTCCGTTCTACGAAAACACGTGTTGATTAAATACAATTTCGCTGCAATGTGATTCGTGAATCTTTTTTTCTATAAAGTGAATTCCCGTTCACTGTGACGCGATTCCTTGCCAGGAACCAGCTGAACAGCAAAACCCTATCTCAGAATCCTCTCTCTGCAAAATGTACAAACAATGTGGTCAGCTAAAACAGGAATGCAATGCGCACAGGAGGCCTTGAACTGAGCCTGAAACTGGAAATTGTAGACTACATTTAGAAAGAACTTTATTTCAAACTGTGGAGAGAATCTTGAGGAGAACCGGAATTCCCCATCGGCATCACGTGGTTATTCAGCCCCCACATGCTTTCTGGTGAACGGTACAAGCTCCAGTGAGTGACTGTAGTGTGAAAGTGTTACATTTACGGCACTGTTCCATTACAACATGTGATTTAAAGATTTATTTAGACTGAACTAGTATGGTTGTTAGACCAAACTTAAATTTTGGTTTTTACTGATTTTTTGAGGGGTTTGCCCCTTACTCTCTTTTTTCCATAGACCCCATTATTAATATTGCACGATTTTCAACAACACAGTGTTGCACAGAAACACAGTTACTGTGTTATTGGAGAACAATTTGGACTGATAGCTGATCTGCAATCTTAACACCGTACTCCTGCTCTATCCCTACCCTGTAATTTCCAGAAATCCTTATTTATATTCAGCGCCATGACTTCCACAGCCTGATCTGGGAGAGAGTACCCCTGGTTCACCAGTCTCAGAGTGTAGGCATTTATTCTCATCTCAATGCAAAGCGGCCTGTCTGTACCTGATACTGTGGCCCCTTGCTTCAGACATCTGAGCCAGGGGAATTACCATCCCTACTTCCAATCTGTCTCGCTCAATCAGAGTGTTATATATTTCACTGAGATCTCCACTCGTTTTCCTAAACCGCATGGAATACAAGTCCAGACCCCCAAACTCAGATCCCACAACAGGTCTGTCATCCCAGAGCATTCTGGTCATCCTTTACTGCTCTCTCTCAATGTCAGGTTTGTCCTCGATTAGGAACAGAGACCAAAACTGCACACAATGCTGCACAATGTTGTTTTATTCCTTCTCACTGTTTCCTGCCAGCTCTGTCCTTCGAGAACCCTGACCATGTATTAGCCCCAGTCCGACAGGATTCGAATTTGCACAATAGGCTTGGGGCTTTATCAAAAATCTTTCTGAAATTCCACTCGGATTGCATTGATAGCTTCTAAATAATTTTGCTTAAAGCCGCTTTCTCAAATATGATTCCTATTTCATGAATCTCTGTTGACTTTGTCTATGCCCATTAATTTCTGTCTGATACTTTCTCGAAACTGTTTAGTTGATAATTTAATTCTATTCCCCTTTTCTCACCAGAGTAAAGTTCCCTCGTATTACTAGGAAGTTTTCTTTTTTGTTTTGCTTTCTTCCGTAAAGGCATAACTGAAGCATTTGCTCCATAGTTCTGCTATTTCCCGGTCCTCAATTATCTGGTATCAAACCGTAGGAAAGCTGCACATTCATTTCCCTTAATTTTGACATTGACATATTTTCAGAAAATATTATAAGTTCTGTCTTATAAACTTTGTTAAGATATTCGTCAGAAACCTATCAATTCCTATTTTAAGGTACTCAGTGATTTGCCTTCCACAGCCATACAATCACAGAAGCAAAGACTCTGTAGTATCAGAAATACAGCATGGTCAACATTAGACACACTTCGCGACACAATAACCATAGCGGTGAATCTTAAGGCATTTCAAGTGCACTGCCGGGTATTTTCTCATAGTTTTGAGGTTACCATGACAACTCGCCTCTCAAGAAATGCATTTCAGACCCCAACACACTCTGGGTGAAAAGCAATCCTCAAATCCTCACTAAACCGCAAACCCTTCACTTTAAAAGTGTGGCCCTTTGACTAAAAGGAACAGCTGATGTCCATCCACACTGCCCATGCTCCTCGTAATCCTATCCTTCAGAATCACATCTCCCTCAGCCTCTGCTCCCCCAAACTAAACAACCCAAGCTTATCCAGCCTCTCTCCATAGCTGATATGCTCCATCTCAGGGAACATTCTGGTGAATCTCCTTTGCAACCCCTCCAGTGCAGTCACATCCTTTCTGCAATGTGATTCTCAGAACTACACACAGTATTCCATCTTGGCCTCACCAAAGTTCCGCATAGCTCTTATAATCTGTGCCTCAATGAGTCAAGGTTATGTTTACAGTCCACCAATGCTTTCCCAAATTGTGTATTAACCTGTACATCACATTCAGGGATGTGTGGAGAAGCACCCTCTGACCTTCCTAGTGTGCTGCCATTCATTGAGTCCTCTCCTGTCTGGTTCCTTCTTCCAAAGTGTATCACCTCATATTTATCAGGGTTACATTCCATCTGCCATTGATCTTCCCAGCTGACCATTCCATCTGTATCTTCCCGTAACTTAAGGCCTTCCTCCCCACTGCCAACCAACCAGCCAATCTGCGTATCAAACACAAACTTATTTATCTCACTCCCCACCCCTCGTCCATATTCACAGCTACATCATTTATGAGTACCACAAATATTAAACTTGAAAATCGCACAACATCAGGTTAGAGTCCAACAGGTTTGCTCGGAGGCACTAGCTTTCGAAGTGCTACTTCTTCATCAGGTGATTGTGCGCTTTGATGAAGAAGCAGAACTTTGAAAGGTAGTGCTGCCGAATAATCCTGTTGGACTATAATCTGGTGTTAGGGATTTTTAGCATTGTCCACCCAGTCCAACACCAGCACCTCCGAATCACAAATAATAAGCGACACAGCACTGATCCCTGTGGTATACCATTGGACACTGGCCTCCAGTCACACAAGGAGTCAACCACCATCTTGTGTCTCCTACCACTAAACTTCATTTGCATGCAATTTGGCAAGTCACTAATGAGTCCTACCTGTTCCCTGGTCATTCTGTTCCGCTGGACACACTTGTAGAATATCTGGAAATTCTCCCAAATCTTACCGTGCCAGCAGGTTTCCATGCCCCTCTGTTAGTTAGTCCCATACGCTTGCAGAATTTCCTCCTTATTGCAGTCTTAAATGGTCTGTCCTTTATCCTGCCATTATTTCCCTTGATTGTGTATTAGGCAGCCGGAGAAACATACTATTAATTTCCAACTTGTCACATGTTTTGTGAATTTTATACATTTCACAGTGACCCACCTCTCATTCTTTGAAACTCTAGAGAACACAGGCGGAGTTTCCTCATCACGCAATCTCGCCAATTGAGGGATTAATCTGGACAATGTCCATTGAGCTTCCTCTGTGGTCAGTATATTCTTTCTCAGATTTGGTGACTAAAACTGTACTCAGTATTCCAGGTACATTACTCACTAACACGCTGTTCAACTGCTTCAACATATCTTTACATCTATATTCTGACTCCCTTAAAGGAAGGCAATCCAAACTTTAATTTACCACTTGCAGATATTCCTCCAAATACCCTTCACATTCATTGCATTTACGAACTCATTGTGTGCGTTCTTATAGAAAGCCTTCTGATAATCTAAAATATGCCAGTTGTACTGGTTCCCCATTATCTATGTTGTAAGAATCAACTTCAAACAATTCCAAAGCCTGTCAAGTATGATTGCCCTTTCAGAAATGCATACTGATTCTCTCCAATGTTGCTGTTAATTTCTAAATAACGAATATCACATCCTATATAATAGACTCCAACAGTTTCCCCACAAATGTCAAGTTAATTGGTCTGCAGTTCTCCACACTATCTCTTCTTCCATTTCTGGATGCTTGGATCACTACCGTCCATCTATCGTGCTTGGATCAAGTTTACGGATGTCCATTTATCGACAACGGCTTCCGTTGTAGAATGCACGGGGTAATAGAACACAGTCATCGACAGTGCAACTAATACTTTTATTAGTGGTTTATTTCTGAAGATTTTGGTTTGAAGTACATTTTGTTTGTCAAGGTTAGCAATGCTCAATCCAGCTGCATGTTAAAGTAGAGTTTTGTTACTAATATAAATTGATTTTATATCTTTCGATCCACAAGTCTTATATAATGACGTTGTATTTCTGGGTGATTTTCTGGATCTTCCTCCATGAAGACAGATGGAAATTAATTGGTTATTTGCTAGGCCATTTCCCTGTTATTCATAATAATATCGTCTTTCCTGATTGCAGATTTCCACATTTGACTTTGCTTTTCTCTTTCCTTTGAAATATAGAACATAGATTTATGCAGTCTTTGTATTCCTGTTTGTTTGCATGCATGTTCGCTTTTTGATTTCCTTACCCGTTTCATGGCCCTCCTTTTCTGGATCGTACATTTCTGAGAATTCTCAGGATTCCACAATGTCTAGAATTCTTCTGAAGTCACTTCCTGTGATTCATGTAATCTTTAATTTATTGTTAACCATTGTTAACTCACTTTCTCACTCTTGAGTGTTTTACCTAAATAATACCATAAGACATAGACATAGGAGTGGAATTAAGGCCATTCGGCCCATCGAGTCCACTCCGCATAAATAGACATATTTTTCAGACTTTGTAGTATTTCTATAAATCTCCTGGTCCTGACCTGGTTGGTACTTTTGCATCAGCGGTAGCCAACGGGTGAAGTCCTGGAGGATTGGAGGGTAGTGAATGCTGTGCCGTTATTCAAGAAGGGCTACAAATAAAAACCGGGGAACTATAGACCAGTAAACTTAAAATATGTAGCAGGTAAGTTACTTGAGAAGATTCTGAGGGAGAAGATATACATGCATTTGGAAAGACCGAGACTTGTGAATGGGGGATTATGGCTCACACATTTGTTAGACTGCTTTTATGAAGTGACCAGTAACTTTGGCAAGGGCACGGTTGTATATATAGTCTGTATGGATTACAGTAAGGCCTTCAATAAGGTTCCACATGGTACTCTGCTCTGGAAGGTTAGATCATATGGAATTGAGGGGGAGCTGGCAAATTAGGTCCAAAATTGGCTTGATGATAGGAAAAAGAGGGTAATCGTGGAAGGATGGTTGTCGGACTGGAGGCCTTTGATGAGTGAAATGCCTCAGGGGTCGGTGCTGGGACCACATATTCATATATAACACATATCTATGATTTAGATGAGAATGTACAGGCATGATTTTTAAGTTTCAAGGTGACACTAAAATAGGTGGTATCGTGGACAGTGAGGAAAGTTCTCAGAAATTTCAGAAATTACAACAGTACCTTGATCAGGTGGGGAAGTGGGCCGAGAAATGGCAAATGGAATTTAATTCAGATAAGTGTTAGGTCTTGCATTTTAGAAAGTCAAATCAAGGCAGGAGTTTCATGGTGAATGGCAGGGCCTTAAGGAGTGCAGTGGAACACAGTGACGTTGGAATTCAGGTGCACGGTTTTCTGTAAGTGGAGTCCCAGGTAGACAAGGCACTGAAAAAGGCATTTGACTCACTGGCCTTCATCAGTGAGAGCACTGAGTTTCGAAATTAGGGAGTTATATTGCCGTTATACAAAATATTGGCGAGTCCATACTTGGAGCGTCATGTTCAGTTTTGTTCACTTTGTTCGTGGAAAGATGTTATTAAACTGGAAAGAGTGCAGAAGAAATTTACAAGGATGTTGCCAAGACTCAATGGTCTGAGTTGTACTGAGGGGTTGAACAAGCTAGGAGTTTTTACTTTGGAATGTATGAGGCTGAGGGGGATCTGATAGTAGTGTATAAGATCATGGGATGCATGGATAGAGTCAATGCACTCAGTCTTTTTTTTTCCCCAGGATTGGGCAATCACGGACTAGAGGGCATCAAACTAAGGTCAGAGGGGAAAGAGTAAAAGGGAACCTGAGGGGCAATTTATTTTAAACACAGAGTGGTATGCACATGGGATGAGCTACCAGCAGAACTGGTTGAGGCGGGTACATTCACAAAATTTAAAATACATTTGGACAAATACACAGGTAGGAAAGGATTAGAAGGATACAGGGAAAGGGCAGGGAAATGGGGTTAGTGGGAATGGACATTTTGTTCGAAATGGACCAGTTTGGGCAAAATGGCCTGTCTCCGTGCTGTAAGACGATATAGGTCTAAAAACCATTGTTCTCCTACTGAATGTTATATTGTATTTTCCCAATTCACTGAAGCGAACTTGACACTCTCGCCTCTGGGCTTCCATGATGTTTGACCAGAATGTTCAAACATTCTACATTGAATGCAGACGCTGTGTAAAATACAACATATTAATGTCACTATTCCTCCAAAGCTGCTTCAGAGCAAGGTTAGTAATTAGTCCTTCCGACCACACAATAGACAATAGACAATAGGTGCAGGAGTAGGCCATTCTGCACTTCGATCCTGCACCACCATTCAATATGATCATGACTGATCATCCTTCATCAGTATCTCACAACATCAAATCCGAAATAATCTGCTCTCTAGTTTGGTTCACAACATTCTCTTCAAACTACCTGATATACACTAAAGGAATTTATTTTTCACAACATTAGCAGTCACTTAGTTAACTCAGTTTCGATGCAACTTGACACCATCCATTATTACTGCAGAACCCACAAGTATTTGCTTCTCATTCACAGAATGAGGGCTTAGCTGGATAACCAGCATTTACTGGCCATGCCAGACGGCAGTTCGGAGTCAACAGCATTGCCTTGGATCGGAGTGATATGCAGGCCAGACCAGATAAGAACAGCCGTTTCCTTCCCGAAAGGACATTAGTGAACCAGATGAGTTTTTCCAACAATCAGGAATGGATTCCCGATCACCATAAATCCTTGATTCCAGATACTTATTGAATTCAACTTCCACAATCTGCCATGGCAGGATTTGAAAGCATGTCCCCAGAACATTACCTGGGTCTCTGGGTTAAGAGCCCAGCGTTAATATCATTATGTCATAGCTTCCCTTTGCATATAGTTGCATATATGATTTCCAGAGCATATGATGCAAAATATTTGCGCGACAGTTTTGGTTCAGATATATACCACAAGTTTGTTTCTCCTTGCTATTTGTAAGACCCACCCAAACTCATTCTGTGGAATCTGAGGGACAGAGCCTGTGTCGTTATTAGTGATAGAGTTGGATAAGGCATTCGGGGAGGCTCACCTCGATGCTGAGATGATCTGAAGACATGTCAAGAAATACAGGACAAGCATCAATATCCAACCCGCTCTGTCAGGATAAGTGTCACCGTATATTCTCACTGCTCCCTCACACTCACTGTGTGTCTCTTATAGCACCTACCCTTGACCAAGGCTCACATTCTATCTCCAGATAAGGTTCAAGCGCAACCACTCTCATTGTTGAATTCAGCACCTTCCCTCCCCCACATTTTCTGTCCCTGGTGCAATAGCCCCGCACACTAATAGCACTACATGGATACAACACTATGGACAGACTCCCTCCAGCCACCTCACCATGTCACACCTTACCCAGCCCAGCATTAACAGCAGGGCCATCCAATCCCACCCTCACTCATTCCATCCCTTTCTCCCATTCCAGGAGAAACAGCCTGGAATAGGACAGAAAGGGCCAAGCCGGGTGGTGGAGTGCCGGATATCCGTCCCGTCATTCCCCTACCCTGATATGTGGGAAGGATCCTGGAGAGAACCGGAAAGGACCAGGAGGCCTTGTGTGGAGATTCGGAAACATCCACGTCCCACCTACCGAATAGGAAGCAGTGTTCAGCGAAGAGCAATTCTCAATTCAAACCTGCTGTCAGTTCCAGCTTCATCTCTCTCACTCGCAGAACAACAGATACCCCATTGCACAGAGATGCAGGCATTGAAATACACAGACGTATTGGTAAATACCCCAATATACCAACATACACAATGCATACAAGGAGATAAGCATGCACACACGGAGAAGTACACAAAGACATAAATAGTCACACAAATAGACACAAACAGAAATAGAAACACACAGGCTGATACAAAGACAGACAGACATAGTCACACAAATACAAAAGTAACAAGTACATGGACACACACATACATAAATGCACATTAAGACACAGACACGAGTGCCATTAGGACACAAATAAATAAGTTTTTGATTTACAAGGAGATCCAGGATTCCAGGGTAAGGTGTGAGAATGATGTTGAGGAACATATTAGAAATAACTGAATGGTATATCAGACTCGATAGGCCAAATGGTCTCATTCTACTCCTTTGTTTAACGCTCGTGTGGTGTTATGCTATCAGGTATTCTCTTCCTGAGACAGTAGCAGCAACATATTTGATTGGAAACAGTCAGTCGTAATGTGGGAAAAGATTGGAGGGCAGACTGGTTAATGTCTATTCCTAGTTATTGTACCACTTTATCCGTAAAGGGGCAGTGATTTGATATGAGGTCAACACAATTTTTTTTTAAATTGTGTCCCACAATGAAAGAAGGATGTCCCTTTCCCTTTACTGTTGTGCTATCTGTGGTGTCCTCATCCTCAGGGAGTAGTGAAGACTCGGTTAAATTAGGTATTTTAGTTTGAGATTGACTGATCTTTGCAGGACAGGAGAGTCAATGCTTCTTGGGAACAGACAGGAGACGGATGGTCAGACACACTCGGATCAGCCATGAGCATTCTGAATGGTGCCACCAAATGGCCAACTGCTGCCCTTTCCAATGTGTTGTTCCATCAATCCACCCTCCCGGCTGTTACAGAGATATATCGCTGCCCCTACCCCATGTGTTGTTCCCTCAATCCACGCTCCCGGCCGTTACAGAGATATATTGCTGCCCCTACCCCATGTGTTGTTCCCTCAATCCACCCCTCGATGCTGTTACAGAGACATACTGCTGACCATACCCCATGTGTTGTTCCCTCAATCCACCCCTCAGTGCGATTACAGGGTAGAGGACCATCCCATTCAGCCAGACTGGATCGTTACAATGAGACGGGAGGAGACCATTCTGCCCCTCCAAAGAATTACACAGGAATATAGGATGAAGTAATTCAGCTCGTTTTGTATATTACACAGCCCAGGACGAGGCCATTCAACCCGCCTGAACGGCTGCACAGGAACAGGGATGCTGTCACTAACAGGAAATAGACAGTAGTGATATATGATTTTTTTAAACAAAACTGTAACTAGTTTTGACTCAGCGATCACTGATCAATAATCTATGTAAAATATTTGGATGAATAGACTGAATGGATCAAAGCTGAACTACCTAGTAAACCAAAATGATCATTCATTAGATCTTCAAATGGAGTAGTGAATTTGCATTCTGATGCAGACAGGGAAGGTTAGTGAGCGTAACCTCAGCAGAAATAATATAACGTGAGTTGTCTATTGCAGTCGGGAACAATTTAAAAGCAGAGAGATTGCAGAACTCTGTGATGCAGATGTTTTTCATATTCTTGGTACATGAATCATATGAAAATGAAGCAGATGCAGCAAGTGATTCAGAAAGTAAGTTGAATGATGCTGTTTGCGGCAACGGGTATTGGGTTTAATTAGGAGTATTTCACTATATCTGTACAGGGCATTGCTGAGACCACATCAGATACATTGGGTGCAGGTCTGATCCTCTAAACTAAAAACCGGATACAATTCCTTTCAAAAATGTTCAAAGATGCTTCCCTTTACTCATTCCTGAAATGAAGGCCTTTTGTTATCGGGGATTATCTGTTTAGATCTTAAATGAGAAATCTTACTGAACCATGATTTTCAAAGAAGTCCTTCAGCTGGATACATATTTTTTCTTGTTAAGAAAACTAAAGCTAGATAATATTTTTTGAATGAGATGCATTGATATTAACACAAATATTATGAAGATATCAACTCATTTTTAAAAATTACGCAGATGCATATAAACATCTCATCAAATCATAAAACGGGCACATTATTTTCTTTTGCTAATGAAATGCACTGTGCACAACTACAGTAATGATGCTGCATACAGCATACAGTCCATTATCACCCATTCCAGATAATGTACACGGAGAGTGCACATGGTCCAGTTTGGTGTACAGTTGACATTCTTGTATTTTCCCACACAGAGACGGAGAAAAATATTACCTGCCTCAGAAGCAGCAGCTAACTGGTCTCTCTCTGTCTCTCTCTTACTTTGTTCTGCCTGAAAACAAGGTGTGAGATCAGAAAATTCCTGAGTCATCTTTACCACTCGTGGAGGATTCCTGATGAGGATTCATAGGAATCTCTGTACAGCTCAAAGCAAAGGGAATTCAGCCAAATCCAACTGTTCTGGGAAGAAATCCTCAATCCCAGACATTTGTGTGAGCAGAATAAGTTCAAAGTCAGAAAAATATTTGAGACACTCTATCATTTTACCATTTGTTCACAGTTCAACTTTCTGTGTCTCAGATTTTTCTAGAAAATTATCCAGTCCGATACCTATATCATTGGACACAGCACTCAACTGGTTACATTTAAAATTTGCTTTCACCAATAGAGGAGTGGGAGAAGATATCAGTGACCCTCCAACATTGGTCAGAACACGAACAAGTGATTCTCAAAGGGTTGTTAAGGTGTGAATTCCCTTCCAGAGAAGATTGTGATGCCTGGATATTTCCATTTGTTCAAAATTATCTATGTAAGGCATTTGAAAGACAAATGAATGTAGGGAAATGGTACACTGACAGAAAAGTGCTGCTGAGACCTTAATCAGATCATAGTGCATGGTAGAGCCGTGACAAAGTGTCTGATGACCCACTCTTGCTCCACAGTCCCGTGTTACTATGGTACCTTCAGCCTCTCACAACTCCTGTAAGGTGCAGACGGGGGCCACTTGCTCCAAATACCTGGTCCACAGTAACACAGGATCTCAAATAATCCCTCACAACTGTTACACACAGATTGGTATGAATTGAAAAATGTTATTTGGAAATCCAGACTAGTTTTGAAAGACGCCTCTGGTCTGTTTACAGAGTGCCCCCTCACTGAAACTTGTGCTTCATTTGTTGGTCTTGGTCTAGACCAGGATTAGTTATGAATAAAGCTCCATACCTCACTCAGAGATGACTCAAAAATGCTTTGCTCTCTCTGATTACAACATACAAATACAATACATCCAGGAAAATTACAGCCGTTTACTTTGAAATTACAGAAAATGAAAACATAAGGAACACGAATAAATAATTCGGATGGTCAAGACATTGTATACGATCATGGCTGATCTACTGTTAGTATTAACTCCTCCTTAATGCTCAGTTCTTCACAGCCCTCAGCTTTCTGACAGTCAAAGATTCATGTACCACCTCTTTAAATACTTTCAGTGATGTAGCTCCCCTAACTCTGTAGTCCAGATAATTCCTGACATTGATTACCCTCTGTGAGAGGGTAATCCTGACATTGATTACTCTCTGTGAGAGGGGAATCCTGACATTGATTACTCTCTGTGAGAGGGGAATCCTGACATTGATTACCCTCCTATGAATCCTCATTCTGTGAGAGGAAAACACTCTCTACACATGCACCGTCACCTATTGATGTGAACAAGAGGTGAACACAGGGGCTCAGGAAAGAGTGAATGGCCTTGATACCAAGGCAGTAGTTGACTGAGGATGTCATCGAGACCATCTACTTATTTGAGCTTAATGAGAATCAGGTCTCACCTCCTCATTGTTTGGGGTCTTTCAGAGCACGAAGGAAGATGTTTGTGGTCGGTGGCCAACAATCCTCTTAGTCCCGGGACATCTCTTCAGGAGATCCTCAGATTAACTTCCTCAGCACAAACATCTTCAGCTCCTTCGTCAACGTCTATTTGCCCCATGCCCGACGCCCCTCATCTATCCCAAGATCAGAAGCGGAGTGATCACTGAAGATCACACAATATTCAGAACATTTTTTCCCCACTCAACTCCTGAAGCGGTCTGTGTCTATATTCAGCAAGACCCAAACAACATTCATGTTTGTGCTGTTAAAGTGTCGGTAACATTCATGTAACAAAACGGCTAGGCACTGCACATTTCCACAGTTAAAAGAGGAGCTCATTCAGCACCTCAAGCTGGTTACACCCGGATATGTGGAAACTGTTCAGCCCATCGAAATGACTGAACAAAAAGAGGGACAGCCCATTCAATCCTCCTACCTGTTCCGCAGGAAGAGGAGGCGTCTGGTCAGTACATTGAGCTGTTAAACAGGAACAGGCAGAGTCCAGTAAGACCCCTAAACCTGTTCTATGGAACCAGGAGGAGACCATTCACCCCTCGAGACACTTTCACAGGAATAGGAGGGTGTCATTGATGCTCCAACCTGGAAAACGAATGGAGCAGATACTGCACTCATAGCCTGCTCACAATGTTCCTCGTGGCTCCATTGCCTGTGGAACAAATTATACTTTAACATGTTTTTCTGGCAGTGAGGAAGGAAGCCAAATGTTTTGTGCCAAGCATCAAGGAGGCATCTTCCATCTCCAAGAAGACAGACCCATGTTCACCGTGGGGCCCAGAAGTTGGTGGGGATAGTTAACTGTTTTACAATGAAGGTACTTTGGCTCCTGTCGCGATGGTGGATAACGTGAAGTTCTATGTATGACCACACACCAAATGCACTATATTAATGTTGTAAGCGTTTAGTTATGACTGTCTCTCTCTCTCAATCGAAATGGGGAGTGGCGTGGACTGAGAGGAACGTTCTCAGAGTCTTTTAAGCCACCGAGCATCATGTAAATCAAGTTAAAAAAACATGGAATTTATCACCGTATTAGTTCTGTTCGGAATATAATGAGTGACTATCCATCACCTTAAGTTTCAATGTAATCACCTCTTATTTCTTCAAAGTGCAACAGATTAATCCTCATGCACTCCCGATGGTACAATCATCACAACAATTAGTCTGGTGAAATTCCTTTATCCTCTTTCTGCCAAGAGGATTATTCCTTATAAAGGAAAGAAAATCTATGCACAATATTCCAAATACTATCTTAACAACACTTAGGGTTGAGACCAATAATTCTGTTCCCTCACTTAGCTGTCTCAGCTTCTTTCCTGTGGTATAAAAAGCCATTCCTTCTCTCTGCATTTTGAATTATCGCTGGAATTTTGAAGTCTCTTACATCTGTTCGTCATTCATCACCAGAGTTGTCGATGGAGATGTATATCACGTTCAGCGGGAGATTCAATCAGAAAGAATTCACTTGAAACAGGGAATGGTCACCTACCTGAATGGAAATGACTTGCAGGAACATGGAAATCAGGCAGAGAAAGGGAGCTATCTTTCCTTTTGTTCTTCCCTCATGGGATGTGTGCAGCCCTGGTCAGACCAGCATGTTATAGATTAGATTAGATTACATTGCAGTGTGGAAACAGGCCCTTTGGCCCAACAAGTCCACACCGACCCGCCGAAGCGGAACCCACCCATACCCCTACATTTACCCCTTACCTAACACTACGGGAAATTTAGCATGGCCAATTCACCTGACCTGCACATCTTTGTGACTGTGGGAGGAAACCGGAGCACTCGGAGGAAACCCACGCTGACGCGGGGAGAACGTGCAAACTCCACACAGTCAGTCGCCTGAGGCGGGAATTGAACTCGCACTATGAGGCAGCAGTGCTACCTGCAGTGCCACCGTGCCTCTCACATGCCACCGTGCCACCCACAATGCTGATCTTGAACTGAATGGCTGATTCAGCTGTTGCACAGGATAATAAAGAGTGAACCACATTGCTGTGGGTTTGCAGTCACACAGAGACCTGAACATGAAAGGAAAATCCATTGCCTTCTCTAGAGGACATGAGGCAAACAGATATGCTTCTGATGAAAACTAATGGTGATAATTTCATTTGCATGTCATCAACTTCCTTCAGGAGACACCAAAAGATTATTATTCTGTGCCGCTCGATTATGAGTAAATGACTTGACGACCATGCACTGTCTGTCCATCTGACAGATTCTGTGGAGAGAACAAATTACCCATCTCAAGTGCAAATATTTTGTGACGTAAGCATAGTTTGAAGGGACTTGAAACGGTTATATCTGGATTTACCAAAGGCACAAGCGATGAATTATTCAGCAGTTGCATTGAGGCTGAGAAGGTGACTGAAATATCCGGTATGTGGACTTGGGCAGGATTGGTGACTGGGGAGAATATGTTGAAATATAAATATGAATGAAAAAAACGATAATGGAGATTAAGAACAGTGTGGTTTCTCCTCGTGTATTGTTGAGTAAGTTGTGAATAGTAATTTGCTCGTTATAATCAGTAATGAATAAACTTTTTGACTGGATCTGAAAATGATGACTTCCAAATTTTAAAATATGAATATGAACTGCAATTCAGTTCAACTCAGTTTAATGGTCAGATGGAATGACTTACCAGGAACACCAACTATAGCGAGGATGGGATTGTAACCACCTTGAATAATCCAAAGGATATCTTTGATCCGTGGTGCTAATGATATCCAAGGCTGAGAAAGGTAGTAAAGACCCGAGGATAAACTCCTGCCTGTTATTGTAATATTCCAGTCTATTGTTCTCAGATTCTGATCCATTATTGGAACATTCCAGTCTAATGTTCTCAGAATCTGATCTCTCCTCCCCCTATCTCTCGAGCTGCTGATCCCTGTTAGTCATTGATGCTCCCACCCATACTGGGATAACACATTGAACCGAGTCCTTAATAGAAGAGGCAAATGCTCCAGTGACACATCTCGGATCCACGGAGACTGACATCAATCACAAACACTAAACAAATAGCTCCAGCCAACGCCTTTCAATACAATATTATTTTATTCAAATTCAAAACAATGATTCAAACTGTCATTTTCTGGATGGGCTTTGTGAGGGTGACAGATGAAATAAATCTTGAGGCCGGTAGATCAATTGAGTGTAACCATTCAGTCTGTCTTGGATGCAGGAATAATGCCATAAGTGTATCAGAACGTAAACATGCGTCTCTGATTATTCATGGAAACATGCATCCTGGAACTATTGATCAAACATCAGAATTTCAATTAAACAATTTTTATAATGCATGATCTGAGGCGAATGTGTGTCTGAGAAACGTAGGGCTGTAACAGTCAAATGGCATGGATAACAGAGAATTGTACGTGACAAATGCAATTCTGATTGTTATTCCAGGTTTAGAGAGAGGCAGATGAGGCCTGTACTATTGATGTTATCGATGTTAGTGAACTGTGATGAAGTGTCATTTACTGGACTTCAATTACAGTGTGATTGTGGTATTGTGGAGGAGACAGAAAACAGAGAGAATTGGGGGACATGGCAGTTCAGACTGGAGGGAGGGATAATAATATTCCCCAGTCATCAGTATTGGAATGTTACCCTTTATAACTCATATGAAGAACAGGTTCAAGGATACATATAAAGTGAGGAATGAGGAGTAAAATTTGTTTATTGAACACAAAATACTGGGACAAAATGATTTTCTGTCCGTACTAAATTATGGGAAGTACAAAGAAATGAGGTACACTCATGATATTGAGCTCCATAAATTGAAATGTGTGTTACAAAACCACGAAAGTGGTGTGCAATCTTTCTCAATCATTATTTGGCCCACACTGAGATGCTGATTTCTTCTCTGTCAGTGATCCACCTCACTGAGATTCTCTGGCGCAGTATCTCAGTATTGAAGGGGTACTCAGTTCCTGCTGCTGTTCACCCAGTCTGTTTAAATTAAATCACCTTGTCACTGTAGAGAATAAAAATCACTTGGCCTTTTGGACTCTGTTTAACTGTCAGCAACTCAGCTCTGTGATATTATTGGCGATAAATGCTCTGGGACCACAGCCAGTATCCGCACAGTGCTCAAATGGTATGGCAATAGATAAAGACATTGCCGTCCGTGAGAATTTCTAAATAAAACTTCAATTTTCTGTCCGTTCCTGTCTATCTCCCCTCATGCTGTCTTCTGATCTATCCAACTCACCCTCGTTTAACATCCCTGTTTCCAAATGGTGCAGTTGTACAGCTTGATATTGTGGCCATTTTGGAGAAATAGATAGAGCAGGGACAGGACTGATCGTTGGAGGGTCCGGGGTTTAGATGTTTCAATAAGAACAAGGAAGGTACTAAAGGTGGGGCGGGGTGGGGGTTGGGGTGGGGGAGGGTGGGGGGGCATTGAAAATCAAAGACAGCATTACCTTGGTAGAAAGGATGCTTGATAAGGACTTGCCTACTGAGATAGTATGGGAAGAGGTTGGAAACAAAAACGGAGAGGACATCCTGTTGAAAGTTCTCTATTGCCGTCTGAAAAGTTCCAGAGATGTAGACGAAAGGATTACAAAGATGATGCTGGATAGGGCGAAAATAACAGAGTCGTTGTTATGGAAGAATTTAACTTTCCAAATATTGACTGGAAATGCTGCAGATCAATTATTTTATAGGGGTCAGTTTTGTCCAATGCTTGCAGAATGGTTTCCTGACACAGTATGTAGATAGGCCAACAAGGGCCGAGGCCAAATTGGATTTGGTACTGAGTAATGAACCAGACCAGGTGTTAGATTTGGAGGTAGGTGAACATTTTGCTGATAGTGACCACAATTCAGTTATGTTTACCTTAGCGATGGAAAGGGACAGGTGTATACCGCAGGACAAGAGTTATAGCTGGGGGAAAGGCAATTATGATGCGATTAGGAAAGGTTTCAGGATGCATAGGATGGGGAAGGAAGCTGCAGAGGATGGGTACAATTTAAGTGCGGAGCGTTTTCAAACAATAGCTACTGTGTGTCCTTGATAAGTTTATACATGTCAGGAAAGGAGGAAGTGGTCGAGTGAGGATGTTGTGGTTTACTGAAGAAGTTGAATCTCTTCTCAAGAGGAAGAAGGGGGCTTATGTAAAGATGAAACGTGAAGGCTTAGTTCGGATGCTTGAGAGTTACAAGTTAGTCTGGAATGACTTAAAAAAAGAGCTAAGAATAGCCAGGAGAGAGCATCAGAAGTCTTTGTCAAGTAGAATCGAGGGAAACCCTCAAGCTTGCTATCAGTATGTCATGAATGAAAGAATGACCAAATGAAGACTAATGGCAACCAAGGACAGTAGTGTGAAGTTGTGTGTGGAGTCTGAGGAGATAGGACAGGCTGTACATTCATATTTTAATCAGTATTCACAATGGAAAAAGAAAATGCTGTCAAGGCCAATACTGAGATACAAGCTATTAGACTAGACAGGATTGAAGTTCGTAACGTGGATATGTTAGCAGTTCTGGAGAGTGTGAAAACAGATAAGTCCCTGGGCCAGATGGGATTTACCATAGGATTCTCTGAGAAGCTAGAGAGGAGATTATGCAACTATTTGTTCGGATTTTTACATCGCCATTTTCTACAGGAACAGTGCCAGAAGACTGGAGGACAGCAAATCTTGTCCACTTGCTCAAGAAATGGAGTCGAGACAACCCTGGTAATTATATACCTGTCTAACTTCGGTTGTGGGTAAAGTGTTGGAAAGGATTATAAGAGATAGGATTTACTATCATATAGAAATGAATCATTTGATTAGGAATAGTCAACAAGGTTTTTGTGAAGGGTATGTCATGCCTCACAAATCTTACCGAGTTCATTGAGAAGGTAATCAAACAGGTGGATGAGGGTAAAGTGAGGTGTATGGATTTCAGTGAAGCATTTGATAAGGTCCCCCATGGTAGGCTATTGAAGAAAATATGGAGAGTGTGGTGTTGGAAAAGCAGAACAGATGAGGCAGCGTCCAAGATGCATGCAAGTTAATGTTTCTCTTGTAAGCCCTTCATCAGGAATCAGTTTTCTGGTCTGCAACATCTGCAGTCTTCATTTTCTCCTCGCTCCTCGGATGTTGCCTGACCTGCTGTGCGTTTCCAGTGCCACACTCTCGACTCTGATCTCAAACACCTGCAGTCCTTACTTTCTCCCAGAAAATATGGAGACGTGGAATTGTGGGTGACTTAGCGTTTGGATTACAAATCGGCTAGCTGAAAGCAGACAGAAGGTAGTAGTTGATGGGGAATGTTCATCCTGGAGTTTAGTTGCTGGTGGTGTACTGCAAGGATCTGCTTTGGAGTGACTGTTGTTTGTCCTTTTGAAAATGACCTTAATGAGGGTATAGAAGGATGAGTTAGTAAACTTACGGTTGACAATAAGGTCGGTGGATCTGTCAGCAGTGCTGAAGGATGTTGTAGGTACTGAGCTGTAATGTTCTATGTGCATGGACCTACAATGGGCTAAATAGCTTCCTTCTGTGATGTAACGATTCTGAGGTACTCTGGCCCACAATAAAAGCTTTAGGTGCCTGGAGAGACAAGCTAGTCCAGTAAAGGACACACACTGCACAATCATAATAGATTGATTCAATTTCATGCAGTCAGGAGGACGTTCACCCGAGGGAATTGCCGTCAGAGGATTCAATGAATAATAAGGTTTCAGAATAACACAAAAAATAAAACAATATCACAGCAGCAGAATAGTTGGCAGCAGAGTAAAACTTACAGTTCCAGATATTTCCAAGTTCAGCATTGTGTACAATTTTGGTCACCATGCTACAGGAAGGATGGTATTAAACTGGAACTTTAGAAGGATGTTGCCAGGACTCAAGGGTCTGAGTCATAGGGAGAGGTTTGATAAGCTGGGACATTTCTCTTTCGAGCGCAGGAGACTGAGGGGAGTGAAGTTCTTCGAGAATCTAGTCATGGCCTACATCAGTTCCAGCCTGCCTCGATCCCCTACAATTTTCCTACCAGTGGAATGGGTCCATAGCGGGTGCCATATCCCTGGAACATCTGGACAACAAGGACACCCACGTCAGATTCCTGCTCATTGACTATAGGTTCACCTTCAACACCATTATTCCCTTCAGACTGATCACCAAACTCCCTGACCTTAGTCTTAGCTCCGCCCTCTGAAGTTGGATCCTCAGCTTTCTGACAGACAGTGCACAATCAGTGATAATAGGTAAGTGTGTTTCTTCCACAATGACATTCAACACTGAAATCCCAAAGGATGTGTCCTCAGCCCCCTACTATACCCCTGTAAACCCACGAGTGTGTTGCCAAATTTTGAACGAATGCCATCTACATGTTCACTGATGACACCATCATAGTAGGACAGGTATGTAATGATGGCAAGTCAAAATACAGAACGGAAATAGAGGATTTAGTGATGTGCTGCACTGAGACTATCCTCTCTTTCAACGTCGGCAGAACTAACCAACTGATTAATGACTTGAGAAAGAAATGAGGAGAACATGCCCCCATCTGCATCAATGGAACTGAAGTTGAAAGGGTGGAAAGCATTAAGTTGCTTGGGGTGATGATAACCGACCTCCCATGTAGATGTGACAGCCGAGATGGCACAAGAACGCCCCGTCTTTCTCTGGCAGCTCAGGACATTTGACATGTCCACAAAGACCCTCACCAATGTCTACAAATGCACAACTGACAGCAAAGTATCTGCGTGCATAATGACCTGGTGTGGCCACAGCCCTGCCCAGGACAGGAAGAGAAATGACAGAAGGTTGTGTGCACAGCTCATGCAATCACTGAAACCAACGTCCCATCCATTGTCTCCATTTACACAGCTCACTGCCGCGGAAAGGCTGACAACATTATCAAAGACCCATCGCACCCTAGATCTCCTGCAATCTCTTCCATCATGCAGACAATACAGGAGCTTGAACACACAATCCAGCTGCTCATGAACAGCATCTTCCCAGCCATTATTAAACTAAGGAATGGACTCTCTAACTTCAAATAATGCTGACCTTGCTCACATTGATGTTGCCAATAGCATGCCCTGTCTGGTGTAGCCTGTATGCCTCAGACTGAGTTTTCCCTTTACCTAATGATCTGTATGTCCTTGCTTATTGTAGGAGCGAGATTCCCCAGCTAGGGACAAAGACTCTGGAGGCAGACAGGACACAGGCACGGAATGGACTTTAATTCAAGCAAAACCTGGTTAATGCTGGGAGGATACCAAAGGATCTTCCTCGAATCTGGCTTTGACATGAGAAGACAATCCTTTACTTAACGTTTAGCTCAGATCAGAAGGCAAATCAATGACCCACTTCGATTTGTCAGTAAAAAGACAGTATTTTTATAAGTTCTGTGTTGCAATGATCGAACACAACCTTGTCAGTGTACCCTCCACTCCCCTTCTGCAGAACCAATCTTGTAAAACAACTGATCAATGATGGACACGCATGGACAGCCCGATGTTCTTATTTGTTTCGGATGTTTAACGATTTCTGTTATATCTAGTCCTTGGGATCTTTCTATAATGCATTCCAAAGTTCGGGGCTGTGCTCTTTTAAGTCATATCCCTCATTGTTTATCTTGAAGGATTGCATAAATTCTATTCTCCAATGGGCAGTCTAGCTCTTATCAAATTCCGTGATCATATTTTACATTAAAAAGTTGATTCTGTTACAAAATTCGTAATATTATTATTATATCTACTGTTAACCTTTTTCTCAGCGAATTAAATAAGACATGCCAGACATATCTTTAAGGTTTTATAATTACGTGGAAATCTATGTCCATGATTAGTTACCAAATATTTAACTAGAAATTATTACTATTGTAAACAGTTTCAAAGGCGCAGCTAGCTTCGGAAAGATAACTTTAGTTGCTGTTTTGGTGGATGAACAGAATCCTTACTGAGATCAGAATAAGTTATCTTTTGCAGTGATTATTCAAAGTTTTTGTGCTACAATTTCATTATTTCATCTGTGTTCTGTTACAAATCATCAATTTTTTTAAAAAGAACTTTCTTTATCACTACGTTGGCATGTTTCAGAATCTTGCGAATCAGATTATCCTTTCTTTTGCCTTGGAATAATTCCCTTCTCAAAGGCTCTTTTTTCACTAATGCTGACCCAATCTATTGTAATTTCTGGCTATTTTGTGGCTCTTCAAAAACAGACAGCTGAAGTAGACTTTTCAATTTCGGCCACTCCTTATCTCTAAAAAAGGCAGCTCCAACTCTCACTATGATCTACCAGAACTGTGTATAAACAAAGAGTTTCACTCTCCTTAGATACATGCGACAATGACTCCTATCAAATCAGATGAAACCAAATCTAATGATAGAGAGAGCGAAATTGTCACAAGGTCAATAGACCCAGAACGAACTCTGCAGCCTGCCACATCCGGCCAAAAATCGTGATTGACGATTAAACAACTAACTGAATTATTCCCATTCTGTCAATGGATCAGCTCTGCACATCAGTGTAAAAAACAAGGAAATAGTATCTGTACCATCCTAGCCAGGGGTTTTGAGTCGATGATTCAACTCACCGTCATCATGATGCCCACAGAATCATAGATCAGTCTTCAACCAATTCGATTCGCTGCACGTGACATGAAGAAACAGCTGATCACAGTAGATACGACAAAAGCAATGGGCCCTGACCCCACTCCTGCAATAGGACTGAAGACTTGTGTTGCACAAAAAGTCGTATCCCTGGGGAGGTGGTTTACTTCCAGCTCAAACACTGACATCTCCCTGGCAATGTGGGAAATTGCTCAGTGTCGGGGAATAATTACAATCTGACCAATTACAACCCTCTCAGTCTCATCACGATAGTCAAATTGGGAGTTCTTTTTGATAGAGCTATCAAGCAGCAGAGACATAACTTGCTCAGTGTGGTTTCTGATAGGTCCCCATGTGGAATTGGTGCTGTTTTGGAAAAGTCACTGGATTACTAATCTAGACCAGGCTAATGCTCTGGAAGCTGTTGGAAGTTAAAAACAATTAATAAAATATCGAGATCTCAAATCTGGTGTCAGTAACAGTGAGCCTGAAGCCAATGTCGATTGTAAACACAAATTTGTTTTTCCAATGTACTTTCAGGAAGTGAATCTCCCGTGCTTTCCTGGTCTAGCCGAAAAGTGACTCCAGACACACAGACATGTGATAAACTCTTCAATGGTCTCTGAAAAAGCCAAGCAAGACACTCTATTGTATCAAACTGCTCCGACGTCTTAAAGGATAAAACCGGACAGAACACCCAGGCCCAGCCTCAGTGTGGAAAAGGGAACGGGAAACACAGTCCTGTTGACCCTGCAGATCTCCATTCTAACATCTGCGAACTTGTGACAACATTTACAGAGCTTTCCCACAGACCGCTCAGAAACATCGGGAATGAAATAGGCCATACAGCACATCGAACCTGCACCATTCTAGTTAATTTCTGAACATCTCCTCAATGCACTTTCCCCACTCACTGTACACATGCCTTAATGTGATTCACCTTGTGAAGCTATAAACTAGGAACTGCGGTCGTCCCCTTAGTCTGTCGAGTTTGCTATCCAATTCAATATAATGATGGCTGACACTTTATTTCGACAACATACCCCTGCTCTCTCCTCCTCCTTTTGTTGTCTGGACATTCTTATTAGTCTTCAGTGCCTTGTCTTCCACAGCCTTATGTGAGAGAGAATTCCCAGGTTCATCAGTCTCTGGTGCAGACATTTATTCTTATCTAAATGCAATGTGACCGGAGTGTACCTAGCACTGTGGCATCTTGTTTTCGACGTCCCAGCCAGAGGAATTATCATCACTGCTTCCAATCTATCTAACCCTGTCAGTGTTTTACATATCTCACCGAGATGTCCACTCATTTTCCTAAACCCCATGGAATACAGGCTCAGTCGCCCCATACTCTGCTCCAACAACAAGCCTGTCATCCCAGAGATCAGTCTGGTCATCCTTCGCTGCACTCACCCAATGTCAGGTTTGTCCTTTATTAGGTACGGTGACCAAAACTGCACAATGTTCGAGTTGAGGTCTCACCAAGGGCCTGTACAGTTGCACTGAGATACCCTTACTGCTGGACTCAAGTCCCCGTGAAATAAGCGTCATTTCCCCCTTTATCTTCCTGACTGCTTTCTGCTCCTGCAATATTGCTTTCAGTGTCTGGTGTGCAGGGAGATCCCAGATCCTTTTCAATGTTACAGTTCCCCACTTGGTGGATCTGCGTAAACTGGTCTCTGTGCCAATGTATTCCCAGTACTGGCTTCTGTCTTCATAGCTCACTGCCCTGCATGGAACTCAGAGGTCTGTCCAAGCAATAACAAAAGAAAAGTGCAGTTCCTTTTATAGATCGACATTTCTCAACCACTCCCTTTTCAAATGGTTCGCTGGTATTTTAGTGTTTCCCAACAAAGTAGACAACATCACATCTATCCACACTGCTCTTCGTCTGCCACATGAAGACCATTTGTTTCAATCCATTTGTTTCAATCACCTTGAAGATTTTTCACATCGTCCTCACTTTTCAAAATCCTAGTTCCGTCAGCAGACTTGGAAACTTTGCATTTTATTCTCAACGAGATGTCTGAGATGTATTGTGAATATCTAGCGCCCCAGCACCAATCATTGCGATCCCTCATGTGCCTTCCAAACTGAAAGCCATCCATTTATTCATACGCATTATTCTGTCAACACTCAATTTAAACACCATGTTCATATGTTATCCCTAATCCCATGTGTTTTTACTTTGCAAACTAGGCTTGGGACTCTATTACAATTCTTGCTGAAAATCCAAGTTCAGTGCCTCTATTGTTTTTTTTTTCTGTAATTAATCTACCAGTCAGTTTCTCAAATATGTTTCCCATTTCATCAATGTGTGTTGAATTTTTTTCTATGCCCATTATATTCAGTTGCAATAATTTATCCAAATTAGTTTATTTACTAATTTCATTCTATATCCTTTTCTCATCAGACTCAGGTTTTCTCTTATGCTGGGAAGGCTTTGTTTATGTATTTTTCTGTGAAGACAGAAGTGAAGTAGTTGTGTCATGTTTCTCTGTTCTCCATTCTCCATTCCCTGGTTTCAGACTGGAAGGAAGCTGAATCTTTGACTAAAAAGAACAGCCGTTGTCAATTCACCCTATCCATGCCCCTTGTAATCTTAAACCTGAGTTACTCAACTTTCCTTGCTCCAAAATAAATAACTCGAGCTTACCCATCCTCTCTCCACAGCTCATATGTTCCATCCCAGGGAACATCCTGGTAAATCTCCTCTGCACCTCCTCCAATACAATCACATCCTTCCTGGAATGGGGGTCCCAGAACTGTACACAATATTTCATTTGGCCTTACCGAAGTGCTATATAAAACTCGTATAATCTTTGGGTCAATGAATAAAGGCTTTATCTACAGTCATGCTGAACTAATCAATTATCATATCCAGTCACATTCAGAGATGTGTGGAGAAGCACCCTCTGAGCTTGCTAGTGTGATGCCATTCTTTGAGTCCTCCCCTGTCTGGATCCTTCTCCCAAAGTGTATCACCTCATATTTATCAGGGTTACATTCCAACTGCCATTGATCTGACCATCTGACCATTCCATCTGTATCTTTCTGTAACATAACCACACGGCCAATCTTTGTGTCAAACACAAACTTACTTATCACACTCCCCCTACCCACTTAAAATTCACATTGCTTACGAATACCACAAATAATAAGGGACACAGCACTGATCTCTGCGGTGCAACAGGGAAATTGGGCTCCAGTCACACAAACACCCTTCTACCATGAAGTTGAGTTTGGATGCAACTTGGCAAATCACTAATAGGCCCTACATGTTCCTTGGTTGTTCTGTTCCACCTGAAATACGTGAGAATATCTGGGGATTCTCCTTAATCTTGCCCTGCCAGCAGGCTTCCATGCCCCTGTGTTAGTCAGCCCCCTCCGAGGGAAGAATTTCCTCCTTATTAGGGTTTTAAATGGCATATCCCTTATCCTGTCATTATTTGCCTTAAATATAGAGTCGACAGCTAGAGAAACATCCTGTTTGTTTCCACCTCATCACATGTAGCATAGATTTTTGAAATTTCAGTGCGATCACCTCTCATGCTTTGAAACTGGAGAGATCGCAAGACAACTCTCTCCATCAGAAATTCTTGTCATCTGAGGAATTAATCTGGAGAATGTCCATTGCACGTCCTCTGTGATCAGTGTACTCTTTCTTAGATTAGGTCACCAACACTGCACTCAGTCCCTCAGGTACACTCTCACCAACACTCTATGCAACTGCTTCATGATATCTTTACCTCCATATTCCGATTCCCTTAAACAAACTCCAACCTAACTTTAACTTTCCAATGACACGTATTCCTCCAAATACCATTCACACTAATTGCATTTACGAACTGACTGTGTGAGTTATAGAGATGTAAAGCATGGAAACAGACCTTCAGTCCAATCCGTCAATGTCTAGCAAATATCCCAACCCAATCTAGTCCCACCTGCCTGCACCCGGTCCATATCCCTCCAAACCCTTCCTATTCATATAACAATCCAAATGCCTTTTAAATGCTGCAATTGTACCAGCCTCCAACACATCCTCTGGCAACTCATTCCATACACGTACCACCGTCTGTTGAAAAGGTTGCCCCTTTAGGTCTCCTTTACATTTAGATTTAAATCAGATTACTTACAGTGTGGAAGCAAGTCCACACCGACCCGCCGAAGCACAACTCACCGAGACCCAATCCCCTCCATTTACACCTTCACCTAACACTATGGGCAATCTAGCAGAGCCAATTCACTTAAGTTTCACATTTTTGGATTGTGGGAGGAAAACCACGCAGGCAAGGGGAGAATGTGCAAACTCCACACTGCCTGAGGTGGGAATTCAACCTGAGTCTCGAGCGTTGTGAGGCAGCATTGCTAAGCACTGTGCCACCATGCCGCCCAACATCTTTCTCCTCTCACCCTAAACTTATGCCCTTTAGTTCGGACTCCCCGACCCCAGGTAAAATACTTCGTCTATTTATCCTCTCCATGCCTTTCATAATTTTGTACATCTGTATAAAGTCACCCCTCAGCCTCCAACGCTCAAGGCAAAACAGCCCCAGCCTGTTCAGCCTCTCCCTATACCTCAAATCCTCCAACCCTGGCAACATCATTGTAAATCTTTCCTGAACCCTTTCAATTTTCACAACATATTTACGATAGGAAGGAGACCGGAATTCCACGCAATATTCCATGTGTGGCCTAACCAGTGTCCCGTACAGCCGCAACATGACCTCCCAACTCCAATACTCAAGACTCTAACCAATAGAGGAAAGCATACCAAACGGTGCCTTAACTATCATATATACCTGTGACTCCACTTTCAAGGAGCTATGAACCTGCACTCCAAGGTCTCTTTGTTCAGCAACACTCGACAGGACCTTGTCATTAAGTGTATAAGCCCTCTAAAATTTGCTTTCCCGAAATGCAGCACCTCGCATTTATCTGAATTAAACTCCATCTGCCAGTTCTCAGTACGTTGGCCCATCTGATCTACATCCTGTTGTACTCTGAGGTAACCTTCTTCGCGGTCCACTACACTGCCAATTTTGTTGTCATCTGCAAACTTACTGACGATACCTCTTACGCTCGTATCCAAGTCATTTATGTAAATGACAAACATAGAGGATCCAGCACTGATCCTTGTGGTACTCCACTAGTCACAGGCCTCCAGTCTGAAAAACAACCCTCCACCTCCACCCTCTGTCTTCTACCTTTGAGCCAGTGTTGTCCCTGTATTCCCTGAAATCTAAACTTGCTAACCCGTCTTCCATGGAGACTCTTGTCGAAGGCGTTACTGAAGCCCATATAGATCACATCTACCGCTCTGCCCTCATCAATCTGCTTCGTTACTTGTTCAAAAAAACTCAGTCAAGATTGTGAGATATGGGTTCCCACGCACAGAGCCATGTTGACTGTCCCTAATCAGTCCTTGTCTTTCCAAATGCATGTACATCCTGTCCTTCAGGATTCCCTCCAACAACTTGCCCACCACCGACGACAGGCTCACTGGCCTATAGTTCCCTGGCATGTCCGTACCACCGTTCTTAAACAGTGGCACCACGTTTGCCAAACTCCAGTCTTCTGGCACCTCTCCTGTGACTATCAACGGTACAGACGTCACAGCAAGAGGCCCAACAATCACCTCTCTAGCTTCCCACAGAGTTCTAGCGTACACCTGTTCAGGTCCTGGGGATTTTTCCACCTTTACCCGTTTCAACACATCCAGCACTTCCTCCTCTGTAATATGGACATTATTCAACGTGTAACGATCTATATCCTGACATTCTCTACCTTTCATATCCATTTCCACAGTAAATACTGATGCAAAATACTCCTTTAGTATCTCCCCTATTTTCTCCGGCTCCACACAAAAGCTGCCTTGCTGATCTTTGAGGGGCCCTATTCTCTCCCTAGTTATGATTTTGTCCTTAATGTATTTGTAAAAATCTTTGGATTCTCCTTAATTCTACTTGCTAACGCTATGCCATGGCTCCTTTTTGCACTCTTGAATTCCCTCTTACATATCCTCCTACTGCCTTTATATTCTTCTAAGGATTCCCTCGATCTATCCTGTCTATACCTGACATATGCTTCCTCCTTTTTATTAATCAAACCCTTCTGTCATCCAGCATTCCCTGTATCTACCAGCCTTTTCTATCATCCTAACAGGAATATACATTCTCTGGATTATTGTTATCTCACTTCTGCAGGCTTCCTATTTTCCAGCCGTCCACTTACATATGAACATCTGCCCCCAATCAGGTTTTGAAAGTTCTTGCCAAATACCTTCAAAATTGGCCTTTCTCCAATTTAGAACCTCAACTTTAAATCTGGTCTATCCTTTTCCATCATTATTTTAAATCTAATAGAATTATGGTAGCTGGCCCCAATGTGGATCTCCACTTTCACCTGCCCTGCCTTATTTCCCCAGAGTGGGTCAAGTTGTGCACCTTCTCTACTATGTTCATCCACATACTGAATAAGAAACTTTTCTCACTTCTCAAATTCCTCTCCATCTAGACCTTTAACGCTATGGCAGTCCCAGTCTATGTTTGGAAAATCTCCTACCATAATCACCCTACTTTCTCGCAGATAGCTCAGATCTCCTTACAAGTTTGTTTCTCAATTTCTCTCTGACTAGTAGGGGTTCTATAATACAATCCAAATAAGTTGATCATCCCGTTCTTATTTCTCAGTTCTCCCCAAATAACTTCCCTGGATGTATTTCCAGGAATATCCTCCCTCAGTACAGCTGTAATGCTATCCCTGATCAAAAACGCCACTCCCCCTCCTCTCCTGCCTCCCTTTCTATCTTTCCTGTAGCATTTGTATCCTGGAACATTTAGCTGCCAGTCCTGCCCATCCCTGAGCCATGTTTCTGTAATTGCTATGATATCCCAGTCCCATGTTGCTAACCATGCCCTGAGTTAATCTGTCTTCCCTGTTAAGGCCCCTTGCATTGAAATAAATGCAGTTTACTTTATTAGTCCTACCTTGTCCTTGCCTGCCCTGATTGTTTGACTCGTTTCTGTTCTCAATTGTACCAATCTCATATTGATCTATTTCCTTACTATCTCCCTGCGCCCTCCCCCCCCCCCCCCACCCCCCTTACTAGTTTAAATCCTCCCGAGTAGCTCTAGCAAATCTCTCTGCCAGCATATTCGTCCCCTTCCAATTTAGGTGCAATCCGTCCTTCTGGTACAGGTTCCTTCTACCTCAAAAGAGATTCCAGTGATCCAAAAATGTGAATACTTCTCCCATACACCATCTCCATAGCCATATATTCATCTGCTCTATCCCTCTATTCCTGTCCTCACTAGCTCATAGCGCCCGGAGTAATCCAGATATTATTACTCTCAAGAACCTCATTTTTAAATTTATGCCTATCACCATGCAATCTCCGTCCATAATCTCAAACTTTTTTCTTCCTATGTCGTTGGTTCCAATTTGGACAATGACCTCTTGCTGGCCGTTCTCCCCCGTGAGAACATTCTGCACCCTTTCTGAAACATCCTTGATCCTGGCACCAGGGAAGCAACACGCCATTCTGCGTATTTCTCTGCTGTCCACAGAACCATCTGTCTGTACCTCAGACTAGCGAGTCCCCTAACACAATTGACCTCGTGGAATCCGACGTACCCCTTGTTGCATTAGAGCCAGTCTCCATACCACAAACTTGCCTGTTTGTGCTACGTTTCCGTGTGAATCCATCACCCGCTACATTTTCCAAAACAGCATATTTGTTTGAAATGGGGACAGCTACAGAAGACTCCTGCAGGAGCTACTTAACTCTCTTGCCTTTCTTGGAGTTAACCCATCTATGTAACTGTATCTGAGACATCCCCCCTTCCTATAACTGCCATCCATCACATACTGTTGCTGTTATCAATTCTTCACTGTCTTAAACTGTCTCTCCAACCGATTCATTCGATCTGATAGGATTCACAACCAGAAGCATTTATTGCAGATATAATCCGCAGTAATCCTTAAATCCTCCTTAAACTCCCACATCTGACAAGAAGCGCATATGATTCTACTAAGGCCATTTGTGCTCCTTCACAATCTACAGACCCAGAAAAAGAAAACTGTCTCAATCCTCTACAAAACACTGCCCAAGGCTATATTAATATTTATGGCTTATATTTTATGATTAATCAAGAGACATATCTCAAAAACATATAATTAAGGAATGACCCACTCGACTCACTTCTGCAGAATTTCTGTAGGACACAGTTAAAACAATCCACTATCTGGCTGGGAACTTTGTTCAATCAGTTTCTCCAAATCAGTTGTAAATTTCACTGTTTGTTAATTTTCCTACACACACTCTGATATCCAGCGATACATGAATTCAAACAGCAAAGGCAGTAACTGTACAGGTACACTGTCCTGTCAGTTTCTTCCCCTCACCATGTGCTTCCTTTGTTCGGTCTTTTCCCTCTTAAAACTGCTGTTTCTTTGACCTTTTTCCCCCAAAGTTCGAAAACAATGCAAGAGTATACAAAACAGTAATTGCTGCTCCTGGAATTCGAGGAAATCACCTCCAACACCTAAAATACCTCAAAAAAAAGGAGCAGCTATTACAGCCAGGAATTTTTCCCGCCCAGACTTCTGAATATCGAAATACACTACTTCCACCTTTTGTCCGTGGTCTATGATGCAAGAAACAACTTCAAATAATTCAGAAGTTTGTCAGGCATGGTTTCTCTGACAGAAATGCATTATGATTCTCTGCAATTTTGCTGTTCATTTCTAAGTACCCAATATCACTTCTTATATAATGGATTCCAACTCTTTCCACACATATGTCAAATTAATTGGTCTTCAGTCCTCCACATTATCTCGTCTTCCCTGTATACTTAGATGGATCATGTTTACTCCCTTTCAGTTATCTACAATGGCTATGGCCTTTGCGGGATCTGCAAGAAAATAAAACACAGTCACTGACAGTTCAATTAATATGCTGTTTTATTTCTGACATTTTGATATGAAGCATATCTGGCCCATCAGACTTAGAAATGATCAATCTAGCTCCATTTTCAAGTACTACCTTGTTGCTGATATGAATGGACTTTACGTCTTCAGTTCTATAAGTCCCATCTGATCACTTGCTTTACACGGAGATTTCCTGGCGCTTCCTCCATGAAGGCAGATGCAAAGTAGCTGGTTGGGGTCTCTGCCATTTCCTTGTTCCCCACAATAAATTCTCCTATTACTTACAAATTTCCACATTTGACCTTACTTTTGTTTTCTTTGGTATATGGATCGGAGATTTGAGCAGTCTGTATGTTTCCTGTTTGTTTGTATTCATGTTCTTTTTGATTTCCTTAACACCTTCTTCGGCCTTATTTTCAGAAAAGTAAATCTCTCTGTATGTTCAGGTTTGCTCAATATCTGGAATTCTTCTGAAGCTGCTTCCTTAGATTTAATGCAATCATTAATTTCTTACGTAAACTATGAATGAGTCACCTTCCCTTTCGTTGGTGTTTGTAACTTAGTGATATGCACGTATTTTTTCTGTCTTTACTGTATTTCTATCACTAACAGCCAATGTCTGTCTCACACTAAATGTCATATTGTATTTTTCTAATTCACCTGACCCTCTAGCCTTCGGGTTTCCATGGTATTTGAGTGGAATGTTAAAAAATTCTATATTGCTTGCAGGCGCACTGTAAAATGCAACATATTAATGTCACGATTGCCCAATAGCTGCCTCAGAGCACGGTAAGTAATTAGTCCTTCTGACCACACAACACCTGCTCTCTACTTTGGTTCACAACATACTCTTCAACCTACCTCATATGCACATGAAATAGATTTTTCACAGCATTAGCAATCATTTTGTTAACGCAGTTTAGGTGCAATTTTAGATCATCCACGATATTCACGATATTTGTATATCTAATTTCCAGAGAATCGGATGCACAAAGTTGCACAACAGTTTTGATTTAGATCGGTAAGGCACCAATGTGTGTTCCGCCTTGTTGTTTGCAAGATCCATACAAACGGATTCTGAGGAAGCTGTGGGATGTGCTCTGTGGTGTTATTCGTGATAGACATGGAGAAGACATTGGGGAGGCTCAGCATTGGGGATGCTGAGATGATCTGAAGAAATGCACATCGATACAGGACAAGCAACAATAACCTTGCCCGCTCGGCCAGGACAAATGTCTCCCTATTCTCTCTACTCCCTTACACTTTCTGTATATCTGTTACAGCACCGACCCCCGAACAAGGCTCTTGCTCTACCATTCTCACATGCAACACTCTCTTTCCTTCACTCTCTCTGTCACTGAAAGCAAATCGATATTGAATTTATTGTTTTGCCAACATTGAACCATTGAGACAATTTGATGCTGGGGACATAAATATGCGAACATTTTGAAAATTAGGGAGAGAGCAGATGTCATCGAGACGGAAGAAGCCTGGGGACCAAAATCGTGCTCCGCAAGAAATTAGGAAATACTCACTAACCATATAAAATTTTTCATATGAAACATATTCACAGTAAACAGAAATACGACGAGCGAGGGAATTCAGCAGCCAGGAGAGTAACATCACAGAGGACGGCAGTGGCTGCGTGGTTTTGAAATTATGTTGATGTAATCTTCATAAGTGTCTTATTGAAACAGCATATTGTTAGAGATTTGGGGGCAGTTGTGGGGGGTGGGTTGGTTAAAGTTGTAAATAGTTGTGGCGTAATGTTCACTTTTACAGTTAAAATAAATTGGCGTTATTTTCTTTAAATAGTGGATTTGGGAGTTCTCTGTCACCCATATTCTAATAGATTACGCGGTGAGGTGAGCTCTCCTGGGTGTTTGGTTTAATTAACAGAGGCGTTCACCCCCATGTCGTTACACTTGCAAAGGCCAACAGAGAGCAAAAAAAAAATAAGGAGTGAGAAAGTTAAATATGAGGTAAGCAAGCCAGTCATGTAAAGAAAGACTGTAAGAGCTTCTTGCGACACATAAAGGGCAAACGAGAGGCAAAAATGGGCATCTGTTCGCTAGATATTGACACAGGAGAAATAGTAATGTGGAACAAGTAAATGGCTGAGGAGCTGAAAAATTACTTCGTGTCAGCCTTCACGGTTGAAAACACATGTAATATCCCAAACATTGAAAAGACTTAGTGGACAGACCTGAGTAAGCTGGGCATCAACTAGGAAAAGGTGCTGGGAAAACTGAATGGCCGAAAGGTAAATGAATCAAGGACCAGATGGACTCCACTCTAGATTTCTAAGGCAGATAGCTGATGAGACAGTGGAGGCGTTGGTGATGATCTTTCAGGAATCTCGCGAATCAGGGAGATTCCCAGAGGACTAGAAAATCGCTAACGTGATACCCCTGTTTAAAATTAAAGCAAAAAACGGAAAATTACAGACCGACTAATCTAAACTTGGCTGTACGTAAGATCCTGGAATCTATTGTGAACGATGAGATTTTTGAATACTTGGATGTGGACGGTAAAATAGGACAGATTTACCATGGTTTCATCGAGGGGAGGTCATGCCTGGAAAATCTGCTAGAAAACCTTGAGGATGTAACAATCAGCTTAGAACAAGGAGAGCCAATGGATGTCATCCACCAGGACTTTCAGAAGATCTTTGACAATGTGCCAACAGGAGGCTACTGAATAAGGCAGGGGTCCATAGTGTTAGAGGCAAGGTGCTAGCATGGATAGAAGTTTGTCTGTCTGGAAGAAAGCAAAGTATGTCGATAAACGTGTCCCTCTCAGTTTGACAGTCGGTGACAAGTGGTGTTCCATAAGGCTCAGTGTTGGGACCACAACTTTTCACTTTATACATTAACGATCCAGATGAAGGATCTGAAGACATTCTATCTACGTTTGAAGATGAAACCAAAATAGGTATAGGGACAGGTAACGTCAAAGAGGCAGAGAGGCTCATGAAGGATTTGGCTAGGTTAAGATATTGAGCAAAGAAATGGCAGATGGAGTCAAAGTGGGAAATTGTGGGAACATGCACTTTGTTAGGAAGAATAAAAACATGGACTACAGAGAAAATTCAGATGTCTGAAGTGCATAGGGACTTGGGAGTTCTACCCAGGATTCTCTCAATGTAAACTTGCAGGTTGAGTCAGTAGTTAGGAAGGCAAATGCAGTGATGGCATTTATTTGGAAAGGATTTGAATATAAAAGCAGGGACGTACTTCTGAGGCTCATAAGGCTCTTGTCAGACTATATTTGGAGTAGTGTGCGCTGTTCTGGGCCCCATATCTCAAGAAGGATGTGCTGACCTTGGAATGGGTTCACAGGAGGTACACGGGAATGTCTTAGGCATGAAAAGCTTAACATATGAGAACGTTTGAAGACTCTGGGTCTGTTCTTGATGGAGTTCAGAGGGATGTGGAGGGATCTAATTGAAACATACAGAATACTAAATGGCCTGGAGAGTACGGATGGTGAGAAGACTTCCATTGGTAGGAGACTCTAGGACCCAAGGATACAACCTTACAGTAAAGGGAGGTAAGGAGAAATGTCTTCAGCCAGAGAGTGGAGAATCTATGGAATTCATTTTCACAGAAGGCAGTGGAGGTCAGGTCATTGTGTATATTTAAGATAGAGGTAGTTAGCTTCTTGAGTATCAGAGAGATCAAGGGTTACAGGGAGAATGCAGGAGAATGGTTTTGAGAAACCTGTCAGCCATAATTGAATAGTGGATCAGATTCGATGGGCTGAATGTCCTAATTTCTGTTCCTATATCCGATGATCTTATGGTCGTAAGCCACAGTCTATTGCCCCCTCTCTCACAGTTTGTCCCTTCTGACAGCAAAATATGAGAGTAAAGATTCCCTGAGTCTTCTTCACCAAACTTGGAGCATTCCTGTTGAGGATTCATGGGAATCGCTCTACTGATTGAAGGAAAAGAAATTCTGCAAAATTCAACTGTTCCAGGAAGAAGTCTCATACCAGCAGCTTGTTTGAGTAGAATAACGTCAGAGACAGAGTATCAGTTGGGACACATTATCTCTTTTCGATTTGAAATGAGTTCAACTACTATGAAAGTCTGGAAACCTTTTCCTATTCTGTTTCGTTTTCAGACATGTGCGATTGTGTATGTGCCTGTACGTGTGTGGCTCTGTGTCTCACGTTTTCCCAGAGACTGGGCTGGATTACACTTCAAACCTGTTGTAACTAGTGGAGAAGTGGGGCTGGAAAAGGACACAGTGACTCTCCAACATTTGTCGGAGCAGAAATGAGAAATTCGCACGGGCTGTTCAAAAGGGAATTCTCTTCCCCAGAAGATTCAGCTCAAGATGGCAGCTCAACACCACCACTTCCAGCGTAATTAGACATGGTCCATAAATGTTGGCCTTTTAACAACACCCACAGTCCATGAACAAATCTAAAATAATAAACTCCAGCAGAATTATTTGGCTGGGAACAAAACTGATAGATAACTGCCTGTTGTCTACCAGAATTGTGCTGCCTGTGTACTTTGGCTTTGTGCAGTTTCCTAGTATTGTGCCTGGATGCTTGCATTTATTCAAAGTTGTGTTTTGCAATATTTGACAGACATGTGAATGGAGGAACATTGTGGACAGACAGAAAAGTGCTGCGGAAACCACAATCAGATCAGCCATGATCTTACTGTCTGGTCGAGCAATGACAAAGTGTCTAATGACCCACTCCTGCTCCTCAGTTCTCTGTTCCTATGTTCGAATCAGTCCTTAAAACCACTTGCATAGGAGCAGATGGAGACCACTTGCTCCAAATACCTGGATCGCAGTATTACAGGATATCATTCAGTCCCTCAACACTGTGTGGTTTGCTGTGGGTTGAAAAATGTGATGGAAAATCCAAGCTTTCTATGAAAGTGGTCTCCCACCTCTTTAAAGAGTGTCTCCTCTCTGCAAGTGGTGTTTCATTTGTTGGTCCACTTGTAGACCCAGATTCATGTGAATATCGGGCCCATATCTCTCCCAGAGATGGCTCACAAAATTCTTTTCTCTCACTGTCCTCAACATTCAATAGTAACATTTCCAGAAAAATTACAACCATTAACTTTCCAAAGACAGAATATGAGAACATAAAAACAGGAGTAGTAATTTAGATGCTCACACCATTGTTTGCTATCAAGGCTGACCTACTGTTGGCATTGACTCTTCATTAATGCGCAATTCTTCACACCCCTCAGCTCTCTGACAGGTCAAAACCCATCTACCTCCTCTTTAAATACTTGGAGTAATATCGCTCCCCTAACTTTCTAAACCTGAGAATTCCTAACATTCACTACCCTCTATGAGAAGAAAATACTTTCCACACAGATACCATCACGTATTAACATTAACAAAAGCGTTTAACTGACCTGCTTAGGGAAGAGGGATTGACGCTGATATCAAGGCAGGATTTCACTGAAGATTTTATCCACTTAAATATCCAGAATCATGCATCCCGAGTAAAAATAAAAATACAAGCCATGGAATTCATCACTTTCTCAGTGTCTGTGAAGAATATAACGAGTGATTGTCCATCACCATCAAGTTTTAATGTAATGACCTCTTATTCTCTGACCGTGCGACAGATTAACCTTCACTCACTCCTCTTTTTCGATCAGCTCAGGGATTAGTCTCGTGAAATTCCTTTACACAGTCTCCATTGTAATGAGATAATTCCTTTTAAAGGAGAAACATCTGTCCATAATACCCCAAATACTGTCTCAACTACACTCTCTGTGATGATCACAATAATTCCTTTCCCTCACTTACTGGTCTCCGTATCTTTATTATGACATAAAAACCCATTCCTTTTCTATGCACTGACACTGTTATAGAATTTAGAAGTTCCTTACATCTGCATGTCAGCATCAGTAAAGCTTTCACCAGGGTGCCCGTGGAGACGAACATCATTCATGGGGAGAGACTCAGTCAGAAATATTGCACTTGAAATAGGGAATGGTCACCTACCTGAATGGAAATGAAGTGTAGAAATAAGGAAAACAGGCAGAGGAAGGGAGCTAACTTTACTTTTGTTCTTCTCTCACGGGATGTGTGCAGCCATGGTCAAGCCAGCATGTTATGCTGATCTTGAACTGAGTGACTGGTTCAGCTGTTCCACAGGACAGTCAAGAGTAAAACACATTGCTGTGGGTTTGCCCAGACATGACTTGGGAAGGATAACCCATTGACTTCTCTGAAGGACATGGAGCAAGCAGATGGGCCTTTTCTCACAAATGATGATAGCTTCAGTTCAATTACATCAATTTCGTTCATGAGATATCAACAGATTATTATTCTGTGCCTCTAGATTATGTGCCAATGACCTAAGCAGCGTGCAGCGTCTGCCCGTCTGACAGAATCTGTGCAGTAAACAAGTTCAAAATACTCAAGAGCATTTATTTTGTAATTGACATGCGGTTACAAGGGACTTGATAAATTGTATCCAGATTTAACAAAGGCATAATTGATGGTTTATTCAGAAGATGCACTGAGGCAGAAGAGGAGTCGGGGATATCATGATGGTGGTATTGGACATGATTAGTGAGTGGGATGGATATAGAAATGTAGATCTGTGCAGGGCAAGAATGATTATGGAGTTTGAAAACAGTCTGGTTCTCCTCACAATTTGGTGAGTAATTGGCATGAGTAATTTGCTCGATACAATTTGTGAGGAATGGAATATTTCATTGGAATTGAAAATGTTGACATCAACCTTTCTAAATTTTAAATAATATGTGCAGCAATTCAGTCCAACCTGGCTTAATGAACAGATAGAATGAATTACCAGGAACACCAACTTAGCGAGGATGGGATAGTAACCAACTTGAATAACCATCAGTACATCGTAGATCCGCAAAACCAATGAGATCCAAGGCCGAGAGAGACGGTAAAGGCCGTCGGATAAACTCCTGTCCATTGCTGAAACATTTCAGTCGAATGTTCTCAGATTCTGATCCATTGTTGGAACATTTCAGTCTGATGTTCTCAGATTCTGATCCATTGATGGAACATTCCAGTCTTATGTTCTCAGATTCTTATCTCTCCTTCCACTCTCTCTAGCTCTGCTGATGCCTGTTAATGCTGTCGCTGATGGTCCCACTGAAACTATGGGATAACACATTGAACCGAGTCCCTAATTAATAGAAGAGGAAAGCCCTCCAGTGACATATTTAGGATGCACGGAGACTGACATCAATCACAGTCCCTGAACAAATACCTCCCGTTAACCCATTTCAATTCAATATTTCTTATTAAAATTCCAAATTATGATTAAAATTTACATATTCTGGATGGGATATGTGGGGGTGACTGAGGGAACAAATGTTGGGTCTGGTAGATCAATCATGTGGAAGCATTCAATCTGCCTTGGATATGGGAGCAATGCCAGAGTTTTATCAGAATATAAGCATGCTTCTCCGTTTATAAATTGAAACGCACGTTCTGTATCTACTGATCAGGCACTGCAATATCAGGAAGACATTGAGAGAACTTTTATCGTCCATGATCTGAGAAGAAAATATCCCTAAGTCTACATGCGGTTATAACAGACTGCGATGTGGCTATGTTAAAAGGGAATTGTACCTAAGAGATAATGGGGACTGCAGATATTGGATAATTCGGTGTCAATAAAGCATGGCGGTGGAAATGCACAGTAACACAGGCAACATTCGAGGACCAAGAGAGTCGACGTTTCAGGCAGGACCTTTCTTCAGGACTAGGGAGGGAGAAGGGGCGAACAGAAAATGGGTGATGGGGTGATGCTGGGGGGAAGATACGTGGTAGGTGAGTGAAGGTAGGAGGGGATAGTGATAGATCGGTGGGGAGTGTTGAGCAGATGGTGGGAAGGAAGATGGACATTAGGTCTCCTCGAGAGGGCAGATGTGAGTCCGGGGGTTAGATCTGGGATCTGGGTTGGCCAGGGGAGATTTGTAAACCAGTGAATCCAATGGTCATGCTGTGTTTTTGCTGGCTTCCAAGGCAGAAGATGAGGTGTTACTGGTAACATCCTGGTAAATATCTTCTCAACCATCTCCAGCTTAATAATCTCCTTCCAATAACAGAACTGCACACAGTACTTCAGAAGAGGCATTATCAATATCCTGCACAATCTCTGCATGACTTCCTAACTTCAAACCTCAAAGTTCTGAGCAATTAAGTAACCTTAAACACCCTACGCCACCAACTTCAAAGAATTATACCTGCGCCCCTGGGTCCCTCTTTTCTATATATCTACAAAAGCCCAGCATTAATTGTATAAGCCCTCCCCTTGTTTGTTTTTTTTTTTCAAAATGCAATGCCTCACATGTATCTATGTTAAACCTAATCTGCAACATCTCAGCCCAGTGAGTGATATTACTGCCCCTTCACACTCCCCCTTCGGATTAATCGACAATTCCCCTCTCCATAAGGCCTACAAACACCAGCCTTGAGTTTCCCAAAGACCCAGAACTTGGTTTGCCTTGCACAGGCAGAGGGAGGAGTCAGTAAGCAAAGCTGGAAAGGAAACAGTTGCCTTGTATCAATGAATGATTGTAGGAAGAGGGAAGCCACATGACAGAGATTTGAAATAGTGACCGGTGTTTTGGGCCCAGAATTGTGCTCCTTTCTCCTCTCTGGTGTTCAGTATTGATATCTACTCGAGATCACTCATAGTGCAGAGTGTGTTTGCAGGATTTCTTCCCCCTAAAATAGCAGACTACTGGTAATAGCCATTTAAACCAGAAATCATAGCCAAGCAATTGAAGATGTTCATTGGTTATCTCAATGGCATAGCGAATGCACTCAATATCCTTTAGTTGAGGCTAATAACTTGTACTTTTTTTTCAATTAGAAATGTCCCCTGTATAATTTGGTAATGGTAACCAGAATTTAATAAATCCACACACTTCAAATATGACCCGATATCTGGGCATGATTTAGGCCTTGTTTAATGAATAGTGTCCACGTTTCTGCGCCAGAACTTGGATTCGATTCCAGTCCATGACTGTCTGATAGCGCCCCTATCTCTGGAGAAGGTGGAGTGGAGTCATGTCCCGTGGTGGTGTGTCATACCGTGTTACAACAAGCTGATTAACAAACACACAGGAGCATCATGTTGCAGCTTTAAGGGCTAATGCTGAATGATGGTTATGTCTCTATTATTGCGCCGAAAATTCTAGTTCCAAATTCCACAGAGCTGTTGCATAATATATCTGAACAATTGATTAAACTTTTTTGGAATCGTGCCTTGATGGAGAAGGAAGAGGTACGGTTACTGAATTTGAGACAATAGACCCAGGATGACTGAAGCACAGCCAACCGTCTTGATTGGAGTCACATTTACACTTTCTAGAGGTTTATAAAATTATGAAGGGCATGGTTAGGGTGAGTGGTCAAGGTTCCTTCCCCCCAAGGTAGGAGAGTCTAAAACAAGAAGGCGTAGGTTTAAGCTGGGAAGAGAGATATTTGAAATACAATGAAGAACAACCTTTTTTTCCTGCAGAGGGTCGTGCTTCTATGGAATAAATTGCCAGAGAAACTGGTGGAGGCTGGAACAATTACATCATTTAAAAGGCAACTGGATGGCTTTATGATTAGTGGGACATGGGCCAAATGCTGGCAAATGGGAGTGGTTTAATTTAGAATAATCGGATGACATGAACAAGTTGAAATGTCTGTTCCCCTGTTGTACATCTCTATGAATCATTGATTTAATTAATGAAGGTCTCTTTGTCATCTTCGGCTGTTCACCATTATACAAACACTGTCCACTGTACACCAAAACTTGATGTCATCCGCAAATTTGGGAAATATACCTTTTATAACTCTCATCTAAATCATTTATACAAATGACAAACAAAAGTGGACCCAACAATTTTGTCTCTGGATCATTGCTCCCCACAGGTTTCCAGTTCAATAAACAACCATCCACCACCACCCTGTCTCCTGCCATGAAACAGATATACACAGAAACACACACACACACATACAGAGACACCGACGCTAACATGTCTTTAAGACAACGGTTAGATTAAAACAATGGTCGAGAGTTACAGTGAGAAGGCGGGAAAGATGTGTTGAGAAACACACCAGACAGGATCAAATAGCAAAGTAGACTTGATGGGCCAAATGATGGGCCAATTGGAATAAGATTCCAATTTCTTATGCTGTGTGGCCTTAAGGTGTCAGGATTACATTCCAAGGGTAGAAGCTAAGTTTGATAAATACTTGACTGAACAATCAGTGGGACTGTGGGATACGTTTGAGGGGCAGAATGGTATATGTTTGTTCCTATTTGCTGTGCCCTTGTTTCTGAAAAGAGTAGGTGACTTGCTATGAGCTTAACACACTTTAATATAAAAGGGGTCTCCCATTTCCATTTGAGAAAATGTTGCTCCTTTCTCCTTTGGATTATGCGATCTGTGGCGTTCTCATCCCCCGAGAACAGTGAAGTCTGGGTCATTGAGGATATCCAAGGTTGACCTTGACTGACCTTTGATGGACAGGAGGGTCAATGTTTATTGGGAACTGACAGGAAAGGGGTATTCAGTTACAATCAGACCAGCCATGATGTTTCTAAACTGAGCAGCAAGTTGGAGGGGACGAATGGCCAACTGCTGCCCCTACCTCACCCGTTGTTCTGTCAATTCACCCCCAAGGGGTGTTACAGGGTTGGAGGAAGATCCCATTCAGCCAGTCAGCATCGTGATAATACAGGAAGATCAGGTCATAATGCACCTCTATGGGGTTAGACAGGAATAGAATGAAGTATTCAAATCATTTCAGTAAATTACACAGCACAGGACGACGCCATATAACCATCCCAGGCTGTTACACAGGAGCAGGGGCGCCTTGGGTAGCATCAGGAAACACAGAGTAGAGATCATTACTCGTTTGTTTTTGGCAAGCTGTATCTAGTGGAATTCTTCAGGGATCTGTGTGAGGTCATCAGCAAATTACAATCCACACCAATGAATTGGATGGAGAGGATGGAGCTCAGTTTGCTCATACATCAGGATAGTCAATCAATAAGATGTCAAATGGAGACAGAGCGTCTCCAATGAAATACAGACAGGGGAGGGCAGACCGATTGCAGTGGGATACAGACAGGGGGAGGGAAGAGCATCTGAAATGAGATTCAGACAGGGGGAGGGCAGATCGTCTGCAATGAGATACAAACAGGGGACGGCAGAGCGTCTGCAATGGGATAGAGACATGGGGAGGGCAGAGCGTCTGCAATGGGATACAGACATGGGGAGGGCAGAGCGTCTGCATTGGGATACAGACAGGGGAGGGCTGCGCGTCTGCAATGGGATACAGACGGGGAAGGCATAGCGTCTACAGTGGAATACAGACAGTGGGAGGGCAGACCGTCAACAATATGAAACAGACAGGAGAGGGCAGAGCGTCTGCAATGGGATACAGACAGGGGAGGGCAGAGCGTCTGCAATGGGATACAGACAGGGTAGGGCTGCGCGTCTGCAATGGGATACAGACGGGGAAGGCATAGCGTCTACAGTGGAATACAGACAGGGGAAGGGCAGAGCGTCTGCAATGAGATACAAACAGGGGACGGCAGAGCGTCTGCAATGGGATACAGACATGGGGAGGGCAGACGTCTGCAATGGGATACAGACAGGGGAGGGCTGCGCGTCTGCAATGGGATACAGACGGGGAAGGCATAGCGTCTACAGTGGAATGCAGACAGTGGGAGGGCAGACCGTCTACAATATGATACAGACAGGAGAGGGCAGAGCGTCTGCAATGGGATACAGACAGGGGAGGGCAGAGCGTCTGCAATGGGATACAGACGTGGGGAGCGCAGAGCGTCTGCAATGGGATACAGACAGGGGAGGGCAGAGCGTCTGCAATGGGATACAGACAGGGGAGGGCAGAGCGTCTGCAATGGGATACAGACATGGGGAGGGCTGCGCGTCTGCAATGGGATACAGACGGGGAAGGCATAGCGTCTACAGTGGAATACAGACAGGGGAAGGGCAGAGCGTCTGCAATGAGATACAAACAGGGGACGGCAGAGCGTCTGCAATGGGATACAGACATGGGGAGGGCAGAGCGTCTGCAATGGGATACAGACATGGGGAGGGCAGAGCGTCTGCAATGGGATACAGACAGGGGAGGGCTGCGCGTCTGCAATGGGATACAGACGGGGAAGGCATAGCGTCTACAGTGGAATACAGACAGGGGAATGGGAAGACCGTCAACAATATGATACAGACGGGGGAGGGCAGAGCGTATGCAATGGGACACTAACAGGGGAGGGGCAGAGCTTCTACAATGGGATACAGATAGGGGAGGGCTGCGCGTCTGCAATAGGATACAGAAAGGGGAAGGGCAGAGCATCTGCAGTGGGATACAGACAGGAGAGGGCTGCGCGTCTGCAATGAGATACAGACGGGGGAAGGCATAACGTCTACAGGGTAATACAGACAGGGGAAGGGCAGACCGTCTACAATATGATACAGACAGGGGAAGGGCAGAGTGTCTGCAATGGGAGACAGACGGTGGAGGGCAGAGCGTATGCAATGGGACACTAACAGGGGAGGGGCAGAGCTTCTACAATGGGATACAGACGGGGGAGGGCAGAGCTTCTGCAATGGGATACAGACAGGGGAAGGCAGAGCGTCTGCAATGGGATGCAGACGGGGAGGGCAGAGTATATGCAATGGGATACAGACAGGGGAAGGGCAGAGAATCAAGCAATGGCATACAGACAGAGGACTGTTTTGAGCAAACCTTCAGCAGAAAAAAAGTACAGCATTTCTGTGATTGGGAATTTTCTGTTTTGGGGAACAGACAAAACAGCAGAAAATTATTTAAATGCAAGGAGAATGCAGAACTGAGTGGTACAGAGTGATCTGTGTGTCTTAGTACATGAACCACATCAAATTACTCTGAAGATGCAGCTGGTGATTTGGAAGTAAATGGAATTATTCTGTTTCGTGCAAGGGGTGTTGTGTTTGATCTTAGCGATGTTTTTTGCATCAGTACAGGGCATTGCTGAGATCACATCTGATGTATTATGTGTGGTTATCATTGCCTTAACTGATAAAAACAAAATTGCTTTCGAAACGTTTCAAAGATTTTTCTCTTTACCCATTCTTGGAATGAAGGCACTACGTTACGAAGAAGGAACAGATCGACCTGAGAATCAGAGATGTTTTATTGACCGTATAACATCTTGAGAAGAGTGTAGTTGGTGAATACCGGATGGATATTTCTTCTTATGTGGGAGAATAAAATTGGGGAAATAATTTAAGAATAAGTCAGGTTCAAAGGAAAAGTCATTGAACCGAAAAATTGAACTCCGATTTCTCTTCATATCTGATGCCAGACAGGCTGAGCTTTTCCAGAAATTTCTGTATTTGTTTAAGAATAAAACATATCCATCTTAACACCGATATTGTGAAGTAATCAAACGCTTCTGTTTACATTATGCAGGCACATATTAACACATCTTCAAAACAAGTAGGGCCATTTATTGTTAATGGATTGATTCGGTGTATGACAACAGCAATAATGCACTGACCTGGAGTCGAGAGTGTGATGGAATCATATAGTTCGGACAATATTCAAAGAGAGCTCACATGGTCCCGTTTGGGACCTGATAACGTTACTGATTTAACTTACAGATAACAAAATGTAGCCTATCTGTGAAGGAACAGCCTATTGCTCCTTTTCTGTTTCCCTGCCGCTCAACACAGCACTGTGTGGGAGTGAAAAAAAGCCTAGTCGTCTTTTCCACTCATGGAGGATTCCTGATGATGATTCATTGGAAACTCCCCACTGCCTGAATCAAAGCAATTCAGCCAAATCCAACTGTTTCAGGAAGAAATCCCATTGTCCAAAGGTTATGCGAGACGAATAACTTCAGAAGTAATTATTCAGACTCGACATGTGAGGGGATCAGACAAGAGATTCTATGGCTGCAAATGGGAATCCAAGATGATGTATAGCCTCCTACGTGTCAGGGTCCAGGATGTCTCAGAGCGGCTGCAGAACGTTCTCACCGGGGTGGGGGAACATCAGAAGTTATTGTGCACATTGGTACAAATGACACAGGTAGCAGTAATGATGAGGTCATGCAGAGTGATTATTGAGAGCGGGGAAAAGGGTAAAAGTCAGGACCACGACAGTGGTAATATCTGGTTTACTTCCAGTGTTCCGTGCGAGTGAGGGTAAGAACAGGCGGACATGGCAGAGGAATGCATGGCTAAATAATTGGTACAGGAGGTAGGGATTCAGATTTTTAGATCACTTGGATCTTTTGTGGGGCAGAGGTGATTTGGTCAGGAAGGACGGGTTGTACCTGAATTGGAAGGGGACTAATATCATGGCGGGCAGGTTTGCTCGTGCTACAAGGGAGGGTTTCAACTAGATTGGCTGGCATGGGGGACGGCGTGGGATCCTAAACAGCAGGATTGCAAGTGCGAGGCTGGAAGGAGATACCGTAATTACAAACAGTAAAGTGCAGAGATAGGTTAGGCAGGAACACGACAGGGAGCAAGGAATGCCTGTTGGATTGAATTGCATCTGTTTCAATGTAAGATGACTGACAGGTAAGGCCGATGAACTCGGTGGGTGGACAGTTACGTGGGACTGCGATATTATAGCCATTACAGAAACATGGCTAAGGGAGGGACAGACTGGCAGATTAATGTATCAAGGTACAGGTGCTTTATGCGAGATAGAGTTGGTGGAAGGAAATGTGGGGAGTTTCATTTTTGATTAAGGCGAGTACCAAAGCCGTAATTATAGATAAAATAACTAATGGACCATCCAGTGAGGATTTGTGGGGGAAGTTAAGAAATAAAAAGGGAATGATGATATTATTTGCGTTGTACTATAGGCCCCCTAATAGTAAACGGGACTTCGAGTAATTAAAATATGTAGAGAGATTGGGGCGACTTGCAGGGCCAATAGGATTGCCATTGTCGAAGATTTTAATTTTCCTAACATTGCCTGAGAATTACATAGAATTAAGGACTGAGATGGTGTGTATCTATTAAGTGTGTTCAGAAATGTTTCCTCAAGCAGTATGTAGAGGGATCAATTCGGGAAGGGGTAAAACTTGACCTACTCTAAGAAACAGGGCAGGACAGCTGACTGAGCTGACAGTGGGGGAGCACGCTGGGACCAGTGACCATAGAATTAAAATACTTATGGAGAAGGACAAAACTGGCCCGCATGTTCAATTTCTAAATTGGGGCAAGGCGAATTTTGATGGAATTAGATAGGAGCTTGTCGGGGTTGGTTGGAGGAGTTTGTTTAGAGGCGAAGGGACCTCTGGCTAGTGGGAGGTCTTTAAAAGTGAAATGGCTGGAGTTCAAGGTCTATATGTTCCTGTGAGGGTAAAAGGCAAGGTTGGCAGGAAGAGGGAACCCTGAATGTCAGGCGATATTTAGGGTTTGCAGGCAAAAAGGAGGTGTGGCTGAGGTCCATGCCACTGGGATCAAGGGAATCCCTGGCGGTGTACAGGGAATACAGGAGTTTACCGAAGAAGGAAATCAGAAGGGCGAAAAGGGCGCACATGACAGCATTGTTTGAGAAGATTAGGGTGAATCCAAAGAGGTTTTTTAAGTATATTAAAGTTAAATGAATAACTACATGAGAATGCGATCCATCAAGGTCCAAAGTGGACATGCATGTCTAGAACCATAGGAGATGTGTGAGATTCTCAATGAATATTTCTCCACTATCTTTACTGTGGAGAAATACAAGAAGACTTGGGAGGTTAACAAAGGTCGTGGTGATATCTTGGGGTTAGTCAATATCACAGGAGAGGAAATGTTGGATGCATTAGAATGTATGAAGGTGGATAAATCTCCTGGTCCTAAACAGATGCATCCAAGAACACTGCAAGAGGCTAGAGAAGAAACTAATGGGACCTGCATAATATTTTTGCATCATCGTTAGCCGCAGGTTAGGTTATAGAATATTGAAGTGTAGCAAACGTTGTGCCATTTTTCAAGAAGGGAATCAAAGAAAAATCTGGGAGCTATAGACCGGGAAGCCTAACATCTGTAGTAGGTAGGGTACTTGAGAAGGTTCTGAGGGATAAGAAATGCACACGTTTGGAAATACAGGGTTTGATTAGAAATAGTTTATTTTTTTCAATTTCCTACAGTATGGAAACAGGCCATTTGGCCCAACAAGGCCACACCGACCCTCTGAATAGCAACCCACCCAGTCCCATGCCCCTAATCTATATTTACCCCCAACTAATGCACATAAGGCTGTGGCCAATTCACCTGACTTCTGCATCTTTGGATTGTGTAAGGAAAATGAAGCTCCCAGAGGAAACCCACACAAACACAGGGAGAATGTGCAAACTCCACAAGACAGTCACCCGAGGCTGAAATCAAACGCGGATCCGTGGCACTATGAGGCTGCAGTGCTAACCACTGAGCCACCATACCACCCTTGCTTTTTTTCAACCCAGTTCAATGACACAGGTACAAAATTTATTCTGTCCTTCACCAATGATGCACGTTCCAACGCGACAAACCATGGATAATTTATTGTCCACTGAAAATGTTATGTTACTATTATTTATTATTGTTTGTTGTTATTTATTTTAATAATTATTATTAATAGTTTTTTAGACTGGAACGATTGCATGACTTTGTGAGTGGGAGATCATGCCTCACAAACTTGTTTGAGTTCTTTGATGAAGTGACCAGGAATGTTGATGAGGGCAGCGCGGTAGACATAGTCTGTTCGGTTTTCAGTGAGGCATTTGACAAGACTACTCTTGATAGGCTGGTCTGGAAGGTTAGAATCGCATGGAATCCAGAGGGAGCTGACAAATTGGATACACAATTGGCTGGATGGTAGTAAACAGAGGGTTATAGTGGAAGGATTCTCTCGGACTGGAGGCCTGTGACACATGAAATGCCTCAGGGGGCAGTGCTGGGCACATTGTTGTTTATTATCTATTTCAATTATATTCTTCAGAATGTACAAGGCACGATTAGTAATTTTGAAGGTTACACTAAAATTGGTGGTATTCCGGACAGTGAGGAAGTTTATCAGAAATTGCAGCAGAATCTTGATCAACTGGAGAAGTGGGTTGAGGAATATTTTTTGCAAACTTAGTTTAATGTAGGAGATTCATGGTGAATGGTAAGGCCTTAAGCAGTGTCGTTGAGCAGAGGGACCATGAAGTTCAGGTCCACCGTTCTCTGAAAATGGAGTCACAGGTAGACATGGGCAGTGAAGAAGGCTTTTGGCTCACTGGCAGTCGTCGGTCAGGAAATGAAGGAGAGAAGTTGGTAAGTTATGTTGCAATTATACAGGACGTCGGTGAGACTGCACTTGCAGTGTTCAGTTTTGGTCACATTGCGATCAGAAGGATGTTTTTAAATTGAAATGTGTGCAAACGGACTTAACAAAGATGTTGCCAGGACTCAATAGTATGAATTATAGGAAGAGGTTGGACAAGCGAGAACTTTCTTTCTTTCGAGCGTTGGACACTGAGGGGGATCTTATAGAAGTGTACAAGATTATGAGAGGCATGGATAGGGTGAATGGACTGAGCCTTTTTTTCCCAGAGTTGGCGAATTGAGGACGAGAGAGCATCAAATTAAGGTGAGATGGGAAAGAATAAAAGGGAAACTGATGGAAACTGTTTTGCACAGAGAGTGGTACACAAAGGGAATGAGCTGCCAGCGGAAGTAGTTGAAGCATTTATATTAACAATATTTAAAGGGCATTTGGACAATTACATGGACAGGAAAGGACGACAAGTGAAATGTGCTGGGAAAAGAGGTTAATGTGGATGGATATTTGTGTCAGCATGGACCAGTTTGGGCCAAAGGGCCTCTCTCCATACTGTAGGACTTGATGTTGATGACTCCATAAGTAGAATAGCATTTGGGTCAAACTCTCATTCTGTGTGTGTGTGTGTGTGTGTGTGTGTGTGTGTGTGTGTGTGTGTGTGTGTGTGTGTGTGTGTGTGTGTGTGTGTGTGTGTGTGTGTGTGTGTGTGTGTGTGTGTGTGTGTGTGTGTGTGTGTGTGTGTGTGTGTGTGTGTGTGTGTGTGTGTGCTGCAATATTTTTCTAAGGGAAATGTGAATGTATATATTTGCAATATCCACTCGTCATTCTTCTTTCCATCATAGTTAGAGCAACTTTGCTTTGGTCATATACATGTTGTTTTAACAGATTACAGAAATCTGTCTGACTTGTTCCTAACACTGACCCTGAGACACTCTGAGAACTATATCATTGGCCATGTCTCCAAACTAGTTATAATTTTTTTTGTGTGGCTAGTGGACGATTGAGACTCGAAAAGGGAACAGCGAACCAAAACACAGGAAATTATCGACTCAGTCACCCTAATGCCAGTGTAGAGGAGATTGTTGGAGGGGATTCTGAGAGATAAGATTTACATGCATTTAGAAAGACGAGACTTATTAGGAATAGTCAACATGGCTTTGTACGATAGAAATCATGTCTCATTAATGTGATTGGTATTTTGAAAAAGTGAAGAAGAAGATTGAGGACGGCACTGTGGTATACATTGTTCACAGAGACTTCAGCAAGTCATTTAATAAGGTTCCTCTTCGTACACAGAATACTAAGGTTAGGTCATATGGAATTCAGGAAAGGCTAATCAATTGGATACAAAATTGGATTGAAGGAAACGCGTTGTTTTCCAGACTGTAGGCCTGTGGACCGGGGTGTGCTGAAAGAATCAGTGCTGAGCTCAGTGCTTTTCATCACGTATATAAACAACTTGTATGAGATTATCGGAGGCATGGTTAGTAGGTTTACAGGTAACATTAAAAAAAACGTGGGGCAGTGGACAGTGATGATTATTTCAGAGTACAACGGTACCCTTGACAAACAAAGGGCCAAGGACTGGCAGATAGAATTTAATGCAGACATTTGTGAGGTTTTGCATTTTGTTAAGTTAAAGCAGGGTAGTATCCTGGGGAATGTTGCTGAACAAAGAGACCTATGGATGCAGGTTCATAGTTCCTTGAAAGTAGAGTGGCAGGTAGACAGTATTAATGTTCAGCCAGAACATTGACTATAGGAGATGGGATAGCATATTACGCTTCTACAGGAGGTTGGTGAGGCCACTTTAGGAATACTGCGTTCAATTCAGTTGGCACTGCTAAAGGATAGATGTTGCTAAGCTTGAGAGGGTGCAAAAGTATTTACTAGGATTTTCTGGAACCTGAGGATTTGAGCTGCAGGCGAGGATGAACAGGTTGAGGCTTTTCCCCTTGGATGATTGGAGGCTGAATAGTGACATGACAGAGGTTTACAAAATCCTTAGGGTCATTTATAGTCTCAATGGCCAACATCTTTTTTCCCAGTGTAGGGACATCCAGAACTAAATGTCATAGGTTGAAGATGATAGGGGAAAGATTGAGACAGGACCTGAGGGGAAACGTTTTCATGCAGAGGCTGGTGGGTGCACGGAAAGTGCTGCCAGAGGAAGTGGTGAAAGTGGGTACAATTACAGGTTTAAAATATATCTGGATAGATACATAAAAAGGAATGGTTCAGAAGGATATGGGCCAAATGCTGGCCAGTGGGACTAGGTCAGGTTAGGATGCCTGATCGGCATGGTGAATTTGGACAAAAGGATGTGTTTCCATGCTGTATGACTCTCTTATTCTATCACAGGGATGACGAAAAATGCTAAAAGGGCTTTTGAATGGGAATTCTCTTCCCCAGAAGTTTGTGGTGCCTCTCTGATTGCAAGTATTCACCGCTGAGTTAGGTAAAGATTTTACAGAGACTGCATCATAGCTAATCGGATACAGACAAGAAAGGGGGGCTGAAACCAAACCTGATCAACCACAATCTTAATGCCTGGTAGAGAAGGCTCAAAGTATCTCAGGACCCACTCCTACTCCTCAGTCCCCTGTTTCTGTGTTCCATTCAGACCCTCAAACCTGCTGGATAGGAGCAGCTGGAGGCTACTTACTGCCATCACCAGGTGCACAGAAACAGAGGAGAACATTAGGATTATGTGGGAAGCAAGAGAGGAAATTGCAGAGCCGTTGGCAATGATCTTTTCATCTTCACTGTCAACAGGGGTGGTAACAGGGGACTGGAGAGTGGCGAATGTTGTGCCCCTGTTCAAAAAATGGAATAGGGATAACCCCGGGAATTACAGGCCAGTTAGTCTTACTTCGGTGGTAGGCAAAGTAATGGAAAGGGTACTGATGGATAGGATTTATGAGTATCTGTAAAGACACTGCTTGATTAGGGACAGCCAGCACGGATTTGTGAGGGTTAGGTCTTGCCTTACGAATCTTATTGAATTCTTTGAGGAGGTGACCAAGCATGTGGATGAAGGTAGAGCAGTGCATGTAGTATACATGAATTTTAGTAAGGCATTTGATAAGGTTCCCCATGGTAGGCTTATGCGGAAAGTCAGGAGGCATGGGATAGAGGGAAATCTGGCCAATTGGATAGAAAACTGGCTAACCGGTCGAAGTCAGAGAGTGGTGGTACATGTTAAATATTCCGCCTGGAGCCCAGTTACAAGTGGAGTTCCGCAGGGATCAGTTCTGGGTCCTCTGCTGTTTGTGATTTTTATTAATGACTTGGAAGAGGGAGTCGAAGGGTCGGTCAGTAAATGTGCAGATGATACGACGATTGGTGGAGTTGTGTATAGTGAGGAGGGCTGTTGTCGGCTGCAAAGGGATTTAGATATGATGCAGAGCTGGGCTGAGGAGTGGCAGATGGAGTTCAACCCTGCCAAGTGTGAGGTTGTCCATTTTGGAAGGACAAATAAGAATGCGGAATACAGGGTTAACGGTAGGGTTCTTAGTAAGGTGGAGGAGCAGAGGGATCTTGGGGTCTATGTTCATAGATCTTTGAAAGTTGCCAATCAGATGGATAGAGCTTGTAAGTAGGCCTATGGTGTATTAGCGTTCATTAGCAGAGGGATTGAATTCAAGAGTCGTGAAGTGATGTTGCAGCTGTACTGGACTTTGGTGAGGCCATATTTGGAGTACTGTGTGCAGTTCTGGTCGCCTCACTTTAGGAAAAATGTGGAAGCTTTGGAGAGGGTGCAGAGAAGATTTACCAGGATGTTGCCTGGAATGGAGAATAGGTCGGACGAGGATAGCTTGAGAGTGCTCGGCCTTTTCTCATTGGAATGGCGAAGGATGAGGGGTGACTTGATAGAGGTTTATAAGATGATCAGAGGAATAGATGGAGTAGACAGTCAGAAACTTTTTCCCCGGGTACAACAGAGTGTTACAAGGGGACATAAATTTAAGGTGAAGGATGGAAGGTATAGGGGAAATGTCAGGGGAAGGTTCTTTACCCAGAGAGTGGTGAGGACATGGAATGCGCTGCCTGTGGGAGTGGCAGAGTCAGAATCATTGGCGAATTTTAAGTGGCAATTGGATAGGTACATGGATGGGTGCTTAAGCTCGAACAAATGTTCGGCACAACATCGTGGGCCGAAGGGATGTTCTGTGCTGTATTGTTCTATGTTCTATGTTATAACATTCACTCCCTCATGACTGTCACACACGGTTTGGGAGATTTGGAAAATGTAACTGGAAAACCCAGGATGAATATGAAAGCGGTCCCTCATTTCTCTTTACAGAGCTTCCCCTCTCTGCAACTTGTGCTGCATTTGTTGGTCGACCCAGATTCACTGTGGATACAGCCCCATACCACACCAGAGATGCTCACAAAGTCCTCTGGGCTCCTTGACTGCAACATTCCATAACAGACCTTCCAGGTACCTTCCTGTAAGTAATCTAATCTAATCTAATCAAATTCTCCAATAACAGAATGTGAGAATATCAGAAACAAAGGCAGATCGTTCACTCCTCAAGCCTGCCTTGCCTTTCACTAAGATCATGGCTTCATAGCCGTCACCTCTCTGACACAACAAAATCCATCTCCAGCCTGTATGAGCACTTCCATAGAACAGAGAACAAAGAACAGTAGAGCACAGTACAGGACCTTCGGCCCTCGATGTTGTGCCACCCGTTTTTCCTACTCCATGATCACGCTATACTCCATGATTCCGTTCACTTTCTTCCATATGCCTATCCAAGAGTCTCTTTAGTTTCCTTCACGTATTTGACTCTACTTCTACTGCTGGCAGTGCATTCCACACAAGCACCACTCTCTGCCTAAAGAACCTACCTCTGATATCTCCCCTGAACCGTCCTTCAATTACCTTAAAATTATGACTCCTTGTGATAGATATTTCTGCCCTAGGAAACAGTCGCAAGCAATTCACTCTATCTATGCCACTCATCATCTTGTACACCTCTATTGTACACCTGTCATCTTTCTTTCCTCCAATGAAAAAAGCCCTTGCTCCCTCAAGTTTTCTTCATATGACTTTCCCTCCAGCCCAGGCAGCAACTTGGCAAATTTCCTCTGCACTCGGTCTAAAGTTTCCCCATCCTTCCTATAATGGGGTGACCAGAACTGAACACAATATTCCAAGTGTGGTCTAACCAGGGCTCTATAGAGATTCAGCATAATCTCACGGCTCTTAAACTCAATCGCCCTGCAAATGAAAGCCGACACACCATATGCCTTCTAAACCACACCATCAACTTGGGGAGCAAATTTGAGGGATCCGTGGACACAGACCCCAAGGTCGCTCTGTTCCCCCACACTGACAAGAATCCTGTCTTTAACCATGTATTCTGCATTCACATTCGAGCTTGCAAAGAGATTCACGTCACACTTTTCCAATTTGAATTCCATCTGCCACTTCTCAGCCCAGCTCTGCATCCTGTCAATGTCCCGTTGCAACCAACAAAAGCCCTTCACATTCTGTACCACTCCAACAACCTTTGTGTCATTGGCAAATTTGCTAACCCACTATTCAACAGCCCCCATCCAAGTCATTTATAGAAATAACAAAGGGTAGGCGTCCCAGAGCCGATCCTTGCGGAACATCACTGTTCCCTTTCAGTGATCTAGTTCCCCTAACTCTCTGTGTCAGAGAATTCCTGACATTCACTACCCTCTGTTTGAAGAAAATATCCTCTGTTTCTACATCATGACCTATTGATATGAACAAAAGAGGGAACACAGGGGCTCAGGCAGAGAGACTGGTTCTGAACTCAAGGCAGTATTTGACTGAGGATGAGATCAAGGAGCCTGAGCAAAATCACATTTAATGAGAATTGATTGTGACCTCTCCACTGTTTGGAGCCATTCACGGCACAAAGGGAAGGTGATTACCATTGGTGGGCATCAATCATCTCGGTCATGGGGCATCTCTGCAGGAGATCCACAAGGTAACTCCCTGAGCCCAGGCATCTTCTGTTTGTCAGTGGGGAATCCCTGCAGTTTGGAAGGAGGCCTTGCAGCCCATAGAGCCACTAACACAGGAACAGGAATGGGTCAGAGATGTTTTAATGTTACGAACAAAATGAGCAGGGGCTGCACAGATAGACTGCTCCTAATTGATCCACATGACTTAATTACTCATAGTACATAAGTATTACTTCAACATGGTTTTTGGGCATTCGAAATGAAGCCAACCTTTTTAAAGTATTTTCCAAATAATTGTCTTCAATATCCAAGAAGGCAGACCCATGGTGTCCCATGGAGGTCAGAAGCTGGTGGGGAATGACTAACTCTTTCAAAATGAAGTTATCGTACTGCTGACAGGATTGTGCACAAAGTGACATTCAATGCAGTGTCAAACACTAACTGTGCACTCAAGTGTCCCGAGTTCATTCAGAGCCTGTAGCTCTCTGTCAATCGACATGGGGCTCTGAAGATGCATGTAAACTATCGGGAATCAATCATTCAATTAAAAGTATGGATGTTTCACACCATTCAGCTGTTTGGGACATAATGAATGTCCGTCCATAATCATCAAGTTGCAGCTTCTTATTTTCTCAGAGCCCTACACATTAAACACATAGTCACTGCACTCACTCCGCGGGGTAACATCATGCCAGGGTTTAGTCTGTTAAAACCCTTTTGTGCTGTCTCGTTGACAAAGAGATCATTATCTATAAAGCAGACCAAATAAATACTTTCTCAACAAAACACGACCAATTGGGACATATGTTCTAACTCTGGTGCTTCAATCATTTTGCATGAAGAGCCACATATCACTTACTTCCTGCCCCGTAAGAATTCTGTTTATGAATTATGACCAAGGACATCCAGGTCCTTTTTAACAATAGCTCTTCCCAATCTCTCACCATTTAATAATTATAAGTGTACATGATGATATTTGTTGTTCACATCTGAATTATTTTTATACATTGTGAACAGTTATTGCTCAAACACTGATCCTGCTGCCACGCATCCATCCTTCAGTCCCAGAGAAAAAAACAGTATTCTTCTCGTATCTCCATTACCAATTTTTTAATCCACATGGTATATATTCCTCCCCGACATACCCATGGACTCTCATATTCCCCACTCATCTGTATTCAATCAGTTCAAGCGTCTTCTCAAAACTCAAATAGTCCACTCCCATTGGTTCTCAATTGTCGATGGCACAATGCACAATCTGCACAAAAAGGTTTATCGACGACCATTTCCCTTTCCTGAATCTAGGCCGATTCTACCAAATCATATCATTATTTTCCAAGTGACTAGTTGTCACGTTCCTTATAAAAGGTTCCAATGATTTTTTTTCTCACAGCAAACATCAAGCTATTTAGTTTTCTGTTTTCCCTCTCCGTCCTGTTTTAAATATTTACGTTTCCAATAGCTGATTTCTAGTCTGCAAGATCCTTTCCAGAATCTAACCAACTTTGAAGAATAATAAATATTTTTTTCACTAGCTCTGTTTTCATCTCCTCAATACTCTGGGATGTACCTCATGAGATTCAGCAACTTATGAAACTTCAGTTCAATTAGATTTCCAAAAGGATAACCTGCATTAATTCTAATTTCCTGCATTTCCTCATTTTCACCAGACCCCTTCTCTCTAGGTATATCTGGAAGTTGATATCTGTACCTACTCCTGTGGAGGTGGAACCAATGCATTCCTCTCAGCAGGCGGTGGCTTCTGTCAGTTCGTTATACATCGGAGGACTACACTTCAGAGATGATGGATACATTACCGACTACACTTCAGAGATGGTGGATGCATTACCCACTCCTGCCTGGAAAGTTCCAGAATTAAAACAGGTAAATTCATAGTGAGAGTCAGCACAGTCCTGTCCCTGGTGTGAGGCGACAGGTTATACTGACGAAGGGACACATCTCGGTGAGCACCTCATTTTTGAAACAGCTGGTTTCACACTTTACACCTGAATGGGTCCAGCTTAGACAAATGTTCCTGGAAATCCCAGGAAGGAAAGTGCAGTGCATTGCTCCTCCTTGTTTCCAGAGCTTCCCTTCTGTGTAGTCTTCGCTCCATTTGTTTACCATGGACCAAGACAGACTGTAAATGCAGTGTCCAGAGTGCGATCACCAGACCCTCGGGTCTCCCTGAATGAACTCAGCAGCTGACAAAACAAACCTGAGAACACCATCCATAGAAACTCCACTGACTTTCTAATGACAGCAGCAAGTCAATGCCCCGCACACGTGGTGCACCCATTCAGCGTTGAAAATGCCTCCCTCTCCTTAGTTTCTCTTCCTGGCTGAGAAAGCCGTTGCATCACTGTAAAGTCCCACAGTAACAATTCCTCTCTCCAAAGAAGCAGCTGACTCTGTAACATTTCCTTCTTCTGTATCTCAGCAACTGTCAGGGCGGCACCAGTATTTCCATTGGAACAGATCATCACACTCAGAGAAGAGAGACAGAGGGAACATAACTCACTTTAATCAGGGACATACCTAAATGGACGTGATATTCGGGAATATGGGAAAGACAGGAATGTTAGAATAACTTGCCATTCTATTTTCCTTCCAGTCCATCATCAGCAATGCTTTGGTTTTCTTTTCCTTTCTCTCTCTCTCTCTCTCTCTCTGGACACTGGAGAATTTTATTTCTGATCTCCATTATCCACAGTTCCTTCGTTTATTTCACCTTTAATGTTGTTGTTTCATGGTATGTCAGCATCACTGGCAAGGGCAGCATGTGTTGTCCATCCAAATTGCTCTTGACTGTGAGGCCATTTGTCAAGACAACATGGAGCCAACTATTTTGTTGTGGAGCTGAGGTCGCCCTTAGTCCAGACCGGGCAAAAATGTTAAGTCTCTTTACCAAAGGCTATCAGCGAAAAGAAATCCTGATTGTTTATTTTTTCCATCAGTGAAATTTCATTCCAATTTTTGTCATTCGACTTTAAGTTTCGTCATCGGCTGTGGTAGGATTTGAAACAAAGCCTTTAGAGTCACCACCTTTGCCTCTGAATTACACGTGCAGTGACATTATGAATCTTACACAGAGTACCTGTTGTGAAGTACCTGTAGTGACGGCAACAAGTTTGTGGTCAAAATATTTGTCACTGGTAGAGAGGTCAGAATACAACGGGAGCCATAAATACTGAAGTTAACAAAGGGCTAGATGATGTTTAATTCAGCAACAGCATTGAGGCAAACGTCGACACTGGGGATATTACCGAGTTGGGTGTGGGCAGATTCGATGACAGAGGGAATACCGAGACATAAAACAGTTCAGGGCCAAAGTCAGGTTGAGGTTGTGAACAGTCATGTTCCTTCTGCGATGTTTATGAAGGAAGAGTCTGAAATTAATTTAAAGGAAGCGGAGTTTGTGACTGAAACTGAATAAGATACTCTACGTCTTTGCGAAATATAAATAACAGAATTTGCAATGATTTTTATCATTGTTTATAAAATTGACAGGGATAGACATACCAGGAACACCAATAATAGCGAGGATGGGGTAGTAACCAGCTTGAATAATCCTCAGTATGGCTTCGATCCGCAACTTTAACGATGGCCAATCCTGAGAAATCCAGTAAAGACCCAACGATAAACTCCTGTTCATTGTAAGAACATTCCAATGTAATGTTCTCAGATTCGAATTCATTGCTGGAATATTTCAGTCTATTGTTCTGATTCACTTCCTCTCCCTCTCTCTGGAGCTGCTGATCCCTATCGTGTTGAGAATCACGCTGCCCCTGTTACTACGGGACAACAGGTTCAAAGAAGCCCCTTAATTATGGAAGAGGGAAACTCTTCAGTGACACAGTTCGGGTCCATGGAGACTGATATCAATCATAGTCACTGAACAAACAGCTCCAGTTAACCCATTTCACTGCATCCCGTATAGATCACAATAATACTTAGTCTGGGTGGGGTATTGACATCGTTGACTATTGGGTGAATCGCACATCTCCAATTGTAAAGTTCGAGATGACGGAGAGAGAGATGATGCTTTCTCTTCACAAGCTCGCTGATCCTACTGTGTTTTGGCAGGGTAGGAATTGCTGGGTTCCTCAGACCGTCTATGACTGATCACCAGGCCTGCTGCATACTTTCGTTTTATTTATTTATGTTTAACTTTGACATTTATCTTACCATCACTTAACGGCTTCGGTGGGATTAGACATTTTTGAGAGGCTCCTGCAGTGCCATAGACGGCGTAGATAAACCCCATTCCTTGTGGTCTTTGAAGCTGCAACCTGGTCATGTGGAGTGATGGCCAAGCTCTCATAGAAGCAGGATTTTTAGTTTTACCTTTTGCCAGTTATTGCTAGGGTCTCAGCAGGGTTGGAAGGCAGGAAATCTCTCCCGGCTGCTGCACTCTCTCTCTGAGATTTCTCTCAGAATTGTCTTTTGATGTTTGTTCCTCTTGGATTGGAGAACTGCATGTGAGTCAATCTGTTTCCTGAATTTGTTTTGTGAAAAGAGGATGTTTATACGATGTTGCCATTTTGGAGTAGTTACTGTATCGTAGTTAAATAATCTATTATTCTGTTATGTTTTCCAATAGTATTAAGATATTCCAAGTTGCTCTTGTTTTTGTTGGGATTTATTGATGGTGTTTGAATATATTATATTTTGCTGAATGTCGAATATTTTGACCAAGCGAATTGCATCTGAAACAGAGCACCTCATACTTACCTTTAAAATAAGAAAACTTTCGGGTTGACACGACCTTCATCATATAAATTCAGGTACGTCAGGTCATGTGCATCGCAAGAAGGGCAGATATTCATGTTTTAATTGGTTAATTACTTCATGGACAACAAGTTGCAGAAATACGGGGTTTAACAGCGGACTGCGCCGAGCTGGAGGAGTGATAGCTCCATCAGGAATTCAACCGGATACTCTATCCACTTCACAGATCCAGCCCAGACATTTATAAGCCGAGATGAGATACCTGCTCAGCACGGAGCACTGTGCAGACCAGCTCAGAATAACTCAGCATCTGTTCAGGATGGAGCATTGTACAGACCCGGCTCAAGACAACCCAGCAATTTGTCTAGGATGGAGCACTGTGCAGACCAGGCTCAAGACAACCCAGCAATCTTCCAGGATGGAATACTGCGTAAGTCTCACCAGGACACTGGCTATCTGTCCCACATGGAAACCAGCACAAACCACACCGGTGCATGGATTCAGTAACCCAGATGAAACGGTCTGTCCAGCATTGGGTGATATGCAGCCCACACTAATGTCTTGCTTTATAAACAGGTTTCTGTTCAGTATGGGTAGCTGTACAGTGACAAGCAGTGAATTGGTCTGTAAACCGGGAGCAGTTACCCTCCCAACATGTAGAGCTGTGCACACCACCCCAGTGCATTGTTCAGTAACCCTGTGTTAGATCACTGCCCAGCGTGGGGAAATTTGCAGTCCATATTGGAAGTGAAAGGATGTGAAGCTCCCATCCATTTACAGCTCCATATCTCCATTGTGCCATGACAACGGGTGCTGTGGATATGAAAATCACTGCCAGAGAGAGATGGTGGGGAAATCAGTTTAAATAACAACAAACAAAAGAATTTTGGGAAAAAGAGAGAGGGAGATTGAGAGAATATTTCATTGAGGATCACATGTTTCAGCATGCTGATATGAAGTTATTTCGACAGTACCCTGCAACATGAGCCAGTATTCCCACGATTGATGGGTGAACCGGATATTGGTGTGAGTTCAGATGATGGACAGTTTTGAATGAATATTTGTTCTGCAGCTCTGTAACTGAAAGTGGGCACAGCAGAATCTATGACCCATTGGGCTGAATAAACAATAATTTATCTTTGTGTGATTTTCACTGAGTGTGACAGATGGGTTGTCTGCACGAGGCTGAGCTAGTTTCCTGGTGCTATCATATCGAACTCACCTCATTAATTTTCCAGCCACCCCATGGTGTTCCTGTCATTCAATGCCAGTCCGATCCCACCCATCATGGCTGGAGTTACTCACGATCGCCCGGATGCCCTGATATTCCGTGATCCCTGGCACTGGTGCCATCTTTTAAAGCTAATGGACACACGATTGAGCTCTTTCAGTTTGGAGCTGACCTGCACAGTTTACCCCGAGCATGACAGATATGGGGCAATTACACCATGGTTTGTCGACAGGGGCATGGAGCTCCTGGTTAATGGGCTAGTACAGGGGGACCATCCTCTTCCCAGCGGGGCCACACCACCACACCCACCGAGCATGGTCAGATCTCACCAACCAGCTCAGTGCAGTATCTGCGGTCTGAAGAAATGTTCAGCAATACAGGACAAGCTTCTATAACCTTCCCCACTCTGTCAGAATAAGGGTCACTGTATTCTCCCTGCTCCCTTACGCTCACTGTATAGCACTGTATATCTGTTATAGCACCGACACCCAAACATGATTCATGGTCCACTACTCTCACGATTGCATGCAAAGCCTTCTCTCTTTGTATCTCTCTCACACACACACACACACACACACAGACACACACACAGACACACGCACACACACACACACACACACACACACACACACACACACACAGACACACACAAACAAACACTCCAGCCTTTGCAATAATCCCACATGTTGATAGAATATTCTGAAGAATGCTGATTGTGGAAGTTAGTGTTCCAAATAATTCCCATTTTCAGGAAAATGTCAATGCCCCAGCATGTAACACGGAAGGGGAAGGAACAAAGTTGTACAATTTTCAAATCACATGCAATTCAAATCCACCATGAGGCCATTCAGCCCTTCAAACGCATTCTAGCATTTAAGAAGATTGTGGCTGATCTGATGCGTTTCTCAGTTCCATGTTACATGAATTTTCAGTCATTCAACTCCCTGGTTTCCTGTCACTGAGCAGACAACACTCAGGCACTTTTACCCCGGTTTTCTTCAAGCGCCTTCTCGAGGGCATTTCCCAACAATATATTCCATCAGTTTTCTCCATCTATGTAATGTTAAGCACATTTTACACAGAACAATCAAGCTTTATATTATATCGAGGCTGGCTTTGTCTGATTTTCCATAGACAGGTGAATCAGGGGTAATGCTGCATGGAGAGAAAAGCTGGGACCACAATGCGATGAGCCACAACCTTATTTACTAGTGGAGTAGTGTCAAAGGGCCGAATGTCCCACTCGTGTCCCTCAGCCTTATGTTCTGATGTTCCAATCAGCCCTTCGGACCTGCTACACAGGGGCAGATCGAGGCCACCCCGACGGTTAGGTGTAGTTGGGATATGTAATTGGAAAATCCATGCTGGGTCAGGAATTGACCCTCACCCCAATCTCTCTTTTCAGGCTTCCCGTCTCTTTAACTTCTGCTCCAGATGTGGGTCATATTACAGACCCAGATTCGCTGTTAATACAGCCCTTTGCCAGTGTTTGCTCAAAGAAATCCTCTGCTCTCCCTGAATGCAACATTGTACAACATCATTTTCTTGAAAATAACCAGTTACTTTCCAAAAGAATAACATAAGAACGTAAGAAATAGAAACATGAGCAGGTTATTCGGCCCCTCAAACCTGCACTGTCATTTAATATTAACATGGATGATCTACTTCAGGGCTCAACTCCACCTTCCTGCTAACCTTTTGAATCCCTCAAATCGCTAATCTATTAAAACCCAATCCGGCAAGTCTGTAAATGCATTCAGTGACCCAGTCTCCACAACCTCTGGGTTAGGGAATTCCAGACATTCACTACCTTCTGAAAGAAGATGTTTCTTTGCATCTCAGTTTGAAATCGATATCCCTTATTCTGTATCTACAACCCTGAGTTCGACTCTGCCATGGAATGGATCCACATTCTCGAAATCTACCTTGTCAAGCCCCCTCTGCATCATGTCCATTTCAGTAATATCATCCACATTCATTTCAACAACAATAAATAAACGCCTTACCATTTTAGATGTACTCAATAATTCAACCCTTTCATTCCAGGAACCCGCATAATGAACTTAACCTAGTTACTTGCTGCATCAGCATGCTGACGCTATGTTTCAGACAGAAAGACAATCCCATCCCTTTGTACTGTTCCTTTTGTTGGTGTCCTCTCCATTAAGTAACAGCGTGCCTTTTAGTTATCAGTGTCATCCTCAAACTCGTATGGGGAGGGACCATAATGTGAGAGAATGTGCTCTGTAATTGGAAATGGAGAACTTGAATCAGGAAGGGGAGAGGAGCAGGGAAGAGGATGGAGCAGCAATGGCAAGGGTTTATGGGGGGAATTCAGGAAGCACAGCTGAAAGTCATGCCCAGCATCTGCTTATGGTCCCTGAAATAAACATCCTAAATCTGTCCTTACACTAATGCTCATCATAGTATCCTTGCAACCATGGGTGGTACATTTTCTTATCGAGTCCTTTTTTTAACAGAAACAATACTTTCTGAGCGTTATTGGATATCTGCTTGAATTTCTGCCCAGGTATACCCACTGACCTTCCTCTGGGTCTACTTCCACTTCTTGCTTCAGATCAGATGTGAGACAGAAAGCCTCAATTTCGATGTCTGGTTCTTTCAATCATTCGGGGGGACTTCTACATATAGCTGAACACATGATCAGCGGAGGCTGACTCCATTCTCCCAGTTTCTCCGTCCCTGTTGTTTCTGTTTGATGACACCACATTCCAGTGAACTGCCTGTGATGTGACCTCCTCTTTCTTCTAATCAGAAATCCGCTCATTCCGGTGGACAGGGCCTTCAGCTGTGACTATTCCATCTCCCGTGCTTCTGCCCTCACTCTGTCCCCTCCTTCCCAGAACAATGATAGATCTCCCCTCGTCCTCACTCCTCCTGTACTAGAATCCACATTCATAGAATCATCTTCCGCCACTTCCACCATCTCCAATGGGACAGCACCATCAAACACATCTTTCCCTCACGACCACTCACAGCATTTCATAGGGACCATTTCTTCTGTGACACCCTCCATCATCCCGAACACTTCCCAAATCCCCCATGACACCTTCCCATGCAATTACAGAAGCTTCAACACTTGCCCATTCACCTTTCCCTTCTCACTGTCCAAGACCCCAAACATACATTCCTGGTGAAGTAGCATTTCACTTTTACTCTTTCAATCCGGTCTCCTGTCAATGCTGCTCACAATGCTGTCTCCTTTACACTGTGGAGACCAAACAGAGACTGGTTCGAGGACGACTTTCACTCTGTCTGTAGGAATAACCCTGAGCCTCTCATTGCTTCTTATTTCAATAATCGACCTTGCGCTCATCCTAACATTTCGGGCCTGAGCTGCTGCAATGTTCCAGTGAAACACTACCCAAGCTCGAGTAACACCAAATTTTACACTTTGATGTGTCACAGCCTGCAGGAGTTAATACACAATTCCAAATTCACAGCCTGACTCCATTATGGCTGCTCTCCATTTTTCATATATTCTACTTCATGGCCTCCCAATGATCCCGCCTGTGTCTTTTTTATCCTGCACTCAATAGAGGCAATCCATTTCTGCCATCCACAATTTTATTTACACCAATTATATATCTGTTTCTCTTTCACCACAATTAAAAGCTCATCCTTCTGTGCCATTGCGTCTCCGCATGCTATGTTTCCTATCATTCCTCGTCCACTTTTGCCAAGGCATTAAGCAGCCCTTTTCAGTTCTGAACAAGTGCCATGCTGGACTTGAAACAGTTTCTCTGTCTCCACAGATGCCGACAGACCTGCTGAGTTTCTCCAGAAATTTCTGGTTTTGAACATGTTCAAAGTTATATGTCAAAACTGCTCAAATGTCCTGACCCACTTGGATTGTCGTACACTGGGAAATGAAAAATAACAAAAGATGCACAAATATCTTGGTTCTGAAACTACATCAGACTGGAATCATTGACACGACAGAGTTCTTATTCGAAGCCATGGAGAGAACAGAGTGAAGCACATTCAATTTAAACACATGAAAATGGCATAACTGCAAAGGAATACGTTCAGATGAATGTCAGAATTAGAATCGCGACAGTGTGGAAACAGGCCCTTCAGCCCAACAAGTCCACACCGATCCTCTGAAGAGTAAACCAAGCACACCCATTATCTTGTCCTATATTTACCACCGACTAATGCACCTAACCTGGAAATATTTCGGTTGTGGGAGGGAACCAAATCACTCAGAAGAATCCCACAGGGAGAATGCGCAAGTTCCACAAAGACGATCGCTGGAGGATGGAATCGAACCTGGGTCCCTAGCGCTGTGAGGCAGCAGCACTAAACACTGAGCCATGGTGCTACCTCACGGAATATGTTTTGGAGTTTTAAAAAAACATGACAAGTAAGACGTGTGACACAATAAACAAATGCTCAGGGGAATGATAATATGAAAATGGAAGTGCTACCACATCAGAAACCAGAGAAGCTCAAGGGGTACGGGTCAATGGGTCTCGGTATGAATTGGACGACAGAATTCAGAATTACATTGCAGAAACTGCAGCTCAAACCCGGGAATTCATGTAATAGTGTAGATAACAGTTGGACAGAAGGAGAATTGTACTGAGTCACAATCTGTAACTTTTTGCCCAGGATAATTCCTCAGTCTATTATTCCCATTCAGCTGAATCATGTTTCAGTCACGAGTGTAGGTGAACATACCAGGGTCAGAGCCGTGTGTACCTAAAACTGATGACAAGCCATTTGAAGCTACCACACTTGACTACTCACTTACATTGCAAACAGCAGGACTAACATCTGATCGAGAGTACGAAATGATTACAAAGCAAACAGATCAGATCGAAGCTCTGCAGTCCTGCTACAGCCAGTTAGAAATGGAGTTGAACTATGAAACAACTGACGAAAGAAGAGGACTCCACAAATATTTTTTTAAAAAATGTTCAATGGGATTAGTGTGTCGCTGGGTAGGTCATCATTTATTGACAGGAGGGGAGTTGAGAGTCAAACACATCGCTGTGAGTCTGGAGGTACAAGTAGGCCAGAGCAGGAATGAATGGCAGTTTCCTTCCCGAAAGGGCATCTGCGAACAAGATGGATTTCCCATACAATCAGCAACTGTTTCATGATCATCATTAGACTCTTAATTCCAAACAATTATTGGATTTGAATTCCACCATTTTCTGTGGCAGTATTCGAACTCAGGTCACATGAGCATTGCCTGGGTCGCTAGACTAACAGTTAAAATAATTAGGTTATTACTTTGCCACTAGGTTATTACTTTGCCATTCCCCGAAAGAATGGAACTTTGCTGCACATCAGTGTAAAAGACAGTATGCAATGTCTGCACCATCGTCAGCCAGAAGTGTTCCTTAGATGATGCCCACAGAATCACAGATGCCAGTCTCCAACCAAGTCGATTCGCTGCACCAGACATGAAGAAACAACTGAACACAGTAGCTAAGAAAAAGACAACGGACCCTGACCCCATTCCTGCAATAGGACTGAAGACTTGTGCTGCATAACAAGCGGTGTCCCTGGGGAAACTGTTTCATTCCAGCTCCAACTCTGACATCTCCCTGGCAACGTGGAAAATTCCTCAACTATGTCCAGTCCCTTAGGCGAAGAATAATTACAATCTGACCATTTACTACCCCCTCAGTCCCATCACGATAGACAAAATTGTGTGAGTTATTTTTGACAGAGCTGTTAAGAAGCACAGAAATTATCTGCTCAGTGTGGTTTCCGATTGGTCCCCATGTGGAGATGGTGCTGTTATGGAAATATCATTGGATTACCAATCCAGACCAAGCTAATGCTCTGGCAGCTGGTGGAAGTTAACATCAACTAATAAGATATCGAAATCTAAACTTTGCTGTCTGTAACAGTGACATTGAAGCTAATGTCGATTGTAAATACCAATTGCCTTCCCAATGTATTTTCAGGCAGTGAATCTCTCCTGCTTTCCTGGTCTGGCCTAAAAGTGCCTCCAGACGACAGACATGTGGCAAAACCTTCAACTCTAAAATGCCAAGCAAGACATTCTATTGCATCAAACTATTCCGAGCCCTTAATTGATAAAATTGGGCAGAACACCCAGCACCAGTCTCGGTATCAGAAAAGGTAATGGGAAACACAGTCCTGTTGATCCAGCAGATGCCTCCTTCCTAACAGCTGAGAGCTTGTGGCACATTTACAGAGTTTCCCCACAGACTGCACAGAAACATTGGGAAAGGAGTAGGTCATTCAACACTGTGAGCGGCCCCCAGTCTAGTTTTTGGTCTAACCTCTCTTAATTTTTTTTTTCACAAACACTTCATACTGTATATCCTTTGAAGTGATTAATTATGGGAACAATAAGAATTAGGAACTTCGGTCCATCAATTTTGCTTTCCCAATCAATATAACGATGGTTGATCCTTTCTCCCCACACCAAACGTCTGCTGCAACCTTGCCCCTTTAGTGTCAAGAAATACTTAAAGAAATTCAGTGTCTTGGCTTCCACAGGTTTGTGTAGCATAGAATTCACAGATTCACCAGTCTGTGAGTTCAGACATTTATTCTCATCTCAATGCAGAGTGCCCTGACCGTAGCTAATACTGTGGCCGCTTGTTATAGACGTCCCAGCCAGGTGAATTATCATCCCTGCTTCCAATATATATCGCCCTGTCAGAGTATTATATCTCACTGAGATCTCCACTCTTTTTCTTAAACCACATGGAAAACAGACTCTGTCGCCCCAAACTCTGCTCCCACAACAAGTTTGTCATCCTAGAGATCAGTCTGGTCATTCTTTGCTGCTCTCCCTGAATATCAGCGTTGTCCTTTATTATGTAAGGAGACCAAAACTCCACACAATACTGCACAATGTTCGAGATGGGGTCTCACCAAGGTCATGTACAGCTGTAATAAGATACCCTTATGCCTAGACTCAAATTCCCCGGAAATGAAAGTCAACATATCATTTGCCTTCCTAACTGCTTTCAGTTTCTCCAGTAATGCTTTCAGTGACTGGTGTACAGGGAGATCCAGATCATTTTCAATGTTACATAAACCCAATTGGTGAGTCTATGTACACTGGGCAGTGTGCCAGTACCAATCCCAGTATTGACGTCTGGCTTCAGAATGCACTGCCGTGAATGGACCTCAGAGTTCGGTGAAGAAGTCAACAAAAGTATGCACGTTAGTATCTTCACAGATCAACATTTTCACATCAATTCCTTTTGAAATGCTAGCCTGATATTGTATTTTTCCAACCAAAATGTTCAGTGTTACGTCCATCCACATTGTTATTCATCTGCCACATATTTGCCCATTCCCTCCACGTGTCTCAATTACCTTGAACTTCGTTACATCCGCCTCACCCAATCAATTCTCAGTTTGGTGCCATCAACAGATTTTGAAACATGACATTTAGTACTCTCGAGCAGATGTTTAATCTGCTTCCTGAATAGATGGGTGCCAAATGACAATTCCGGGATCATCCTGCTCGTAATTGCTTTCCACTCCAAAAAAAGGAACTGTTTATTCTGACTCACTTTTTCTTTCAGCTCTCTACCATTCACACTGTTCTCGGCCAGGACAGACTACCTCAAGTCATTTCAAGGAAGTAGTGCAGACTCAAACTTTGCTTGTTGCCTTCAGCAGGTGTAAGGTAGATATTCCAGGAGTGATGCAGCTGGTCAAACCACTTAGTTTTAAATAAAACAGAATTTATTTTCAAGGTTACGGAATGAAACGCAAAAAGAAGAGAATAGCATGCAGAATAACAACCTATCCGAAAACCCAACAGATTATCCTAACTTAATGATGTTAGCAAATTAAATTCATAAGGAGTGGGTATATGGGAAGACCAAGAACTGGTTTTCAATCCAGCCTACAAAAATGTAAGGTATTATTGTGTAACATGATTAGAGATAACAATACGAAGAGACAGCCAATTAGAAGCCATATCCATGTTACTAGTTCCACAGTAAGTAGAACTAAAGTGACTATTCCCAGCTTTTGTCATTTCAAAGTTTTATAAATAAATATTAAAAAATATTAAAAGATGGCGACTCAACTAATCTTCCAGGTGAAGCTTTCTGGCCTTCAGTAGCACTCCATTTCTCAACTGAGAATTTGAAAATGGTTGAAAGCCATTGCGTGGTACCGTGGCACAGTGGTTAGCACTGGTTCCTCACAGCGCCAGGGACCTGGTTCAATTCCTGCCTCAGGCAATTGTCTTGTGGAGTTTGCACATTCTCCCCCTGTCTGTGTGGGTTCCCACTGAGTGCTCCGGTTTCCTCACACAGTCCAAAAATGTGCCGGTTAGCTGAACTGGCTATGCTAAATTGCGCGTAGTGTTCGGTGAAGGGATAAATGTAGGCAAATGGATCTGGATGGGTTGCTCTTTCGAGGGTCGGTGTGGACTTGTTGGGCCAAAGGGCCTGTTTCCACACTGTAAGTAATCTGTATCTAAATAATCTAAGGTGTTGTTCGAAGTACTTGAAACAATCCCCACAATCACCCGATGGAAAAATCAAACCCAGGTTTTTCCAGGAGAGATGTCAGAGAGTTGGGGGATCAGCATGGACCTTCTTCTTTGGCCTGATAGCTTCACAACCGTCTGCCTGCTTTCAGTAAACAGCCAGTCTGTGAAAAATCAGTCCAAACAAATCAAAGCAGAGGGTCGACGCTGGGAGAACGGGCCAATCCCCTTTCAGAAGAACAGGAGGACTAGGAGCAGGAGTAGGCCTGCTAACCTGCTCATCCATTCTGTAACATCAAGGCTGATCTACTCATGGACTCATATCCACTTACCCGCGCTCTCACCGTATCCGTAATTTACTTCATTGTTCAAAACATATCTATCTCAGCTCGAAAAAGATTTACTGAAGTAGCGTCAACTACTTCCCTGGGCAGGGAATTCCATAGAATTACAAACCTCTGGGTGAAAAGGTTATTTCTCAATTCAATCCTAAATCTGCTCCCTCTCATATTGAGGTTATTCCATCTTGTCCGAGCTTCACCTGCCAGTGGAACCATCCTCTCTACTTTTTTTCTTATGTCATCCGTTAATAATTTTTTTTTATTTTTCTATAAGATCCTCCCCCATTCTTCTAAATTCCAATGAATATAATGCTGATCGACTCTGTCTCTCCTCATAAGACAACCCCCTCAACTCCAGATTCACCAGAGTGAATCTCCTCTGCACCACCTCCACTGCCAGTTGATCGCTTTGCAAGTAAGGCGGCCAAAACTGCTCACAATACTCCAGGTATAACTTCACCAGCACCCTGTACAGCTGCAACATAACCTCCCTGCTTTTAAATTCAACCCCTTTCGCAATGAAGAAAAAAATACCATTTACCTTCCTAATTACTTGATGTATCTGCAGATCAACCTTCTGTGATTCATGCACAAGGAGACCCAGGTCCCTCTGCACAGCAGCATGCTGCATCTTTTTACAATTCAAGTAATAATCCTTTTTACTGGTCCTCCTATCAAAATAGATTACTTCATATTTATTAACATTGTATTCCATCTGCCAGACCTTTACCCATTCATGCAATGTAACTATTTTCCTCTGCAAAGTTTCACAGTACTCTGCACACTTTACTCTGCCGCTCATGTTCGTGCCATCCGCAAACTTTGATCAACTACGCATGCTCCCAACTCCACATCATCGAATGAATTGTGAATAATTGCAACCCCACCACTGATCCCTGAGGCACACCACTCAGCACTGATTGCCAGCCAGAATAGCACTCATTTATACCCACTCTTTGCTTCCCGTTAGTCAACCAATCTTTTATCCTTGCAAATACTTCAGCCGTAACGCCACCCATCTTTATCTTATGCAGCAGCCTACTATGTGGCACCCTGTCAAAGCCTTTTTGAAACCTAGATACACAACATCCACTGCGGCCTCGTTGTCTACCTTGCTCGTAATGTCTTCGTAGATTTCCAAAAGACTTGTTAAGCATGATCTGCCCTTCATGCATCCTCGCTGCATCTGTGCAATGGGCCGTTTTCTCTCAAAATGCTTTGCTATTTCTTCCTTGATAATATAGTCAAGGCATCTTCCACACTACTCAGATTAAGCTACCTGGTTTATAATTCCCCAACTTTTAGCTACCTGCCTTTTTAAACAATGGCGTCCCATTTGCTGTTTTTCAATCTGCAGCGACTGCCCCAGAGTTCAGCAAATTTTAGAAAATTACCACAAGTGCACTTGTTAATTCTCCCACTATCTTTTTAGTACCCTGAGATACATTCCATCAGGGCCATGGGATTCGTCTACCCTTAGCTCCATTAGCCTGCCCAACACAACCTCCTGTATAATAATGATTATTCACAAGCCCTCACCTATCCTCATCTGTTTGGCAAAAACAATGACTGCAGATGCTGGGAACCAGATTCTAGAGTGGTGCTGGTAAAGCACAACAGTTCAGAGTATTCCTGATGAAAGGCCTTTTCTCGAAACGTCGATTTTTCTGCTCCTCAGATGCTGCCTGAACTGCTGTGCTTTACCAACACCACTCTAATCTAGAATCTTCATCTCTTCGTCGATCACTGGCATGTTATTAGTGTCGTTCACTATGAAAACTGATACAAAATACCTGTTCAATGCCTCAGCCATTTCATCATATCTTGTAACTAAATGCTCATTCTTATCCTCTCAAGGACCAACATTTAAGTTAGCCACTCATTTTCATTTTATATATTTGTGGAATCATCTACTATGTGTCTTCATATACTGTGCGAGTTTTTTTTTCTCGTGTTCTATCCTACTTTTCTTTATAGATTTTTTCGTGGCTTTATGTTGACCTTTAATCTTTTCCCAATCTTCTAGGATCCTGCTGTTCTTGGCCACTTTGCATTCCATCTCTTTCAACTTGATAACCTTGCGTATTTGCTTAGACACCCACGGCAGACTTCCCCTTTTCTTAGAGTCTTTCCTTTTCACTGAATATGCTTTTGCTTAGATCTTTGAAAATTCCTTTCAAAATCCTCCACTGCTCGTCAACTCTCTCCATAAAGTATTTGTTTCCAGTCCACTTTTGCCAAGTCCTCCCTCCATTCTGTTGTAGTCTCCTTCGTTTAAGCACAGGACCCTGGTATTGAATTTTATCTTCACTCTCCATCTGTGTTTTAAATTCAACCATACTGTGATCATTCCTGCCAAGTTTATTCCTAACTATGAGGTCATTAATTATTCCTGTCTCGTTACACAGGACCGGATCTAGCAAAACTCGCTCCTTATTTTACGTGTTTTAATTTTAGACTTGAAAGCATTCCCAAGTAGTCAAACCCAGACTCTTCGGATTCGCTGCTTTTCAGACTGCTATGAAAGCAAAACAAGGGCAGCATAACCTTGTTAAAGGAGTAGCATTGTCACATCACTACACTTGGGACGTCATCAAAAATGTTTCTGAAAATCCAAATTCACTGCATATATTGCTTCGTCATAATCTATTTCACAGTCGGATTGTTAAATATGATTCGCCATTAATAATTTGATATTGACTAGATCCATGTTCATTACTTTCAAATTGATATAATTCTCCAAGTTCCCTGGCAAAGCATTCTTTCTCATAGACTCTTGTATTGTCCTGACTGCTTCTTTGGTGCTAAGCAGACTGCAATTCCCTGCTGTCTCCCTGCTTCCTTTAGAAATATTGCAGTTACATTTGCTGATCTCAAATCTGTCAATTCAATCATCAGGAATTTGGAAGATGGCAAGCAAAGTACCCATTATTCCTATGGCCACCTCCTTTATGAATCAGAGATATAGATGATCATTCCATGGGGATTTATCAGATTTCAGTAGAAATAATTTCTCCAAAATTGCTTATTTAGTGATTTGATTGTATTTCCTTTCTTTCGCAGTAGACCTTGAATTGTTTGGAAGCATTTATTTTTAAATCCTATCATGAAGGCAGAACTGAAGTAGATGCTTCATAGTCTGCCATTTTCCTGTTCTCCATTCGTTAGTTTTGGACTGTAAGGAAGCTACAATTATCTTCTCCAACATTTCACCTTGGTATATTGTACATTGAGAAGATTTTACATTTCACGCTTGTTAATGTACTCTTCCAAAACCCATTACTTCCTGTCTTAAGCTGTTCAATAATTGACCTTCCACAGCCATACAATCACAGAAGCATAAACTCTGTACCATCAAATATACAGCACGATCTATATTATACAAAATTTCCTACATCAGTCCCGTAGCCATGAATGGTATAATACTCCAAGTGCACGTTCAAATAATTGTTAATGTTTGTGAGGTGAGCCGTGATAACTGCCCCCCTTAAGAAGTGCATTCCAGATCCCATGACCCTCTGGGTGAAAAACAATCCCTGAATCATCTCTAAACCCCAAATCCTTCCCTTTAAAAGTGTGCTCCCCTATTCTTGGCCCTTTGACTAAAAGCAACAGCTGCTATCTATCTACCCTGTCCATGTCCCTTATAATCTTAGCCTTCTCTCATTCAAACTAAACAACCCGAGCTTATCCAGTCTCTCTCCATAGCGGATATGCTCCACATTGGAAACATCCAGGTTAATCTCTGCACCCACTCCAGAATAATCATATACTTCCTGTAATGTGGCTCCCAGAACTCCACACAGTATTCTATATTGGCCTCACCAAAGTGCTACATAGATCTTGTAATCTATGCCTCGATGAGTAAAGGTTATGCCTACTGCTTCAATTGACTTCTTACGTAACCTTTTATTCTTCCGTGTCACATTCAAGAATGTGTGGAAAAGCTCCCTATGAGCTTTCTTGTGTGCTACAATTCATTGTGTATTCCCCATTTAGTTCCTTCTTCCAAAGTGCATCACCTCAGTTATCAGAGTTACATTCCATCTGCCATTGACCCACCCATCTGACCATTCCATCTGAATCTAACTGTAACATAATACATTCCTCCTCACTGCCAACCACCCGGTCAATCTTTGTATCAAGCACAGACTTACTTATCACACTCCCACTTCCCTTCTACATTCACACCTGCACCATATATGAATACCACAAGTAATAAGGGACACAGCACTGATCACTGTGGTATACCAGGGGACACCGATCTCCAGTCACACAAACAGCCTTCTCCTACCACCTATTTTGTGCAAACTTTTCTTTAACACTGATCTGAAACAAACTGGTGTATAGTTCCCTGCTCTATCTCTACAACCCTTCCTATAAAGGGTGTTCTCCTTTCCTCGGACACCTCACCTGTAACCAGATTTATTTAAGCATTTGCATCAGCGCCTTTCATCACTTGTCTCCAACAGCAGCCTGAGATGTAACTGATCTGGACATGGGCATTGGTCCAATTTTATACCAGCCAATACATCAATCCCTGCTCACATCTTACATCAATCTGTATAAGAGCTTCCCTGTGCATCTTCTTGAATTCTGTACCTGCCTCCTCCTTTTCCCAAGTAAACAGACGTGAAGTTATCACATAACAATCAATCAGCGTCTCCAGTTTCACATACATATTTCCGGTTTGATCCCAGACCAAGTCTCCTCAGCAGACCATCGTGCCATCTGAGGAATTAATCGGAAGAAAGCCCATTCAGTATACGTGATCAGTATAGTTTACTTAGATCACCACATCACCATTGTGCAGGTCCAGTCCAGGTCCAGTCTCCCCAACTCTCTGTGTTACTGGTGCAGAATGTCTTTACTTCTAGTCGGAGCAAATCACTGCAGAAGCTGAATCTGTACTGAACCCAACACATGCTGGAGATCACAGTCACTCAGACAGCATTCGTAAAGAGAGAGAAAGCTGACACTTTGAGTCTAGTTGATTCTTCATCGTCTGTATTCGGATTCCCTTTAAATGAAGGCGTTTAAAGGGACACAGCACTGAAACCTGTGGCACACCAGTGTACAGCGGTCTGCAGTCACACAAACAGCCTTCTACCACCACCTATGTTCTCCAATGTTTTCTCTAATGCTTACCTTCCCCTGTTTGCATATTACATTACATTACATTACAGTGTTGAAACAGGCCCTTCGGCCCAACAAGTCCACACCGACACGCCGAAGTGCAACCCACCCATACCCCTACATTTACCCCTTACCTAAATGTTCCTCCCAATACACTTTGCTTTAATGTTTTCTGCTAACTTACTGTGTGTGCTGATTAAAACTCCTCCTGAATATCTCACTGTACCACATTCACTGATTCGCCATTGTTTCCAAATACAAAAGATATCTTCAAGAAAAAAATTGTAAATTATAACTTCACTTTCATAAATGCAGACCAATTCACTTGAAATTTGCTATTACTTTCTCAGTGTCCAATAAGATCTTCATTACAATAGGTTGCAACAGATTCCCGACTGTGGGTAACAACTAACTTGCCTGTAGCCCTCCACTCTCCCATTTCTTCCCTGTGTAAATCATTTGAATGCATTTATAACCTTCCGAAGTGAAAACAGAGAAATACAGTGGTCCCTATTGCAAGCAACATGTGTATTGCTGTTTTCTCTGAAATTTCAGTTTGCATTATATTTGGTCTGTCAGACTTATCAATACTCATCTCAGTTCTGTTTCCAAATCCTACCTCGTAACTGTGTATGAATTATTTTAGTCTTTAGTTACAAAGGTCTCATAATGACTTGGTATTTCTGGGAGATTTTCTGGATCTTCCTCTTTGAAGAAAGATGTAATGTAACTGTTTCAACTCCTTGTCATGTTTCTGTTCTCTACAATAAATTATCGTATCCACACATTCGCTGTGCCACATTTGATCTCGATTTCATTTTCCTTTCAAGTATCAACAGACGCTTTTCGCCAGTACTTACATTTAACAAAGAAAATCACAGCACAGCGACAGGCCCTTCAGCCCTCCAGTTACATTACATCGTTCTTCAAAGAGGAAGATCCAGAAAATCTCCCAGAAATACCAAGTCATTATGAGACCTTTGTAACTAAAGACTAAAATAATTCATACACAGTTACGAGGTAGGATAGCCTGTGTCTATCCAGATCCTCTATCTAAATCTGTCGCCTATTTTCTAAGGATCTGTACACCTCTGCTTCCTCATATTAAATGATGCTATCGTCGCCGCCTCTACTACCTCAGCTGGCAACGCATTGCAGCCACCCACCACCCTCGGCGCAAAGAACTTGTCGAGTACATCTCCAATAAAGTTTTCCCCTTTCATCTTGAATTCTTGACACCCAGTAACTGAGTCCCCCAATCTGGGAATAAGCTTCTTGCTATCCAACCTGTTTATATCTCTCAAGATTTTGTAGACCTCAATCAAGTCCTCCCTCAGCCTCCATCTTTCTAATGAAAATAATCCAAATCTACCAAACCTCTCTTTATATGTAGTTCTCTCCATACTAGGCAACATTCTGGTGAAAATCCTCTGCCCTCTTTCCAAAGCATCCAAATCCTTTCAGTAATGTGGCAACCAGAACTGTCAGCAGTATTCCAAATGTGACCGAACCAAAGTCCTATACAACTGTAATACGGCCTTATGCAATAGATTCCAACAGATTCCCTCCTGTGGGTGACGAGTTAACCACTGTGGTTCTCCACTTCTTAAATTGTTATAATGCAGGAAGGAAAGTATGCTGTCTGCCTTCTTGATCATTCTATCGACCTGCCACTTTCAGCGAACAATGGACCTGAACACGCAAATCTCTCTGTACATCAATTTTCCCCAGGGCTTTTTCCACTTACTGTATAATTAGTTCTCGAATTGGTTCTTCCAAAATGCATCACCTCACATCTGCCTTTTCTCCACCCAACTCTCCAATCTATCTGCATTCAGCTGTGTTCTCTGACAGTCCCCTCAACTTTCTGCTCCTCTAACAATCTAAGTGTCATCTGCAAATTTGCTAATCAGACCACGTATACCTTTCTTCAGACTATGTAAGTATATCACAAAAAAAAACAGTAGTCCTAGCACGGATCCCTGTGAAACACCACACAGAACAGTTCTCCATTTTGAGAAACTCCCCTCCATTACTGCTCTCTATCTCCTGTTACCCAGCTACTCCTCTATCCATCTAGCTAGGACACCCTGGAATCCTGCGACTTCGCCTTCTCCATCAGTCTATCTCATCAAACGCCTTACTGATGTCCACACCTCCCACAGGACTGCCTCACACTGATCAGAAGTAAACTCCATCTGCTATTACACTCCTCAGTTTATATCTGATCTATATCAGACTCTAGTCTGAGAACATCCGCTTCACTGTGGACTACACCCTCACGTTTCCTGTCATCTGCAACCCGACTAATGATACCTTATGTTTTCACATCCGAATCATTAATGTACATAATGAACAGCGATGGAGCCTGTACAGATTATTGTGGTGCCCCCGCTGGGAAAATGCTTTCAATCACAAAACCAACCCTCCACCAATTATGGATACGATTTCCCAACTTGCCTTGGATCGGCTGGACTCTTCCCTTTTGGACAAGCTTTCTATGTGGGACCTTGTCAAAAGGCCTTAATGAACTCCATGGAAGCCACATCATCTGCACTATTCTCATAAATATTTTCAGAAACCACTTCAAACCTCAGCTGAATTCATCTGACAGCGTCTTCCTCTACCAAATCTATGCTGACTATCCATAATCAATTATTGCCTTTTGGGATGGTGATCCATCCTGTCCCTCAGAATTATTCTCAATAATTTCCCTTCCAATGTTGTCAGACTATCTGCTCTGTAATTACCTAGCCTATCCTTGACCACCCTTTTTGAACAGAGCAACCACATTACCAATCCTCCAGTCAGTCGGCACTTCACCGGCGACCACAATCTCCTCCCTTACCTCACATAGCAGCCTGGCATACATTCCATTAGCACTGGAGATTTCTTCACCTTTATGTGTGTGAAAACATTTATTACCTCCTCCTTACTGTGTGGAGTTTGCACATTCTCCCCGTGTCTGCGTGGGTTTCCTCCGGGTGCACCGGTTTCCTCCCACAGTCCAAAGATGTGCAGGTCAGGTGAATTGGCTATGCTAAATTGCCCATAGTGTTAGGTAAAAGGGGTAAATGTAGGGGTATGGGTGTTTTGCGCCTCGGCGGGTCGGTTAGGACTTGTTGGGCCGAAAGGCCTGTTTCCACACTGTAAGTGATCTAATCTAATCTAATCTAATCTAATCTAATCTAATCTAATCTAATCTTATTGATCTTAACATGTTCTAGCACCTCAGCATCCCAACTGAAATCCCCAGCAACAATGCCTTTCTCCTGTGTGAATGCAGGTAAGAAGTGTTCATTGAAGACCTCATCTAATCCCTCTGGCTCCATGCACAGATTGTCCCTTTGGTTTCTAAGACTCCCCACAACTTAGTTGGGAATCATCTTACTCTTACTATTGGCGTAAAATACCTTGTGGCTTTTCGAATGCTGTGAGAAGCTCGGGAAGAGATTGCAGGGCCCTTTGCAGATATATTTGTATCATCAACAGTCCCCATGAAATGCTGGAAGAATGGCTAATACTTGTCCATCAGTTAAAGGCTGCAAGGAGACGCCAGGAAATGACAGACCACTGAGACAGACATCGGTGGTGCGTAAATTGTTGGAATAGATTCGAAGAAATTCATGCAGATGGGAAAGCAATGGCAGATTTAGGATAGTCAGTGTGGGTTTATGTGTGAGAAATGATATCCCACAAACCTGATTGAGTTTTTGAGGAAATGGACAGGAGGAAGAGTGGGAGATGGTGTGTAAAAGGTTCTGCATAGTCGACTGGTTAATTAGTTGGGATCCAGAGAGAGCTGCACTAATGGATACAAAGTTGGTTTAATGGTAGACGACAGAGGGTAGTGGCATGGGTTTGTTGTTCTGAATGGACATTGTGACGATTAGTGTGTGGCAACGATTGCCGCTGGATCAGTGGGCGGCACAGTGGCACAGTGGTTAGCACTGTTGCCTCACAGCGCCAGAAACCCGGGTTCAATTCCCGCCTCAGGCGACTGACTGTGTGGAGTTTGCACTTCCTTCCAATGTCTGCGTGGGTTTCCTCTGTGTTTCCTCCGGATACTCCGGTTTCCTCCCACAGTCACAAAGATGTGCAGGTCATGTGAATTGGCCATGCTAAATTGCCCGTAGTGTTCGGTAAGGGGTAAATGTAGGGGTATGGGTCGGTTACGCTTCAGCGGGTCGGTGTGGACTTGTTGGGCCGAAGGGCCTGTTTCCACACTGTAATGTAATCTAATCTCGACTGTTTAATCTTCATTTATATAAACGATTTCGAGAAGAATACAGGAGGCATAGTTAGTACATTTATGGGTGACACTAAAGTTAGCGTCAGATGGTCAGTGAAGAAGGTTCTCTCATGTTACCATGGGATGTTGATCAGGTGGGTCAGTGGGCTGAGGACCAGCAGATGGAGTTTAATTTAATTTCATGCGAGGAGTTGTATTTCAGTCAGGGGAAACAGAGTAGGACAAAACAGTTAATGGTGCAGCTCTGAGAAATATTTTCAAAGAGAGAGAGATGGGTACTGGTACACAGTTGCTTGGATGTGGTGTCACAGGTAGACAGGGTGGGGTAGAAGGCATTTAGATCCATTTACCTTCATTTGTCAGAGCTTGCGAGACTGAGTTGGGACACCATATTGTGGCTGCACAGTATATTGGTGAGACCATTTGTAACAATTTAATGATGACCATAAAAGCATTGTTAATCATCAGGAAAATCTCATCTGGTCCACTTATACCCTGAAGAGAAGGACATCTGACATTCTAACTCGGTTTGGCTGAGACGTGTTTCCAAACCCACAGCCACATGGCTAACTCTGAGCTGCCCTCTTGCAATTATCAGTGGGTAATGAAACCTGATCCAGCCAGTGACACCCACATCCCAAAAGGGGATATTTCCCTCCCTACTTCACATCTGACACCAGCGTGGAGTTGGTCTTTAACCTGCAGATTGGGAATGTTTGTGTGCGTGTGGAGGTATGAGTGTTCAGGTGTGTGTGTGTGTGTGTGTGTGTGTGTGTGTGTGTGTGTGTGTGTGTGTGTGTGTGTGTGTGTGTGTGTGTGTGTGTGTGTGTGTGTGTGTGTGTGTGTGTGTGTGTGTGTGTGTGTGTGTGTGTGTGTGTGTGTGTGTGTGTGTGGTGGTATGAATGTTCAGTTCTGTGTGTATGCGTTGGCAGCTCTTCGTCAAGCAGAACAACCCTCGCTTATCACTGTATCTTTCTCCTGTCCCTAAAGCATTCCTTATGTCTGTAACTGCCTTCGGCCCAAATATCCTCGTGTTCCTCCGATTTATGCCAATATCGAACCTCCTGTATCGCCTCCTGCCCTGTTAATATCTGGTCAAAACCCAGTGACACTTTCTATCTCGATAAACTAGTTTGAGTCCCACAACTTGCTCTGTATTTGTAATTCTTTTTCAGTCCCATAACCCTCCATATCTCTTGAACCAACTCCAGCACAGATTGTCCTCCCTCACTCTGTGAACTCTGCCTGCCACAACAATCCATATCGGCTTTTTATTGTCATTGAGGCCCTTATCACACTTCATGTATCTGTCAGCACATCCAGTACAGTTACGTCTCCCTTACCATCTCATTAAACCCAAACAATGTTTCCGCTTCCTACAACACTTATCTTGCAGTGAGAACCCTTGCTCTCCCTTTAACACCTGCTTCAATGTTTTGATCGCTCTTTTGTCAGTTTCTGAGACGCTCTGCCTTCAGAATTATTAGCTTTTATTGACAGTCTTCGCAGCCTGTTTTATTCTAATATGATCCTTAAAGATCCGAGGAAGTCACTGATTGGTATTTCTTGCTGAAGTTTGGTCTGTGCGAAGGGATGGTCCTTTTGTTGAATATTTTCTTGCTGTTAATTTAGAGCCGTACATTTCAGTCTGTTTACCCTGTTAACCTTGGGCAATTCTCCCCTCATAACCATGTGGTTTGCTTTGTTTCAATTTCAGACTGTTGGTTGTACTTGGAGAGGTCATTGTGGAACTTCATAATCCGTTTGAATTCCACATTATCACCCAAACCCCCCTGGGCCCCATCCCACTGCTGGCCAAGGACAGAGTGACTCTGATCAAAGACAAAGAAACCATTACACAATGCGCGGGGGTGGGGGGGAGCACTTCAGAGACGTCCTCAACCAGGGCTCTGTCATCGATCTGAATGTACTTGACCGTATGCCACAGCACGCTACACACCACGGGCTCAGCAATGCCCCAGGCCCACATGAAGTAGAGAAGGCTGTCCGCCAGCTCAAGAACAACAAGGCTGCTGGAGCAGACAGTCTCCCTGCTGAGCTATTGAAATGCGGAGGCACAGAGCTCTTGCAGCTACTCCAGATCCTGAGCCAACATAACTCTCCACTCCAGAGAGACGAGGCAGCACAGGCCAGGGATGGAGACTAGGATTTTCCAGATCTCTGTGGGATTCAGGGCCATTCTCCATATGTAACCCTCACTGTATCAGTCTTTTTTTCCATTTTGTCTCTCTTCAGTAGGTATTCAGGAAGTTCCTGACTCAATAGAGTTCCCAGCTGCTGGGTGTCTCATTGAAGATGGTAGGTCAGCCAAAGAGACAAAGGGCAGGGAGACTTGGAGCCTTCAATAAATCCTGAACTGAGGTAAGATCACTCACAGTGCACAGCGCAGTGAGCAATGAGAGGGCTCCAAACATCGGCCAACATGGCATGACATAGTTACAGTGCTGGAGGTGGAGCACAGTACAGACACACCTCAGGCTCAATCACCGCTCCTCCTTTAACTTACGTTGCACTGAGACAGCATTGGAAATTCAGAGTTATTAATCCAGGTCTTAATTAGTAAGCATCCGTACAACAGAGGGAAAAGCAGGCGTCCTACAAGAGGGTGGGAATGCTGACTGAGATCTTTCTGTTCTGTGTTCCCTCTCCAACACTATCTATGGCATGTCTGATGGACCAGTCTCTTCAAAAATTTGTAATTCCTACATTTGTTCCTATCCTTGTAACCTCCTCCTTTCCCTATAGTCCCTCCCCATATTTGAAATGTACTGCATTCCAGACTACCACCCTATCGCTGTAAGTTGCTTCAGTGTCTACAACATGCCTTACCTCGATAGTCTCTTCTTCCAGTAACTTAATACAGATTCATACAGGACGAAAACAGAACCATCGGCCCGACTATGATGAACAGGTTTCCCAAACTGAATGAGGCCCATGGCCCTTCAAACCTTCTCCTCTCCATGTACCTGCCGAAATGTCTTTTCCATGTTGTAATTGTTCTTGTTTCTCCATGTGCCACTGGCATTCCTTTCCATCTATGCACCTTTCACTGTGGATAATGTTGCCCCTCAGCTCCCTCGCTGCTCTCTCCCCTCACGTTTATGCCTCTAGTTTTGGACTCACCTACCATTGGCTATTCACCTTCCTTATGGACAGCATTGTTTTACAAACCTTTATAAGATCAACCCGTAGACTCCTCTGCTGAAGGGAAATATTGAGGACAATATTAAAAATATCTCCAACTGATGTACTCAATGCTCTGATCCATAAAGGTAAGTGTGCCAAATGCTGCTTTCCCTACTCACAGGTTCCACCAGGCCCCGGGAACTTATCAACCTTCAGACCTAACAGTCTCTCCAACACCAATTCCTCGTAAATATAAATTCCCTTATGTTAAGGTCCTTCAACCACTGTTACCTCAGGGAGATTGCTTATGTCTTCCCCAGTGAAGTCAGATCTGAAGTACCAACACAATTCTTCTGCCATTTCTTTGTTCCCCGTAATATATTCCACTGTTTGCGTCTTCAATGTCCCAATTTTAGTCTTAACCATTTTTTTGCCTTTCAAATAACTAAATAATTGCTTTTACTATCCTCCTTTATATTATTGCCAGTTTACCTTCGTACCTCATTTTTTTCCTCTGCGTATTTCCTTCTTAGAAATCCTCTGTTGTTCTTTAAAGCTTCCCAGTCCTCCGTTTTCCCACTTATCTTTGCTATGTTATACTTTCTCTCTATTAACTTTATATGTTTCTTAACTTCCCTAGTCAGCCACGGCCACCCATGCCTCCTCCTAAGATCTTTCTTCCTTATTGGAATGAACTGATCCTGCAACTTCTGCATTATACATAGAAATATCCGCCATTGTTCCTCCACTGTCATCCCTGCTAAGGTATTGCACCATTGAATTTTGGCCAGCACCTCCCTCATAGCTCCATTTTCCCCTTTATTCAGCAGAAATATTGTCACTTCCGATTGTACCCTCTCCCTCTCAAATTGCAGATTGAAGCTTACTGTAATATGGTCACGACTTCCCAATGGCTCCTTCACTTCGAGGTCCCTGACCAATTCTGGTTCCTTTTTCAATACCAGATCCAGAATTGCCTTCTCCCTGGTCGGCTCCAGCACCAGCTGTTATAAGAATCCATCTCTGAGGCACTCCCCAAAGTCTCTTTCTTGAGATCCAATACCATCCTGATTGTCCCAGTCTACCTGCATGTTGACATCCCCCATAACAACTGTAGTAACATCTTTGCGACAGGCCAATTTTGGGTCCGGATTTAACTTGCATCCTACATACAGACGACTGTTTGGAGTCCTGTAGATAACTCCCAAGAGGGTCATTTTAGCCTTAGTATTACTCATCTCTATCCACACTGACTCTGCATTCCCTGATTCTAGATACCCCCGCGCAAGGGACTGAATATCATCCCTTACCAACATGGCCACGCCACCCCCTCTGCCCGTCAGTCTGTCCTTATGATAGCACGTGTAGCCTTGAATATTCATTTCCCAGGCCCTATCCACTTGAAGCCACATCTCAGTTATCCCCTTAATATCGTATCTGCCAATTTCCAAAAGAGCGTCGAGCTCATCCATCTTATTTCTAATGCTTCGTGCATTCATGTATAGTATTATTAGTTTGTTACTGCCCTCCCCCTTCCCATCAACTCCTATTTCACTCAACCTTACAGCATGATCCCTTTCTGAGTTTTCTGCCTCATTGATACAGTTGTCTTTCTTGACTTCCCTTGTTCTAACTTGCCCTCCAATTTCCTTCTTAAGCATCCAGTTTGTCCGCTACACCCCCCCCCCCCCCCGCTAATTAGTTTAAACCTGCCAGAATGCTGGTCCCTAACCTATTAAGGTGCAATCGTCTCTCTTGTAGAATTTGTGCTTACCACAAAACATACCCCAGTGGTCCAAGAATTTAAATCCTTGCTTCCTGCACCAGTTCCCTAGCCACACGTTCAAGTCCATTATCTCCCTGTTTCTGGCCTCACCAGCCCGAGGAACTGGAAGCAAACCGGAGATAACCACCTTGGACGTCCTGCTTTTCAGCCTTCTTCCTCGTTCCGCTGTAGTATATTCCTCCTCTTCTTCCGACATCATTTGTGCTGACATGTACCACCACCTCTGGCTTTCACCTACGTCTTTGAGGATTTCCTTCACTCTGTCTGTGGTGTCTTTCACCCTGGCACCAGGAAGGCCACACACCATCCTTAAGTCCCGCCTGCTGCCACAAAAACCTCGGTCAGTTCCTCTCACTATGCAGTCCTGTATTACCATGGCTCTGTGCTATGTCCGACTCTTCCATGCCAACTTTTGATTGACAGACCTGGATGCCTCGCGGACTGGCAGTGTCATCTGTCTCTACTGTTTCCAAAAGATTCAACTTGCTCCTGACAGGTACTTCCCCCGGAATCTCTCGCACCTGTCTCGTCTCTGCTTTCCTCATCGTCTGCTTTCTTCTGCTCTCTTCTGGTACGATTGGTGTAATAGCCTCGCTGAAGGTCTTGACCAGAAAGATCTCGTTCTCTCGGATGAGCCTAAGGTCCTCGAGTTCCTTCATCAGTGCTGCAATATGCTCTGTCAGTAGCTGAACGTGCACACACTTTCCACACTTCTACGAGCCAGACAAACCAAAGTTGGTGACCTCCCACATCAAGCACGTAGCACACTGAACCAGCTGGGCAGTCATGTCTTCAACCACATCCACTGTGGTGTAATCACTTCACTCAACTTCCTTGTCAAAGACTCCTGAGCTAAAGCCTCACTCTTCAATCCACAGGAACTTCCTTGGACCCTCTTTTTGGGGCAAGTCTGTGGACCTTTAATTTAGGTTAGAGGAGGAGGGAGGCCCTACTTTGTAGGACCTGGGGTCTAGAGCACACCCACTCAAATAACAATCACTTACCTTCCCGACCGGCTTTGCGCTCTGCCTTCACTTCCGCCCAGCTCCCGCCGGTCTCTGATGCAGAGCTGTGAGAGATGAAGAAATGGTGACGCTGAAACACGAGGAGTGGCAGCGATCACTTATTTCCAAAATAGACATTGATAGTGTGAGAATTTCCATACTGTAACCAGGATTGATTGGTTTGATTTATTGCTACGTGCTCCTCAGTACAGGGAAAAACTTTATTTATGAGCATTGGAGGGAGATCATAGTAAGCATGAACAGACAGATCACAGGGTGGACATAGGCTGAGACAGAGTAAGGCATACAGGTTACTCTGCACAGGATGTGCACTCGACAAATCAACATGAACACGATCAGCATTATTTGAACTTAGAGTCCATTAATCCGTCTAACGTGGCTTTCCTAATGGTTCATATGTCTAAATTAACTCTCCCCACGTTATTGTGATGTCCGCATGTGAACCCGTACTGAATGTCATGTTGTTCACAATCCCTGGCAACAGCCACAATACCTTCATTCTGAAACAGGTAGCCATTCCCACCAGCTTCCGCCCTACATAGAGAACACTCGTCTATCTTCTCGGAGATGGAAGGTGCCTTCTTGAGACTTCACAAAAGACATATGGCTTCCCTCCTCATCATTAGAAAACTACGTTAAAGTCCAACCTGTGTATCATGAGCAACGGAGCCACGAGGAACGACATGGAGCAGCCTGTCTGTGTAGCCTCTGCTCCACTGGTTCATCATGTTGGAGCATCTATTATGAGACAGTGAGGACAGTCGATGCTGGAGATCAGAGTAGACAATGGTTTGCTCGAAAAGCACAACACGTCAGGCAGCATCCGAGAAGCAGGAGAATCGACGTTCCGGGCATAAGCCATTCATTAGGAATCAGCGTCAATTGCCTAATTCTGTCCCTGTGTAATTGCGTTGATGGGGAAATGGCCTCGTACTGTTCTTGCCTGAGTGGCTCAAGGGGCTGAATGGCTTCCTATTGTTCAATGTAAGCGACTCAAGGGGATGAATGACTACTTCCTCATCCGATTGGACAGGGCCAAGTGCCTGATTGGGTTACCCCTGGTTCCTGTTTGACCGCTTGATGTGCTGACAAGTGTGATGATGCTGTAGCTTTAAGAGGTTATCTTGTCCTGGTTTCTTTTTAAGAAAGAGATTGAATGATCGTTACCATGCTGACTAGTTAAGACCACTAAAGCAAACAGTTAGGGAAGCCTTAATTTATTTTAGTACAGCCCGAATGGGTGTGACCAGCTCTCACAGGTTCGGATCTCTGGGTTTTGTTTTCTCAGGAACATCAGAAGCTATTGGGGTCTCCACAGAATTGGAACCTTCAGTGGATGTTTCATGGCTGCTACTCTCTCTGAATTTTCTCTTCATGATGTTTTTAACTACTGGATTGGAGAAATGTTTGTGACAAGCTGTGTCTGAATATTCCTTTCTGCCAGGGGCTGTGTTTATGGGATTTTCCTATATTGGAATAGTTCCTAGATCTATTATTCTGTTAACTTGTCCCATAGACCTTCGTTATTCTAAATTCTTCTTTCTCTGGTTTCATTTTATCCTTCGTGTTTAAGTAGATGGTGTTTTGCTTCATACCGAGTAGTTTGACCAGTCACACTGCATCTGGAACAGACACTTTACATTTCCTTCAAAATAAAATAAAACATCAGAGTCTAGGCTACCACCTTCAAATATTGTGGAGGGGCTCTGGGGTGATCCATCACACTAGACTCCTTCTCTTCCTGAGTAATAGGCTGGAGGCACTGAATGGGCTGTCCCTGTTCTTCTCCAATAGAATCAATTGGCTGAATGACTTGCTCATATTTCTGTGAAACCAGCGTGAGGTGCTGAATGAACTCTTGTTTTACTGTGGCAATGTGCAGTGTCTGGCAGTGCTGTTACATGAATTTTACGGACCATTTAACAGCAGAATCCTCAATGGAGTCCGGGTCTTGCTGCATATGAACACAGACCAGTTTACGAGCTGACAGGGGAAAGATTATTCTGAACATTGTAGAATCTTCAGTGACTATCACTACTTCTGATCCTATGGTGGGGATGGTGGGAGTGGGGAGACGTTGATGAAGCATCTGACGATGTTTGTGAAGGGGATGCTACCTTGATGATGTCCCACAGAGGTGATCCAGGACTGAGATGATGAACATCTTCCTTTGTGCCATGTTTGACACCAAACACTGGAGAGTTTACAATGATTCTCATTAAGTCCAGTTTTGATAAGCTCCTCTATGTCAACAGAAGCCAACCACTGCCTTGATATCAGGGCCAGTCATTTGTACCTGAACCCTTGTGTCAACCTCTTTTGTTCATATCAAGAGGTCAAGATATAGGAGAAGCAAGCTTTTTCTTCAAACAGGTGGTATTGAATGTCAGGATTTCTCTTCTCAAGAGTGTTGGGGGAGCTAGATGACTGAAAGCATTTGAAGAGGAGGTAGATAGATATTAACCTGTCAGAGAGTTGAGGACTATGAAGAATTGGGTATGAAAGGATTTGAGACCAAGAGCAGATCAGTCATAATTTTAGTGAAGGACAAAGCAGGCTTGGGCGGTGAACGACCTGCCCCTGATTCTGATGTTCTCACATTCTGTTTTGGAAAGTTAGTGGGTGTTATTTTCCTGGAAGGTATTTTATTGAATAGTGCAGTGAGGGAGACCAGAGGATTTCCTGAGCCATCTCTGGGTGAGGTATAGGGGCTGTATTCACAGTAAATCTATGTCTACAAAATGACCAACAAATGAAGCACAAGTTGCTAAGAGGGGAAGCTCTATAAATAGAGATGAGGGGCCTCTTTCATACCCAGCCTGGGTTTTCTAACTAAATTTCCCAAATCCCTTCAAAGCGTGTGTGACAGTCGTGAAGGGCCGAATGGTCTCCTCTCTTTCTGTGCACCAGATTATAGCAGGAAATAGCCTCCCACTGCTCCTGTCTCGCAGGTTTGAGGGGCTGAATGGAACACAGGAACATGGTACTGAGGAGCAGGAGTGGGTCATTAGACACTTTGAGCCTTCTCCACCAGGCACTAAGAGTGTGGCTGATCAGGTTGTGGTCTCAGCCCCACTTTCCTGTCTGTATCCCATTATCCATGACTCACTTCCCTGTCAAATATTTAACTAATGCAGCTTTCAATCAATGTGAACACAGAGACACGATAAACTTTCAGTGAAGAGAAATCTGACTTGAAATGTCCTATCAGAATTTTTCGTCCTCTTATAGAATCAGAGAGTCATGCAAAATGGAAACAGAGCGGTTAGTCCAATCTGTTCACTCCGATCAGATATCAAATCTGATCAAGTCCCATTTGTCAGCATTTGGCCAATATCCCTCCTCTTTCAGATACTTCTTAAATGTGCGATTGTAACCGCCTTCAGCACTTCCTCTGACAGCAATTTCTGTACTCACACCACTCTCTGTGTGAAACATTTATCTTCAGGTCCCTTCTAAATCATTCGCCCTCTCCCCTTCAACCTATGCCCTCTTGTTCTGGTCTCCCCTATCCTGGGGAGCAGAACGTGGCTGTTCAGAATATCCATGACCCTGATGGTTTTATAAACTTCTATAATGTCACCCCTCGGCCTCCAACACTCCAGGGGGAGACACCTCAACCTATTCATCCTCTCTGTAACGCTCAAACCCTCCAGTCCTGGAACATCCGTGTCAATCATTTCTGCAGACAACCGACCTGTGTGCAGTATTCTTAAAGTGGCCTCACCAACATCCTGTACAGATGCAACATACCACCACAACTCCTATACTCAATGCTCTGATTGATTAAGGCAAATGTGCCAAATGTGTTCTGCACCACATTGTCGACCTGCGACTCCACTTTTAAGGAACAAATAAACCTGCAGCCCTCGGTCCCTTTGTTCCACAACATCCCCCAGAACCTGACAATGAAGTGTATAATTTCTGTCCTGATTTGCATTCCAAAAATGCAAAACCTCGTATTTATCTAAATTAAACTTTATCTGTCACTCCTTGCCCATTTGCCCCATCTAATTTTCGTCTCGTTGTACTCTGAGATAATCTACTACACCACCTTTCTGATGTAATCTGTGAATTTGCTAACTATGGCCCCAATATTCACATCCATATCCTTTATATAATTAATGAAATGCAGTGAACTCAGTACTGATTCTTGCAGCACACTGCTGCTCACAAGCCTCCAGGCCGAAAAATATCACTCTTCCTTCAAGCCAATTGTGACTAGATTCCTCTGTATCCCATGTGACCTAACCTTACTAATCTGTCTACCATTCGGAATGTTATGAACACCTTGCTGAGGCCTATGTAGACAAAGTCTACCAAACTGCCTTCATCAATCTTTTTGTCACCTCTTCATAAAACTCAATCAAATTAATGAGACATGATTTCCCATGCAGAAAGCCACGTTGTCTAACCCGATCAGCCCTTGCCTTCCCAAATGTATGAAAATGCTATCCCTCAGAATCCCCTCCAACAACTTATCCACCACTGACATCTATAGTTCCCCGGCTTTTGGGGTCACTGTTTCCTTTTCTAGTCCCACTCCTCCACTGCTCACAACAAATGTTAAATGTAACCATGTTGGTGATATGACCGATGATATCGGTCACAGACTGGGTCAGGGTCAGTTTTAGGAGCAAGTCAGGCTAGTTTCTTTAATCTGCAAAATTAGCACGTTTATGATCCAGAGCCATGTTACTCAAACTATGATGGAAATATGAATAGCAAACTGTTTGGATATTGCAAATATAGAATCGATATTTGCATTTTTAAATACACTGCCACACATAAACACTGCAATTTCAAATTGGAAGAACCTTGTCCAGATATTAGTGTAACTCTTGACAAAAGGAAAATTTGAGAGTTAGTCGAAAATGTTATTCTGCTTCTGAAGACATGCTACTCACACAAGTTGCTAGCAATGGGATTTTATCCTGGAACAGTTGGATTGGCTGAATTCCCTTTGCATTTGGCAGTGAGGAGATTCCAATGAATTCTGATCATGGATTGCCCCAAGGGTAGTACGGTGGCTCAGTGGTTAGCCTCGCAGCACCAGGGACATGGCTTCAAGTCCAGCCTCGGACGACACTCTGTGTGGAGTTTGCACATTTTCCCCTTATCTGTGTGAGCTTCTAATGGGTGCTCCGGTTTCCTCCCACGGTCCAAAGCTGTGCATGTCATTTGGATTGCTTATGCTAAATTGTGCATAGTGTTCAGGGGTTTCTAGGTTAAATGCATTAGTCAGGCTAAATGTAAGGGAACGGGTCTGGGAAGTTTGGCATGGACGTTTACGGCTGAAGGGCCTGTTTCCACTCTGCAGGAATTCTATAAAAATAAGAATCGTAACGCTGACTGTTGAGGGTTTTTTTTAGCTCACACACATTGTTGTGATGAGGAACAATGAAGGAGAGAGAGTGCAATCGGCTGTTCCTTCTCGGGCAGATTACATTTTCTCCCACACTGAGTTGAATCACACAATAATGTCATGCTCTCCCAAACTGGACCATGTGAGGTTTCTTTGTACATTGTCCAAACTATGTCTCCATCACATTCCCTGCTCCATGTGAGTGCATTATTGCTGTTGTCATGCACAGAGCCATACACTTAGCAGAAAATGATCTCAGTCGATTTGAAGATATGTTTATATGTTAAGTGTCATTAAAAAATAAAATGTTTAATGTATTCAGAAAATTGTGTCAAAAATGAATGCATTTTGTAACAAATACAGAAATTCCTGGAAAAGCTCGGCAGGTCTGTCAGCATCCAGATGTCTTTTCCATGTTGTAGTTGTACCAGCCTCCATCACTTCCTCTGACAGCTCATTAAATACGCACACTACACACTGTGTGAAAAGGTGCCCTAGGGCTCGTCAAAATCTTTCCCCTCTCACTTTCAATCAAAGTCCTCTAGTTTTGGACGCCCCTAACCTGAGGAGAAGCCCTGCCTACTCACTCTATCCATGACCATTATGATTTTATTAACCTCTACTGCTCCGAAATGTGACTTCAATCAACACGAATGGCTGTACTTTCAGTCATCCCTGGCCGAAATTCTGAAATTCAATACTGACACCTCTTCCTTCTCCATCAAGTCACAATTTTAAATCCATTTTTAATCAGTTTGTTCAAATATATTATGAAACATTTCTGTGGGATTCACACCTAGACCTTTGTGCCCAGAGGTAGGGACACTAGCACTACTCGGCAATACCCATAAAGCTGTAGCACTATTCTCCTGTGTGTTTGCTCATCAGCATGTTCTGACATGCTGTGACATACCTCTGCAACAGGCAGGACATGAATCCAGACCTTCTAGTCCAGAGCTAGGAACACCACCACACAAGTTCAGGAATTGAAATCAAATCCAGAGTTTTGGCTCAGAGGCGGGGACACTACCCACTACACTACCAAATCCAGATTTTGGGTCATATTTTAAGTGCCAGCTTTCAGCTCGGTGTGGATTTACTATAATGGAGTTACCATTACTAAACGACACAAAACTCTTTGTATTGTTAAACAGTTGCAAGATATTTGTCTCAACTATAGGATGTTGAGTGCGCGTGCTGTGCCATTGAAATTAACAATGAACATCCTTAATTGCTATTATCTGTAGTCTGCAATATTAGGGAAAGACATCCTGCAGACACACTCTGCCCAATGAAGGGTGTCAAATAGATATTTATTACTGAACACCAGAGATGAAGAAAGACCATAATTTCTGGCCCCAAAATACCAATCACTATTACCCACATCTAGCGTGTGACTGCCCTATTCCGAAAACCATGAAATGATACCAGGCCGCTGATTACTGTCCGGCATTTCCTGCCCACTGACTCTGTCTGCAATCTGTCCCTCCTCCCCCTAACCACAAAAAGCAAACCAAGCTCAGTGTCTTTGTGAAAATCAAGACTGAAGTGTGCAGTCTTCCTGGAGAGGGGGAGAGAATTTTAAATTAAACAGGGAAGGTGAGGAGGTGGTAATAACACTCACTGAGCTGAGAAGTGGCAGATGGAGTTTAGTTTGGAGTAATGCGAGGTATTGGATTTTGTAAATCAAACAAGAGCAGGACCTATACAATTAAAGGTATGACCTTTGGCAGTGTTGTAGAACAGAGACCTCGGCCGTCTGGTATAAATATTTAAAATTTGCATCCCATATAGATAGTGTGGTTAAGAAGGTGTTTATCACACTTGTTTTCATTGGTCAGACCTTTGAGTATCGGAATTGGGATGTCATGTTGTGGTTGTACAGGACATTGGTGAGACCACTTCTGGAATACTGTGTCCAGTCTGGTCACCCTGCCCGCTCATTCCATAGACACACCACCTTCTGGGTGAAAGAGCTGCCCCTTAGGTCGCTTTTAAATTTTTCCCCTCTCACCTTAAAAGTATTTCCTCTAGTTTTCGACTCCCCTCCCCTTAGGAAATATTTTGATTTTTCACTTTGATATTATTGACCTTGATATTATTAAGCTGGACAGGGTTCAGAAGAGATGAACGTGGATGTCGTTGGGAATGGAGGGAGTGAGCGATAAGAAGAGGCTGGATTTTCTGGGGCTTTTTTCACTGCAGAGGATGAGATTAAGGGGTAACTGCCCAGAAGTTTACAAAATCGTGAGGGGTACAGATAAGCAGAAGGGCTGATGTATTTTCCCTCGGATTGGGGATTCAAAACTGAGGGATATTTGAAGGTGCGAGGAAAAAAGATTTACATAATCATAAAAGGTAATTATTGGCTTGTGTGTGGAATGAACTTGCAAAGCAAGTGATGAAAGCAGGGACAGTTACAACTTTTAAAGGACATTAAGATCAGTGCATGGATAATACATCCATTTGGATGGTGCTGTGACCACCTGCCCTCTCCCTCCGCCTCTCTGAATGGATCCCAGTTGGTTTTTACTCTGTGCCAATGCCTGTGCAGTGGCGTAGCGAGGCCAGCAGAGGGTGGCATTGCATCACCTTAAGAATCGCAGAGACTGCTAGACCAGCCCACACAGAGATACACAGAAACACACACAGGAATTGTTAGGACACGGCATTGAGCTCATCTGGTAATTTAAACTAAACATTAAAGAAATGCTCAATTTGCCTCGTAAACTGTTAAAATATGAGTGACAGAGAACTCCCAAATTCCACTGTTTATATAAAAACATCAATTTATTTTTAAACTCTGAAAGTGAACATTTTACATCAAGCATTCACACTCTGAGACCCACTTTCTCTTCACTGCTTATTGCCCCACTCCAACTCTATAATAATATACTCTTTCAATCAGACATTTATTAAAATTACATCAACGTAATTTCAAAACCACACAGCAGCTTTTGTTTTTCTTCCAGCTGTAGATCTCCCTGGGCCTTTTCCTTTCTTTTTACTGCGGATATTTTTCATATGAGAAGGTACCTTTGATAGAACGTGTTTCCATGTCTCTTGGATCTGCGTTGATGGCATTTCCTTGGTCTGCAGTTTTCAAAATGCCTGCATTTTAGATGTCCACAAAGTCGGATTATCTCATTTGTTTGTTTTTTGAAAAACAATTAATTCAAACTTGATTTGGTTTTTAGTATCCTGGGGCATAAATTAAATTGATGGGTAAAATTATAATTGTTGTCCAAAGAGCAACCATCCCAGGGATCTATTTTACAGCCAAATGTGACAAATTTTCAATTGTCCTTGACACTCTGGGTCTGCCATCCTCTCATATACATGGGTGCTTGTAAGCCATCAGTTAAGAAAATCATTCATTCTTTCTTAAATGTACAGTACGCACTTTCAACTCAATAAGATTAATACCATTATGTCAATATGAATAAGTGGAGCCTATCCAGATTTCTCTTGCTCCATGGTTTATCAATCTTTCAGTCACTCCGTCTGGTGTGTGTCTGGATTTTTGTTGCTCTGTTGACAACATCTCATTATTTGACTCCCACCGTGGGAATATAGCAGTATTTCACTTGCTCAAACTCGTGCGTGGGGCAGGGTTTCAGTTGTTTCTTGGGGACTGTGATGCTGTGACAATCTCAGTGTTTGCAGATGGCACCAAACCTGGAAAAACTGTAAAGTCAATGCAGGACAGTGTGGAACTCTGACAGGACAATCACACGTTGGTGTAGTGTTCAGATGCATGGCAGCTGGGAATCAATGCAGAGCAGTGTGAGGTGATGCACTTTGATTGGAAGAACATTGAAAGACATTTTAAAACAGGTTGTACCGTTATAAAGGGGGTGCAGGAGCAGAGAGTCCTGGCTGCAGATAAGCACAGATTATTGAAGATGTCAGGACAAGTGGGGAGAACAGTTACTATCACAGATTAGTTTCAGTATCTAAGCTGTTTACAGGAGGAGGTGTAGGACGGAGTCTTGGTGCTCCCTTCCTGGGAGGTGGGGGAGATGATGTGTTGTGAGCCCACCCTCCAGCCCAGCGATACCGTGGGGATTCCATTTGTACCAGCTCGACACAAAAGGGAGATGGCAACAGGGCCACGGTTTCTAAGTTGTGCCGAGGGGAAACGGAGCTGCCAGTGGGTTTAAAGTGAGAATAGCCCTTAACTGAACATTGCTCCTTACTCGTTTAGTGGGACGTGGATGTTTCAGAATCTCCACACGAGGCGTCCCGGTGCTATCCAGCTCGTACCAGGTTCCTCCCCACATGGTGGGTGGATTGGTGTGAGGGAATGGATATCGGGCACTCCAACACCCGGCTTGGCCCTTTCTGCCCTATTCTAGGCTGTTTCTCCTGGAATGGGAAAAAGGGAGGGAGGGAGTGAGGGTGGGAGTGGGTGTCCCTGCTGTTAGTGCTGGTGTAGGTGTGGGGGGTGCGGGAATGGTGAGGTGTCAGGAGAGAGTCAGTCCACAGCGTTTTATGCATGCAGTGTTGCTCGTGTAGGGGGTAAAGTGGAGGGGGAGAGATAGGTAGAGAGAGAGAGAGAGAGAGAGAGAGAGAAAGAGAGAGAGAGAGAGAGGGGAAGGTGTTGGCCTGTAGTATAGAGAATGGTGGAGCATGATCTTTTTTCGGGGGTAGGCGCTATAACAGATTTTCAGTGAGTGTGAGGGAGCAGAGAGAAGACGGTGAGCCTTATCCTGACAGAACGGGGAAGGTTATTGACGCTTCTCTTGTATTGCTGGACATTTCTTCAGACCTCAGATCCTGCACTGAGCTGGGTGGTGAGCTCAGACCATGCTCAGTGGGTCTGATGCTATGGCCCACTCTGGGAAGAGAATCGTTCCCCTCTGTACTAGCCCATCCACCAGGCCCTCCGTGCCCCTGTCGACAAACCGTGGTGCATTTTCCCCTTATCTGTCATGCTCGGGGTAATCTGTGCAGAGCAGCTCAATACTGAGAATGCTTAACCGTGTGCACATTGGCCTTTTAAACGTAGCACCAGTGTTAGGGAACATGGAATATCCAGCGACATCCGGACGAAGGTGAGTACCTCCAGCCATGATGGGTGGGAGAATCGGGCTGGTATTGAAAAAGAGGGACGCCATGCAGTGGGGTGGGTCGTTAATAAGGTGAGTTCAATACGACATCACCAGGAAATTAGCTCAGCCTCATGCAAATAATCCCTCTGTCACACTGAAGGAAAATCAAGCAAAGATAAATTATTGTTAGAATCTGCCCAAAGTGTCACACATTCAGTGCAAACCAATTCTAGTTACAAAGGTGCAGAACAAATGCTCATCTGAGCTCACACCAACATCCATTTTTCCCATCTTGCCTGGAAATACTGGCTCATGTTACAGGATGCTATCGAAGTGTCTACATTTCAGCATTCTGAAACCTGCGAACACATCCTTCCATGACACTGCCGCTCAGAATACCCCTCTCTGTCGACTTCCCAAACCACTCCGATGTGGTGATATTTCAACTGACTCTCCCGCTATTTCTCTCTGAAAAAGATATTTACGACAACAGCAACACCTTATCATGGCACAATGGAGATATGGTGCTTTAAATGGATAGAAGCATGTGCTGCAAGTTTGCCCACGCTGGACAGGGGTCTAACACAGAGTTAATGAGCAATGCACAGCGGTGGTGTACTCAATCCAACATGCTGGGAGCGTAACTGCTCCTGGTTTACAGATCAATGCACTGGAGCGGGTTATACAGCTCTACATGCTGGGAGGGTAACTGCTCCTGGTTTACAGATCGATGCACTGGGATGGTGTATACAGGTCTACAGGCTGGGAGGGGAACTGCTCCTGGTTTACAGTTCAATGCACTGGGGTTGTGTACACAGCTCTACGTGCTGGGAGGGTAACTGCTCCTGGTTTACAGATCAATGCACTGGCGGTCTGGCCACCCCAGTGCACTGATGTGCAACCAGGCACATTTATAATCCCAGCATGAAAGACGGTGTACACTCCCCCAGTGCACTCACCTGTAATCCAGCAGCAGTTCCCCTCCCAGCATGTAGAACTCTTTACAGTGCATAGATCTGTAAACTAGGAGCACTTACCATACAAGCATGTAGAGCAGTGTACATCACCTCCGTGCATTGATATGTAAACCAGTAGCAGTTATCCTTCCAGCATGAAGAACACTGGACACAACTCCAGTGCATTGATCTGTAAACCAGGAGCAATTACCCTCCCGCATGGTGGGCGGGTAACTGCTCCTGGTTTACAGGTCAATGCACTGGGTTGGTGCACAAAGACCTAGATGCTGGGTGGGAAACTGCTCCAGTTTTACAGATCAATTCATTGGTGTGGTGTACATGCTCTTCTTGCTGGGATGGTAACTTCCTGCTGAACAGATCAATGCACTGTTGTGGTCTATACAGCTCTAAAAACTGGGACGATAACTGATCCTGGTTTACCAATCAAAGCACTGGGATGGTGTACACTGTCCAAGATGCTGGGACGGAATCTGCTCCTGGTTTACAGGTCAATGCACTGGGGTGGTGTACACACCTCTACTCGCTGCGAGGGTAACTGCTCCTGGTTCAGATCATTGCACTGGGTTTTGCACACAGTCCTACATGCTGGAAGGGTAACTGCTCCAGGATTACTGATAAAGCACTGGGATGCTGTGCACAGTCCTACATGCTGGGACGGAATCTGCTCCTGGTTTGCAGGTCAATGCACTGGGGTGGTGTTCACAACGCTATATGCTGGGAAGGTAAGTGCTCCTGGTTTATAGCTCAATACACTGGGTTGGTGTACATAGCTCTACTTGCTGGGAGAGTAATTGCTCCTGGTTTACAGATAAATACACTGGGGTTGTGTCCACTGTTCTTCATGCTGGAAGGGTAACTGCTCCTGGTTTACATATCAATGCACGGAGGTGGTGTACACTGCTCTACATGCTTGTACGGTAAATGCTCCTGGTTTACAGATCTATGCACTGTAAAGAGTTCTACATGCTGGGAGGGGAACTGCTGCTGTATTACAGGTGAGTGCACTGGCGGAGTGCACACAATCCTACATGCAGGGATTAGAACTGTGCCTAGTTGCACATCAGTGCACTGGGGTAGCCACATAGTCCTATATGCTGAGAGAGTAACTGCTCTTAGTTTGCAGATCAATGCCCTGGGGTGGGCAACACAGCTCTACATGCTGAGAGTGTAAATGCTTCCAGTTTGCAGGACAATGCAATAGTGGGGGCTACACAGCCATACATGCTGGGAGGGAAACTGCTCCTGGTTTACACATCAATACACTGGGGTGGTGTACTCATCTCTATATGTTGGGAGGGTAACTGCTCCTGGTTTACGGTTTAATGTACTGGGGTGGTCTACACAGTCCTGCATGCTGGGAGGGTAACTGCTCCAGTTTACAGATCAATGCACTGAGGCGGAGTACACATTACTGTATGCTGGGCTTATAACTGCGCCTGGTTTGCAGATCTATGCACTGGGGTGTTGTACGCAGTCCTACATACTGGGTGGGTTACTGCTCCAGCTGTACAGATGAATGAAATGGATTTGTCTATAAAGCTGTACATACTGGGACGGTAACTGCTTCTGTTTACTGACCATGGCACTGGGGTGTTTATTGATCATTGCACATGCACATTCCTACATGGTGGAAGGGTAACTGCTCCTGGTTTACAATTCGATGTACTGGAGTGGTGACACAGTCCTAAATGCTGGGAGCGTAACTGCTCGTGGTTTACAGATCAATGCACTGCAGTGGTGTATACAGTCCGACACGCTGTGAGGGGAACTGCTTCTGTTTTACAGATCAATGCACTGGGGTGGTTTGCACAGGCCTGCATGCTGGATGGGTAACTGCTCTGGTTTACAGATCAAAGCACTGGCGCGGTATACACAGTCTTACATGTTGGGCAGGTAACTGCTCCTGGTTTACTGATAAATGCACTGGGGTGGTGCACACAGACATACATGCTGTGAGGGGAACTGCTCCAGTTTCACAGATCAATTCATTGGTGTGGTGTACATTGCTCTACTTGCTGGGATGCTTACTGCTCCTGCTGAACAGATCAATGCACTGTGCTGGTCTATACAGCTCTACAAACTGGGACGACAACTGATCCTGGCTTACAGATCAATTCATTGGGGTGGTGTACACGGTCCTACATGCTGGGAGGGTATCTGCTCCTGCTTTACAGATCAATGCACTGGGGTGTTGTACAAAGTTCTAGATGATCGGACGGTAACTGCTCTTAGTTTACATATGAATGCACAGGGGTGGTGTACACAGCTCCATATGTTGGGATGTTAACTGCTCCTAGTATACAGATCAATGCATTGGGGTGGTGTTCACAACGCTACACGCTGGGAGGTTATCTGCTCCTGGGTTATAGATGAATGCACTGGGGTAGTGTACACAGTCCTCCATGCTAGGAGGTTAACTGCTCCTGGTTTACAAATCAATGTACTGGGGTAGTGTACTCAGTCCTCCACGCTGGGAGGGTAACTGGTCCAGGATTACAGATCAAGGCACTGGGGTGGTGTACTTAATCCAAAATGCTGGGAGGTTAACTGCTCCTGGTTTAGAGATCAATGCACTTGAGATGTGTACACAGTCCTACATGCTGGGGGGGATAAATGCTGCTGGTTTACAAATAATTGCACTGGGCTATTGTACGCAGACCTACATGCTGAAATTGTAACTGCTCCAGGATTATAGATTAACGCACTGGGGTGGTGTACACAGTCCTACATGCTGGGACGGAATCTGCTCCTGGTTTAAAGGTCAATGCACTGGGGTGGTGGACTCTATCCGACATGCTGTGAGGGTAACTGTCCCTGGTTTACAGATCAATTCATTGGGGTGGTGTACATTGCTATAATTGTCGGATGGTAACTCCTCCCGGTTTTCAGATCAATGCTCTGTTGTGTGTATACAGTGCTTCATGCTGGATGGTTACCTGCTCCTGGTTTACAGTTCAATGACTTCGATGGTGTACACAGTTTAACATGCTAGGACGGTAACTGCTCCTGGTTTACAGATCAATGCACTGGGATGGTGTGCACAGTCTTACCTGCTGTGAGGGTTTACGGATCAATGCTACTGGTTTACAAATCAATGCACTGGGGTGGTGTACACAGCTCTATATGTTGTGAGTGTAACTTCTCCTGATTTACAGTTCAATGCACTGGGGTGGTGTACACAGTCCTACATGCTTGGACGGTAGCTTCTCCTGATTTACAGATCAATGCACTGGGATAGTGTACACAGTCGTACACGCTGGGTGGACAACTGCTCCTGGTTACAGATCAACTCACTGGGGCTTTGTACACAGTCCTGCATGCTGGGTGGACAACTGCTCCTGGATTACAGGTCAATGGACTAGGGTGGTGCACACAGTCCTACATGCTGGGAAGTTTAACTGCTCCTGGTTTATTGATTAATGCACCAGTGCTGACTGCACAGGTCGTGGTGCTGTTCAGAATATTTAGTTATGTAGCCTGTGCATCTCCCCATGCTGGATGGATATTTGTTTCAGGTTCAGACATCAGTGCACTGCCGTGTTCTGCATTGCTCCCCGTGCTGCACTGATATCCAAGCAGGGTTTATGGATCAATGTATTTCTGTGGTCTGCACAGCTCCCGTTGATGGACAGATATCTCACCCGGGTTTATAGATGAATGCACTGCTGTGGTCTGCACAGCTCCCCGTGCTGGACAGATATCTAGTCTATGTTTATAGACCAATGCACTGCTGTGGTCTGCACAGGTCCCCGTGCTGGAGAGATATTTAGTCCGGGTTTGGAGATCAATGCACTGCTGCGGTCTTCACTGCCTCCCCGTGCTGGGCAGACATCTGGACCATTTTATCGACCAATACACGGCTATGGTCTGCATAAATCCCCGTGCTGGTCAGATATCTAGTCCGTGTTTATAGATCAATGCACACAAGTGTGTACACAGTCTTACATGCTGGGTGGCTTACAGATCACTGCACTGTGGTGGTGTACACAGTCCTACGTGCTTGAAGGGTAACTGCTCCTGGTTGACAGATCAATGCACTGGGTGGTGTGCACAGGTCGACATGCTGGGAGGGTAACTGCTACTCGTTTACAGATCAATGCACTAGGGCGTTGTACACAGTCCTATATGCTGGGTGGGTAACTGTTCCAGTTTACAGATCAATGTAGTAGGGTGATGTACACAGTCCTACACGCTGGGAGGGTAACTGCTCATGGTTTGCACATAGATGCACTGGTGTGGTGTACACAGCTCTACACGCTGAGAGGATTATTGCTCCTGGTTTACATTTCAATGCACTGGGGTGGTTTACACAGTCATACATGCTTGGAGGGTATCTGCTCCTGGTTTACAGATCAATGCACTGGGGTGGTCTACACTGCTCTACTCACTGGGACGGTAACTACTCCAGGCTTACAGATCAATGTACTGGGATAGTGTAGATGGTCCGCCATGCTGGGATGGTAACTACTCTTGGCTGAAAGATCAATGTACTGGGATGGTGTACACAGTCCTACATGCTGGGAGTGGAGCTGCTCCTGGTTTGCAGTTCAATGCATTTGGTGTGGTGTACACAGTCCTACATGCTGGGAGAGGAACAGCTCTTGGTTTACTGTTCAATGTACTGGGATGGTGTACACGGTCCTACATGCTGGGAGGTTATATGCACCTGGTTTACAGATCAATGCACTTGGGCGTTGTACACAGTCCTACATGCTGGCAGGGTAACAACTCCTCGTTTACAGATCACGCACTGGGGTGGTGTACACAGTCCTACTAGCTGGACAGGTAACTGCTTCTCGTTTACAGATCAATGCACAGGGGTGTGTACGCAGTCCTACATGCTGCAATAGTAATTGCTCTTGGTTTACAGGTCAATGCACTGGGATGGTGTATACAGTCCTACATGCTGGGAGGGTAACTGCTCCTGGTTTACAGATCAATGCACTGAGGTGGTTTACACAGTCCTACATGCCAGTAAGGTAACTGCTCCAGGTTTACAGATCAATGCACTGGGGTGGTCTACACTGCTCTACTCACTGGGAGGGTAACTACTCCAGGCTTACAGATCAATGTACTGGGATAGTGTAGATGGTCCGCCATGCTGGGATGGTAACTACTCTTGGCTGAAAGATCAATGTACTGGGATGGTGTACACAGTCCTACATGCTGGGAGTGGAGCTGCTCCTGGTTTGCAGTTCAATGCATTTGGTGTGGTGTACACAGTCCTACATGCTGGGAGAGGAACAGCTCTTGGTTTACTGTTCAATGTACTGGGATGGTGTACACGGTCCTACATGCTGGGAGGTTATATGCACCTGGTTTACAGATCAATGCACTTGGGCGTTGTACACAGTCCTACATGCTGGCAGGGTAACAACTCCTCGTTTACAGATCACGCACTGGGGTGGTGTACACAGTCCTACTAGCTGGACAGGTAACTGCTTCTCGTTTACAGATCAATGCACAGGGGTGTGTACGCAGTCCTACATGCTGCAATAGTAATTGCTCTTGGTTTACAGGTCAATGCACTGGGATGGTGTGTACAGTCCTACATGCTGGGAGGGTAACTGCTCCTGGTTTACAGATCAATGCACTGAGGTGGTTTACACAGTCCTACATGCCAGTAAGGTAACTGCTCCAGGTTTACAGATAAATGCACTGGGTTGGTCTACTCGGTCCTACATGCTGGGAGGGTAACTGCTCCTGGTTTGCAGATAGATGCACTGGTGTGGTGTACACAGCTCTACATGCTGGGAGGATAACTACACCTGGTATACAGATGAACGCACTGAGGTCTTGTTCACAGCTCTACGTGCTGGGATGTTAAAAGCTATTCGTTTACTGATCAATGCTCTGGGGTGGTTAAAAGAGCTCTTCATGCTGGGAGGGTATCTGTTCCTGATTTACAGAACAGTGCACTGGGGTTGTGTATACAGATCTACATGCTGGGAGGGTAACTGCTCCTGGTTTACAGACTAATGCACTGGGGTGGTGTTCACAACTTTTTCTTGCTGGGAGGGTAACTGCTGTTTGCAGATCACTGCACTGGGGTAGTGTACACAGCTCTACATGCTGGGAGGGTAACCGCTCCTGGTTTACAGATCAATGCACTGGTGTGTGCTACAGAGCTCTACATGCAGGAAGGTTAACTGCTCCTGGTTTACAGATCACTGCACGAGAGTTGCGAACACAGCTCTACCTGCTGGGAGGGTAAATGTTCCTTGTTTACAGATCAATGCACTGCTATGGTGTACACAGTCTTACATGCTGGAATGGTAACTGCTCCTGGTTCACAGATTAATGCACTCGGGTGGTGTACACAGACCTACATGTTGGGATTATATCTGCTCCTGGTTTTAAGCCGATGCACTGTGGTGGGTTCTACAGTCCTACATGCTGGGAGGGCCAATGCTCCTGGTTTTCTGATCTTTGCACTGGTGTGGGCTATACAGCTCTACATGCTTGTAGTGTAATTGCCCCTGGTTTAAAGATCAATGCACTGTGGTTGAGTACAAAGTCCCATATGCTGGGAGGGTAACTGCTCCTGGTTTACAGATCAATGCACTGGGGAGGTCTATACAGCTCTATATACTGGACGGTAACTACGCCTGGTTTACAGATTAATGCATTGGGGTGGTGGACACAATCCTACAAGCTGAAAGGGTAACTGCTCCTGGTTTACAGTTCAATGCACTTGTGTGGTGTACACAGTCCTACATGCTGGGGAGTGTAACTGCTCCTGCTTCCCAGATCAATTCACTGGTGTGGTGTAGAATGTCCTACATGCTGGGAGGGTAACAGCTCCTCGCTTACAGATCAATGCACTGGTGTGGTGTACACAGTCCTACATGCTAGAAGGGTAACTGCTCCTGGTTTAAATTTCAATGCACTGGTGTGATGTACACAGCTCAAAATGCTGGGAAGATTAAATGCTCACGGTAACAGATCAATGGAATGGGATGGTGTACACAGTCTGAGATGCGCGGAGGGTAGCTGTTCCTGGTTTACAGATCAATGCACTTGGATGGTGTACCCAGTCCTACAGGCTGTGAGTGTAACTGCCCCTGGTTTACAGTTCAATTCACTGGGGTGCTGTACCCAGTCCTACATGCTGGGAGGAGAACTGCTTCGTGTTTACAGTTCAAGCTCTGGGGTGGTGTACACTCCTACATGCTGGGAGTGTACCTGCCCCTGGTTTACAATTCAAGCGCTGGGGTCGTGTACACAGTCCTACATGCTGGGAGGGTAACTGCTCCTGGTTTTCAGATCAATGTACTGGGGTGGTGTGCACAGTCCAGCATGCTGGGTGGGTTTCAGCTCCTGGTTTAGAGAACAGTGCAGTGGGGTGGTGTACATAGATCTACATGCTGGGATGGTAACTGCTCCTGGTTTACAGATCAATGCACTGGGATGGTGTACACAGCCCTACATGCTGGGCTGGTAACTGCTCCTGGTTTGCAGATAGATGCACTGGGTGGTGTACACAGTCCTACATGCTGGGATGGTATCTGCTCCTGGTTTGCAGCAAGATGCTCTGGTGTGGTATACACAGCTCTACATACTGGGGGGATTACTGCACCTAGTTTACAGATCATTGCATAGGGGTGGTGTACAGAGTCCGACATGCCAGTAAGTGTAACTGCTCCTGGTTTACAGATGGTGTGGTGTACACCATCTGCTCCTGGTTCATAGATCAATGCACTGGGGTTGAGTACACAGTCCTACATGCTGGGCGGGTAACTGCTCCTGGTTCACAGATCAATTCAACAGGGCATTGCACACAGACCTACATGCTGGGAGGGAAACAGCTCCTCATTAACAGAGCAATGCACTAGGGTGGTGTACAAAGCTCTACATGCTGGGAGGGTAACTTCTCCAGTTTACAGATCAATGCACTGGGGCAGCATACACAGTCCGATATGCTGGGTGGGTAACTGCTCCTAGGTTAAATTTCAATGCACTGGGGTGGTGTACACAGCTCTAAATGCTGGGAGGATTAACTGCTCACGATAACAGATCAATGCAATTGGGCGGTGTACACAGTCCGTGATACGTGGATGGTAACTCCTCTTGGTTTACTGGTCAATGCACTGCGGTGGCGTGTACAGTCCTACATGCTTAGAGGGCAAGTGTTCCTGGTTTACATATTAATGCAGGAGGATAGTGCACACAGTCCTACATGCTGGGGTTATAAGTGCTCCTGGTTTGCAGATAGATGCACTGGTGTGGTGGACACAGTTCTACATGTTGAGGGGGGGGGGGATTACTGCTCCTAGTTTACAGATCATTGCATAGGGGTGTTGTGCAGAGTCCTACATGCCAGGAAAGTAACTGCTCCTGGTGTACAGATCAATGCACTGGGGCGTTGCACACAGACCTATGTGCTGGGAGGGAAACAGCTCCTAGTTTACAGAGCAATGCACTAGGGTGGTGTACACAATCCGACATGCTGGAAGGGTAGCTGTTCCTGGTTTACATTTCAATGCATTGGGGTGGCATACACAGCTCTACATGCTGGGAGGATAACTGCTCCAGTTTACAGATAAATACACTGGGGCAGTGTACACAGTCCGACATGCTGAGCGTGTAACTGCTCCTCCTTTATAGTTCAATGGACTGGGGTGGTGTACACAGTCCTACATGCTGGGAGGGTAACTGCTCCAGGTTTACAGATAAATGCACTGGGGCGTTGTACATAGTCCTACATGCTGGGAGGGTAACAGTTCTTCGTTAACAGATTAATGCACTGGGGTGGCTTACAATTTCCTACAAGGTGGGCGAGTAATTGCTCTTGTTTACACATCAGTGCAAAGGTGTGTGTGTACGCAGTCCTACATGCAGGAAGGGTAACAACTCCTGATGTACAGATCAATGTACTGCGGTGGTGTATACTGTCCTACATGCTAGGAGAGTAACTACTCGTGGTTTACAGAACAATGCACTGAGGTCTTGTTGACAGCTCAACATGCTGAGAGGGTAACTGCTCTTGATTTACAGAACAGTGCACTGGGGTGGTGCACACAGATCTGCATGCTGGGAGGGTATCTGCTCCTGGATTGCAGATAGAGGCACTGAAGCACTGTACATAGCTCTACATGCTGAGATGATTACTGCTCCTGTTTGCACATCAATGCACTGGGGCAGTGTTCAAAGTCGTACATGACGGGGCAGGTAACTGATCCTGGTTTACATTTCAATGCACAGGTGTGGTGTACACAATCCGACATGATGGAAGGGTAACTTCCCCTGGTTTAAAGACCAGTGCATTGGGGAGGTGTACCCAGTCCTGCATGCTGGGACGGTAAGTGCTCCTGGTTTACAGATCAATGCACTAGGGTGGTGTACATAGTCCTACATGCTGGGTTGGTAACTGCTCCTGGTTTGCAGATAGATGCAGTGGTGTGGTGAACACTGCTCTATATGCTGGGAGGATTACTGCTTCTGGTTTAAAGGTCAATGCACTGGGGTGGTGTACACAGTCTAATATGCTAGGATGGTATCTGCTCCTGGTTTGCAGCAAGATGCAGTGGTGTGGTGTACACAGCTCTGTATGCTGGGGGGATTACTGCTCCTGGTTTACAGATCAATGCCCAGCGGTAGTGTACACAATCCTACATGCCAGTAAGGTAACTGCTCCTGGTTTAGAGATGCACTGAGGTCTTGTTCACAGCTCAACATGCTGGGTGGGTAACTGCTCTTGATTTACAGAACAGTGCACTGGGGTGGTGTACACAGATCTGCATGCTGGGAGGGTATCTGATCCTGGCTTGCAGACAGAGGCACTGAAGCACTGTACACAGCCCTACATGCTGGGTGGGTATCTGCTCCAGTTTACAGATCAATGCACTGGGGCGGTGTACACAGTCTGTCATGCTGGACGTGTAAGTTCTCCTCCTTTACAGTTCAATGCACTGGGGTGGTTCACACCATCCTACATGCTGGGAGGATAACTGCTCCGGGTTTAGAGATCAATGCTCTGGGGCGTTGTACACAGTCCTACATGCTGGGAGAGTAACTGATTCTGGTTTACAGTTCAATGCACTGGGAAGGTGTATGCAGTCCTAAATGCTGGGAGGGTAACTGCTCCAGGTTTACAGATCAATCCACTGGTGTGGTGTATACTGTCCTACATGGTGGAAGGATATCTGCTCCTGGTTTACAGATCAATGCATTGGGGTGGTGCACACAACTCTTCATGCTGGTGTACACAGCTCTATACTCTGGGAGGGGAACTGTTCCAGGTTTAATGATCAATGCACTGGGATGGTGTACACAGACCTACATGCTGGGATCTTTATCTGCTCTTGGTTTATAGATTAATTCACCAGTGATCACTGCACAGTTTGCGGTGCTGGTCAGACTATCTGGTTGATGTATTCTGTGCACCTCTCCATGCTGGATGGATATTTGCTTCATGTTCACATTAGTCCACTGCTGTGGTCTGCGTAGCTCTCCATGCTGTACAGGCATATAAGCGCCGTTTTATGGATCAATGCACTGCTGCTGTGGTCTGCTCAGCTGCCAGTGATGGACAGATATCTCACCCGGGCTTATAGATCAATGCACTGCTATCGTCTGCATTGCTCCCCGTGTTGGACAAATATGTAGTCCATGTTTATAGACCAATGCACCGCTGTAGTCTGCACAGCTCCCCGTGCTGGGCAGATATCTAGTCCGGGTTTATAGATCTATGCACTACTTTGGTCTGCACTGCTCCCGGTGCTGGACAGATATCTAGTCCTGGTTTTTAGCTCAATGCACTGTTGTGGTCTGCATAGCTCCCCGTGCTGGACAGATATCTGGTCCGCGTTTATAGATCAATATACGGGTGTGGTTTGCACTGCTTCTCATGCTGAATGCTTGCTGGAGGAACACAGCAAGTCAGGCATCATCAGGAGGTGTAGAATTTGATGTGTCGGATGTAGTCCTCCTTTAGGACTCTTCCAGAAGGGTTACACCCGAAACGTCGACTTCACCACCTCCCGATGCAGCCTGGCTTGCTGTGTTCTCCCAGCTTCCTGCATGTCTACTTTGGATTCCAGCATCTGCAGCTTTCCAGTCTCTATCCTGGCTTCCCGTTCTGGACATATGTCGAGTCAGCGTCTGACGATAAGTGCGTTTATATGGTCTGTGCAGTGTTCTTCTTTGAACATATTGCTGGGTTACAATGAGCAGTAAATTGGCCTGGTCGGCACAATGTTCCACGGTGAACAGATATTTCCTCTGGGTTTCTGATGTCCGGGCTGGTTCTGTGGGGTGGATTGAGAATGTGGTATACCGAAAAATTTCAGCTGATCTGGCAATGCTTTTAGTTGCCATTATTATGATTGGGCCCTCCGTCTCTCACCCCATTAATGTTACAGTGTGGCCGTGCCCAGTACATCATGTTGATGGAGTGGATGGGGGGAAAAGTGATGGACAGGTCAAGGAGTTCCCCGGAATGTTCTGCCCCCAAAATTCTATAAGTGACACTCCCCGGACCGTTTTGTCCCCAACATTCTGTAACTGACACTCCCGGGACCGTTCTGTCCCCGACATTCTGTAACCGCCATTTCCTGGAATGTTCTGTACCGACATTCTATAACGCGGCACGGTGGCGCAGTGGTTAGCACTGCTGCCTCACAGCGCCAGAGACCTGGGTTCAATTCCCGACTCAGGCGACTGACTGTGTGGAGTTTGCACATTCTCCCCGTGTCTGCGTGGGTTTCCTCCGGGTGCTCCGGTTTCCTCCCACAGTCACAAAGATGTGCGGGTCAGGTGAATTGGCCATGCTAAATTGCCCGTAGTGTTAGGTTAAAGGGGTAAATGTAGGGGTATGGGTGGGTTGCGCTTCGGCGGGTCGGTGTGGACTTGTTGGGCCGAAAGGCCTGTTTCCACACTGTAAGTAATCTAATCTAACCGACATTACCCGTAACATTCTGTCCCCTGACATTCTCTAACTGGCATTCCCTGGAACATTCTGTCTCTGACATTCTTTAACTGACATTCCCTGGAACATTCTGCCCCATAACATTCTCTAATGTACATTCCGCAGAACATTCTATCCCCGATATTCTATAACTGACATTCTCCGGAATATTTTGACCCTGACATTCTCTAACTGACAGTCCCCGGAACGTTCTGTCCCTTGATATTCGATAACAGACATTCACCGGAATATTCTGCCCCTGACATTCTATACCGGACATTCCCCGGAATATTCTTTCCGCAACATTCTATACCGGACATTCCCCGGAATATTCTGTCCCCAACATTCTATAACTGACATTCCCTGGAACGTTCTGTCCCCAACATTCTATAACTGACATTCCCTGGAACCTTCTCTCCCTGACATTGTTTGTGAACGGCCGGACGTCAGTGAATTGAACAAACGTTAAGATCCCGAGGGAAGAGATCCCGTTCCAGGGAGAAGAAGACACTGTTCCGAAGACTGCTCAGATAGTTAAATGGGTGAATATGTTTTCGCTGCGTTTACATTTCTTCACGACACAGGATCGACCACAATTTCGACCAAAATACAGAAATTCCCAATCAACGTTTGTCTTCAGGAAACTGGGAGAGAATCCTTCAGGACAGCAACGTTTCCACCCTCCGTATCAGGAACTGGAATGAAGACACCTGTGTCTACTCTCGAGTGATCGAGTGTGTGGGAATGTTCCAGAAACCATCTTCCTTATGGATGTATTTCTGCGTGTTTGGGGAGGGAGTGTTTCTCGTGATTTATGTCACATTTTTGTCACAAATTCTGGCCTTCCCATTTGTTATTCCAGCTTCAATTGTTTTAATAAATCTTTGAATAGTGACACATTTGAAAATCCTACTGGGTCCCCAATTAAACTGGTACCTTTGCTCCAGGTTGATGGATAATGTGTGTGTTTTCCTTCCTCGAAATGAACATAGTGCCATCTACGTCCTGCTTTATAAAGATTGTGGATTGCCTCCATGTGTCAGACGTTACCTGGGGGCCATGGCAGCGGCGGATCTCCTGGTCATTATCCACGACCTGATCCTGAGACACATTCCCATTGTTTATCGGCAACAGTTTTATTTCCTGTACTCCGTCCCCGTGTGTAATATCCCCGCCGTCCTGCTTTATGCAGCCACTGACTGCTCTGTTTGGTTCATCGTCACTTTCACCTTTGATCGTTTTGTGGCCATTTGTTGCCAGAAGCTGAAAACTAAATATTACATGAGAAAATGGCGGCTGTGGTTCTGGGAGCAGTGACTGTGCTGAGCAGTTCAAAGAACATTTCCTGGTATTTTATGCTCACGGCTCGGTATTTTCTGGGGAACCGCCCCTGGTTTTGTGAGGTAACAGACGCTGTTCTATTCTCCATTGTCTGGGTCACAATCGAGTCCCTCCACCACATTCTAACCCCGTGTGTCCCATTTCTCCTGATTCTGCTGCTCAATGTTCTCACCGTCAGACACATTTTGCTGACCAGCAGAGCCCGCAGGAGACTCCGCGCTCACACCAACGGGGACGCTCAGTCTGACGCTGAAATGAGAAACCGAAAAAAATCCATCATTTTACTATTTGTGATCTCGGCCAATTTCATCCTGCTATGGTCAACGTTAATGGTGTATTCCATATGGGACCGTATGTGGTTTATTGGGTATCGGTCTGTGTCTCTCCATCACTTCGTGCAGGAATTGGGCTTCATGCTGCAGTTCCTCAGTTGCTGCACAAACACCGTGATTTATGCCGTGACCCAGACTAAGTTGAGGCAACAGCTGAAGAATGTGCGGAAATATCTCTTCACCCGAATCCATCAATCAATCAAATTCCCTCATTAATCAATCCCTCCTGGATTTTCTCATTTCAGTTCAGTGTTTCAGTGATGGAGCTGCCTGTCGGTATGGTAACAGACTGAGGGTAGCGCTGGTTTGTCCATCCATATCCCACAGGGGGGTTACAGGGACACATTTCAATGTTTCTAACAATTCAGGGTCCAGTAAGAAAAGGCACCATCCCACTGACTGTATCCCTCACTTCCATTTGTAAACAATAAAAAATGTCATTCAAGGGTGCCAAGCAGCAGAGTGAACGATGTTGTTTTGTGTCTTTGTGCTGAAGAAGCTGGAGAGAGGGAAAGAATCAGACCGAAGTCCGGGTCCTCAGAGAAGGGGAGGGAACGCGCCATGAGCTCAGGAGCTGGGTTTAACTCCCTCTGTCCCCGCACTCCAACCTGGCCGCCCCATTTCCTCTCCCTTACTCTTTCTGCTCATTTCTCTCCCCCTCTCTCTCTTCAAATACACTCTTTCTCACCACCTCTTGCTTGCACTCTCCCTCGTCCGCCCTCTCTCTCACATACATCTACTCCCCGGTTTCTCCACCTGCCTCCACTCTTTGCTCTCTCCTCCACTTCACTCTCACTCTCCTGGGGGAGAGAGTGTGGACGAGAGGGTCGAGAGAGAGGCGGGAGAGAGTGGCAGAGAGACGGGTTAGAGGGGAGCAGATTGGTCGAGAGATTAGGGGCGAGAGAGGGCGAGAGAGAGGGGGAGAGAGGGGGAGAGAGAAGAGGCGAGAGAGACAGAAATTGGACAGAGAGAGGGAGGCGAGAGAGAGAGAAAATGGTGTGGGAGAAAGAGGGGAGAGAGAGTGGTAGAGAGACGGGGCGAGAGAGGGGGCGAGAGAGGGGGGCGAGAGAGGGGACTAGAGTGCGGGCGAGAGAGGGGATGAGAGAGAGGGGGGTGAGAGTGGGGGGAAAGACAGGGAGCGAGCGGGGTGGCGAGAGAGGTTGCATGAGAGTAGTCGAGAGAATGGGGCGAGAGAGGGGAGCGAGAGAGAGGGGCGAGAGAAAGAAGGGGACGAGAGGGGGGAGAGAGTGGGGGGTGAGTGGGGGCGAGAGAGGGGGAAGAGAGCGGGGCGCGATGGAGGAGGGCGCGAGAAGAGTGCGAGAGAGGGAGGCAAGAGAGGGGTCGAGAGAGTGGGGCGAGAGTGAGAGGGGGATGAGAGAGGGGAAGAGACAGGGGGGCGAGAGAGAGGAGGTGAGCGAGAGAAAGGGGAAAGACAGAGGGAGGGAGGTAGAGAAAAAAGGGTGTGGGAGAAAGAGGGGAGAGAGAAAGTGGTAGAGAGATGGGGCTAGAGAGGGGGCGAGAGAGGGGGGCGAGAGAGGGGGCAAGAGATGGGGTGATAATCTGGGCGAGAGAGGGTGGTGAGATAGAGGGGGGCGAGATAGGGGGCAAGGCAGGGAACGAGCGAGGGGGTGAGAGAGGGTACGAGAGAGTGGTCGAGAAAATGGGGCGAGAGAGAGGGACGAGAGGGGGGAGAGAGTGGGGGTGAGTGGGGCGAGAGAGGGGGCAAGAGAGCGGAGTGCGATGGAGGGGGGCGCGAGACGGTGCGAGAGAAAGAGGCGAGAAACGTGTCGAGAGAGTGGGGCGAAATTGAGAGGGGGACGAGAGAGGGGGAGAGAGAGGGGAGTGAGAGACGGGAGAGATAGAGAGTGGGAGTGAGAGTGGGGAGAGATAGTGAGCGGGAGAGAGAGAGTTGTGAAAGACAGAGAAGGAGTGGGGAGAGAGACTTTGGGGAAAGAATGTGGGGAGAGTGAGAATGGGGTGTGAGAGAGGGGGAGAGAGTGTGTGTGGAGAGAAAACGGGAAGAGTGAGAGTGGGAGAGAGAGAGTGTGGAGAGAGAGGGGGAGAGAGGGAGCGAGATGAGAGAGAGCATGAAGACAGAGAGTGGCGAGAGAGAGTGGGCAGAGAGAACGTTCGGATAGAGAGAGTGGGCAGTGAATGAGTGGGGAGAGAGAGGGTGGGGCAAGATAGAGTGAGGAGAGAGAGTATGGTGAGATAGTGGGGAGAGGAAAAGAGTGGCGAAAGGGAGAGAGTGGGGAAAGAGAGAGGGGAGACAGAGAGAGTGGGGGGAGAGAGAGTGGGGTGAAAGAGGGTGGGGAGAGAGAGTGGGGAGCGAGAATGGAGAGAGAGAGGGTGGGGAGAGAGAGAGTGGGCAGTGAGAGTGGGGAGAGAGAGAGTGGGGAGAGAGGGGGAGAGAGAGTGGGGAGAGAGAGTGGGCAGAGAGTGTGTGGGGAGAGAGAGTGGGGAGAGAGAGACAGAGAGTGGTAGAGAGGGAGAGTGGGGCCAGAGATATTCGGGAGAGATTGGGCATAGAGAGAGTGAGGAGAGAGAGAGTGGGGAGAGAGAGAGAGCGGGGGGAGAGAGTGTGGAGAGAGAGAGTGGAGGGAGAGAGAAAGAGTGTGGAGAAAGAAAGTGGAGAGAGAGTGAGCGGGGAGAGAGAGATTGTGGAGCGTGAGAGTGGAGAGGGAGGGCGTGGCGAGAGATCGAGAAGGAGAGAGAGAGGTAGGAGAGAAAGAATGGGGAGAAAGAGAGGGAAGACATTGGGAAAACAAGGAGTGGGGAGAGAGTGTGTGTGGAGAGAAAGGGAAGAGAGAAAGGGAGGGAGAGAGTGGGGAGAGAGAGGGGAGAGAGAGAGACAGAGAGTGGGGGAGAGAGAGTGGGATGTGAGAGAATGGGGAGAGAGTGGAGAGAGAGAGGGAGAGAGCGAGTGTGGAGAGAGAGGGGATAGAGTGGAGAGAGATTGTGGAGAGGGAGAGTGGGGAGAGAGGGAGCGAGAAGAGAGAGAGGGTAGGAAGAGACAGATTGAGGAAAGAGAAGTGGGACGAAAGAGCGGGCAGCGTGTGGAGAGAGAGATAGAGTGGGTAGTGAGAAAGTGGGGGTACAGAGAGTGGGGAGAGAATGAGTGGGAAGAGAGACAGTGTGGGAAGAGAGAGGGGGCGAGTGAGAATGGGGAGAGGGAAAGAGTGGGGAAAGAGAGAGTGGGGAGAGATAGATTGGGGAGAGATACAGTTGGGAGCGAGAGTGTGGGGAGAGAGTTTGGGCAGACATAGAGTGGGGAGAGAGAGAATTGGGATAGAGAGTGGAGCGAGAGATACGGAGAGTGGGGGAGAGAGAGTGGGGTCTGAGAGAGTGCGGAGACACAGTGTGGGGAAGCTGAGAATGGGGAGGGAGAGAGTGGTGAGGGAGAGATTGGGGAGGTCGAGAGAGCTGAGAGTGACAGAGCGGAAAGAGAGTGCGGGGAGAGAGAGTGTGGGGAAAGAGAGTGTGGAGAGGGAGAGAGTGTGGCGAGAGTGAGTGGGGAGAGCGAGAGTGGAGAGAGAGAAAGTGGGGAGAGATAGTGGGGAGAGAGTGAGAAGGGGGTGAAAGAGAGAGACTCTGGACGAGTGAGCGTGTGGGAGAGAGTGAATGCGGAGGTGAGAAAGTGGGGACAGAGAGTGTTGGGAGTGAAAGAGTGGGGATGGAGAGACTGTGGAGAGATAGAGTGGGAAGAAAGAGCGTAGGGATAGAGGGAGCGGGAAGTGAGAGAGAATGGGAAGAGAGAGAGTGCGGAGAGAAGAGGGAGCGAGAGGGGAGGGAGAGAGTGGGGAGGGAGAGCGCGGAAAGAGAGAGTGGGGAGAGAGTGTAGTGAGAGAGTGTGGTGAGAGAGTGTGGGGAGAGCGAGAGTGGGAGAGAGAGCACGGGGAGAGAGAGAGTGGGGAGGGAGAGAGTGTGGGAGAGAGAAAGTGGGGAGAGAGGCAGCGGGGAGAGAGTGAGTGGGGACGGAGAGAGTGGGGAGGGAGGAAGAGCGGTGAGAAAGAGCGTGGGGAGAGAGTGGAGAAGGAAAGAGTGGGGAGAGAGTGAATGGGGAGCGCGAGTGTGGGGAGAGAGAAAGTGGGGAGAGAGAGTAGGGAGAAAGCGCGGGGAGAAAGAGAGAGAGTCTGGAGTGAGGAGTGTGGGGGAGAGAGAGTGCGGAAAAAGAGTGGGGAGGGAGAGAATCGGGAAGGAGGGAGTGGGGAGAGAGAGAGTGGGGAGAGAGAGTTCAGAGGTGCGAGAGTGGGACGAGAGAGCGGTTGAGAAACAGAGAGAGCCTGGAAAGTGGGAGTGTGGGAGAGAGTGAGTGCGAATGGAGAGTGGGGAGGGAGACAGTCAGAAAGGAGGGAGTGGGAAGAGAGAGAGTGGGGAGAGAGAGTACGGAGGTGAGAGAGTTGGGATAGAGAGAGACGGGAGGGAAAGATTGGGAAGGGAGAGGGTGGGGATGGAGAGAGTGGAGAGAGAGAGTGGGGAGGGAGAGAGTGGGGGTGGAGAGAGTGGGGATGGCGAGAGTTTGGCGTGAGAGTGAGGGGAAGGGAGATAGAGGGGAAAAGAGAGAGAGGGAGGGTGGCAGAGTGGCGGGAGAGAGTGGGGAGTGAGGGGGAGACAGGGAAAGAGAGAGAAGGAGAGGAGAGAGAGGGAGAGAGGGGAGACAGAGAGAGCGGGGAGTCAGCGTGGGGTGAGGGTGATGGGCGAGTGTGAGTGGAGGGAGAAAGGGGAGAGAGGGAGTGGGGAGAGACAGAGGGTGCGGGGAGGGCGAGTGGGGAGAGAGAGTGGGGAAAGAGATGGGGGAAAGACAGACTGCGAGAGAGAGAGAGAGGGGGGAGAGATAGAGTGGGGAGAGAAGTGGGGAGAGAGACAGAGAGTGGGGGAGAGAGTATGGAGATAGAGAGAGTGGAGGATAAACTGGGAAAGAGAGAGTGGGGGAAGGGAGAGAAGGGAGAGAGGGGGTGGGAAGAGAGACATTGGGGAAAGAGAGTATGGTAAGAGAGAATCGGGAGTGAGGTACGGGAAGAGAGAGAGAATGGGGAGTTAGAGAGTGGGGAGAGAGAGTGGGGAGAGAGTGTGGGGAGAGAGTGTGTGCGGAGAGAGAGAGTGTGGAGACTGAGTGTGTGAAGAGAGAGTGGGAAGAGAGAATGGGGATAGAGTGGAGAGAGTGTGTGGAGAGAGAGTGGGGAGAGAGGGAGCGGGAAAAGAGAGAGTGGGAAGAGACAGAGTGGGGAGAGCGAGAGTGGGAGAGAGAGCGCCGGGAGAGAGAGAGACTGGGGAGGGAGAGAGTGTGGGAGAGAGAAAGTGGGGAGAGAAAGCGGGGAGAGAGTGAGTGGGGACGAAGAGAATGGGGAGGGAGGGAGAGCGGTGAGAAAGAGCGTGGGGAGAGAGAGTGGAGAAGGAAAGAGTGGGGAGAGAGTGAATGGGGAGCGTGAGTGTGGGGAGAGAGAAAGTGGGGAAAGAGAGTAGGGAGAGTGCGCGGGGAGGGAGAGAGAGAGTCTGGAGTGAGAGAGTGTGGGGGAGAGAGAGTGCAGAGAAAGAGTGGGGAGGGAGAGAGTTGGGAAGGAGGGAGTGGGGAGAGAGAGAGTGGGGAGACAGAGTTTGGAGGTGCGAGAGTTGGGCGAGAGAGCGGGGAGAAACAGAGAGAGCCTGGAGAGTGAGCGTGTGGGTGAGAGTGAGTGCGAATAGAGAGTGGGGAGGGAGACAGTCAGGAAGGAGGGAGTGGGAAGAGAGAGAGAGGGGAGAGAAAGTACGGAGGTGAGAGAGTTGGGATAGAGAGAGACGGGAAGGATAGATTGGGAAGAGAGAGTGTGGGAATGGAGAGAGTGTGGGGAGGGAGAGAGTGGGGATGGAGAGAGTGGGGATGGAGAGAGTTTGGCGTGAGAGAGAGGGGAAGGGAGATAGAGGGGGGAAAAGAGAGACAGGGGAGGGTGGGAGAGTGGAGGGAGAGAGTGGGGTGAGAGGGGGAGATAGCGAAAGAGAGAGAAGGATAGGGGAGAGAGAGGGAGAGAGGGGAGACAGAGAGAGTGGGGAGTCAGCGTGGGGTCAGGGTGATGGGCGGGTGTGAGTGGAGAGGGAAAGGGGAGAGAGGGAGTGGGGAGAGACAGAGGGTGCGGGGAGGGCGAGTGGGGAGAGAGTGTGGGGAAAGAGATGGGGAAAGACAGACTGCGAGAGAGAGAGAGGGGGAGAGATAGAGTGGGGAGAGAGAGTGGGGAGAGAGACAAAGAGTGGGGAGAGAGAGTCGAGATAGAGAGAGTGGAGGGTAAAGTGGGAAAGAGAGTGAGGTAAGGGAGTGAAGGGAGAGAGGAGTGGGAAGAGAGACATTGGGGAAAGAGAGTATGGAAAGAAGGCATAGGGAGTGAGGTACGGGAAGAGAGAGAGAATGGGGAGTTAGAGAATGGGAGAGAGAGTGGGGAGAGAGTGTGCGGGGAGAGAGAGTGGGGAAACTGAGTGTGTGAAGAGAGAGAGTGGGAAGAGAGAATGGGGATAGAGTGGGGAGAGAGTGTGGAGAGAGAGAGAGTGGGGAGAAGGAGCGGGGAGAGAGATAGAGTGGGTAGTGAGAAAGTGGGGATAGAGCGAGTGGGGAGAGAGACAGTGTGGGAAGAGAGAGAGTGGGGAGAGAGAGAATGGAGAGAGGCAGAGAGTTCTGAGAGAGAGAGAGGGTAGAGAGAGTTAGAGAGTGGAGGAGGAGAGAGAGTGTGGTATCAGAGAGAGTGGGGTGAGAGAGACTGGGGAGAGAGAGATTGGAGAGACAGATTAGATTAGATTAGATTACAGTGTGGAAAAGGCCCTTACCCCTTACCTAACACTACGGGCAATTTAGTATGGCCAATTCACCTGACCTGCACATCTTTGGACTGTGGGAGGAAACCGGAGCACCCGGAGGAAACCCACGCAGACACGGGGAGAACGTGCAAACTCCACACAGTCAGTCGCCTGAGGCGGGAAATGAACCCGGGTCTCTGGCACTGTGAGGCAGCAGTGCTAACCACTGGGCCACCGTGCCGCCCACGAAGAGTGGGGCGAGAGAGAGTGAGGAGAGTGGGAGAGTGTGGGGAAAGTGACAGAGTGGGTAGAGAGAGTGTGTGGAGAGAGAGAGAGTGTGGGAGAGAGAGCGGCGAGAGAGACTGTGGATAGAAAGAGCGAGGAGGGAGAGTGGGGAGAGAGGGAGCGGGGCGAGAGAGAGTGGGAAGAGACAGAGTGGGGAGAGAGAGCGGGAGAACGAGCAGGGAGAGAGATAGTTGGGAGAGAGATAGAGTGAGTAGAGTGAAATCGGGGATTCAGACACTCGGGAGAGAATGTGTGGAGCGAGAGAGAGTGCCGAGAGAGTGTGATGAGAGAGAGTGGTGAGAGGGGGAGAGTTGCGACAGGGACAGATTGGGGATAGAGAGAGGGGAGAGAGAGTATGGGGAGAGTGTGTGCGAAGAGAGAGAGTGGGGAGACAGAGAATGGGGAGACAGAGAGTGGGGAGATAGAGAGTGGGAAGTGAGAGTGGGGAGAGAGAGAGTGGGGAGAGAGAGAGTGGGGGAGAGAGAGAGTGGGGCAAGAGAGAGAAGAGGGGGGAGCGAATGGGGTCAGAGTGAGTGGGGAGAGAGCGAGTGGGGAGAGAGAGTGGGGAGAGAGTGGGGAGACAGATTGTGAGGAGACAGATAGTGGGGAGACATAGATTGGGGAGTGAGAGTGGAGAGAGAGAGTGGGAGAGAGAGAGAGTGGGCAGAGAGAGTAGGGAGAGAGAGGAGAGAGATTGCAGAGAGAGAAAAAGAGAATGTGGAGAGAGAGTGGGATCAGAAAGAGTAGGGAGAGAGAGTGGGGAGAGTGAGTATGGGGAGAGAGAGAGTGGGGCGAGCGAAAGTGAGGCGAGAGGAGTGGTGAGAGAGAGTGGAGCGAAGGAGAGAGTCGTAAGAGGGAGACCGTGGAGGGAGAGAGAGAGTGTAGGGGGAGAGAGAGTGGGGAGAGAGTGTGGGGAGTTTGAGAGTGGAGACAGAGAGTGGGGAAAGATTGTGTGGAGAGAGATAGTGGATAGAGAGGGGCAGACAGAGAGTGGGGATAGGGTGGGGAGAGATTGTGGAGAGAGAGAGTGGGGAGAGAGTGCGCGGGCAGAGAGAGAGTGGGGAGAGAGAGAGAGTGGGGTCAGAGAGAGTGGGGCGAGAGAGAGTGAGAAGGGAGGTGTTGTGAGAGACAGTTGGTAGAGGGAGAGACTGTTGAGAGGGAGGGAGTGGCGAAATGCAGAGAGTACGGTGAGAGAGAGGAGACAGAGAGAAAGTGGGGGGAGAGTGTATGGGAAGAGAGAGTGGGGAGTGAGAGAGTGTGGAGTTAAAGAGCGCGGAGAGAGTGGGGATAGAGAGTGTGTGGAGAGAGAGGCAGAGAGAGTGGGGAGAGAGAGTGGCTATAGAGTGGAGAGGGAGAGTGTGGAGAGAGAGGATGGGGAGAGAGAGTGGGTAGAATGAGCGGGAAGAGAGAGAGTGGGAGAGAGATAGTTCGGGTAGAGAGAAATTGGGTATAGAGAGACTGGGGAGAAAATGAGTAGGTAGAGAGACATTGGGGAAAGAGAGTGGGGGAGAGAGAGGGAATGGGGAGTGAGAGAGGGGGAGAGAGAGTGTAGGAATTTAGAGAATGGGGAGAGAGTGTGGGAAGAGAGAGCTTGTGGAGAGAGCGTGAAGAGAGAGAGTGGGAAGAGAGAGTGTAGAGAGTGGAGAGAGAGGGAGCGGAAAGAGAGAGATTGGGAAGAGAGTGTAGGGAGAGAGAGGGGGAGAGAGAGTGGAGAGAGAGAGAGTGGGGCGAGAGAGAGTGAGGAGAGGGTGTGGTGAGAGACAGTGGGGAGAGAGAGAGACTGGTGAGAGGGAGGGAGTGGCGAAAGGGAGAGAGATGGGTGAGAGAGAGAGGAGAGAGAGAGAGAAAGTGGGGGGAAGAGAGCGTGGGATAGTTAAAGAGTGTGGAGACAGTATGGATAGAGACTGTGTGGAGAGAGAGAGGGAGAGAGTGGGGCGAGAGAGAGTGAGGACAGGGTGTGGTGAGAGAGAGTGGGGAGAGGGAGAGAGACTGATGAGAGGGGAACGTGGCGAAAGGGAGAGAGTTGGGTGAGAGAGAGAGAGGAGAGAGAGAGAGAAAGTGTGGGGGGGTGAGAGAGTGGGGAGTTAAAGAGTGTGGAGACAGTAGGGATAGAGACTGTGTGGAGAGAGTGTGGAGAGAGAGAGTGGAGAGGGAGGGTGGGGAGAGAGGGAGCTGGAAGAGAGTGGGTAGAGAGAGAGTGCGGAGGTGAGAGAGTGGGGATAGAGAGAGATGGAAGGGAAAGATTGGGAAGGGAGAGGGTGGGGATGCAGAAAGTGGAGAGAGAGTGATGAGGGAGAGAGTGGGGATAGAGAGAGTCGGGCGTGAGAGACAACGAAGGGTAGGACAGTGGAGGGAGAGAGTGGGGAGAGAGAGAGAAGGGAGACAGGGAAAGAGAAGGGAGAGAGAGAAGAAGAGGGGAGAGAGAGGGAGAGAGGGGAGACAGAGAGAGAGGGGAGTCAGAGGGGGTGAGGGTGATGGGCGAGTGTGAGTGGAGAGAGAAAGGGGAGAGAGGGAGTGGGGAGAGACTGAGTGGGAAGAGTGAGTGGGGAAAGAGAGAGAGGGAGAGAGAGACTGGGGAGAGAGAGTGGGGAGAGTGGGGAAGAGAGACACTGCAAGAGAGAGAGCGGGAAGAGAGAGATTGGGGAGAGAGAAAGAGTGAGGGAGAGACAGTGAGGAGAAAGAGTGGGAAGGAGAGAGTGGGGAAAGGGAGAGAATGGAGAGAGGGGGTGGGGAGAGAGACATTGGGTAAAGAGAGTAGGGAAAGAGAGAATGGGGAGTGAGGGATGGGAAGAGAGAGAGAATGGGGGGTTAGAGAGTGGGGAGAGAGTGTGGTTAGAGAGATTGCGTGGGGAGAGAGAGTGGGGAGAGAGTGGAGAGAGACTGTGGAGAGAAAGTGGGGAGAGAGGGAGCGGGAATAGAGAGAGAGTGGGAAGTGACAGAGTGGGGAGAGAGAGTGGTGAGAAAGAGTGGGGAGAGATATAGTGGGGAGAGAGATAGAGTGGGTAGTGAGAAAAAGGGGATAGAGAGAGTGGGGAGAGAATGAGTGGGGAGAGAGACAGTGTGGGAAGAGAGAGAGTGGGGAGAGAGAGAATGGGGAGAGGGAGAGAGTGGGGAAAGGGAGAGAGTGGGGAGAGAGGGGAGAGACAGTGGGGAAGAGAGGGTGGGAGATATGAAGTGGGATAAGAGATAGTGGGGGAGAGAGTGGGGAGAGAGAGAATGTGGAGAGTGTGTGTGGAGTGAGACTGTGGATACAGGGAGAGTGGGGAGACAGAGTGTCGAGATAGAGTGTAGGGAGAAAGAGAGTGGGAAGAGAGTAAGTGGGAAGAGAGTAGGTGGGGAAAGGGAGTGGGGAGAGAGAGGTAGAGAGAGTGAGTGTGGGGAGAGAGAGATTGGGGAAAGAGAGAGAGTGGGGAAGGAAAGAGAAGGGGAGAGAGGGGATGGGGAGAGAGACATTGGGGAAAAAGAGTAGGGGGAGAGAGGGAATTGGGAATGAGAGAAGGGGAGAGAGAATGTGGGGAGTTAGAGAATGGGGAGAGTGTGTGTGGAGAGACTGTGTGGAGAGAGCGCGGGAAGAGAGAGAGTGGGAAGAGAGAGTGTGGAGAGTGGGGAGAGAGGGAGCCGAAAGAGAGAGTGGGGAGTGAGAGTGGGAGAGAGAGAGAGTAGGGAGAGTGTGTGTGGAGAGAGTGTGGGGATACAGAGAGAGGGGGAGAGAGTGTGGAGAGAGTGTAGGGAGAAAGAGAGTGGGAAGAGAGTAAGTGGGAAGAGAGTAAATGGGGAGAGAGGGAGTGGGGAGAGAGAGAGGGAGAGAGAGTGAGAGTGGTGAGAGAGAGTGGGGAAAGAGAGTGGAGAGTGGTGAGAGAGAGTGTGGAGAGAGAGAATGGTGAGCGAGGGAGCGGGAAGAGAGACAGTGGGAAGAGAGACAATGGGGATAGAGAAGAGAGAGAATGGGGAGAGAGGGAGTGGGGACAGAGAAAGTGGGGAGACTGAGAGAGTTGGGGAGAGAGAGGGGAAGAGAATAAATGGTGTGAGAGAGAGTGTGGGGAGACACAGAGAGTGCGGGATAGGGAGTGGGGAGAGAGAGAGGGAGACAGAGTGGGGAGACAGAGTGGGGAGAGAATAAAGATAGAGTGTGGAGTGTGAGAGTGGGGAGAGAGGGAGAGAGAGGTGTGATAGAGTGTGGCGAGAGAGAGAGAGAGGGGAGTGGGGAGAGGGAGAGCATGGTGAAAGGGAGAGAGTGGGGAGAGAGAGAGTGAAGAGAGAGAGTGCAGGGAGAGAGAGTGGGGAGAGAGTGTGGGGAGTGAGAGAGTGTGGAGTTAGAGAGTGGGGAGAGAGAGTGGGGAGAGAGTGTGTGGACAGAGTGGAGAGAGAGGGGAGAGACAGTGGGAATAGACTGGAGAGAGAGTGTGTGGAGTGAGAGAGTGGGGAGAGAGAGTGCGGGAAGAGGGAGCGGGGAGAGAGAGTGGGGAGAGATAATGGGTAGAAAGAGCGGGGAGAGGGAGCGGGAAGAGAGAGAGAGTGAGAAGAGAGAGTGGGGAGAGAGAGTGGGGAGAGGGAGTGGGTAGAAAGAGCGGGGAGAGAGAGACTGGGGAGAAAGAGTGTGTGGAGAGAGAGAATGGGAAGAGAGAGAGCGGGAAGAGAGTGTGTGGTGAGAGAGAGTGGGGAGAGAGCGGGAAGAGAGAGAGAGAGTGGGAAGAGAGAGTGGGGAGAGAGAGTGGGGAGAAAGAGCGGGTAGAGAGAGTGGAGAGAGAGAGGGGCAGAGAGAAAGAGGGGGTAGAGAGAGTCGGCAGAGAATGAGTGGGGAGAGAGAGAGTGGGGTCCCCACTCTCTCTCTCCCCATTCTCTATCCCCTCTCTCTCCGCACTCTCTCCCTTTCGCCACTCTCTCCCTCTTACCATGCTCTCCCTTTCCCTACTCTCTCCCTCTTACCACTCTCGCCCCGTCCCCAATCTCTCTCACCAAACTTCTCTCCTCATTCTCTCTCGCCCCACTCTTTCTATCCCCACTCACGCTCTCCCCACTCTCTCTGACCCCACCCTCTCTCTTCCCACTCTCTCGCCACTCTCTCTCTCCCCTCTCTCCCCACTATCTTCCCACTCTCTTCCCGCTCTTCCTCTCCACACACTCTCTCTCCACTCTTTCTCCCCGCTCTCGAACTCACACTCTCTCTCTTCGCCTCTCTCACTCCCAATTCTCTCTTTCCCTACTCTCTTTCCCTACTGATTCTCTCCTCGTTCCCTCTCTCCCCACTCTCTTTCTCGCCACTTTCTCTCTCCCCACACTCTCTCCCCCACACTCTCCCCCACTCTCTCACCCCACTCTCTCCCTTTCCCCAATCTCTCCCTCTCCCTATTCTCTCATCACACTCTGTCTCCTAACTCTCTCTTGCACCACACTTCCTCTCCCCACGCTATCTCTCTCCCCACTCATTCTTCCCGCACTCTCTCTATCCCCACTTTCTCTCTCCCCACTCTCTATCCCCTCTCTCTCCGCACTCGCTCCCTTTCGCCACTCTCTCCCTCTCCCCACTCTGTCTCTTCCCACACAGTCTCTCTCCCCACTCATTCTCTCCCCACTCTCTCTATCCCCACTTTCTCACTACCCACTCTATCTCTCTCCCCACTCTCTCTATCCCCACTCTTTCTCCACACCCACTCTGTCACTTCCCACTTTCTCTTTCTTCCCACTCCCTCTCTCCCCACTCTCTCTCCACACTCTCTCTCCACTCTATCCCCACTCTCTATCTCCCCCTCTCTCCACTCTCTCCAAGCTCTCTCTCTTCCCGCTCTCTCTCTCCACAGAATCTCTCTCCCCACTCTCTCTTTCCATTCTCACTCCCCATTCTGTCTTTCCCTACTCTCTTTCCCCAATGCCTCTCACCCCACCCCCTCTCCCTTCTCTCTATCCCCACTGTCTCTCACCTCAATCTCTCTCTCCCGCGCTCTCTCCCAGTCTCTCTCTCCCCCACTCTTCCCACTCTCTCTCCCCACTCTCATCCTCTCTCTCTCTCTCCACACTCTCTCTACCCACTCTCTCTCCCCACACTCTCTCTCCCCACTCTCTCTCCCCACTTGCCGTCTCCGCACTCTCTATCTCTCCCCAATCCCTCTCACCCCTTTCTCTCTCCACTCACACTCGCCCATCACCCTCACCCCACACTGACATCCCTCTCTCTCTGTCTCCCCTCTCTCCATCTCTCTCCCCTCTCCTTCTCTGTCTCCCATCTCTTTCCCTGTCTCTCCTCTCTCTCTCCCCACTCTCTCCCTCCACACTCCCACCCTTCGTTGTCTTTCCCTACTCTCTCTCCCTCCCCTCTCTCACAAGCCCCATTCTCTCCATCCCCACACTCTCAATCCCCACTCTCAACCGCCCCACACTCTCCCTCCCCACTATCTCTCCCCACTCTCTCCACCTCCACTCTTTCCCGTCCCACTCTTTCCCTCCCAACTCTCTCTATCTCTAACTCTCTCTTTCCCCACTCTCTCTCCAAAATCTCCCTCTTCCCACTCTCTCACCACGCTCTCTCCCTCCCCAATCTCTCCCTCCCCACTCTCTACCTCCCCAAACTCTCTCTCCCAACTGTCTTCCTCCCCATTCTCTCTCCCCACTCTCTCTCTCGCCACTTCCTCAATCCCGACTCTCTCCCTCCCAACTCTCTCTCTCCACTCTTTCCCCACTCTCTCTCTCCCAAACTCTCTCTCCCCACTCTCACTCTCCCTACTCTCTCTCTCCACTCTCTCCCCACTCTCTCTCTCTTCCAAACTCTCTCTCTCACCGCTCTCAGTCTCCCCACTCTCTCTCCCCACTCTCTCCCCACCTGCCCTCTCCGCACTCTCTATCTCTCCCCACTCCCTCTCTCCCCTTTCTCTCTCCACTCACTCGTCCATCACCCTCACCCCACACTGACACCCATCTCTCTCTGATTCTTCTCTCTCCCCTCTCCTTCTCTCTCTCCCATCTCTTTCCCTGTCTCCCCTCTCTCTCCTCACTCACTCCCTCCACACTCCCACCCTTCGTTCTCTTTCCCCACTCTTCTCCCTCCCCTCCCTCTCACGCCCCACTCTCTCCATCCCCACTCTCTCAATCCCCACTCTTAACTGCGCCACACTCTCCATCCCCACTCTTTCCCTTCCCACTCTTTCCCTCCTAGCTATCTCTCTCTCTCAGTCTCTCTTTCCCCGCGCTCTCTCCCACCCACTCTCTCCCTCCTCTCTCTCCACAATCTCTCTCTTCCCACTCTCTCACCGCGCTTTCTCCCTCCCCAATCTCTCGCCATTGTCTCTCTTCCCACTCTCTCTCTTCCCGCTCCCTCTCTCACCACACTCTCTCTCCACACTGCCTCTCTCCCCTCTCTTTACCCACTCTGTCTCACCACTCTCACTCTCTCTCCCTCTCTCTCTCCCCACTCCTTCTCTCCCCACTTACTCTCTTCTCACTCTCTCTCCACTCTCTCTCTCCCCACTCTCACTCCCCACTCTCTCTCTCCCTACTCTCTCTCCTCACTCTCTCTCCCCACTAGCTCTCCCTTCTCTCTCTCCCCACTCTCTCGCTTTCCCCACTCTCTTCCTCTCCCCTGTCTCTCACCACACTCACTCCTCACTCTTTCTCGCCCCTCTCTCTCTCCCCACTCATTCTCTGCCAACTTTCTCTACCCCCACTTTCTCTCTGCCCTTCTTCCTCCCCACTCTCTCTCTCCCCACTCTCTGTCTTCCCGCTTCCTGCCCCCACTCTCTCTCTCTCCACTCTCTCTCTCTTCCCGAACTCTGTTCTCCCGCTCTCTCCACGCACTCTCTCCCCACACTCTCTCCACACTCTCTTTCCCCAATGTCTGTCTCCCCAATCCCGCTCTCCCCTTCTCTCTCATTCCCCCACTCTCTCTCTCCCCTGTCTACCACCACTCTCTCCCTTTCCCCACTCTCTCCCTCTCACCACTCTCTCGGACCACACTCTCTCCTCTCTATCTCTCGCCCCACTCTCTCTCTCCACCATGTCTATCTCCGCACTCATTCTCTCCCCACTCTCTCTATCCCCACTTTCTCTCTACCCACTCTATCTCTCTCCCCATTCTCTCTCTACCCGGTCTTTCTACCCACACTCTCTCACCTCTCTCTCCACTCTCTCTCCACACTCTCTCTCTCCCCACTCTGCCCCCACTCTCTAACTGCCCACTCTCTCACTCCCCACTCTCTCTCCCTCCACTCTTTTTGTCCCCCCTCTCTCTCTCCCCCTCTCTCTCTCCCCACTCTCTCTCTCTCCACACACACTCTCTCCCCACTCTCTCTCACGACTCTCTAACTCCTCACTCTCTCTCTCCCCACTCTCTCTCCCCACTCTCTCTCTCTCTCCCCACTCCCGCCATGCCCGGCGGCACGGTGGCACAGTGGTTAGCACTGCTGCCTCGCAGTACCAGAGATCCGGGTTCAATTCCTGCCTTGGGCGACTGACTGCGTGGATTTTGCACGTTCTCCCCGTGTCTGTGTGGGTTTCCTCCGGGTGCTCCGGTTTCCTCGTTCAGGCCAGGTGAATTGGCCATGCTAAATTGCCGTAGTGTTAGGTAATGGGTAAATAATGTCTCTCCTCTCTCTCTCGCCACTCGCTCCCTTTCGCCACTCTCTCCCTCTCACCATTATCTCCGACTCACTCTCCCTATTCTCTCTCACCATAATTCTCTCCTCACTCTCTCTCGCCCCATTCTCTCTCTCCCCACTCTCTCACTTCCCATTCTCTCTGACCCCACTCTCTCTCTTACTCACTCTCTGTCTCTCTCTCCTCCCTCTCTCTCTCTTCCAACTGTCTCTCTCATCCCGCACCCTCTCTCCCCACTCTCTCTCTCTTCACCCTCTCTGCCCCTCTCTATCCACTCTCTCTCCTTTTCTCTCTCCCCCCTCTCTCTCTTGCCACTCTCTCCCTTTCCCCACTCTCTCCCTCTTACCACTCTCTCCCTGTCCCCACTCTCTCTCACCAAACCTCTCTCCTCCTTCTCTCTCGCCCCTCTCTCTCCCCCCACTCTTTCTCTCCCCACTCTCGCTCTCCCCACTCTCTCAGACCCCACTCCCTCTCTCGCCCACTCTCTGTCTCTCCCTCTCCACTCTCTCTCTCCCCACTATCTCTCTTCCCGCTCTCTCTCCACACACTCTCTCTCCCCACTCTCTCTCCACACGCTCTCTCTCCCCACCTCTCTCTCCGCTCTCGCTCTCTCCGCTCTCTCTCCCCACTCTCTCACTTTCCCCACTCTGTCTCTTCCCACTCTCTCTCTTCCCGTTCCCTCTCTCCCCACTCTCATTTCGTACGCTCTCTCTGCCCACTCTCTCTCTCTCCACTCTCTCTCTTCGCTCTATCGCCCCACTCTCTCCCTTTCCCCACTCTCTCGCTGTCCCCACTCTCTGACCACACTCTCTCTCTTCACTCACTCTCTCCCCACTCACTCCCTTTCGCCACTCTCTCCCTCTCACCACTCTCGCCTTCTCACTCTCCCCATTCTCTCTCACCATACTTCTCTCCTCACTCTCTCTCGCACCATTCTCTCTCTCCCCACTCTCTCACTGCCCACTCTCTCTGACCCCACTGTCTCTCTTACTCACTCTCTGTCTCTCTCTCCTCACTCTCTCTCTCTTCCAACTGTCTCTCTCATCCCGCACCCTCTCTACCCACTCTCTCTCTCCACTCTCTCTGCCCCTCTCTAGCCACTCTCTCCACACACTCTCTCTCCACATATTCTCTCTCCCCACTCTCTCTCCCATCTCTCTCTTGCCACTCTCTCCCTTTCCCCACTCTCTCGCTGTCCCCATTCTATCACCACACTGTCTCTCTCTTCATCTCTCTTTCTCCAACCTCTCCCCACTCTTTCTCTCTTTGCGCTCCCTCTCACCCTACTCTCTCTCCACACTCTCTCGATTCTATTCCCCACTCTCTCCCCCCACACTCTCTATCCCCACTCTATACTGACCCCACTCTATCTCCCTCACTCTCTGTCTCGCTCTCTCTCTCCACTCTCTCTTTCACCACTCCCTATCTCCCTACTCTCTCCACACTCTATCTCCCCACTCTCTCTCCACACACTCTCTCTCCCCACTTCCACGCCCCGCTCTCTCTCTCCCTACACTCTCTCTCTCTCCACTCTCTCTTTCCCCACTCTCTCTGCCCTCTCTCTCCAATCTCTCCCCATTGTCACTCTCCCAACACTCTCTTTTCTCACACTCTCTCTTGCCGCTCTCTCTCCACACTCTCTCTCTCCCCACTCACTATCCACGCACTCCCTATCTCCCCACGCTCTCTCCCCACTCTCTCTCCCCACTCTCTCACCCTACTCCCTCTCCCCACTCTTTTTCCCCATTCTCTCTCGTCACTCTCTCTCTCCCCACTCACTCTCCCCCACTCTCTCCCTCTCCACTCTCACTTCCCCACTCTCTCTCCGCTCTCTCTCCCGACTCTCTGTCTCACCGCTCTCTCTCCTCAACTTCTCTGTGCCCACTCTATCTCTATCGCCACACTCTCTCTCCCCACTTTCTCTCTTCCCTCTCTCTCTCTTCCCGCTCCCTGTCTCTCCACTCTCCCTTCCCCCTCTCTCTCCACTTCTCTCTCCAATATCTTCCCACACTCTCTCTCTTCCCACTCTCTCTCTCTTCCCGTTCTCCCTCTCCACACGCTCCCTCTCACCTCTCTCTCTCTTCCCACTCTTTCCCTTTCCCCACTCTCTCCCTCTTACCACTCTCTCCCCGTCCCCAATCTCTCTCACCAAACTTCTCTCTTCATTCTCTCTCGCCCCACTCACGCTCTCCCCACTCTCTCTGACTCCACTCTCTCACTTCCCACTCACTCTCCCCACTCTCTCTCTCTCGCCACTCTCACTCCCCTCTCTCTCCACTATCTTCCCACTCTCTCTCTTCCCGCTCTTCCTCTCCACACACTCTCTCTCCCCACTCTCTCTCCCCGCTCTCTAACGCACACTCTCTCTCTTCCCCTCTCTCACTCCCCATTCTCTCTTTCCCTACTCTATTTCCCTACTGTTTCTCTCCTCGTTCCCTCTCTCCCCACTTTCTCTCTCGCCACTCTTTCTCTCCCCACACTCTCTCCCCCACTCTCTCCCCCACTCTCTCTCCACACTCGCTCCCTTTCCCCAATTTCTCCCTCTCCCCATTCTCTCATCACAGTCTGTCTCCTAACTCTCTCTTGCCCCACACTCTCTCTCCCCACACTCTCTCTCTCTCCACTCATTCTTCCCCACTCTCTCTATTCCCACTTTCTCTCTGCCCACTCTATCTCTCCCTACTCTCTCTCCGCACTCACTCTCGCCCCACTCTCTCCCTCTCCACTCTCTCTTCCCCACTCTCTCTCTCCCCGCTCTCTCTTCCCACTCTCTCGCCGCTCTGTCTCTCCCTCCCCACTCTCTCCCTCCCCAGTCTCAACATCCCCACAATCTCTCTCCCCTTTCTCTATCCCCAATCTCTCTCTTCCCGCGCTCTCTCACCGCGCTCTCTCCACTCTCTATCCCTTTCCCCAATCCCTCCCTCTCCCCATTCTCTCATCACACTCTGTCTCCTAACTCTCTCTCTTGCACCACACCTTCTCTCCCCACACTATCTCTCTCCCCACTCATTCTTCCCCCACTCTCTCTATCCCCACTTTCTCTCTGCCCACTCTATCTCTCCCGACTCTCGCTCTCCCTACTCTCTCTCCGCACTCACTTTCTCCCAAACTCTCTCCCTCCAGACTCTCTCTCTCCTTCCCCCCGCTTTCTCTCCCCACTTTCTCTCTCCGCACTCTCGCTCTCTCCACTCACTCTCGCCCCACTCCCTCCCTCTCCACTCTCACTTCCCCACTCTCTCTCTCTCCACTCTCTCTCGACTCTCTCTCTCACCGCTCTCTATCCCGCCGCAATCAATCCCTCCCTCGCCTCAACATCCCCACAATCTCTCTCCCCATTCTCTATCCCCAATCTCTCTCTTCCCGCGCTCTCTCACCGCTCTCTCTCACGCCACTCTCTGACCCCACTCTGTCTCCCCAACTCTCTGTTCTCTCTCTCCACTCTCTCTTTCAACTCTCTCTCTCCCCACTCTCTGTCTGCCCAGACTCTCTCTCCCCACTCGCTCTCTACCCCTCTCTCTTACCGCTCTCTTTCTCTCTCCCCACTCTATCTCTCCCCACTCTCTCTCCCCACTCTCTCTCTTCCATCTCTCTTTCCCCACTCTCTCCCTTTCCCCAATCTCTCCCTCTACCCAATCTCTCTCGTCGCACTCAGAATTCCCACACTGTCTCTCTCCCCACTCTCTAACTCCCCATTCTCTCTTTCGTTCCCCAATGTCTCTGTCCCCACTGTGACTCTCCAATCTCTCTCTCCCCGCTCTTTCTCCCAGTCTCTCTCTTTCTCACTCTCCGCACTATCTCTCTCCCCACTGTCAACGTCTCTCTCTCTCGTCCCACTCTCTCCCTTCCCGCTCTCTCTCCACACTCTCTCTCTACCCACTCTCACTCTCCCCACCCTCTCTCTCCCCACTAACCCTCTCCGCCCTCTCTATCTCTCGGCACTTTCACTCTCCCCTTTCTCTTTCCACTCACCCTTGCCCATCACCCTCACCCAACACTGACTCCCCTCTCTCTCTGTCTCCCCCTCTCCCTCTCTCTGCCCTCTCCTTCTCTCTCTCCCATCTCTTTCCCTGTCAACCCTCTCTCTCCCCACTCTCTCCCTCCACACTCCCACCCTCCCCTCACTCTCCTTCCCCACTCTCTCTCCCTCCCCTATGACTTCCGACGCACTCGCTCCATCCCCACTGTCACAATTCCCACTCTCTCCCTCCCCACTCTCCCTTCACTCTCTCCATCACCACTGTCTCCCTTCCCATTCTTCCCCTCCCAACTCTCTCTATCCCCAGACTCTCTCTCTTTCTCCCTGCTCTCTCTCCCCGCTCTCTCTCCCCACTTCCTCTCTCCAAAACTCTCTCCATCCCAACTCTTTCTCTTTCCCCGCTCTCTCTCCTACACTCACTCTCCCCACTATATTTCACCATACTCTCTCTCCCCGCGCTCTCCCACTCTTTCCCTTCCCACTCGCTCCCCTCGTTCTCTACGCACTCTTTCTCTTCCTATTCTCTCTCACTTCCCGCTCCCTCTCTCCCTACTCTCTCTCTCCCCGCTCTCTTCTCCACTCTCTCTCCATCCCCACTCTCTCCCTTCCCACTCTTTCCCTCCCAACTATCTCTATCCCGACTCTCTCACCTCCGCACTCTCTCTCCCCACTCTCTCTCCCCACAACCTCCCTCCCGACTCTTCCCTCCCCACTCTCTCCGCACTCACTTTCCCCCACCTCTCTCTCTCCATTCACTCTCACCACTCTCGAACCCCACTGTCTCGCAACACTCTCTCCCCACTCTCGCTCCTCCCACTCTCTCTGTCCCCACGCTCCCTCTCCCCACACTCTCTGTCCCCTCACTCTCTCCCCTCTCTCTCCCCACTCTCTCTACCCGCCGCTCTCTCTTCCCCACTATCTCTCCCTCCCCACTCTCGCTCTCCCCAATCTCTCTCCCCACTTCCTCTCTCCCACACTCTCTCCATCCCAACTCTCTCTCTTTCCCCGCTCTCTCCCACACTCTCTCGCCCCAAACTCTCTCACCACACTCTCTCTCCCCGCTCTCTCCCACTCTCTCCCTCCCCACTCTCTCCCCTCTTTCTCTACGCACTCTTTCTCTTCCTATTCTCGCTCACTTCCCGCTCCCTCAGTCCCCACTCTCTCTCCCCGCTCTCTCTCCACTCTCTCTCCATCCCCACTCTCTCCCTTCCCACTCTTTCCCTCCCAACTATCTCTATCCCAACTCTCTAACCTCCGCACTCTCTCTCCCCACTCTCTCTGCCCACGCCCTCCCTCCCGACTCTTCTCTCCCCACTCTCTCCGCACTCACTCTCCCCCACCCCTCTCTCTCTATTCACTCTCACCACTCTCTAACCCCACTGTCTCTCTCGACTCTCTCCCCACTCTCGCTCCCCCATTCTCTCTGTCCCCACGCTCCCTCTCCGCACACTCTCTATCCCCTCTGTCTCTCTCCTCTCTCTCCCCACTCTCTCTCTACCCGCCGCGCTCTCTTCCCCACTGTCTCTCCCTTCCCACTCGCGCTCTCCCCAATCGCTCTCCCCACTCTCTCTCTCCCACACTCTCTCCATCCCAACTCTCTCTCTTTCCCCGCTCTCTCCTACACTCTCTCGCCCCAAACTCTCTCACCACACTCTCTCTCCCCGCGCTCTCCCACTCTTTCCCTCCCCACTCGCTCCCCTCTTCCTCTACGCAATCTTTCTCTTCCTATTCTCTCTCACTTCCCGTTCCCTCTCTCCCTACTCTCTCTCTCCCCGCACTCTTCTCCACTCTCTCTCCATCCCCACTCTCTCCCTTCCCACTCTTTCCCTCTCAACTATCTCTATCCCGACTCTCTCACCTCCGCACTCTCTCTCCCCACTCTCTCTCCCCACAGCCTCCCTCCCGACTCTTCCCTCCCCACTCTCTCCGCACTCACTTTCCCCCACCTCTCTCTCTCCATTCACTCTCACCACTCTCGAACCCCACTGTCTCGCAACACTCTCTCCCCACTCTCGCTCCCCCCACTCTCTCTGTCCCCACGCTCCCTCTCCCCACACTCTCTGTCCCCTCACTCTCACTCCTCTCTCTCCCCACTCACTCTACCCGCCGCTCTTTCTTCCCCACTATCTCTCCCTCCCCACTCTCGCTCTCCCCAATCTCTCTCCCCACTTTCTCTCTCCCACACTCTCTCCATCCCAACTCTCTCTCTTTCCCCGCTCTCTCCCACACTCTCTCGCCCCAAACTCTCTCACCACACTCTCTCTCTACCCGCCGCTCTCTCCCACTCTCTCCCTCCCCACTCTCTCCCCTCTTTCTCTACGCACTCTTTCTCTTCCTATTCTCGCTCACTTCCCGCTCCCTCACTCCCCACTCTCTCTCCCCGCTCTCTCTCCATCCCCACTCTCTCCCTTCCCACTCTTTCCCTCCCAACTATCTCTATCCCAACTCTCTAACCTCCGCACTCTCTCTCCCCACTCTCTCTGCCCACGCCCTCCCTCCCGACTCTTCTCTCCCCACTCTCTCCGCACTCACTCTCCCCCACCCCTCTCTCTCCATTCACTCTCACCACTCTCTAACCCCACTGTCTCTCTCGACTCTCTCCCCAGTCTCGCTCCCCCATTCTCTCTGTCCCCACGCTCCCTCTCCGCACACTCTCTGTCCCCTCTCTCTCTCCCCTCTCTCTCCCCACTCTCTCTCTACCCGCCGCGCTCTCTTCCCCACTGTCTCTCCCTTCCCACTCGCGCTCTCCCCAATCTCTCTCCCCACTCTCTCTCTCCCTGCTCTCTCCCCCTCTCTCCCATCTCTCTCTCCCCTCACTTTCTCTTCCCACTCCATCAATCCCCACACTCTCTCCCCACTCTCTCTCTGCCACTCTCTCTCCCCATTCTCGCTCTTTCCCCAACTCTCTACACCACTCTCTATACACCCCTCCCTCTCCCCCACTCTCTCCCCTCACACTCTCTACCCTCTTTCTCCCCTTTCTCTCTCTACTCACACTCACCCATCACCCTAACCTCACACTTACTCCCCTCTCTCTCTGTCTCTTCTCTCTCCCTCTCTCCCCTCTCCTTCTCTCTTTCCCATCTCCCCCTCTTTCTCCCGACTCTCTCTCTCCAGCCCCCGCTCTCTCTCTCCCACTTTTCTCCCTCCCCACTCTCTCTCTCCCTAGTCTCTCTCTCCCCACTCTCTCTCTCCCCTCTTCCTCCCCTCTCTTCCCTCTCTCTCCCCTCACTTTCTCGTATCACTCTCTCGCTCCCCACTCTCCCTCTCACCCATTCTCTCTCTCCCCATTCTCTCTCGCCCCCACTCTCTCTCCATAGTCTCTCTCCCCACTCCATCTCTCCCCACTCTCTCTCCCTACTCTCTATCTCCACTCTATCTCTTCCCGAACACTCTCTCCACCATCTCTCACTCCGGTCTCTCTCGTGCCCCCTTTCTCTCCCACTCTCTCTCTCTCCCCACTCTCTGTCCACACACTCCGTCTCCCCTCTCTCTCCCTAGTCTCTATCTACTGCCCCGCTCTCTCCCCCCCACACTCTCTCCCCCACTCTCTCCCCAATCTCACTCTCCCTCTCTATCCCCTCACTTTCTCTTCCCATTCGTTCTCTTCACGCTATCTCTCCACCCTCTCTGTTTCCACACTCTCTCACTCCCCACTCTCTCTCGCCCCCACTCTCTCTCCATTCTCTCTCTTCCCACTCTCTCTCCCTACTCCCTCTCTCCAGACTCTCTTTCCCCATTCTCACTCTTTCCACACTCTCTCTCTTTCTGTTGCCCCACTGTCTCTCTCCCCACTCTCTGTCCACACAGTCCCTCTCCCCTCCATCTCTCTCCCCACTACCTCTCTTTCTCTCCCCCCACTCTCTCGCTCTCCCCCCTCGCTCCTCTCACATTCTCTTCCCATTCTCTCTCTTCCGGCTCTCTCTCTCCATCCCCTTTCTCTCCAATCACTCTCACCACTCTCTTTCCCCACTCTATCTCCACTCTCTCTCCCCCACTCTCTCTCTCGCTCCCTCTCTCTCCCCACTCTCTCTCCCACTTTCTCTGTCCCCACGCCCTCTCTCCCCTCTCGCTCTCTTCCGGCACTCTCTCTACCCCCCGCTCTCTCTCCCCAACCTCTCCCTCCCCACTCTCTCTCCCCTCTCTGTCCCCCTCTCTCCCCTCTCTCTCCCCTCACTTTCTCTTCACACTCTCTCACTCCCCACTCTCTCATCGAACCTCTCTCTCTCCACTCTCTCTCACTCCCCACTCACTCTCTACAGTCTCTCTCCCCACTCCCTCTCTCCCCACTCTCTCAGTCTCCCCACTCTCTCTCACCACTCTTTCTCTCCACACTCCGTCTCTCCCCACTCGCTCTCTCCCCACTCTCTCGCTCTTCCCTCTCGCTCCCCTCACTTTCTCTTCCCAGTCTCTCTCTTCCTGCTCTCACTCTCTCCACCCTCTCTCTCTCCACACTCTCTCTCCCATTCTCTCCCCTCCCCAATCTCTCTCGCCCCCACTGTCTCTCCCCCTCCCTCTCTTTCTCTACTCTCTCTCCCACACTCTCTCCCTCTCTCTCTCCCTCTCTCTCTCCCCACTCCATCCTTCCCCAATCTGTGTCTTCCTAACTCCCTCTCTCCCCCACTCTCTCGCCCCCACTCTCTCTCACCCCACCTCTCTCATCAATATCTCTCGCCCCACTCTCTCTCCCCACACTCTCTCCCCACTCCATCTTTCTCCACTCTGTCCCTCCTCACACACTCTCCCCAGTCTCTCTCTCCATTCTCTGTCTCAAGTCTCTACCCACTCTCTCTCCCCACTCTTTCCCTCTCCCTCTTTCGCTCTACCCACTCTCTCAGTCTCCCCACTCTCTACCCACTCTTTCTCTCCACATCATTTCTCTCCCCACTCTGTCTGTCGCCCCACTGTCTCTCTCCCCACCCTCTCCCAGCTCTCTCCCCACTGTCTCTCTTTCCACTCTCTCTCTCTTCCCGCTCCCATTCTCATCGTTCTCTCTCTCCACAGTCTCTCTACTCTCTCTCCCCACTCTTACTCTCTCTCACTCTCTCTCCCCACTCCCTCTCTCCCCACTTACTCTCTTCCCACTCTCTCTCCGCACGCTCTCTCCCCACGCTGTCTCCCCACTCTCTCTCTCCCCACTCTCTCTCTCCCCACTCTCTCTCCCCAGTCTCTCTCTCCATTCTCCTCCTCCCCACTCTCTCCCTCCCCACTCTCTCCCACCCCACTCTTTACCTCCCCACACTATCTCTCCCCATTCTGTCACTCTCCACTTTCTCTCCTCACTCTCTCTCCTCACTCTCGCCCACCTCACTCTCTCCCTCCCCACTCCCTTCCTCCCCACCCTCTACCTCCCCACACTCTCTCTCCCCAATCTCTCCCTTTCCACTCTCTCTCCCTACTCTCGCCACTCTCTCTCTGCCCTCTCTCTCTCCCCCACTCTCACCAACTCTCCTCACTCTCTCTCTCCCTCTCCCCACTCCCTCTATATCCCCTCTCACTCTCCCTACTCTCTCCACCCCCACTTTGTCTCACCCCAATCTCTCTCCCCACTTTCTCTCTCTCTCTCTCCCCACTCTCTCTCCCAACATTCTCTCACCCCACACTCTCCCTCTCTCCCCACTCTCTCACTCCACACTCCCTACCTTCAGTCTCTCCCCACTCTGTCTCCCCACTCTCTCAATCCCTCTCTCTCTCCCCACTCTCTCTCTTCCCGCACTCTCTCTCACCGCGCTCTCTCCCTCACCACTCTCTCCCTCACCACTCTTTTCCTCCGGACTCTCTCCCTCCCCACACCCTCTCTCCCGATTCTCCCCCTCCCCATTCTGTCTCCCTACTCTCTCTTTCGCCACTCCCTCCCTTCCGACTGCCTCCATCCCCACTCTCTCTACTCTCTCTCCCCATTCTCTCGCCCACTCTCGCTCCCCACTCTTTCTCCCTCTCCACACTCTCACCCCATTCTCTCTCTCCACACTCTTTCTCTCCTCACACTCTCTCTCCCTGCTCTCTCTCACCGCTTTCTCTCCCTCCCCACTCTCTCCCTCTCCACTCTCTCGCACCCCACTCTCTAACTGCTCACACTCTCTCTCCCCACCTTCTGCTTCCCCACTATATACTCTCACACTCTCCCCACTCTCTCCCCCTGTATCGCCCATCCTCGACGCTCAACTTTCTGTTCCCCCTCTCTCCCCACTCTCTCTCCCCCTCTTCCTCCTCCTCTCTCCCACTCTCTCCACTCTCCCTTCTTCTCTCCACTCACTCTCTACAAAACTCATTACTCTCCCCACTCTCTCTCCCCACATTCTCTCTCCCCACTTTCATTCCACACACTCTCTCCCCTTTCTCCCCCCGCACTCTCTCCCTCTCCACACTCTCCCTCTCCCCACTCTCTCCCTCTCCCTACTCTCTCCCTCTCCCCATTCTCTCCCCACACTCTCTCTCCCCACTCTCTTTCTCCCACTCTCTCTACCCACACTCTCTCTCCCAACTCTCTCTCTCACCCGACTTTCTGTCTCCCCACTTTCTCTCTCTCCCCACTTTCTCACTCCCCCACTCTCTCTCTCTCCACCCTATCTTTCTCTCCCCTCGCTCTCTCTAAATCACTTTCTCTCTGCCCCAATCTCTCTCTTCCACACTCTCTTCCCACTCTCTCACCCCCACTCTCAATCTCTCCATTCTCTCTCGACACTCTCTCACCTCACTCTCTCTCCCCACTCTCTCACCCGCACTCTCTCTCTCCCCAGTCTCTGCACACTCTCTCACCCCACTCTCTCTCCCCAGTCTATCTCTACCCCTTTCTCCACACTCTTTCTCCCTCTCTCCCCTCTCTCTCCCCACTCTCTCTCTTCCCACTCTTTCTCTTCCTGCTCCCTCTCTCCCCATACTCTCTCTCCCCAATCTGTCTCCCCACTCTGTCTCCCTTTCTCTTTCTCCCGCCTTCCTCTCTCCCCGCTCTCTCTGTCTCCCCACACTCTCTCTCCAACCTCTCTCACTCAGAACTCTCTCTCTACTCACACTCTCTCTCTCCCAACTCTCTCTCTCACACCACTTTCTCTCTCCCCACTTTCTCACTCTCCCCACTCTCTCTTTCTCCACCCTCTCTCTTTACCCTCGCTCTCTCTACCTCACTTTCTCTCTGCCCCAATCTCGCACTCCCACACTCTCTCTCCCCACTCTCTCTCCCCCCTCACCTCCTCTCTACCACTCCATCCACTCTCCCTTCCTCTCCCCACTCCCTCTCTACAAACTCTCACTCTCTGCACTCTCTCTCCCCACTCTCTCTCCCCACTCTCATTCTACCCACTCTCTTACTCTCTCCACTCTCTCTCCCCATTCTCCCTCTCCCTATTCTCTCCCTCTCCCCATTCTCTCCCCACACTCTCTCACCCCACTCTCTGTCTCCCACTTTCTGTGTACCCACTCTCTCTCTCCCAACTCTCTCTCTCACCCAACATTCTCTCTCCCCACTTTCTCTCTCTCCCCACTTTCTCACTCTCCCCACTATCTCTGTCTCCACCCTCTCTCTCTCCCCTCGCTCTCTCTAAATCACTTTCTCTCTGCCCCAATCTCTCTCTCCCAAACTCTCTCTCCCCACTCTCTCACCCTCACTCTCTCTCCCCGTTCTCTATCTAGACACTCTCTCACCTCAATCTCTCTCTCCCCACTCTCTCACCCGCACTCTCTCTCCCCACAATCTCTGCACACTCTCTCACCCCACTGTCCCTCCCCACTCTCTCTCTACCCCTCTCTCCACACCTTCTCTCCCTCTCTCCACACTCTCTCTCTCCCCTCTCTCTCTCCCCACTCTCTTTCTTCACACTCTCTCTTCCTGCTCCCTCTCTCCCCACACTCTCTCCCCACTCTGTCTCCCCACTCTCTCTCCCCACACTCTCTCACCACACACTCTCTCCCCGCTCTCTCCCACTCGCTCCCTCCCCACTCGCTCCCCTCTTTCTCTACGCACTCCTTCTCTTCCTATTCTCTCTCACTTCCCGCTCCGTCACACCCCACTCTCTCTGTCTCCCCCCACTCTCTCTCCAACCTCTCTCACTGAGCTCTCTCTCTCGCACCCTCTCTATATCTTGCCCTGCACTGTCTCTCACACCTTTCTCTCTCGCCCCCTCTCTCCCCTCTCTTGAATCCTCTCTCTGTTCACCCTCTCTCTCTGCCATCTCTTGCTCCCTCTCTCACACCTCTCTCTCCCTCCTCTCTCAGCCCCCACTCTTGGCATTTCTCTCAACCCTTCTCTCTCGCCTCGTCTCTCGCCACACTCTCCCCATCTCTCTCTCACTCTCTCTCGTCCTCTCTCGCATCCCTCTCTCACTCACCCCAATCTCTCGCCCCTCTCAACCCACTCTCTCGACCCCCTCACTCTCGTCCATTCTATCCCGTCTCTCTCCCCCTCTTTCTCCCACTCTCTCGCCGTCTCTCTCACCCCCTCTCTCTCGCCACCATCTCTCTTCCCCTGTCTCTCGCGTCCTCTCTCACCCCCTCTCTCTCCACCTCTCTCATCCTCCTCTCTCTCTTGCCTCACGCTCTCGGCCCCTCTCTCGCCCCTCTCTCTTACACTCCTGTCTCGCCCCCTTTCTCTCCCCTATCTCGCCTCCTCTCTCGCCCACCTCACTCCCGCCCGCTGTCTTGCCCCCTCTCTCTCCCCCACTCGCCCTCACTCTGTCCCCCTCTCTTGTGCCCCTCTCTCTCGCGCGCCCCTCTCTCGCCCCATTCTCCCGACCCTCTCTGCTCCTCTAGCTCTCACACCCTCTCTCGCCCCCTCTCTCGCACCCCCCGACTCCATCTCACCCACCCCCCTCTTTCCCCATCGCTTGTCCTACACTCTCCTGCCACCTTTCTCGCCCCTCTCTCTCACACACCCCTCCCTCCCCCGTCTCTCGCCCGCATCTGTCTACCCCCTCTCTCACCCCCTCTCTCTCGTGCCCCTCTCTCACCCCCTCTCTCTCGGCTCCCTCTATCCCCCTCTCTCACCCCGTCTCTCAAAAGCCTCTCTCGCCACTACTCTCTCGGCCATCTCTCGCCCCCTCTCTCTTGCCCCCTCTCTCGTCACCCCTCTCTCTTCCCCTCTCTCTCCCCCTCTCTCTCGCCCTCTCTCTCGCCCTCTCTCGCCTCCCTCTATCGCTCACCCCAATCTCTGGACCCCCATCTCTCTCTCTCACCGCACTCTCTTGAACCCTCTCTCACGCCCACTCTGTCCCGTCTCTCTCTAGATCCTTCCTCCCCCTCTCTCGCCCTCCTCTCTCACCCCCTTTCTCTCCGCCTCTCTCGTCCTCCTCTCTCTCGCCCCACTCTCTCAGCCCATCTCTCGCCCGTCTCTCTCACACTCCTCTCTCACCCCCTCTCTCCCGCCCGCCTCTCTCGCCATCCCTCTCCTCCCACTCTCTCCCCATTCTCTCGACCTCTCTCTGCTCCTCTCTCACACATCCTCTCTCTAACCCCCTCGCCCCACCCCTCTCTTACACCCCCTCTCTCGCCACCAGTCTCCCCCTCTCTCTCCCCCTCTCTCGTCCAACTCTCTCTCACACCCCTCTCTCTCCCCCTCTCTCGTCCCCCTCTCTTGACCCCTCTCTCGCCCGCATCTCTCTACCCCCTCTCTCGCCCACTGTCCCTCTTGCATCCCTCTCTCTCACCCCCTCTCTCTTGGCCCCTTCTATCCCCCTCTCTCACCCCCTCTCTCGAACTACCCTCTCGTCTCCACTCACTCTTGCCAACTCCCCTGCCTCCTCTCAACCCCACTCTCTCTCGACCCCTCTCTCTACCCCTTCTCTCGCCCACTCTCTCTCGCCCCCTATCTCCTCCATCTCTCTCGCCTACCTCTCTCACCCACCTCCCTCTCCCTCTCTCGAACACCTCTCTCTCTTGCCCCCATCTCGATACACCATCTCACACCCTATCTCTCTCACCCCCTCTCTCCCTACTCTCTCCCTACTCTCTCGAACCCCGTCTCTCGACTCCCTCTCTCTTGCACCCCTCTCTCTCCCACTCTCTCTCCCCCTCATTCCACACACTCTCTTTTATCCATTTCTCCTCACCCTCTCTCTCTCCACCCTCTCTTGGCCCCACGTCTCTGTTCTCTCTCTCCCCCCCCCTCTCTCGTGCCCTCTCTGTCCCCCGCTCTTGCCCACCTTCGATTGTCCTCCTCACTCTCCCACTCTCTCTCCCCACTTTCTCCACCCCTCTCTCTCCACCCTCTCTAGGCCCCCATCTCTCGCCTCCCCCCTCGACCCTCTCTCTCACACCCCACTCTTTCCCTTCTCTCTCTCTCGCCCGCCTCCCTTCCTCCTCTCTCTCACCCCTCTCTCTCTCGCCCCCCTCTCTCTTGCACCCCTCTCTCTCCGCGTCTCTCTCCACCTCTCTCCCACCCCTCTGTCTCCACCCTCTCTATCCTGCCTCACTCTCTAGTCACCCTCTCTCTCTCACCCTCTCTCTCACCCCACTCTCTCTCCCCACATTCTCTCGTCCACTCTCTTTCTCACGCCGTCTCTATCCGCCTCTCTCGCCCTCCTCTCTCTCCCCACGCTCTTGACCCCCTCGTTCTTCCCCCATATCGAACCCCTCTCTCTCTCTTTCGCCCCCTTCCCTCGCCCTGCCCTCTTTCTCGACCCCTATCTCTATTTTCCCCTCTCTTGCCCCCTCTCTCTCGCACCTCTCTCTCTCGCCGCCCCTTCTCTCGCCCGCTCTCTTGGCCCACTCTGTCCGCCATCTCTCGCCCTCTCTCTCACCTCCCTCTCTCCCCCTCCGCCCCCACTCTCGCCCCCTCTGTCGCCCATTCTCTCTCGCCCCGTCTCTCGCTACCCTCTCTCCACCTGTCTCCCCATCTCTCCACCTCTTTCGCCCTCTCTCGCGCCCCCTCTCTTGCTCAAAACAATCTCTCACCCCCTCTCTCGCTCACCCCACACCCCTCTCTTCCCCCCCGTCCCGTTTCTCTCTCCCCTCTCTTTCCCCCATCTCGTCCCCCTCTCTCGCCCCCTCTCTCTCGCCCCACACTCTCTCGCCCCCATCTCTTGCCCCCTCTCACCCCCCTCTCTCCCCCTTCTCTTGTCTTCCTCTCTCTCTCGCCCCCTCTCTCGCGCCACTCTCTCGACTCCTCTCTCGCCACTCTCTCTCTCATACCCCTCTCTTGCCCCCGCTCTCGCCCTCTCTCTCGCCAACCTCTCTCGCGCCCCGCTCTCTTGCTCCCCTCTTTCGCCCTCTCTCACCCCCCACTCTCTCCCTCTCTCTCGTGCCCCTCTCTCTTGCACCTTTCTCTCGATCCCTCTCACGCTCCTCTCTCTCTTGCACCCTCTTTTGCCCCATCTCTTGCCCTCCTCGACCCCTCTCTCGCCCCCCTCTCTCTCGCCCCCTCTCTTGCCCCAACTCTCTCTCACACCCCCTCTCTCACCACCTCTCTCACCCCTCTTTCTCTCCCTGTCTAGTCCCACTTTCTCGACCTTCCCCCTCTCGCCCCAATCTCTCGACCCTTTGTCCCTGTCTCTCGCCCTCCTCTCTCTCGCCCCTCTCTCTCTCATCCCCACTCTGTCTCACCACCCCTGTCTCGCCACCTCTCTCACCCCTCTCTCATGCCCCATTCCTCGCTCCTCTCTCTCACAGCCTTCACTCGCCCCCTCTCTCGACCCCTGTCTCACCCCCTCTCTTACCCATCTCTCTCCTGCCCCCTCTCTCGCTCCCTTCTTTGTCTTGCCCTTGTCTCGCTCCTCTCTCGCCCCCCTCTCTAACCCGTCTCTCTGGCCCCCTCTCTCCTGCCCCTCTCTCCCGCTCCTCTCTGTCACTCGCCCCCCTCTCTCGCATCCTTCTATTGCTCACTCTCTCTCGCCCCCTCTCTCGCGCACCGCGCACTCTCTCTATCTCTCCCCATTTCTCGCTCCCCTCTCTCTTGTCCCCCTCACTCTCCCAATCTCTCTCCCCCTCTTTCAATCCCCATCTCTCCTCCCATTCCCTCTCTCTCCACCCTCTCCCGGACCCCTTCTCTCACCCCCCTCTCTCGCCCCACTCTTTCTCCCTCTCTCACTACCCCTCTCTCTCCCGCTCTCTCTCGCCCCCTCTCTCGCCCCATTTCCCTCTCTCTCCCGCATCTCTCCCCTCTCTCTCTCGCCCCCTCTCTCTCTCGCCCCTCTCACTCCCTCACCCTCTCTCTCTCACCCTTACTCTGCCCCTCACCCCTCTCTCTCCACCTCTCTCCCACCCCTCTCTCTTCTGCCTTTCTCTCTCTCGCCCGCCATCTCTCCCACCCCACTCTATCGTCCCCGCTCTCTCTCGTCCCCTCTGTCCCTCTCGCTCCTCTGTCTCTGCCTCTCTCGCCCTCCTGTCTCTCCCCCTGCTCTTGCCCTGCCCTATCTCTCCGACCCTTTCTCCCTCTCCCACTCCCTCGTCCCCTCTCTTGACCTCTCTCTCTCTTCCCATCTCTCGCACCCTCTCTCGCACTCTCTCTCACACTCCCTCTCTCTTGCCCTCTCTCTCGACCCCTCTTTCACCCCCTCTGTCTCGCCCACTCTCTCTCTCGCTCCACTCTCTCTCTCGCACCCTCTTTCCCCCCTCTCCCCCTCACTCACCCCCTCTCTTTTCCTCCTGTTCTCTCCCCCGCCTCTCTCGCCCCCTCTCTATCCTCCCCTCTCTCACCCACCTCTCTCGACTGCCTCTCTCGCCCCCCTCTCATCGACTCTCCCTCTCGCAGCCTCTCTCTCACGCACCCGTCTCTCTCACGCCCCTCTCTCTCTCGCCCCCTGTCTCTCTCCCCCTTTCTTGCACCAATCTCTCCACCTCGTCTCTCGTTCCCCGCTCACACTCGCCCACTCAATCGCCGCCCCCTCTCACCCCATCTCTCCTCCTCTGTGTCTCGCAACACTCTCTCACCAGCCTGTCTCGCAAGCCTCTCTCTTCTCGCGCCCCTCTCTCTACCCCATCTCTCTCGCCCTGCCTCTAACCCCTCACGCCCCGTATCTCTCCCAACTCTCACTCTCGCCCCATCTCTCCACCCGCCTCTCGCCCAACTCTCTCGCCCGCCTTTCTCTCCCCATAGAACATAGAACATAGAACATAGAACAACACAGCACAGAACAGGCCCTTCGGCCCACGATGTTGTGCCGAACTTCTAACCTAGATTAAGTACCCATCCATGTACCTATCCAAATGCCGCTTAAAGGTCGCCAATGATTCCGACTCTACCACTCCCACGGGCAGCGCATTCCATGTCCCCACCACTCTCTGGGTAAAGAACCCACCCCTGACATCTCCCCTATACCTTCCACCCTTCACCTTAAATTTATGTCCCCTTGTAACACTCTGTTGTACCCGGGGAAAAAGTTTCTGACTGTCGACTCTATCTATTCCTCTGATCATCTTATAAACCTCTATCAAGTCACCCCTCATCCTTCGCCGTTCCAACGAGAAAAGGCCGAGAACTCTCAACCTATCCTCGTACGACTTCCTCTCCATTCCAGGCAACATCCTGGTAAATCTTCTCTGCACCCTCTCCAAAGCTTCCACATCTTTCCTAAAGTGAGGCGACCAGAACTGCACACAGTACTCCAACTGTGGCCTAACCAAAGTCCTGTACAGCTGCAACATCACTTCACGACTCTTGAATTCAATCCCTCTGCTAATGAACGATAATACTCCATAGGCCTTCTTACAAACTCTATCCACCTGAGTGGCAACCTTCAAAGATCTATGTACATAGACCCCAAGATCCCTCTGTTCCTCCACCTGACTTAGAACCCTACCATTAACCCTGTATTCCGCATTCTTATTTGTTCTTCCAAAATGGACAACCTCACACTTGGCAGGGTTGAACTCCATCTGCCACTCCTCAGCCCAGCTCTGCATCATATCTAAGTCCCTCTGCAGCCGACAACAGACCTCCTCACTGTCCACAACTCCACCTATCTTCGTATCATCTGCAAATTTACTGACCCACCCTTCGACTCCCTCATCTAAGTCATTAATAAAAATTACAAACAGCAGAGGACCCAGAACTGATCCCTGCGGAACTCCACTTGTAACTGGGCTCCAGGCTGAATATTTACCATCTACCACCACTCTCTGCCTTCGACCGGTTAGCCAGTTTTCTATCCAATTGGCCAAATTTCCCTCTATCCCATGCCTCCCGACTTTCCGCATAAGCCTACCATGGGGAACCTTATCAAATGCCTTACTAAAATCCATGTACACTACATCCACTGCTCTTCCCTCATCCACATGCTTGGTCACCTCCTCGAAGAATTCAATAAGACTTGTAAGGCAAGACCTACCCTTCACAAATCCGTGCTGGCTGTCCCTAATCAAGCAGTGTCTTTCCAGATACTCATAAATCCTATCCCTCAGTACCCTTTCCATTACTTTGCCTACCACAGAAGTAAGACTAACAGGCCTGTAATTCCCGGGGTTATCCCTATTCCCTTTTTTGAACAGGGGCACAACATTCGCTACTCTCCAGTCCCCTGGTACCACCCCCGTTGCCAGTGAAGACGAGAAGATCATTGCCAACGGTACTGCAATTTCCTCTCTTGCTTCCCACATAATCCTAGGATATATCCCGTCAGGCCCGGGGGACTTGTCTATCCTCAAGTTGTTCAAAATGTCCAACACATCTTCCTTCCTAACAGGTATCTCTTCTAGCTTACCAGTCCATTTCACACTCTCCTCTTCTACAATACGGTCCCTCTCGTTCGGAAATACTGAAGAGAAGTACTTGTTCAAGACCTCTCCTATCTCTTCCGACTCAATACACAGTCTCCCACTACTGTCCTTGATCGGACCTACCCTCGTTCTCGTCATACCCTCCCATCTCTCTCTCGCTCACCTCTCTTTCACCAGCCTCTCTCCCGACCCCCCTCACGACCCCCTCTCTGTCTCGCCCCGTCTTGATAACCCCTCACCCACGTTCGCTCTCGCCCCGCCCTCTCTCTCCCCCACTCGCTCCCCCTCTTTTGAAACCCCTCTCTCGCCCCATTTCTCGCACCCTCTCTATCCCCATCTCACGCCCCAACTCTCATTGCACCTCTCTTTCCCACTCTGTCTCCCCCTCATTCTTCCTCCTCTCTTTCATCCCTTTCTCCTCCCCCTCTCTCTCCACCCTCTCTTGGCCCCCGTCTCTCTCCCCCTCTCTTGTCCCCCTCTCTCTACCCCTCTCTCGCCCCATCCCACTCCCCCTCTCTCTCCACCTCTCCCTCCACTTCTCTCTCCCCCTCTCTCGCTCCTCTCTCATGTCCCCCTAACTCTCCCCATCTCTCTCCCCCTCTCCTTCCCCCTCTCTCGCCCCCCTCTTTCGCCCCCTCTCACTCTCCCCCACTCTCTCTCCACCCCATCTCTCACCCCATCTCTCCCACCTGTCTCGCAAACCTCTCTCTTCTCGCTCCCCTCTCTCTACCCCTCTCTCGCCCTCCCTCTCTCACCCCGTCTCTCTCCCACGCTCTCTCCCACCTCTTTCTCCCACACCCTTTTCTCCCTGTCACGCTACCCTCTCTCTATCCCATTTCTCTTACTCACCTCCTCTCTCTCACCACCTTCCTCTCTCGCACCCCACTCTCTCGTCCCACCTCTCGCTCCCCTCTCTCGCCCTCTCTCCCGCCTCTCTCTCGACCCCTCTCGTCCAATCTTTCTCCCCCAGGAGAGTGAGAGTGAAGTGGCGGAGAGAGCAAAGTGTCGAAGCAGGTGGAGAAACTGGGGAGGGGATGAGTGTGAGAGAGAGTGGGGACGATGGAGAGTGAAAGGGAGAGGTCGTGAGAAAGAGTGGGTGTGCAGAGAGAGACAGAGGGTGAGAAATGAGCAGAAAGAGTCGGGGAGATGAAATGGGGAGGCCAGGTTGGAGTGCGGGGACAGGGGGAGTTAAACCCCAAACCCTGAGATCAAGGTGCGGTTCCCTCCCCTTCTCTGAGGGCCAGGACTTCGGGCTGAGTCTCTCTCTCTCTCTCTCTCTCTCTCTCTCTCGCCAGATCAGCTTTTTCAGCACAAAGACACAAAAACAACATCGGTCACTCTGTTGCTCGGCACGATTTAATTAAATCTTTTATTGTTCAGAAATGGAAGTGATGGATACAGTCAGTGGGATGGTGCCTTTTCTCACTGGCCCCTGAATTGTGAGAAAAATCGAAATGTTTCCTTGTAACCCCGCTGTGGGATAAGGATGGACAACCAGCGCTACCCTCAGTCTGTTACCATACCAACAGGCTGCTCCATCGCTGAAACACTGAACTGAAATGAGAAAATCCCGGATGGATTGATTAATGAGGGAATTTGATTGATAGATGGATTTGGGTAAAGGGATATTTCGACACATTCTTCAGCTGTTGCCTGAACTTAGTTTGGGTCACGGCATAAATCACGGTGTTTGTGCAGCAACTGAGGAGCTGCAGCATGAAGCCCAATTCCCGCACAAACCAATGGAGCTTCACAGACCATAACCCAATAAACCACATCCGTCTCCATAGAGTAAACAGCATTAACGTTGACCATAACAGGATGAAATTGACCGAGATCAAAAACAGTAAAATGATGGATTTTTTTCGATTTCTCATTTCAGTGTCAGACAGAGCGTTCCCATTGGTGTGAATGCGGAGTCTCCTGCGGGCTCTGCTGGTCACTAAAACGTGTCTGACGGTGAGAACATTGAGCAGCAGAATCAGGAGAAATGGGACACACGGGGTTAGAATGTGGTGGAGGAACTCGATTGTGGCCCAGACACTGGAGAATCGAACAGCGATTGGTACACGACAAAACCAGGGGGCGTTCCACAGCCAATACCGAGCCGTGAGCATAAAATACCAGGAAATGTTCATTAAACAGCTCAGCACAGTCACTGCTCCCAGTACCATAGCCGCCGTTTTCTCACTGCAATATTTAGTTTTCAGCTTCTGGCAACAAATGGCCACAAACCGATCAAAGGTGAAAGTGACGGTGAACCAGACAGAGCAGTCAGTGGCTGCATAAAGCAGGACGGCGTGGATATTACACACGCGGACGGAGTCCTTCAGGAAATAAAACTGTTCCCGATAAACAATGGGAATGTGTCTCAGTATCAGGTCAAGGACAATGACCAGGAGATCCGCCACTGCCATGGCCCCCAGGTAACGTCTGACACATGGAGACAATCCACAATCTTTATAAAGCAGGACGTAGATGGTCACTACGTTAACTGTGAGGAAGGAAAACAAACCCATTATCCATCAGCCTAGAGGCAAAGGGACCCGTTTAATTGGGAACCCAGTGAGATTTTCAAATGTGTTCCCTGTATTCAGGGGTTTATTAAAATAATTGGAGCTGGAGTAACAAATGGGAAGGTCAGAATTAGTGACAAAAATGTGACATAAACCACAAGAAACCCTCCCTCCCCAAACACACAGGGACACATCCATTAGGACAGATGGTTTCTAGAACATTCCCACACACTCGATCTCTCGAGAGCAGACACAGGTCACACCTTCCCAGTACCTAATACGGAGGGTGGAAACGTTGCTGTCCTGAAGGATTCTCTCACATTTTCCTGAAGACAAACGGAGCTTTGGAAGTTCTATATTTTGGTCGAAATTGTTGTCGATCCTGTGTCGTGAAGAAATGTAAACGCAGGGAAAACGTATTCACCCCTTTAACTGCCTGAGGGGCCTTCGGAACAGTGTCTCCTTCTCCCTGGAACGGGATCTCTTCCCTCGGGATCTTGTCATTTGTTCAATTCACTGACGTCCGGCCGGACACAAACAATGTCAGGGACAGAACGTTCCGGGCAATGTCAGCTATAGAATGTCGGGGACAGAAATTTCCGGGGAACTCCTTGACCTGTCCCTCACCTTTCCCCCCTACCCACCCCACCAACATGATGTACTGTGCCTGGGCACACTGTAACATTAATGGGGAGAGAGACGGAGGGTTCAATCACAGGGATGGGAACTAAAGGCATTTCAAGATCAGCTGAAATGGTAAGATATTCCACATTCTCAATCCACCTCACAGAACCAGCCCAGACACCATCAACCCAGAGGAGATATCTGTTCACCGTGGAACACTGTGCAGACTAGGCCTGTGTACCGCTCAGTACAACCCAGCAATCTGTCCACATTCATCCATTGCACTCGTCAATAAAATCCAGTAATCTGTCCAGAGTGAAACACAGCACAGATCATGTTACGGCACTTACCTTCAAACGCAGACTAGACATCTGTCCAGTTTGGGAATCTGGGTTAGAGACGTAAAAATTGCAGATGCTGGAATCCAAAGTAGACAGGCAGGAGGCTGGAGGACACAGCAAACCAGGCAGCATCAGGAGTTGGAGACGTCGACGTTTCGTGTGTAACTCTTCTGCAAGAGTCCTGAAGAAGGATTACACCCAAAACATCAAATTCTACACCTCCTGATGCTGCCTGGCTTGCTGTGTTCCTCCAGCAAGTATTCAGAAAGGGAAGCAGTTCACACCCGTGCATTGATCTATAAACCCAGACTAGATATTTGTCCAGCACAGGGGGCTATGCAGATCACAGCAGTACATTGATCTATAAACCCGGACTAGACACCTGTCCAGCACGTAGTGTGCAATAAGAGAATGATCAAAGAAAGAGTAGGGCCGATCAGGGATAGCATAGGGAACTTGTGTATAGAGTCCGAAGAGCTAGGGGAAACCCTAAATGAGTTTTTGCGTCTGTCTTTACTAAAGACATTGACCTTGTTGTGAATGAAACCATTGAGGCGCTGGTAAGCATGCTGGAACAGATAGAGATTTGGAAGCTGATGTGCTGAAAGTTTTGACAAACATTAAGATTGACAAGTCGCCAGGGCCAGGCCAGATTTGTCCTCGGCTGCTTTGGGCAGCAAGAAATGTATTGTTTCGCCGCTTGCGAAGATCTTTTCATCCTCGCTCTCCACTGGAGTCGTACCTGAGGACTGGAGGGAGGCAAATGTAATTCTTCTCTTCAAGAAAGGAAATAGGGGAATCCCCGGCAATTACAGACCAGTCAGTCTCACGTCTGTCGTCTGCAAGGTGTTAGAAAGGATTCTGAGGGACAGGATTTATGACCATCTGGAAGAGGATGACTTGATTAAATGCAGTCAGCGCGGCTTTGTGAGGGGCAGGTCATGCCTCACAAATTTATTGAGTTCTTTGAGGATGTTACTGGACAAGTTGATGATGGTCGAGCGGTGGTTGTGGTGTATGTGGATTTCAGCAATGCAATTGGTAAGGTTCCCCATGGTAGGCTCGTTCAGAAGGTCAGGAGGCATGGGATACAGGAAAATTTAGCTGTCTGTATACAGAATTGGCTGGTCGACAGAAGACAGCGAGTTGTCGTGGAAGGAAAATATTCTTTCTGGAAGTCAGTGGTGAGTGGTGTTCCACAGGACTCTGTTCTTGGGCCTGTACTGTTTTTAATTATTATTAATGACTTGGATGAGGGGATTGAAGGATGGGTCAGCATGTGTGCAGACGACACAAAGGTCAGAGGTGTCGTTGACAGTATAGAGAAATGTTCTAGGCTTCTGCGTGACATTGACAGGATGCAGAGATGGGCTGAGAGGTGGTAGGTGGAGTTCAAACTGTATAAATGCGAAGTGATGCATTTGGGAAGGTCGAACTTGAAATTTGTGTGCAGGATTAAAGCCAGGATTCTTGGCAGTGTGGACGAACAGCGGGATCTTGGTGTGCTGGAACATCCATCCCTTAAAATTGCCACCCAAGTGGACAGGGTTGTGAAGAAAGCATATGGTGTTTTGGCTTTCATTAACAGGGGAATGGAGTTTAAGAGCCGTGAGATCTTGTTGCAGCTCTATAAAACTTTGGTTGGACCGCACTTAGAACACTGTGTCCAGTTCTGGTCGCCCTATTATAGGAAAAATGTGGATGCTTTGGCGAGGCTTCAGAGGAGGTTTAACAAGATGCTGCCTGGAATGGAGGGCTTATCTTACGAACAGAGGTTGACTGAGATCGGACATTTATCATTGGAAAAAAGAAGGAAGGGAGGGGACCTAATTGATGTGTCCAAGATAATGAGAGGCATGGATAAAGTTGATAGCCTTGGACATTTCCCCAGGGCAAAATTTGTTAACACGAGGGGTCATAGTTTTAAGCTGTTTAGCGGAAAGTATAGAGGGGATGTCAGAGGCGGGCTCTTTACGCAGAGAGTTGTGAGATCATGGAATGCGTTGCCAGCAGCAGTTGTGAAAGTGAGGTCATTGGGGATATTTAAGAGACTGCTGGACATGCGTATGGTCACAGAAATTTGAGGGTTCGTACATTAGGTTTACCTTACATGAGGATCAATGGTCGTAGGATCAATGGTCGTGGGATCAAGGACCTGTTCTGACCTGTACTGTTAAAAGAAAAAAAGATATCTGTACAGCAGGAAGCTATGCAGACCACAGCAGTGCATTGATGAATAAACTCGGATTATATATCTGTCTAGCACGGGGAGTTGTGCAGACCAGAGTAGTGCATTGATCTGTAAACACAGACTAGATATCTGTCCAACACTGGGGGTGGGGGGTGGGGGTGGGGGGCGGGGAGCTATGCTGGTCAAGCAGTCCATTGATATTTACAGCAGGACTAGATATCTGTCCAGCACGGGGAGCTGTGCAGACCACAGCGGTGCATTGATGTATAAACCCGGTCTAAATGTCTGTCCAACATCAGGAGCTGTGCAGACCAAAGCAGAGCACTGAGGTGTGAACCAGGAACAAAGATCCATCCAGCACTGGGAACTTCACGTCCCACATCATTGCATTATCTGTAAACCTCTACCAGATACTCTGACCAGCACAGCAAGCTGTGCAGTGATCACCCGTGCATTAATCTGCAAACCAGGAGCAGTTCCCCTCCCAGCATGTAGACCTGTGTACACCATCCCAGTGCACTGAACTGTAAACCAGGAGTAGTTTCCATCCCAGCATGTAGGACTGTGTACAATCCCCAAGTGCATTGATCTATAAACCAGGAGCAGTTACCCTCCCAGCATGTAGAGCTATATACACCACCCCAGTGTATTGCTCAGTAACACTGTGTTAGATCACAGCCCAGCGTGGGGAAACTTGCAGCCTATACTGGAAGTGACAGGATGTGCAGCTCCCATCCATATCCAGATCCATGTCTCCATTGTGTCATGACAAGGGGGTGCTATGGGTGTGAACATCGCTGCCAGAGAGAGATAGCGGGGGAATCTCACCGCAGGGGAGGGGTTTGGGTTATAGACAGAGAGGGGGAAACTGAGGGACAGTGTCATGGAAGGATGTGTTCCCAGGTTGAAGAATACTGAAATCTAGACACTTCAATAGCATCCTGTAACATGCGCCAGTCTTCCCAGGAAAGATGGGAAAAGGGATGTTGGTGTGGGGTCAGATGAGTATTTGATATGCAGCTTCCCAATTGGAAGTAGTTTTAAAAGAATCTATGACTCATTGGGCAGATTCTAACAATAATTTATTTTTGTGTGAATTTTATTGAATGTGACAAAGGGTCGTCTGTACGAGGCCGAACTAGTTCCTGGTGCTTTCTAATCGAACTCACCTCATTAACTACCCACCCCACTTCTTGGATTCGCTCTCATTCAATACCAGCCCGATTCCCCCACCCAACATGGCTGGAGGTACTCACCATCACCCGGGTGCCCCTGGATATTCTGTGATCCCTGGCACTGGGGCCATCTTTAAAAGGCCAATGGGCACACAGTTGAGCTTTCTCATTAAGGAGCTGCCCTGCACAGTTTACCCCAAGCATGGCAGATGAAGGGCAATTACACCATGGTTTGTCGGCAGGGGCATGGAGTGTCTGGTGGATGAGCTTGTACAGAGGGTGACCATTCTCTTCCCACAGTGGGGAGGGCAAACCACCAGACCCACCGAGCATGGTATGAACTCACCACCCAGCTCAGTGCAGTATCTGTCGTCTGAAGAAATTTCCAGCAATGTAGGACAAGCATCAATAACCTTCCCAGCTCTGTCAGGGTAAGGCTCACCATATTCCCTCTGCTCCCTCACACTTACTGTACATCTGTTATAGCACGTACCCTCGAAAAAGGCTCATGCCCCACCACATTCACTACTGCATGCAGCAGCTTCCTCTTACTCTCTCTTCTCTCTCTCGCTGTCACCCCTTCCACTACACTGGTAAAACTGCATAGATACAACACTCTGGACTAACTGTCCCCGGACCCCTCACAATGACCTGTCCCCCACCTGCACCAGCACTAACAGCAGGGTCACCCACTCCCACCCTCCCTCTCTCCCTCCCTTACTCCCATTCCAGGCGAAACAGCCTGGAATAGGACAGAAAGAGCAAAGCCGGGTGTTGGAGTGCCCGATTTCCGTTCCCTCTCCCCCCTCACCCCGCCATGTGGGGAGGACCTGGCAGGAGCCGGAGGAGACTAGTACGCCTCGAGTGGGAATTCTGAAATATCCACGTCCCACCGACCGAGTATGGAGCAATGTTCAGTGAAGGACAATTCTCACTTTCAATCCACTGGCAGCTCCGATTCCCCAGGCACAAGTTAGAAGCGTGGCCCTGATGCCATTTCCCTTTTGTGCAGAGCAGGTACAAATGAAATCCTCCCGTTCTCGGGTGGCAGGAGGGTGGTCTCACAACACATCATCTCCACCACCTCCCAGGAAGAGAGCACGGAGACTCCTTCCTATAACTCCTCCAGTAAACAGCTCAGATGCTGAAACTAATGTGTGATAGTTACTGCTCTCCCCACTGGTCCTGACATCTTCAATAATTGTGCTCATATACGCAGGGCCGTCTGCTCCTGCACCCCCTTTATAACGGTACAGCCTGTTTTATTTTGTGTTTCAATGTCCTTCCTACTAAATTGCATCGCCTTACACTGCTCTGCATTGATCCCCATCTGCCCAAAAATTACATCAACGCGTCATTGTCCTGTTTCACACTGTTCCCTATCGACTTCACAGTTCTTCAGGTTTGGTGCCATTTACAAACATTGAAATTGTCATAGCATCACTGTCCTCAAGAAAGAACTGAAACCCTCCCACACTCACGATTGTGAGCATGTGAAATATTGATATATTCCTATGGAGGAAGTCAAATTATGAGATTTTGTCAACAGAGCAACAAAAGAGCAACAAAACGCATCAGACACAGTGACTGAAATATTGACAAACCACGTAGCAAGGGAAATTCAGATAGGCTCCACCTATCTTCATTGACATCATGGTATTAATTTTATGAATTCAAAAGTGCGTACTGTACCTTTAAGATAGAGTGAACGCTGTTCTGAGTGTATGAGCGGATGACCGACGCAGAGTGCCAAGGACAACTGAACATGTGTCACATTTTGCTCCGAAAAAAAATCCCTGAGTGCTTGCTCTTTGGACAACAATTCGAATTTTACCAAGCAGTTTAAATTATGCCCTAGGATACTAAAAAGAAATCAAGTTTGAATTTATTGTTTATCGAAAATCGAACCAATGAGATAATCTGATGTTGTGGATATTAAGAATGCAGGCATTTTGGAAATTGCAGACAGAGCAAATTCCATCAACCCGGTCCAAGAAATTAGGAAAGATTCTCTATCAAGGGTATATTTTCATATGGAACATATCTGCAGTAAAAGAAAGAAGATGACCCAGGGAGATCGACAGCAAGAAGAAGACATCGAAAAAACAACTGCTGTGTGGTTTTGAAATTAAGTTAATCCAAATTTTAATAAGCAGTTTATTGAAACAGTATATTGTTATAGAGCTGGTGTCGGATTATACGCACTTGAGAGAAAGGGGGTCTCAGAGTCGTGAATAGTTGATGTAAAATGTTCATTTTCAGAGTTAAAAAATAAACTGATGTTTTTTTATTTAAACAGTGGAATTTGGGAGTTCACTGTCACTCATATCTTTATAGTTTATGAGGTGAATTGAGCATTTCTTTATGTTTAGTTAAAGTTACGAGATGTGCTTCACGCCGTGTCCTAACAATTGCTGTGTGTGTATCTGTATGGGGCAGGTCTGGCAGTCTCAGGTGTTTAAAGTGATGCAATGCCACTATCTACTGGCTTCTCCATGCCATTTCACAAGCATTGGCAGAGGGTAAAAACCAACAGGGATTCATTCAGAGAGGGGGAGGGAGAGGGCAGCTGCTCACAGCAGCATCCAAATTGATGTCTTATCCATGGACTGATCTAAATATCCTTTAAACGTTATGATTGTCCCTGCTTTCACCACTTCCTCTGGAAGTTCATTCCACACACAAGCCAGCTTTGTCTAAAATAATTGCCTTTCATGATTTTTGTAAATCGTTTTCTGCACACATTACAATAACCCCCAGTCTTGAATCCCCTCACTCGAGGGAAAATACATCAGCCGTTTAAGTTATCTGTACCACTCATGATGTTATAAACCTCCCTATAATTACCACTTAATCTCATACTCTCCAGTGAAAAAATGTCCCAGCCTACCCAACCTCTCTTTATCGCTCGATCCCTCCTTTCCCAGCAACATCCAGATGAATCTCTTCTGAACACTCTCCAGCTTAATAATATCTGGGTCAATAATATCAATGTGAATAGTCAAGGCCTTTTCTAAGGGTAGGGGGGACCAAAACTAGACGGCATAGGTTTAAGGTGAGAGGGGAAAGATTTAAAAGTGACCGAAGGGGTAATTTTTTCACCCAGAGGGTGGTGTGTCTATGGTATGAGCGGGCAGAGTGACCAGACTGGACACAGTATTCCAGAATAGGTCTCGCCAATGTCCTGTACAACCACAACATGACGTCCCAATTCCGATACACAATTGTCTGACCTATGAAGACAAGTGTGTTTAAAACTTTCTTAACCACACTATCTATATGAGATGCAAACTTTAAAGAATTTTACCTGACGGCCTTGGTCTCTGTTCTACAACACTGCCAAAGACCCTACTTTTCATCGTATAGGTCCTGCTCTTTTGTGATTGACCAAATCCAATACATTGCATGAACCCAATCTAAACGCCATCTGCCACTCCTCAGCCCAGTGAGTGAAATTACTGCCTCCTCACCTTCCCCATTTAATTTTAAAATTCTCTCCCCATCTCCAGGAGGCCTGCATATTCTGGCCTTGACTTTCTCAAAGACCTTGAGCTTGGTTTGCCTTATGTTTTTAGGGGGATGAGAGACAGATTGCAGACACAGTCAACGCGGAGTAGAGGCTGAAAAGTAATCAACGGCTTGGTGTCATTTCATGGTTTTAGGCAGAGGGCAGGCACACGTGAGAGTTGGTTAATACTGATCGGTGTTTTGCGGCCATAAACTATTTCTCCGTCTCTGTTTTTCAATAATAAATATCTATTTGAGACCGTTCATTGTGCAGAGTATGCCTGCAGGATTTCTTTGCCTAATACTACTGTCTACAGATAATAGCGATTAAAGACGTTCTTAGTTAATTTTGATGGCACAGCACGTGCGCTCAATATCCGACAGTTGAGACAAATATCTTAAATTTGCTTAACAATACAAAGTGTTTTGTGTAGTTCAGTATTGGTAACCTGATTATAATAAATCCACATTGAGCTGAAAGATGGCACTTAACATATGACCCAAAGTCAGGGTATCGTAGTGCAGTGGGTCGTGTTCCTGCCCCTGAGCCAGAGCTCTGGATTTGATTCCAATTCCTGAACTTGTGTGGTAGTGTTCCTAGGTCTGGACTAGAAGGTCTGGATTCAACTGTCGCCTGTTGCAGAAGTATGTCACAGCATGTCATAACAGGCTGATGAGCCAGCACACTTCCGGGCACAAAGGTCTAGGTGTAAAGCCCACAGAAGTGCCTCATGAAACTCTGAACAAACTGATTAAAATGGATTTAGAATTGTGCCTTGTTGGAAAAGGAAGAGGTGTCAGTTTTGAATTTCATAATGTAGGCCCGGGTTGACTGAAAATACAGCTATTCGTATTGACTGGAGTCACATTTCGCAGCAGTAGAGGTTTATAAAATCAGATTGGTCATGGATAGGGTGAGTAGTCAGGGTTTTCTTCCAGGTTAGGGGTGTCCAAAACTATAGAGCATTGGTTGAAAGAGAGAGGGGAAAGGCTTTGGTGAGGTATCAGAGACACCTTTCCACGGAGAGGTTAGTGTGCGTATGAAATGAGCTGCCAGAGTAAGTGGTTGACATTGGTACAACTACAGCATGTAAAAGACATCTGGATGCTGTCAGATCTGCTGAGCTTTTCCAACAATTTCTGTATTTGTTAAAAAAACATTCATTTTAACACAGGTATTCTGTATACATCAAACATTTTTTTATGACGGAGGGATATGTAGACATATCTTCAAATCGACCGAGACCATTTTCTGCTAAGTCGAACGGCTCTGTGTATGATAGCAGAAATGATGCACCTACATGGAGCAGGGAATGTGATGGAGACATAGTTTGGACAATGTACAAGGAGACCTCACGTGGTCCAGTTTGGGAGAGGATCACATTATCGTGTGATTCAGCTCAGAGAGGGAGAAAATGTGATCTGCCCGAGAAGGATCGGCCTATTGCACTCTTTCTCCTTCATTGTTCCTCATCACAGCAATGTGTGTGAGCTAAAAAAAAACTCCACAGTCATTGTTACCATTCTTGTTTTGATAGAATTCCTGCAGTTTGGAAACAGGCCCTTCGGCCCAACACGTACATACCAACCTTCCAAAGAATAATCTTCCCAGACTCGTTCCTCTACATTTACCCAGACTAAAATAAATAACCTAAAAAACCGTGAACACTGTGGACAATTTAGAATGACCAATCCATCTAACCTACACAGCATTGGACTGTGGGAGGAAACTGGCGCACCCATTAGAAGCTCACACAAACAGGAGAGAATGTGTACACTCCACGCAAATAGTCGCCCGAGGCTGGAATCAAACCCAAGTCTCTAATGCTGTGAAGCAGCGTTGCTAACCACTGTGCTACTCTTTTGGCGATCCCTTACCAGAATTCATTGGAATCTCCTCACTGCCTCATGCAAATAGAATTCAGTCAAATCCAACTGTTCCAGGATGAAATCCCATTGCGAGCAGCTTGTTTGAGTGGAATATCTTCAGAAGAAGAATAACATTTTGGACAATCTCTCAAGTTTTACTTTTGTCATGGGTTACACTAATATATGGGCAAAGTTCTTTCAACTTGAAATTGCAGAGATTTTGTTTATCGTGTGTGTGTGTGTCTGCTTGTACACAAAGAACAAAGAAAATTTTCAGTCCAGGAACAGGCCATTCAGTCCTCCAAGCGTGAGGCGATCCAAATCTACTGTCGAAAACTGCCGGTTCATTCCTAAGAATCTGTATCCCTCTGCTCCCCACCTACTCATGCATTTATCCAGATGCACCTTAAATGAATCTACCGTACCTGCGTCCACCACCTCTGCTGGCAACGCGTTCCAAATGCCCACTGGGTGAAGTACTTGCGCATCTCCCACCACCTTTCCCCCTCTCACCTTGAAACCGTGACCTCTCGTTATTGAATCCTTCACCCTGGGAAAAAGCTTGTCTCTATCCACCCTGTTTACAACCTTCATGATTTTGTAAACCTCAATCAGGTTCCCTCTCAATCTCCTTATTTCTAATGTACTCAACCTTTCTTCATAGCTAGCACCTTCCATACCAGGCAACATCCTCATAAATCTTCTTTGCACCCTCTCCAAAGCGTCCACATCATTTTGGTAATGTGGCGACCAGAACTGTACACAGTATTCTAAATACGGCCGAACCAATGTATTGCACAATTTTAATATGTCACGCCACTTCTTGTACTCAATACCCCGTCCAAAGATGGCAAGCATACCATATGCTTTCTTGACCACTCTATCCACCGGTGCAGCAACTATCAGGGTAAAATGGACTGCACTGCCAGTTCTCTCTGCACATTAACTTTTCCCAAGGCTCTTCTGTTCATTTTATAATTCGTTCTGGAATTAGTCTTGCCTACATGCATCACCCCACATTTGTCTGGATTAAAAACCACTTTTCCGCCCAATTCTCCAGTCTATCTATATCCTCCTGTATTCTCTGGCAGTTCCTTGTGCTTTCTGCTACTCCACCAATCTTCGTGTCATTTGCAAATTTGCTAATCATACCAACAGTGGCCTCAACACTGACCCCTGTGGAACACCACGAGTCACTTTTCTCCATTTCGGGAAACTCCCTTCAATTACTACTTTGTGTCTCCTGTTTCTCAACCAGTTCTTTATCCATGTACCTATAACACCCTGCACACAATATGACTTCAATTTCTCCATTAGTCTACCATGGGGAACCATATCAAACGTCTTACTAAATTCCATGTATATGACATCAACAATCCTTCATTCATCTATCAACTTGGGCACTTCCTCGAACAACTCTATTAAATTGGTGAGGGACGATGTCGCCTGCACAAAACTATGTTGCCGGTCACTGATAAGCTCATTCTTTTCTAAATATAAATAGATCCTATTTCTCAGTACCTTCTCCAGCAACTTTCCCACCACTGACGTCAGGCTCACTGTTCTGTAGTTACCCGGAATATCCCTACTACTCATCTTGTACAGGGGGACAACATAAGCTACCCTCCAGTCCTCCATCACCTCACCTGTATTTAAAAATGCCGCAAAGCAATCTGTCAGGGCCGCAGTTATTTCCTCTCTCGCCTCCCTCAGCAAAACCTGGGATAGATCCCATCCAGTCCTGGGGTTTTGTCCACCTTAATGACCTCTGGCCTACCCAGCACATCTTTCCAACGTGTGTGTGTGTGTGTGTGTGTGTGTGTTTGTGTGTGTGTGTGTGTGTGTGTGTGTTTAGAAATGGAAATATTGATGCTTTATTTCCAGTATCCAATCCGTTTGCCATTCATCTTTTCATCATAGTTTAAGTAACTTTGCTCTGGATCATAAACGTGCTATTTCAGCTGATTAAAGAAACTAGCCTGACTTGTTCCTAAAAATGACCCTGACCCAGTCTGAGACCGATATCATCGGCCATGTCACCGACCTGGTTACATTTTACTTTTGTTGTGAGCAGTGAACGAGTGGGACTAGAAAATGAAACAGTGACCCAAAAAGCCGGGGAACTATAGACCGATGAGCCTGATGTCAGTGGTGGGTTAGTTGTTGGAGGGAATTCTGTGGGAAAGGATTTACCGACATTTGGGAAGGCAAGGGCTGATCGGAGTTGTCAACGTGGCTTTCTGCATGGGAAATCATGCCTCATTAATTTGATTGAGTTTTATGAAGATTTGACAAAAAAGACTGATATAGGCAGTTTGGTAGACATTGTCGACATGGACCTTAATAAGGTGTTCACAACATTCTGATTGGTAGTCGGATTAGGAAGTTTCGGTCGCATGGCATACAGAAGAAGCTAGTCACAATTGGTTTGAAGGAAGAGGGGTATTTTTCAGACTGGAGGCTTGTGAGCAGAAGTGTGCTCCAAGAATCAGTACTGAGTTCACTGCATTTATCATTTATATCAACGATTTGAATGTGAATATCGGGGCCATAGTTCATAAATTTACAGGTTACATCAGAAAGGTGGTGTAATAGATTATCTCAGAGAACAAAGAATCCATAGTTAGATGGGACAAAGGGATTGGGAGTGACAGGGAGAAATTATACACTTAATGGTAAAGTCCTGGTGAGTGTTGTGGAACAAAGGGACCTCGGACTGCAGGTGCATTGTTCCTTGAAAGTGGAGCCGCAGGTCGACAGTGTGGTGCAGAACACATTTGGCACATTTGCCCTAATCAGTCAGAGCATTGAGTATAGGAGTTGTGGTGGTATGTTGCATATGTACAGGATGTTGGGGAGGTCACTTTATAAATACTGCAAACAACTCGATTGTCTGCAGAAAAGATTTACACGGATGTCCCAGGACTGGTAGTTTGAGCTTTAGCGAGAGATTGATTAGTTTGAGTTGTTACCCCGTGGAGTGTCAGAGGCTGAGGGGTGACATTATAGAGGTTTATAAAATCATCAGGGGCATGGATATTCTGAACAGCCACGTTCTGCTCCCCAGGATAGGGGAGTCAAGAACAAGAGGGCATAGATTGAATGTGAGAGGGCGAATGATTTAGAAGGGACCTGAAGGTAAATGTTTCACAGAAAGAGTGGTGTGTGCACAGAAAGTGCTGTCAGAGGACGTGGTGAAAGCGGTTACAATCGCACTTTTAAAAAGTATCTGAAAGAGGAGGGACATTGGATAAATGCTGGCAAATGGGACTAGATCAGACTTGATAGCTGTTCAGAGTGAATAGATTGGAATAACGGTTCTGTTTCCATTCTGAATGACTCTCTGAGCCTATAAAAGGGATGACGAATAATTCTGAAGGTACCCTTCAAATCAGAATTCTCTTCACTGGAAGTTAATCATGTTTCTATGTTCACATGGATGGAAAGATGCGTCCGTTGAATATTTAACAGGGAAGTGAGTCACCGATAATGGAATACAGACAGTAAAGTGGGCTGAGACACCACCCTGATCAGCCACAATCTAAGGGCCTGGTGGAGAAGGGTCAAATGTCTAATTACCCACTTCTGCTCCTCAGTCACATGTTTCTGTGTTCCATTCAGCCCCTTGAACCTGCTAGACAGGGTCAGTTGGAGGTATTTACTCGATAATCTGGTGCACAGAAAAAGAAGAGATCATTCAGCCCCTCACGGCTGCCCCACATGCTTTGAAGTGGTTTGGGAAATGTAATTGGAAAACCCAGGCTGGGCATGAAAGAGGCCTGTCATCTCTCTTTACAGAGTTTCCCCTCTCTGCAACTTGTGCTTCATGTGCCAGTCATGTTGTAGACCCAGATTCAGTGTGAATACAGCCTGCTTACTTCACCCAGAGATGGCTCAGAAAATCCTCTGTGCTCTCTGACTGCAACATTCAATAACAGAACATTCATGAAAATGACACCCACAACCTTTCCAATAGCAGAATGTGAGAACATCAGAAACAGGGGCATGTCATTCACTCCCCAAGCCTGCCTTGCCCTTCACTAAGATAATGGCTGATCTGCTCTTGGTTCCAAATCCTCTTTCATACCCAATACTTCGTAGTCCTCAACTCTCTGACAGGTCAATATCCATCTATCTGCTCTTCAAATACTTTCTGTCATCTAGCTCCCCGAACACCCTTGAGAAGGGAAATCCTGACATTAAATCCCACCTGTTTGCAAAAAAAATCACTTGCTGCTCCTATATCATGGCCTATTGATATGAACAAAAGAGGTTGTCACAAGGGTTCAGATAAAAATGACTGGCCCTGATATCAAGGCAGTGGTTCCGTCTGTTGACATCAAGGACCTCAACAAAACTGTGCTTAATGGGAATCTGAGTAACTCTCCAGTGTTTGGAGTCAAACATTGTACAAAAAGGATGTTCATCATCTCAGTACTTGGTCACCTCAATGGGAGATCCTCAGGGTAGCTTCCACTTCACAAACATCTTCAGCTGCTTCAGCAATTTCTCCCTGTTTCCACCCTCCCACCATAAGATCAGAAGTGGGGATGGTCCACAATGTTCAGAATAATTTGTTCCCTGTCAGCTCCTGAACTGACCTGTGTCCATGTGCAACAAGACACGGACTCCATTGAGGCTTGTGCTGTTAAAGCGTCGGTAACATTCATGTAACAGCATTGCCTGACACTGCACATTGCCACAGTAAAACAAGAGTTCATTCAGCACCTCACGCTGGTTTCACAGGAATATGAGGAAGTCGTTCAGCTCATTGACACTATTAGAGAAGAACAGTGACAGCCCATTCAGTGCCTCCAGCCTATTACTCAGGAAGAGAAGCAGTCTAGTGTGATGGACCATACCAGAGCCCCTCGAAAATATTTGAAGGCGGTAACCTAGACTCCTTTTTTTTGTATTAGAGGAAATGTGAAGTGTCTGTTCCAGATGCAATGTGACTGGTCAAACTACTCGGTGTGAAGCAAAAAATCATTTGTTTAAACACAAAAGATAAAATGAAACCAAAGAAAGAGGAATTTAGAATATCTTAATCGTATTGGACAAGTTAACAGAATAATGGATCTAGGAACTATTATTCATGACCTGCTCCAATATAGGAAAATCACATAAACACAGCCCCTGGCAAAAAGAATTATTCAGTTACAGATTGTCACAAATATTTCTCCAATCCAGGAATTAAAAACAGTATCAAGAGAAATTTCAGGTTTGATTCGGAGCAGTCAGCATAGACTTATGAGTGGGAGATCATGCTTCCCAAAATTGTTAGAGTTCTTTGATGAAGTGACCAAGGAGGTTGCCGAGGGCAGAGTAGTAGATGCAGTCTCCATTGATTTCAGTGAGGCCTTTGACAAAGTTCCACATGGTAGGTTGCTCTGGAAGGTTACATTACATGGAATTCTGGGGAACTGGCCAATTGGATACACAGTTGGTTTGATGGTAGGAAGCAGACTGTTTTGTGGAAGGATGCTTGTCAGACTGGGGGCTTTGTCCATTGCTGCTATCTATGATTTAGTTGAGAATGTACAAGGCATGATTAGTCAGTTTGCAGATGACGCTAAAATATGTGGGAGCGTGATAAATGAGAATTTTTTATCAGAAATTGCAGCAGGATATTAATCAGGTGGGGAAGTGGACCGAGAAATGGCAAAGACAATGTAATGTAGATGTGTGATGTCTTTCATTTTGCAAACTCAAATCAAGGTAGGAGATTCATGGTGAATGGGAGGGCCTGAAGTGGTGTAGTGGGCAGTGAGAACTTGGCGTTCAGGTGCACGATTCTCTGAGAGTGGAGTCACAGGTAGACAGGGCAATGAAAAAGGCATTTGGCACACTGGCCTTCATCTGGCAGGATATTGAGGATAGAAGTTGGGAATATATGTTGTAGTACACAGGACATTGGTAAGGCCGCACTTGGAGTATTGTGTTCAGTTTTGTCACCTTTGTTTGCCGGGACCCAATGATCTGAGATTTAGGGAGAGGTTAGATAAGCTAGGACCTTTACTTTAGACCATAGGAGACTGACGGGGAACGTTATAGAGCTATATAAGATCATGAGAGCCACGGATAGGGCGAATGCGATGAGTTATTTTCCAAGGTTTGGAGAATCGAGGAATGAGGGGATCAGTTTAAGGTTAAAGGGGAAGGAATAAAAGAGAACCTGAGGGGACACTTCTTTACACAGAGGATGGTATGCAGATGAGCTGCTAGCAGATGTGATTGAGTGGGGTACATGAACACCGTTTCAAAAGCATTTGGATAAACATGTGGACAGGAAAGGACGAGAAGGATATGGGCCAACTGCAGAGAAATTGGGATAGCATGGATGGAAATTTACAAGGTGGAGTCGAACCCCTTTGTTAATTAAAACCAAATACCCAGAAAAGCTCGCCTCAACTCGTAACATATTAAACTATGCCCTCTAGTTCTGGATTCCCTTACACCAGGGTAAACCTCGATAAGTTCACCCCTCAGCCTCCGACACTCCAGGGAGAACAGCCCCAGCCTGTTCAGCCTCTCCCTGTAGCTCAGATCCTCTAACACTGGCAACCTCCTTGTAAATCTTTTCTGAACCCTTTCAAGTTTCACAACATCTTTCCGATAGGAAGGGGACCAGAATTGCACGCAATATTCCAAGAGTGACCTAACCCATGTCCTGTACAGTCGCCTCATGACCTCCTAACTCTTGTACTCGGTACTCTGACCAATAAAGGAAAGCATACGAAACGCCTTCTTCACTAACCTATCTACCTGCGACTTTACCTTCAAGGAGCTATGAATCTGCACTCCAAGGTCTCTTTGTTCAGCAACACTACCTAGGACCTTACCATTAAGTATATAAGTCCTGCTAAGATTTGCTTTCCCAAATTGCAGCACCTCGCATTCATCTGAATTAAACTCCATCTGCCATTTCTTAGCCCATTGGCCCATCTGGTCAAGTTCCTGTTGTAATCTGAGGTAACCCTGTCCACTACACCTCCAATTTTGGTGTCATCTGCAAACTTACTAACTGTACCTCTTATCACCTCTGCCTTCATGAATTTTGTTTTCTTAAAGTTTATTACCAATTCTTGTAATCATTGAACGTGCTCCGCTAAAAGTAACATGTGAGATTTCAATCACTTGCAAAAGATCCCTACATCATACAAATAGAATGCGCAATTTGTTCATCTGGCCACAACTCTGACCTGAGTGCGAAATGTGGCTGGTGCTTTATTCATTCACCTGACATACTCGATAATGTTTTTGTCATATCCGGTATCTTTATAAGATAGTTTAACTGACTCAGCACTTTTTTAAATTTGAAATGGGCTACCAAAAGCTGGCTTTGAAGGGATTTCCTACCATTGCTGACAATACTAATACCTCATCCCCACGCGAAATCGTCAAAGTTTCAGAGTTTGTATCTGCCACCTGCTTCACCCTAGGCTGTGCCCTCTTCAGGTGCTGTTCAGCTAACTCACCTACTCCAACTAATCCCTCCCTCACCTCACACACGTAGTCCAAGTATGAGATCTCTGAATTCGGTTGTCAATTTCTTATTAACTAACTTCAAAGGACTTCTCACTTCATGTACGAATATTAACTCAAAGGAAGTAAAATGAATATATATATATATATTTGGGACATCTCAGATGGCAAACAATTTAATGGGACACCTTTATCCCAATCATTCGGGTAATCCTGACAGTATGTTGTTAACATGATCTTCAGCGTCTGATGCTAACTTTCCAAGGTTCCCTGGAATTCAGTATGGAACGCACTTAATTTGAAGCGCTGTATGCCTAAACTATTCCATGACTTCCTTAAACAGCTGAGCCGTAAAATGAGACCCTTAGTCTGACTGACTCTCACTGCTTTGCCCACAGCGAGTAACGAAAGCTACCAACTCCACCACCTCCCTTTTTGCCCTAATATTGTGTAATACAATTGCCTCTAGAATTCTGGTAGACACATCTATTATGTTCAGCAAATATTGATGTCCACTTTTACTTTAGAAAGGGGAGCTCCACAATTAATCATAAACCATGTGAAAGTTTCTTCGAAGTGTCTGTGACTTACCTACCATTTGGCATAATTGACATATACAACAAAATTTCTCCATATCCTTGTGCATTCCAGGCTGCTAGAAATGCTTCCATACCTTAGCCTGAATCTTCCGTACACCTAGATGACCACCTGCAGTTAGTTCTTTTGCTACCCATAACACTATATGTTACCGTTAACAATCTGGTGCACTTCAGCTCATTCCCTTCTGCACTGACCTGTTGTGGTCTCCATTTTAATTTTAGGATTCTACCTTTAAATTAGCAACGTTCGACATGGTGAAGAGTGGTTAGCACTGCTGCCTCACAGCACCAGAGACCTGCATTCAATTTCCACATCAGGCGACTGACTGTGTGGAGTCTTCCCGTGTCTGTGTCAGTTTGCTCCGGTTTCCTCCCACAGTCATAAAATGTACAGGTTAGGTGAATTAGCCATGCTAAATAGCCCGTCGTGTAGGTAAATGGGTCTGGGTGGGTTGTGCTTCGGCAAGTCGGTGTGGACTTGTTGGGCTGAAGGGCCTGTTTCCACACTGTAAGTAATCTAATATATTTAAATTCCTTTTCTGTATGTGTATCTATTTTAAGTCCATTAGCGCTTCGGGACTAAACACCTCTGCCTGACCCTCTGCCTGATCAGGTTTTTCCTGCACCGTGACATCAAACAAGGTGTAAGTTAACTGAACATCAACTCTTTTGTCTTTTTCTTTCGTTTTTCCTTCCTGCTGTAACTTTTGACAGCGGGATCTTGTCACTACACGGTCTGGGAGAATTCCTGGATATTTTTCTTTTAGCTCCACAGTTCGCTCGTCTTCCTTTGCCTTTTCCACCACAAGGGGTGCCTCTCCCACCTTGGATCCTGTTAAATCACTCACAAGAACAAACTGTATTCCTGGAACTGATACTCTGTCGCTCACTGTCACTGTTACTTCCCCAACATTGATTTGGCATTCCAACCTGATGCTACACAAGGGAATGCTTAATTTAAGTCTCCATTCCACACATTATCATGCTCTTTAATAACATGTCTGAAAGACTGAAAATTCTCCATTCTCTTACTATTAGAAGCCAAGAGAAAGTGTGGACTGCAGATGCTGGAGATCAGAGTTGAAACGTGTGAGGCTGGAAAAACACAGCAGGTCAGGCAGCATCAGAGGAGTAGGAGAGTTGCCTTTTCAGGCATACATCCTTCATCAGGAAAGTGTGGCTAAGGGAGGGGCAAGGGGGTTGAGAAATAAATCGGATGGTGGAGGTGGAGCTGAATGGAATGGAGCTTGGAAGGCGATAGGTAGATGCATGTGGGTGTGATGCTGATAGGTCGGAGAGGAGAGTGAAGTGTATAGGTGGTAGGACAGCTGGAACCCTACAGCTACACAGCATCAACATCAACTTCACCAATTTCCAAATCTCCCCTCCACAAAACCTCATCACAGATCCAACCGTTCAACTTAGCACTGTCCTCTTGAATTGTCTAAAATGTCCATCCTGCTTCCTACCTATCCACTCCACACTCCCCTCTAAAATATCACTGTCACTCCCAACTGCATATTCCTATCGCCCTACCAGTGACCCTCCCACAAACCGAGCTCTCCCATTTAACTTTCAGCCCCCTTGTACCCCCGCCACATTCCTGATGATGGGTTTCTACATAGTATTTCGACTGTCCTGCTCTTAGGATGCTGCTTGATCTGTTGTGTTTTTCTGGCACCTTACTTCTCAACTATTAGAGAGTGAGCAGATCCCGTACCTCAAAAAATTATAATTTATTGTCCTCCCGCCCTCCCCCCACGCACCTTCTGAGTAAACTTTATCCACAGAGGCCAATTGCTTTATCGAGACCGGGCATTGACGCTATAGCTAGGCTGTGCGCTAACCTGCAGCACCTTGGAGACTTGGGGTCTTCTTTACCAGGTTCACTAATGCCACTGGCTTAGCATCTTTTAGCACATCCTTTCCCAAAGAGCCTTCCTTCAATGCCCAGCACTATATGTCCAGCTTACTGCAGTGAACACACCTTTTCCCAGTACCCTTCTTAAACCAATGGCACTGGAATTTTAAGGGTTCCACTCCCTTATTGTGAAAGCACCTGAGGACTTACACCACCTTTCAACCACCTTGAGCTTATTTTTCACCTGTGTTAAACTATTTCCAGTGTGCTTTCCTCTACGTTTTGCAGTGTAGGATCTCCCCTTCTCCCAATTTCTATCCCTCACAGAATGAAAATCCTCCCAGAAGCTAAACTGCATCTCATGCACCAATGCGTATTCACTGCCATTTCTGCCACGCTTCTCACTTCTTGAACTTTCAGTTCATTTACATGTATTTTAAACATCTCTGGAAGTGAGTCTTTAAATTCCTCGATCAGAATAATCTCCCTTCGAGCCTCAAAGGTCTTCTCCATTTTAAGGCCAGCATCCATCTATCAAAATGACTGTGGTTAATTCTTTCAAACTCAGCATAAGTTTGACCTGGTTCTGTCTCTATTTTTCTGAACCTCTGTCTATATTATTCTAGTGCCAATGCATAACCACTGAAAATAGTAAGTTTTACATCTGCATAATCTCTCGACCCTAATCTGATAGCGCTCATACCTCACTAGCAGTGCCCACCAGCTTAGTCTGAACTAGCATTACCCACAAGTTCACTGACATACCATCCGCCTAGCCAATTTTCGAAACGAAATAAAAGAGGTTTTGATTTTTTTTTACCGCAATATGGCAAGGTATTAACATAGTTGTATACATCCCTACGTTTTCCCTCCATCTCCATCCTGTTAATTTAGCTTTCTTGTCTAAGTCCCAACTCCTAAATTTCAAAATCTCTCTCTCTCTTTAGTTTTCCTCTCGTTCTCTTTTTTTCTCTCTGTTTCCGTCTCTTTCTTTATCTTCTAACTTCAGTTGTTATATTTGCAATTTATGTTTTTTCTAACTCTACTGCACTTGTCTGTTTCTCTGATACACCAATGTGCTTGACCAACTCAATTATAATTTCAGCTTTCTTTTTGTCCCTGGATAAACCCAATTAAAATCTATTTCATAATTCTAAACAAAAGTCCTTCTGTCTTTCTAAACTTCCTTGGAAATTTTGGAAAGTAATTTGGAGAGTAATGTTGAAAGCCATTTCTCTCACTTGTAATTTAACCAACCACATGTGAACACATTTTTCCCACCGGTTTTATTTGAAGGTCTAGGTCACTATTTGCCACGTGTTTGAATCTGCCGAGACCTTTTGCACCCAAATCTGTTCAAATCTGTCCAAATCCCATATAGCAAGTCGCAAACTTTTATGACTTCAATGTAGAATCCCTCTGTTAATTAAAACCACACACCCATAAAAGCTCACTTCACCTCGTAATCGGTTAAAACATGGGAACTCCCAAATTCCGCTAATAAAAGAAAAAAAAAATGACAGTTCATATGTATGCAAGTTAGCTCGTTGTGGTTGAAGGTCTGATTTCAGATGTTTCGACACCATGACTAGGTAACATCATCAGTGAGAGTCTCTGCTGAAGCGCTGGTGTATGTCCCGCCTCTCGATTTATCAGTCTTGGTTTCGAGAGGTGGGTGATGTCATTTCCGGTTCTTTTGTTTTACAAGAGAAGGTAGATAGGATCTAAATTGATGTGTTTATTGATGGACTTCTAGTTATAATGCCATTACTCTAAGAACGTCCTTGCGTATCTTAGTATGTGTGTATGCTGTCCCAATAAAAATGGTGCCCTTCTTTGTCTCTATGGATGGAACATAGTGATAATGGGTCATGTCTTTTGCTGGTCAGTTGGTGTTCATGTATCCTGGTAGCACGACAACAGGACTATTTCGATGGCGGAAAAATAATGTTATATACACTGTTTAATCAATATGTATGTGTAGATAAGTAACATTTTTCATATGTGCACCAACACTTTCTAAATGAACAACGGAGACACAGTTAACGAAAAATGATGCACATGATGTATAAAACATTAAATCATTATTTGATCTTCATCTAAAGTGATATGTTCCCCTTCTCTCAATGTTTCCTCCTTTTCTGGAATTTTCTAATCTAATCTCTCATTTTTTATCAGGATGCGTGTTATAAATTCTTGCTTCTGGTATCCCAACTTATTTCCATTAATCCCCCTTCTACCGGAAATTCAATATATTGGCCTGTTGGGTTCTTTCCAAAGTTTGTGTCTGCCATATCATTGGAGATAAAAATTCTGCCATCAGACGAAGCATTTGAACACATTGCTCTGTTGTACATGCACTGTACAAAGGACCACAGCACACATACATTGCCAAAACATTGAGGGATGTACATCTACTATTTTCAATAATCAAGTTTTCTTATTTTTCAAATTTCGTCATCGATATCCTCTCTCTCGTTCTCTCTTTGTATCTAGTTAAGAAATTTCCAAATTATTCTTCGCGTCCCTTCTCTCAAAACTCATTTTTTTTTGGTTTATATCTATTGCCGTCTTCTCGATGTAATGTGATTTCAAGTGAGTAACATAAGTACAAAGACATGCGGGAGGAGCTGGCCAGAGTTAATTGGAAGGGGAGCCGAGCAGGAAAGTCCATGGAGTCGCAAAGGCAGGAACTTCTGTGGAAAATTCGGATGATATCAGAAATCCATCCCAAATGAGATGAAACATACTCATGGGAGGACAAGACAGCCATGAGTGATTAGGCATCAAACCAAAAGAGGAAACATACAATGTGGTGAAGATGATTGGGAATCAGAGAATTCATTGGCTCTGAAACTGCATATGGCTGGCATCACTGACGCTGCAGAGCTCTTAATCATGGTCAGGGAGAGAAACAGAGGGAAAAACATTCATGTTAAACACAGGAGATGGTATTACTCAAGGAAAAAAAGGATTCAGATGCATTAAACAATTAAATTAAAATCAGTCAATTGGTTTTGCCGAATGTGTCAGATTGGAAGCATGGCTCGGGGAGCGACCCTCAGATGAATGTGAGTGTGAAAATGGACACCAGAAGCAAGAATTTATAACACACAACCTGAGAGAAAAAAAATGAGAGATTAGATTAGAGAATTCCAGAAAAGACGAAACATTGAGAGAAGGGGAACATATCACTTTAGATGAGGATCAAATAATGATTTAATGTTTTATACATCATGTGCATCATTTTTCGTTAACTGTGTCTCCGTTGTTCATTTTCTGACCAATTTCAGAAACTAGAGTATGTCACTGAGTACAGGGTTGATAGTTGAATGGGTTTCGATGTGAACTAGGAGACAGACAGCGTTATTGCATTACAAATATTGCAGCTAAAAACTGCGTATTTATGTAGTACTGCAGACTACAGCAGCAGGAGAAGCAGAACAACACTCAACCACAATCTGGAACATTTTGCCCAGGGATAATCTCCTCTGTCTGCCATTACCATCAACACGACCTACGTTTCAGTAATGACTGTGGGAGAACATGTCAGGATCAGAAGCATGTGAACCTAGACCTAATGCTAAAACAATAAAGTTACCACACTTGACCTACAGATCTGATCGAATCTCTGCAGTTCTGCCACATTCAGTCATAAATGGTGATGGACGGTTAAAGAAATGACTGTCAGAGAGGATTCCATAAATATCTCCATTCTGCATTACAGAACTGCCCTGTACAACAGTGTAAAACACAAGGATGTAGTACCTGCACCATTCTCTGCCAGAAGTGTTGAGCTGACGATTCACCTCACTCTCGTCATGATACCCACAGAATCACAGATGCCAGTATTCGACCAATTCGATTTTATGCTCGGAACATGAAGAGACAGCTGAACACAATAGATACGACAAAGGCAATGGGCCCTGACACCATTCCTGCAATAGGACTGAAGACTTGTGCTGCACAACAAGCCGTGTCCCTGGGGAACATGTTTCATTCCAGCTCCAACTCTGACATCTCCATGGCAATGTGGTAAATTACACAGCTATGTTCAGTCCCCTAAGAGGAGAATAATTACAGTCTGACCAATTACCGCTCACTCAGTCCAATCACGATAGTCACGAAGTTGGGAGTTCTTTTTGACAGAGTTGTCAAGCATCACAGAAAAAAAACCTGCTCAGTGTGGTTTTCGATAGGTCCCCATTTGGAGATGGTGCTGTTGGGGAAACTTCACTGAATTACTAATCCAAACCAGAATAATGCTCTAGCAGCTGGTGGAAATTTAAAACAATTGATAAAATATTAAGATGCGAAATCTGGTGTCAGTAACAGTGACCTTAAAACTAATGTCGATTGTAATCACCAATTTGCTTCCCCAAATTGCTTTCAAGATGTGAATCTCCTGTGCTTTCCTGGTCTGGCCTAAAAGTGACTCCAGACACTCAGACATGTGATAAACTTTTTAATGGTCTCTGAATCGGCCAAGCAAGACACTTTATTGTGTCAAACTGTATCGAGGTCTTAAAGGATAAACCTGGACAGAACTCCCAGCCCCAGCCATTATCGGAAAAGGGAAAGGAAACACAGTCCTGTTGACCCTGCAGAGACCTCCTTCCAAACATCTGAGAGCTTGTGACAATTTTTACAGAGCTTTCCCACAGACTTCACAGAAACATCAGGAACGGAGTAGGCCATTCAACACGTTGAGCCTTCCTCATTGCCGTTCATTTTCAAATATCTCCATAATGTACTTATCCCACACAATGAATATATTCGTTAATATGATTAACATCGGAAAGCTATAATACAGGAAGTGTAGCAGTCCCTTTGCTCCATAGAGTTTGCTACCCAATTCAATATAATGATGGCTAGGCCATTATGTCCCCACACCGTACTCCTGCTCTCCCACCATCCCTTTACTGTATCTAAATCTTTATTTATATTCAGTGCCTTGGTTTCTAGGTTCGAGCGCATTCCCCAGTCTCTGAGTGCAGACATTTATTCTCATCTGAATGAAGAATGGCCTATCTGTATGAAATAGTGTGGCCCCTTGTTTTACACGCCACAGCCTGGGGAATTATCATCCCTGCTTCCAATCTTCTCACCCTGTCAGAGTTTTATATATCTCACTGAGATCTCCACGCATTTTCCTAAACCCCACGGAATACAGGTCCAGTCGCCCCAAACAGTGCTCCCACAACAAGCCTGTCATCCCAGAGATCAGTCTGGCCATCCTTCGCTGATCTCCATCAATGTCAGGTTTGTCCTTTATGAGGTACAGAGACCACAACTGCACAAAATATTGCACAATGTTTGAGATTGGGTCTCTCCAAGGCCCTGTACAGCTGCAGTAAGCCACCCTTACTCCTCGATTCAAATTACCCTGAAATGAAGGTCAACACACCATTTATATTTCCAACTGCTTTATTTCCTACAATATCGCTTTTCATGACTGGTGTACAGAGCGATCCAGATCATTTGCAATGTCACAGCTCCCCACTTAATGGGTTTATGTACACTGGTCAGCGTGACAATACCATTCCCAGTATTGACTTCTGGGTTCAGAACTCACTGCCCTGCAGGGACATCGGAGGGCTGCGCAGAAGGAAACAACAAAAAGGAGCATGCGTCCTTTTGTAGATCAACGTGTTTCAAACAATCCTTTTTCAAACGACAGGCTGCGAATTTCTTTTTTCCTACTAAACGGCACACCGTCCCCTCTACTCACTTTGCTCTCATCTGCCACATATGTGCCCATTCACTCCACTTGTTTTCGTCACCTTGACGCTTTTTTACAACCTCCTCATCCACTCACAATCCAATATCCTTTAGTTCTGTCAGCAGGTTTGGATATATTCTATTTGATTGCCGCAACCAAATGTATAGTGTATATTGTGAACAGCTGGGACCTGTGCACCGATCCCCGTGATACCTCAGCAACCTTCCGCTGTGAAAAAAAATGTTGTTTTTCTATTCATTTATGTCGTGAATCTGGGTGTGACTGGCTGGGCCAGCAATTATTGCCCGTCCTTTGTTGCCCTTGAGAGGGTGGTGGTGAGCTGCCTTGTTGAACCGCCGCAGTCCACTGTGGATTCAGTGATAGTAACACCTTTGAATGCCAAGGGGTGGTGTTTAGATCGTATTTTAGTGGTGATGGTCACGGTCTGGCATTTGTGTGGCCTGAAGATTACTTGCCACTTATCAGCCTGGATGCTGTCCAGATCTTGTCGCATTTGGTCATGGACTGCTTCAGTATCTGAAGAGCTACAAATGTTGCTGAACATTGTGCAATCATTGGCGAACATACCCACTTCTGACCTTATAATAGAGGGAAAGTCATTAACGAAGCAGCACTGAAGATGTTTAGGCTGAGGTCACTGTCCGAGGGACTCTTACAGACTTGTCCCGGAGCTGAGTTCACTCACTTTTATTCACCATAGCCATCTTCCTATGTGTCAGGTATGATTCTAACCAGCGGGGAATTTTCCCCTGATACCCATTGATTCCAGTTTTGCTAACACCCCTTGATGCCACATTTGGTCGAAAGCAGCCTTGATTTAAAGGCCTGCCACTCTCATCGCACCTCGGGAATTCAGCTCTTTTGTCCATGTTTAACCAAGGTAATGAGATCAGGAGCTGAGTGGCCCTGGTGGAGCGCAAACTGGGCGTCATTGACCAGATTATTGCTGAGCAGGTACTGCTTGAAATCACTGACACTTTCCATCACTTAACTGATTATCGAGAGTAGACTGATGGTTAGGTAATTGGCCGAATTGGATTTGTTCTGCATTTTATGTACAAAAGATACGTGGGTAATTTTCCACGGAATCGGGAAAATGTCGTTTTTGTAACGATATTGGAACAGCTTCGTGAGGGTAGTGACAAGATCTACAGCACAAGTTTTCAATACTATTTCCAGAATATTGTCAGCATGTGTAACCTTTTGGTACATTGTCTCCGACCATTTCTGGATATCGCGTGGATTGAATCAAATTGGCTGATGAGTGGTAACTGAATTGCTGAGGACCAACTGAAGGAGGCCGAGATGGATTGTGCACTCATCACTTCTGACTGAAGATTGTTGCGAATGCATCAACCTTATATTTTGCACTGAAGTGCTGGGCTCTTCCATCAGTAAGGATGGGGATACTTGTGGAACCTCCTCCTCCAATGACTTGTTTAATTGTCCATAACTATTCTCAACTAGAAGTGGAAGGACTGCAGAGTTTAGATCTGAACCGTTTCTTGTGGGATCACTTAGCCCTATCTATCACTTACTGTTTATGAAAGTTGGCACATGAGTCGTTCTGGTTTGTGGATTCACCAGGCTGACATCTCATTTTCAGGTAAGCCTGGTGCTTTTCCTGACCTCCTGCACACTTCATTGAACCAAGATTGATTCTCAGACTTGATGCTAATTGTTGTGAGAGGGTATGCCAGTTCAGGTTGTGCGGGAGTACAATTCGGCTGCTATTTCTGGGCCATAGCACCTTATGGAAACCCCGGCTTGAGCTGCCATATCTGTTTAGGTCTGTCTTATTTAGCACGGTGACAGTGTCACTCAAAGTTATGGAGGTTATTCTCAATGTGAAGGCGGGACTTTGTCTCCACAATGACTCTGCGGTTGGTCACTCTTACCGAGACTGGCATGGGCAGATTCTTCTGCAAGTGGAAGTTAGGAAGGAAGTGGTCAAGTATATATTTTCCTCTTGTTGTTTCATTCACGAACTGCCGTAGACCCAGTCCTGACCAGCTCAATTCGTAATGCTGCTGCCGAATCACTCTTGGTAGTGGACATTAAAATTCCCCACCCAGACGACATTTTGCACCCTCGCCACCCTCAGTGCTTCCTCCAAGTGTTGGTCAGCATGGAGGAGTACTGATTAATCAGTTGAGAGAGGCTGGTACATGATAATCAGCAGGAGGATTCCTTTCACATGTGTAAATTAACGCCATGAGATTGCATGTGATACGGACTCACTGTTGAAGACTCCCAGAGCAATTTCCTTCCAACTGTATCCGACTGTGTCGCCACTTCTGCTATGTCTGTCCTGCTGGTGAGACAAGAGATATCCGGAGAAGGTGATGGGGAGCCTGGGACATAGTCATACTCACAGAATCATACCTTACAGATAATGTCAGGCTGTTGCTTGACGAGACTGTTTATTTCTATTCACTGTTTCCTGCCAGCTGTCCCATTCGAGAAACATGACGATATATATTCGCCCCATTCCATTCAGATTTAATTTTGCAAACTAGGATTGGAGCATTACTAAAATATGTTTCTGAAAATCCAAATGTTTTACATCCATTGGTTCTCTTTCATTTGTCTCTCAGTTTGTTTCTCAAAAATAATTCCCGTTACATAAATCTATGTTAGTGTTTTCTATGACCATTACTTCAGCCCCAATAATTTCTCCTAAACCATTTACTTACTATGTTTTATGTTCCATGTACTATGTCGTTTTCCATACCAGACTTGGTTCTCCTAGTACTGTTAGAAAGTTCTGTGAAGACAGAACTGAAGTAGCTATTTCATAATTCTGCCATTTCCCTGTTCACCACTCTCCATTCTCTGGTTTCAGATTGTAAGGAAGCTGCATTCGTGTTCTGATATTTCTCACATTGACATAATTTGACAAGGTATTACAGTTCACTCTTATAACACTTGTTAATATACTCTTCAGAAACCCATCAATTCCTGCCTTAGGCTGCTCAATGATTGACATTGCACTGCCATACAGTCACAGGAGCATAGATTCTAGACTATCAGAAATGCAGCATGATCTACACCAGACCTATAGCCGGGAATGTTATGACACTTACAAGTGCTCGTTCGAGCACTTTTTAATGGTTGTGAGGATACTGGAAATAATTCTCCTCTCAGGAAGGAAATTCAAGACCCCAACACGCGATGGGTGAAAAAAAATACAATCTTTAAATTCTCACTAAACTTCAAACCGTTCAATTTAAAAGTTTTGACCCTCTGTCTAAAAGGAACGGTTGCTGTATATCCACCCTGTCCATGCACCTCGTAATCTTATCCTTCTGAATCACATCCCCTTGAGCCTTCTCTGCTCCAAACTAAACAACCAGAGCTTACTCAGTCTCTCTCCATATCTAATATGCTCAATCCCAGGGAACCACCTGGTGAATCTCCTCTGCACCCCCACACGTCCTTCCTGTAATGTGGTTCCCAGAATTGCACACAGTACCCCATCTTAGCCTCTCCAAAGCAATGTATAGCTCTTATAATCTACGCCCCGATAAATGAATGCTAGACCCAAGGTCCACTTCTTAACTAACCTATTAATCTGTCCAGTCAGATTCAAGGATGCGTGCTGAAGCACCCTCTGAGCTTCATAGTGTGTTGCCATTCATTGACTCCTCCCCTGTCTCTTCGTTGTAAATTGTCAAGTTATCCTTGATTTCATGAGATTTGACATTATTTTTCACTTTCACATGTGAAGCTTTGTCAAATGACTTGCTGCAAAACTAATTAAGCGACCTCCTCAAACTAATTCAAATTCATTAGATGTGACTTACCTCTGATGAAATCATGATGATTTTCCCTGACCAAGCCTTGGCACTGATTGGAGTTCAATTTTCTCCTTCCCTATTTTCTCCAGTAGTTTCCCTAACAGTGATCTAATACTTGCTTATCTATAGTTCCCTGGTTTATCTCTACCATCCTTACTGTGAAGTGGAAACACATTAGCTGTTCTCCAGTCCTCTGGCACCTCCCCTATGGTCAGATTCAAATTCAATTTTTCATTCAGGGTCTTTTCTCCCTTGACTCTAACAGCAGCCTATGTTACAATTCATTCAGACCTGGCAATCAGTCCAATTTTCTACCAGCCAAAACCTCAAATTCCTGCTCGCATTTTGCATCAAACTGTTCAAGAGCTTCCCCATCCATCTTCTCGAATTCTGTAGCTGCCTCCTCCTTCTCCCGAGTAAAACAGGTGTGAAGCTCTCATGTCACAACCTTTCAATTTTCTCCAGTTTCACACAGGGATTGCCCCCTTGGTTTCTTATGAACACTAACTGTTCACTGATTATTCTGTTCTACTTGTTGTCCGTAGAGACAATCATGGGATTCTCCCTAATTGCGCCTGCTTGCAGTTTTCCATGTCCCTCTGTCATTCAATCCTCTCTATGTTTCTAAGTTTCTAAGATTCACTACTATCACCTCTCATTATTTGAAATTCAAGATTACAGGCTGAGTTTCCCAATCGGACAATCTTGCCATTTTAGGGATTAATCTGGTGAATGCCTTTTGCAGTTCCTCTGTACTCAGTGTTTTCTTTTTTAGATAGGGACTCCACAGCAGTACACATTACTCTCAGTTTTGAATCAGCAACCTAATTTTACTTTCCCATTTGCATATGTTCTGCCCAATTCAATTCGCTTTAATTTTTCTTATGATATTAGTATGTGATTTCTTTTAAAAAATGCTCCTGAACATCGACCTATACGTTATCCATTGGTTCTGCATTGCTGATGGCGACAAGAAACATCTTCATACCATTCCAAAAATTGTTTGCCACTTCTGGTTTTCCTTCCATCGATGCATTATCATGTTCCCCAGTTTTGCCATTACATTCTATATATCTAGTAGCATGTTCTTTGTAATTGAGTCGAATAGACATCCGACTGCGGATGACAAGTTACTGGTCTGTAGATCACCACACTCCGTCTACACCCTTTCTTAAACTGGCGGATAATATTTATAATCGTCCCTATTCCTTATCTCTAATAGCTCCCTGCCTTTCAGGAATGTGTCGGAAAATAACGTGAAAATCCGTGATGCAATCAATATGACTATTTCTGCTTCCACTGAAATTTTTGTATGAAGTAAATCTGGTCTGTCAGAATAATCAACATTCAATCCAGCTGTCTTTTCAAATGATACCTCATCACTGATATGAATGATCTTACACTTTACTTACATAAGTCCCATGGTCACTTGGTATTTCTGGGAGAATTTCTGAGTACTCATCCATGAAGACAGACACAAAGAAACTGTTTCTTTTCCCTGTAATGCCTCTGTTCTTTACAACAAATTACCCTGTCCGCGCACTCACTGTTCCACGTTTGACCTAGTTTTCTATTTTTGTTCCATACATTGTTAGAAGCTTTATAGCAGTTTTTTGTTTGCATGCTTTTTCTCGTTTTGATTTTTTTTTCTCAGTTTCTTGGTCCTCCTTTGCTGGGTCCTACATTTCTCTGAATCCACTGGCTTACTACTACACTTTGCATTTTTATAAGCATCTTCCTTTGATCTAATAGGTGGATGAGGTGGGGTGTGTGGAAGTGATAGGTCCGAGAGGACGGTGGATGGGATAGGTGGGAAGGCAGATGGACACGTAGGAACATTGTAGATGGCGGTGCCAAGTTGGAAGGTTGGACTGGGACAAGGTGGAGTTTGTGGAAATGGGAAACTGGTGAAATTCACATTGATCCCCTGTGGTTGAAGGGTCCCATGGCGGACACTGAGGCGTTCTTCCTCCATTATTCAAGTAGTTATGGTTTGACGATGGAGGAGGCCATGTACCTGCGTGTCCTTGATTGAATTGGAAGGGGAATTAAAGTATTTAGCCACAAGGTGATGAGGTTGGCCAGTGTGGCTGTACCAGAGATGGTCACTGAAATGATCCACAATTTGACGTCCTGTCGTGCGAATGTAGAGAAGACCACATTGGGTTTAATGGATGCAGTAGATGAGGCGTTCTGTCTCCCTTCATCACCTAACGCTTTCAACCCCTCATTCATCTATTTCTCACATTCTCGAAACGGCGATTCTCATGCCACTAATATGCTGCCTGACGAACTGTGATTTTCCAGCAGCACATTCTTCGACTCTGACCTCCAATATCTGCAGTCCCCACTTTCTGTTCACACTTTCATGGCTTGCATGGCTCAGATTCGTAATCGTTACTTCAAATAAAACAAAAATTGTTGTGTACACAAACATCAGAAAACTAATAGAGGCAGCACCGTGCTTCAATGTCGAGCACTGCTGCCTAACAACAGGGACCCCCATTTGATTCCAGTCTCGGGTGAATGTCTGTGTGCAGTTTGCACATTCTCCCCGTGCCTGTGCGGTTTCCCTCCGGGTGCTCCGGTTTCCTCACACAGTCCAAAGATGTGCAGGTCAGGTGAATTGACCATATTGAACTGCCAGTAGGTGTATTAATCAGAGGGAAACTGGTCTGGGTGGATTAATCTTTGGAGGGTTGATGTGGACGTTTTTGCCCAAAGGGCCTGTTTCCATACTTTCGGGAATCTAATCTCAAGTTAAAAGTTGCCGTCATTGTTCCCAAAGGGTCGTTTACAACAAGTTTCAAGTCGCTCTTCTGCTCATCCAACACCAATTCCTAAATAACCTGATCTCGTCCTCGGTGCTGGAAATAATGATAATGCAAGCCATCTCACACACGCTCATGTAATCCGTTTTCCCACCATTAGCATTCAGTTGAGTTAACACAGGTTAGATACAATTTAAATAGTACATTATTACTGCAGTCCCCACAAACGTGTATATCCCAATTGCTGTTTGATAACACGCCCAATATTTGTATTGCAGCTTTCACTTTAATATATAACTCCCACCAATGTTTTCTGCTCATTGCTCTTCCTGAGCGCCACCATTCAGAATTCAATGAAATCTCAGTGAATTTGGTTCTAGGGAGACTAATGGTAGAAATTATCCTGCCACATTATTTACGATCTTCTCAACTTTATCATGAATTTTTCTCCAGACCTCCCGTTATGCTGGTGGAGTTGAGAAGGACAATGGGATCTTTCAACAATGCTCTCTATTCCCCGCAACAGCTGTGACTGCTGTAACCTGGGTGGGAACCTTACAGTAGGTTGGTAAAGCGTCGTTGCTACTGTACAGGGGTCTTCGTGGAACACAGCTGGAGTAGCGTGTACAGATTTAATCTCCTTACTGAGGAAAATATATTGTTACATTGGAAGAAGTTCTGAGATGGTTCCCTCAACTGATTCGTTTAATGAAGCTTTTAGTTTATAAGGAAAGGATGGTCAGGTTGATCCATTGCACATTAGACTTTACAAGAATGAAAGATGATCTTATTTCAACATAGATGACCAGAAGGAGTCAGGAACAGAAGCCAAAAGCACACATAATGGAGATATCCATGCCATTTTCCAGCTTGTTACAAGAAACAACAGAAGGATATTTAGGTCTTCAACCCTGTTACACCAGAACAGGACGAGGCTATTCAGACCCTGGAGCCCGATATGCAGTTACAGGAGGAGGCCAATCAACCCCTCGAGCCTATAACACTGGACCCAGAGCAGACCATAACGGACTAGTATCCTATTACACAGCAACAAGATCAGTCAATTCAGCCCTATCAAGTCTGTTACACATGACCTTTAAGAGGCCACACAGTGATTCGGCGATTGTTACAATGGGATAACAGGAGGCCATTCAGCCCCACTGAGCCTGTTTCAAGTGAATTGCATAAGGATATAATCTATCTGAGACTTATTTATGAGAAAGGCAGAGGTAATTCAGACACGTGCAAGTTGTAAAGAATCATCAAAAGACCAATCACTCCTTTGTTCCCATGTCAGGGATGAATGAAGAGACCGTTCAGTTTCTCCAGCCTGTTATGGGGGAATATGGGAAGACCCATGATCCCCTCGAGCAATACAGCAACAGGAAGATTCCATAAACCCCAAATCTCTCACACATCACAGTAAGATCAGAGGAGGTTATTCTGGCCTTTGAGACGACAACATGAGAACACCAGAAAGATGTCAGTCCATCGATTTTGTACACCAGCTGGATGATGAGACCATTCAGCCACACATGGTTCTTACACAGCAGTTGGAGGAGATCTGTTAAAGCCTTGCGCCTGTTAAACGGGAATTCAAAGAAAACGTAAAGGGAAGAACTTATAATAACATTAGGGAATAATGTGTAACGATATACTATAGTAAGTTAAGGCAAGTTGTTAAAATCCATTGTTCAGGACATTTGCAAAGTTAAACCACAATCCGTCAGAGTCAACATGTTTTTAAGAAGGCTAAATCGTGTTTGAATTGTTTATTTCAGTTATTTAAAGATGTCATAACAAGGCGGATAGTGGGAATCCAGGAGGTGAAATATATCTGGTTTTCCAGAAGGGTTTGGATGTGTCACTTCTCCAAAGTGTAAGCCGTAAGATCAGACAACATGGGTTTAAGAGTAATTTATTAGCTTGGATTGTGGATTGGTAAACCAACAAAAGGCAGGCAGATGGAAAAAGTGTGTCATATTCTTTTGGTAAATGTAATTTGTGGGGTGACACGAATTTCAGTACTCATGCCTTTATTTTTTGTCATCAATATTATTACTGGGTTGAACGGATAGAAAATACTATAGCCAATTTTTCAGATGACACTAACATCAGTGGGAAATTACTTCGGAATGAAGAGGTAAGAGTTTTAAAAATCAATATGGATAGGTTGGGTGAATCGGATAACACTTGGCAATGAAATTTAAAGTGGACAACTATGGGATTTAACAATTTGGTCAGCAAAATAGAAAGGCAAATTATTGTCTAAATGGAGAGAAACCTCAAAGTGCTCATGTGCAGAGGGGTCAGTGTGTTCATGTGCGTATCACAGAAAGGCTGCATGCAGGTACAGCAAGACATGGGAAAGACAAGCATAGTTTCAGTTTTCATTTGTAGAAAGATAGAGTGGAAAGGTAGGTAGAGTTGCTGTAGCTATACAAGGCATTAGTGAGGCTGCAACTGGATTAAAGTTTTACTGCCCTGACTTGCACAAGAACGTAATTGCATTGGAGGTAATTCAGAAGGTTTTCATTAGATTGATTCCAGAGATGAAGGGTTTGTCTTACGAAAAGAGATTAAGCAATCAAGGCCTATAACTCTCAAGTTTATAATAGTGAAAGGAGATCTCATTAATATCTGTAAAATGCTAAAAGTAATTGAAAGTATAGATGTTGAACAGATATGTTTTTCATGTGCTGCAATCTACAAGAGATCAGAGTTTCAGGATGGAGATGGTAGGAAAGTGGAACAGGGCCGTGATGACATCAGCCATGATTGTATTCAGTGGTGGAGATGATTCGAGGGGCTGGATTACTGACTGATGTTCCTTGTTCTTATTTAGCCCTTCGAATATGTTACACAGGAATAGGGGCGGACTGGTTAACAAACAGGAAACAGGCACTCCAGATAACTGAGTCTATATCAGTTTGACAGAACGTTACCAGTGATGTCGACATACTGCGAAATGATGGATATGTCACCCACTCCTGCCTGGAAAGTTCTGGATCATAGAAGCTAAATACAACTGTGACTCTAACAGCCATTGACAGCACCGTCCGCCCTCGGAATTAAGCTGCAGGTCGTATTGAAGGAGGTGACACCGCTCTGTGACCAGCTCCCTGTTCAGTCAGAGACCACTCACACTCTGCTCCTGGGTAACGTGGAGCTTGGGAAACGGTTCCTGGACAGCCAGGGGAGGATAAAGCAGATCCCTTTCCCCACACACACTCATTCCGTGGTTTCAGAGCTTTCCCTCCCCTAACCTCTTCTCCATTTGTTATTCAAGTTGCAGGCTCAGTTGCTGTAACTACAGTCCCCATGCTCCATCCAGAGCCAGGTCTCCAAATCCTCAGGTCTCGTTGAATGTCTGACGCGGGTCACAGCACAACTTCCAGCAAACCATCCCCAGCCGCTCCACTAAATTTTCAATAACAGGAGTCAGTCAGAAGCCCCTGAGCTATGAGAGCTATGGATCAGACGAGACCTCAGTAAAATATTTTAAGATGGTTTCTCCAGCCCAAACCTTTCCTTATATGAACATAGATATGAAGTGTGAAGCAAAATACAATCTATTCAAAAGCTTTAGTTAAAATACAATCAAAGGAAAGAACAATGGGGTTAGCTTACACATACACAAACCATAGATGCCGTACCTTCTTGGTAAACACCGCTTGGCACAAAGGAAAATGTTGTTTCCAATCCAGAAAGAAACAACATTAGAAGAGATCACAGAGAGAAGAGCAGCTGGGGACCATGTACTGAAATTTCCAACCTTTCCGGGACCCCAAGCAGCCGCTGAATGCTTCAACTAAGCACAAACAGAGAAAACCTGCTCTGGGAGAGCTGGCCGCTGCCCTTCCATTGCTCCCACCGTTTTAATAAAATATAAAGACATCATCACTTATTTACTTCAGTCGTTTTCAGGTGGCAGCCTGGCATCTCTGCCTTTAAGATCTGTCTTCAAAAACGACGAAGAGAAAATAATCTTTTTAAAATGACAGTATCGTCAAACCTCCCTATTTGAAAACAAAGAAGCATCAATATACAAGGGTAGCTTCATTTTAAGGCCCTTATTCTTACTCTATTAGTAGATTACAATACATATATGTGACATTGACACTAAACACGCAAACATTCGCAACCGCATTCTATTTCAATCCGTTTACTCTGGTCACAGAACGCCTCTGTCTTCCTTCATCCAAGTCTAAACAACTTGGCAGCAAGTGCAGTTTCTTGTATTGTCACCTGTATAACTTCCAAATTGAATAGCAACAATAGTAACCTCTCTCGGAACAGGCTGGAAGAATTCTCCCTAAATTTGTCCAAAAACTTGTCGGCGTTATGATCTGTATATAGATTTTGCTCAGGCATGTTATTTGTAATATAAATGTTGCAACGCCAACACCAAGTTCAAGGCCTCCTTCCCCATTGAGAAATATGTTTGTTTTAGCGGGCACTCCAACCACATGTTACATAATGGAGCACTTCTTATCTCTCTGGTGGTCCTTCTGAATGACATAGCCTCTTATGTCTCAGCATAAAAGAATTACATGTTTCTGTACCATAAAATGTTGTAACCCCTTTACCTGCTACTCCTGGCCTACGCCAGTAAACATTAATCTCACAGGTATATGTTTTAAGAAGATCTCGCAAATTCTTCTCAATCCCTCACAGAAGCCAAACTTTGATTGATGGGCCAACTGATAATCATCAGCCATTTCAGCTTCTAGTCTTGCCATTTTAAGTCTCTGCTCTTCCACACGAGTTCTCACGACTGCAGGAAGTGAATTTTTGAAATTCTCCCAAGTAAGAATCTCTTTAAGGGTATCGTAGGTTTGCTCTGCTGATAGTGCCCTTATCCACCTTTCAAATTACTTTGTTTGATTTTTCAAAACTCAATGTACGTTTAAGCAGGTACGCTATTTTAGATTTTTGAAACACTGTCTGCAGGCTTCTGGCACAAGCTCATATGCAATTCAGATGACTTTCTTCAGCTTCTCATACCCCCTAGATACCTCCTCCGATAGGGACGCAAATACCTCACTCTTGATACAGCTTTGTTTGGATCAAATAAATCCACATAGTCACTGGCATTCGTTTAGCCACTTTCTCAAACAAAATTAAGAGCACTTCCACATCCTCCTCATCAAATGTCGACAATGCCTGGATATACTGAAACAGATCCCCATCAGGTCTTTGGCTCCCATAGGGTTGATCATCCTCACTCTCCTCCTCATTCAGCCTACTGTGTAAACTCATATCCGCATTCTAAGTCGACTTTCCTCTCTAATTGCTAACGTTCAAAGTTGAAACTCACTCGATGTTCCTGTTTTTCTTTCTTTTTCTGTTTTTTTTCTTCATCTCCTTTTATTTGAAATGCCAATCTATAGCTATAATTATCTCTCCTTCTCGCACTGGCAAATTCAAAGCCAACTCCAGCTTGTCTGCCAATTCTAACAGCTTTGACTTGCTCACCTTTTATAAAGTCTCTTACTTCACTTCTTCCACACCCAGAGAACGCTTAGAGAAAGAAGAACCATTACTAACAAAACACTGTTCAAACCAACTGAATTCAAAACCCGGAACAAAAGGGACTAACAACGACCCAGATGTCGCCTTTGAGCCCAAAGATCTCCCTGGGCACATTCTCCCCATGCCCGAATGGGTTTGCTCTTGATTTTCAGTTTTCCTCCCACAGCCGAAAAATGTTCCGATTCGGTGAATTGGCCATGTTACATTGCCTGCACTATTCAGTGAGGTGTAGATTCGATACATTAGTCAGAGCTGAATATGGAATTTTAAATTAGGGGAATGAGTCTGGGAGGTTTCTTCTTCGGTGGATTGGTGTGGACTTGTTAGGCGAAATGGCCTATTTCCACACTGTAGGGATTCTAAACCTGAACCCAATTTGGAATTATCGATTTCAAAACGGACAAGAGTCCCCAGTTTGCTACGGACTGGACCAGACTGCCTCAAAATAATTCAAGATGGTAGCCTGGACGGAAACCTTGTCTTATAATAAAGATAGATATGAAGTGATTGTTCCAGATGTGATGTGACTGGTCAAACCACTCAACTTTAGGCAAAAGACAATTTATTTAAAAACTCTAATAAACACACATACAAAAAGAAGAGGAGTTGAGAATAGCATAACTACTGGAAATCTTAACAGAATAATAAATACAGTATCGTCTACTAACGAACTGTTCCAATGTACTAACATCCAATGAACTCATCCCCTGGGAAAAAGAGACACCCAAGGCCAATCATTCTCGAATGCAGTTCTCCAATTCAGGAGGAAGCAGCATTAAGTTGGATTTCAGACAGAATAGCAGCGAGGAATCATTTAGTTGAATGATGCAACCCTTCTCCCACCCCTGGCATACACCCACCTTACACATGGAACACCATACGAAGCACACCGGGAAGTGAACAACAACCCGACACACCCCCCATGCCCCGACATGGAACACCATATGGGACAGACCGGGAATTGAACAACAACCCGACACACAAACACACACACCTGCCCATGGAGCATCAGATTGGACACACTGGGAAGAGAACAAAAGCCCAAGACATACCATTTCATTTTTTCCGAGCTTCACAATCTCAGCACTCTATACACTATGCAGCCAAAAACCAAAGCCAGGGAAAGATACAGAGGGACAGAGAGATTCACATTAAAGACAGATACAGACAGTTAATTAACTGAGATCGCGTTGTGGAAATATATAGAAAAATACTGGGTAGTGGGACTAACTGTTGGATTGAACCCCTAGAGAGCAAAATTGCAAGAATGTGAACATGGAATAAAGGTACTTTCAGATCAGCTGAAATAGTTTGTTTCAACAAATTCTGAATCGGCTTGAAAGAACAGTTCAATCAACATAAACTGGGCTAAGATGACAGACTGACACGGTGAGCTGTGCAGGCTTTACTGGTGTATTGCTCAGTAATCTGGATTGTTTGCAAAGCATAAGGAGTATTGCTAACCTTTACTATCAAATGGGAACGATATATATATCAAACACACACAGCAGCTGAAGATTTCTATCTCCATTGGACCAGTATAAGGTGTGTGTGTGTGTGTGTGTGTGTGTGTGTGTGTGTGTGTGTGTGTGTGTGTGTGTGTGTGTGTGTGTGTGTGTGTGTGTGTGTGTGTGTGTGTGTGTGTGTGTGTGTGTGTGTGTGTGTGTGTGTGTGTGTGTGTGTGTGTGTGCTGGGAACGTGAATTGGGGTGGTCGAATGAGAAAATCATTGCTTGAGAGAAAATGATCTAGAAGGAAAACAGGTTAAATATGAACAATTGTCAGGGATTTGGAAAATCGACACAGAAAGACTGAGAGAGGTATCATGAACAGATGAGTTATAGTGCTACAGTGCTTAAGAATATTATTCTAAAGGCATTGCCAGATACTGATCCCTGTTAGTGCTGTCGGTGACGCTCCCGTTCACACTGTGGAATAAAATGTTTACGGAGTCCATTTATCAGTAAAAGATGGTAACCCTCCACTGGGATAAATGCAGTCCATGGAGGTCAGCATTACCACAGTCACTGAACAAACAGGTTCACTTGATCCCTTCCTTATATCACATTTCATATCATAATAAAAGCGAATATTTGCGCAGACTGGATGGATTGAATGAGGGTTACTGAGAGACCGACTATAAATATTTCAATATTTCTTTTCACCATTTCCTTGTATCTGGAAAATTGCCAGAGCTGCGCAAGGCTGTATATGTCCCACTCTGTTTATAAAAGGAGACACGGATAAAATAACAGATCACCTGCATAAAATTTCTGGTGAGGAAATTTCTGGGCACACTAACCCAAGGGAGAAAGTGAGGATTGCACATGCTGGAATTCAGAGTCGAGAATGTGTTGCTGGAAAAGCACAGCCCTTCAGTCAGCATTCAAAGAACAGAAGAATCCACATTTCATGTGTCAGTCCTACATCAGGAATGATGCTTGTCGTCAAAAGCTGCCGAGAGATAAATGGGAAGGGGACGGGAATGGGGAAGGTAGCTGAGAATGTCATAGGTAGATGAAGTTGGGGGTAGAGGTGATATGTAGGAGAGGAGGGTGGAGCAGAAAGGTGGAAAGTAAAATGGGCAGGTAGGACAGGTCATGGGGGCTATGCTGAGTTGCACGGTTAACGTGTGGGAAAGGAAAATGAGGATACTAGTGAAATCCACATTGATCCCGTGTAGTTGTGGTGTCCCAAGGTAAAAGACGAGGCTTTCTCTCTCCAGGCATCAGTTGGTTAAGGGATGGTGGTGGAGGAGGCCCAAGACCTTGATGGAGTGGGAAAGGAGACAACATCGGGAGCAACGGATAGAGTAGGTGACGTTTCTGAAAGTGCAGGTAAAACTCCGATAGATGTGCAATGATTCGGTGAGGCCTTGGGCCGAGGTGAGGATGGGAGGTGAGGACACAGGTTTTGCAATTCTTGCGGTGGCAAGGGAAGGAGCTGCGGTTGGAGAGTGTCTTGGTGGGAGGTGTTGACCTGATGAGGTAGTCACGGAGTGAAAGTTCTTTATTGTATACGGATAGGTGTGGCGAGAGAAATATATCTTTGGTGGTGGGTCTGTTTGAAGGTGGCGCAAATTGGGAAGAAGATGCATTTTATTTGGAGGTTTTGTGGGGTGGTAGGTTAGGAACAGGAATGTTATTTTCCTGTTGCATTAGGAGAGTTGGGATTCGAAGGCAGTGGTGTGGGAAGTGGACAAGATGCGTTGCAGGGCATCGCGCACCATGTGGGAGGGGAAACTGCGGTTTTTGAAAAAGGAGGCCATCTGGGATATACACTGGGTTAAGAGCGTGGTGCTGGAAAAGCAGGCTAGATCAGACAGCATCCGAGGAGCAGGAAAATCGATGTTTTGAGCAAAAGCCCTTCAACAGGAATCGGGCATATGCCTAAAGCATTCACTTTCCAGCTCATCAGATGCGACATGACATGCTGTGCTTTTCCAGACCACACTCTCGACTCTAGTCTCCAGCATCTGCAGTACTCACTGTCGCTTACAAACTAGTTTCAGCCACTTCTGTAATACTGCCTTGAATTCTGTTCTCTCTGCTACAGAAAAGATGTTGTTAAACTTGAAACGATGCAGCAAAGATTTACAAGTATGTTGCTGATGTTGGCGGACCGGGTGATATTGAGCTACACAGAACGTGTGAATGGGCAGGGGCTATGTTCCCTTGAGCGTTGAGTCTGAGGAATGACTTTACTGAGGTTTATAGCGATGAATCCTGATACTCCAGAGTGAGCAATGTCAAAGCCAGTGAAATAGACAGCACAGTTATTCATATTCTATTCATATATCATGGGACAAGTTCCTGAAATATGCAAATAGACTGAAGAATAGGGCTAGCCGGAGGATTCAGAATTTAGAGGGTCCAATCACAACAAATAGAACAAAAATAAAGGCATTGCCATATCAATTGAAATGATTAGTTATGCCACATTCTCAATCCACCTCAAACAACCAGCCCTGAAACCATAAATCCGGAGGAGATATCTGTTCATCATGAAGCATTGTGCAGACCAGGCTCGTGTACTGCTGAACACAACCCTGCAATCATTCCAACGTGCAACACTGGGAAGACCATAGCAGTACATTGATCTGTACACACAGATGAGAAATGTTATCAGCTTGGAGCACTGTGCAGACCTGGCTGATGTACTGTACAATAAAAGCCACAGTCTACCCAGAGTAGAAAGGCATGCAGACCACAGCAATGCATTGATCTATAAACCCAGATAAGGTATGTGACCAGGGTGTGGGACAGTGTCCATCACCCCAATACATTGCTCATTAACACTGTTTTAGATCACTGGCCAGCGTGGATAAACTTGCAGCCCTTGCAGGGAGTGACAGAATGTGCAGCTCCCATCCATTTACAGATCCATGTCTACACTGTGACAATGCAAGAGGTGCTGTGGGTGTGAACATCACTGCCAGAGAGAGATCGAATAAGGTTAAATACCAACAAATGGGAGGAGTTTGGGGTATAGACAGAGAGGGCGAAATTGAGAGACAATACCATGGTGGATGTACTCACAGGTTCTAGAATGCTGAAGTGAAGACATTTTGACAGCATCCTGCAACATGAGCCAGTGTTTCCAGGAACGATGGGTGAATCGAATATTGGTATGAGGTCAGATGATGGAGAATTTTGGATGAGCATTTGTTCTGCAGCTTTGTAACTGGGAGTAGGGTCAGCAGAGTCTTCGATTCATTGAGCTGAGTCTAACAATAACTTGTCTCAGTGACATTTTCATTGAGTGTGACAGAGGGATTGTCTGTACGATGTCGTGTTAGTTTCCTGATGCTATCTTATTTAACTCACTTCATTAACTACCCACGTCACCGCATGGTGTCTGTCTGATTCAATGCAGCCTGATTCTCTCACCCATCATGGCTGGAGGCACTTACCATCTTCAGGATTTCCCTGGATAACACGTGATCCTTGGCACTGGTGATATCTTTGAAAGGCCAATGGGCACACGGTTGAGCTTTCTGTGTTCAGAGCTGTCCTACACAGTTTACCCGAGCATGGCAGCTAAGGGGCAAATATACGACGGTGTGCCGACATGGGCAAGGAGGTTCTGGTTGATGGGCTAGTACAGAGGGGGACCATTCTTTTCCAAGAGGAGGCAGTCCACCAGACCCACCGAGCATGGTCTGAAGTCACGACACCACTCACTGCAGTATCTGCCGTCTGAAGAAGTGTCCAGCAATACAGGGCAAACATCAATAACCTTTCCTGCTCTGTCAGGATAAAAGTCTCCGTATTGTTTCTGTTCCCTCACAGTCACTGTATATCTGTTATATCACCCGAACAAGGCTCATGCTCAATACTCTCACTGCATCGCTGTCTCTGTTCCCTCCTCTCTCTCCCTGCACTACACCCTCTACACTAACAACATTGCATGGACACATCCCTCCAGACACCGCACCATGTCCACCCTCTCCACCTGCACCAGCACTAACAGCAAGATCACTCAATCCCACGCTCACTCCTGGAATAGGACAGAAAGATCCAAGCTGGTTGGTGGAGTGCTGGATATCCGTTCCATCACACACCCCTCACCCCCGCCATGTGGGGAGGACCCTGGAGGAGCTGGAGAGGACAGGGACACCTCGTGTGGAGATTCTGAAACATCCACGTCCCACCAAACGAGTAAGAAGCAATGTTCAGTGAAGATCAATTCTCACTTTAAACACACTGGCTGTTCTATTTCCCCCCAGACACAACTTAGAAGCGCGGCCCTGATGCAATCTCCCTTTTGTGTCGAGCTGGTACACAAGAATCCCTTCGGTCTCGGTGGGCAGGAGGGTGGGCTCACAACACATCATCACCACCAATTCCCAGGCAGGGAGCAAGGAGGCTCCCTCCCACACCTCCTCCTGTAAACAGGTCAGACACTGAAACTAATCTGTGATAGTTACTGCAGTCCCTACTTGTCCTGACATCTTAATAATCTGTGCTCATATAACCAAGGGCCTTCTGTTCCTGCATGCCTTTTATGACCATACAGCCTGTTTAATATTGTATTTCATTGTTGTTCCTACCGAAGTGCATCACCTCACACGGCTCTGCATTGATCCTCAACTGCCATAAAGCTGACAACTACACCAATGTGTCTCTGTCCTGTTGGAGTTCCACACTGTCAATCACAAACTACATAATGCTTCCAGGTTTAGTATCTGCAAACATTGAAAATGTCCTACAGTCACACGCCACACAGAAATACCGACTCACTCACTTTTGTTAACAAGTGCAGTACTAACAAATTCCATGAGGACAGAATTAAATGTTGACGCACACCAGACAGTGTAAGTGACAAGAAAAACATGGCGCAAGAGAATTACTGACCGACACTCCATGTCTGTATTAGTTTCCGCGTATTAGTGAGTGTCTCTATGTCCCTGTATTCGTGTTTGTGCGTATCTGTGCGTATCAGTGTGGGGCGAGTTTGACAGTCTTTATGCTGCTTAAAGTGATGTAATATCCCACTGACACGAGTTCTGAGGATGGGTCCCTATACCTGAAACGTTAACTTTCATTTCTGTCCACAGATGCTGTCAGGCATGCTGAGATTTCTGTTGTTCTCAGTCTCTGCTACCTCCCCTCACCACTGGACAAGTGGGAGTGAAGGGTGAGAATCATGAAGGATTCCGTTTACGAGGGACACATGGGGCACACAGAGACACATATAGACATACAAAAATAGACTAGCGCGGAAAGAAATATGCAGATACATGCATGGCCATACAAACACACATGGAGTCATAGAGTTACACTGGGTGTTTGGAAACAGACCTATCGGCTCATACAGTCCATGCTGATGATAATCTCAAACTCAACCAGTCCCACGTGCATGCGCTTGGACCAAACCTTCTCTTATACTTGTACTTCATCAAATGTCTTTTAAACGTTCCAACTTTACCCACATCCATCACTTCTCAGGACGTTCATTCCACACACGAAACAAATGGTGTGTAATCAAAATGCACTTCATGGGTCCTGATCAGGTACATACGAGAACTCTGTGGAATGCTCGGGAACTAATTACTGGGAATCTTGATGACAAGTTCTTATCATCAATAGTCAAAGGTGAGGTGCTGGAAGACATGAGGCTGACTAACTTGGTGTCATCATTAAACAAATTGGGAAGGAAAAGCCAGAGAACTATAGACCAGTGAGACTGATATCAGTGGTGGACAAGTTATTGGAGAGAATTCTGAGGGAGAGGAAGTACATGTATTTTGAAAGGCAAGGACCGATTAGGGATAATCGACATGGCTTTGTGCATGGGAAATCATGTCTCACAAACATGATTATTTTTTGTTTAAAGAAGTAATAAAAAGAATAGATGAGCACTGAGAAGTGCACGTGATCTATCTAGACCTCAGTAAGACGTTCGACAAAGTTCATCATGGTAGACTGGTTAGCAAGGTTGGGTCTCTTGGAATACAAGGAGAACTAGCCATTTGGATACTGAACTGGCTCGAAGGTAGACGACAGAAGGTGGTGGTGGTGGTTTGCTTTTCATACTGGAGGCCTGTGACCAGTGGAGTGCCACAAAGTTCGGTGCTGTGTCCACTGCTATTTGTGATTTAAATAAATGATTTGGTTATAAACATCGGAGGCATGATTACTATGTTTATAGTTGACACCAAAGTTGGAGGTGCAGTGGACAGAGAAAAAGGTTATCTCAGAGTATAACAGGATCTTGATCAGATGGACCAATGGGCTGAAGAGTTGCAGATGGACTTTAATTTAGATAAATGTGAAGTGCTGCATTTTGGAAAGGAAAATCAAGGCTTGGCTTATACATTTATAGTTAAGTTCCTGTTCAACAAAGAGACCTTGGGGCGCAGGTTCATATTATTTTGAAAGTGGAGTCGCAGGTACATAGGATAGTGAAGAAGGTGTTTGATATGCTTGCCGCTGTTGGTCAGGGCATTGAATATAAGAGTTGCGACGTCATATTGCGGCTCTACAGAACATTGGTTAGACAAGTATTTAATACTTCGTTCGATCGTCGCTGAAGGATGGGTGAAACCTGAAAGGAGTCAGAAAAGATTTACAAGATACTGCCAGTGTTGCAGGCTCTGAAATTTATGGAGAGGCTGAGTAGGCCGGGGTTATTGTCCCGAGAGCACCAGCGGTTGAGAGGTGATCATAGAGTTTCCAAAGTCATAAGTGGAATGGATAGCGTGAATAGCCAAGGTCTTTTCCCCAAGGTTGCACGTTCCAAGCTAGAGTGGTTAGGTTGAAAGTAAGAGGGGAAAGACTTAAAACGGGTGTAAGGGGCAACGGTTTCATGTAGAGGGTGCTGTGTATGTAAAGAGTAGACAGAGGAAGTTGTGGATGCTGGGTATCTGCATGGGCACATGAATAGGAAGTGTTTAGGGTATATGGGCTAAATTCTAGCAAATGGAACTACATTAATTATGGTCATCTGGTCAGTTGGGACGAGTTGGATAGACAGGTCTGTTTCCATGCTGGGCAGCTCTATGACACTATGTCTTCTGAAAAACTTTCTCCTGTCATTTTAGTCCACTACCTAAAGGGAAGGACACCTGCCATTCAACATTACATATACCCCTCATTGTTTTATAAACCTCTATAAGGTTGATAAGGTCTCATTCTTCTACGCTGCAGTGGAAAAGGTTCCAGTCTATCGAGCCTGTTCTTATAACCTAAACACTACATTCAGAACAACAGCCTGATAATCTTTTCTGAACCCTCTCCAGTTTAATAATATCATCAATGTGACCAGAATTGCACACAGTACTTCAGGAGAGACCTCACGAATGTCCAGCACAATCTAAAGATAATGTCCCACTTCCTGTACTCAAAGGTCTGAGCAATGAAGGCCAGCTAGTCAAACATCTTCATACCCACCCTGCCTGCACATGTTGCAAACTTGAAAGAAATATGCCAGAACCCCAAGATGTCTGTGTTTTACAACACTACCAATGGCTTGACATTGAATTGTATAAGTCCTCTCGTTGTTTGTTTTACCAAATTCTGATACCTTGTATTTATCGAAAATAAACTCCATGCGCCACTCCTCAGCCCAGTGAATGATAGTACTGGGGAAGAAAGTCTGGAAAGTACTCCGCTGCCTTGGATCATTCCGTGATTTTAAGAAGAGTGCAGACACACGTTACAGGCGCGAAAGTGTGATTGGTGTTTTTGATCCAGAAAATATGTTCTTTTTTCATCTTTGGTGTTCAGTGATAAGTATCTATTCCAGATCCTTTCTAGTGCAGAGTGTGTCTGCAAAATGTCATTCCCTCATATTGCAGATGTCAGATAATAGCCACTTAAGGTGGAAATCATAGGCAAACAATTAAAGATCTTCATAGTTGATCAAGAAGGTAGAGTACATAAACTCAACATCCTATATTTGAGGTGAGTACCTTTCATCTATTAAACAATGTAATTCTTTTAACTGTGTACTTCAGTAAAAGTGAACCAAATTTTAATGAATCCACACCGTGCTGAAAACTGACATTTAAAATGTGACCCAAAATCTGGGCATGGGAAAAGTCTTGTGTAGTGGATAATGCCCATCCCTCCGAGCCAGAGCTCTGGGTTAGAGTCCAATAGCTGAACTTGCGTGGTAATGTCTCTCACTCTGGACCAGAAGATCTGGATTCAAGTCGTGCCTGTCACGGACGAATGTGACAGTATTTCAAAACATGCTGATGAACAAACACACAGGAGAATAATGTTGCAGCTTTAGGGATTGTTGCCAAGTGTTTGTAGTGTCCCTATCTCTGAGCCCAAAAGTCTCGATTCAAATCCCACAGATTCAATCATAATGTGGCTGAATACGTTGATAAAATAGTTTTATAATTGTGACTTGATGGAGAAGGAAGAGTTGTCAGTATTGAATTTCAAAATTTAGGCCCGGGGTGATTGAAAACACAGACATTCGTGTTGATTGGAGACACATTTGAACATTCTAGTGATTTATAAAACCATGAAGAGCATGGATAGTGTGAATAGTCGTGGTCCTGATCCAAGGCTAGGGAAGTCCACAACTAGAGGAAATAGGTTTAAGGTGAGATGGATAGAGGGTCGTGCATGTATACTATGAGCTGCCAGAGGAAGTGTTGGAAGCTGGTACAATTACAACAATTAAAAGGCATCTGGATAGGGACATGAATTAGAAGGGCTTAGAGGAATTAAAAGGAATTAGAGAGATATGGAACGAATGCTGGAAAATGAAACAAAATTAATTTACAATCTGTTCGGCACAAGTGAGTTGGATGAAAGGGTGTGCTGTACAACTCTGTGATTCATTGATCCAATTAATTATGATTTCTTTATAATCTTATGTGACTTTCTTCACCTTCCACGATATAACTAATCCTGGTGACATCCATAAACGTGCTCACCATGTTTTCTATTATTTACATCTAAATTATTGATATAAATGACAACCAAAAGTGGATCGAGCACCAATCCCTGTGGAGCGCCGCTGGTCACAAACCTGCAGTCCAAAAGACAACCCTCCTGCACTATCCTCTGTCTGCCACCAATGAGCAGAAATACACACACACACACACTTCCAGACATATAGAGACACAGACACAGTGCGGTCTTCAAGGCAGAGGTAGGCATGTTTTAATTGATAAGGGGATCAAGCATTACAGTGAGAAGGCGGGAGAATTTTGTTGCGAAACATGTCAGCCATGATCAAACAGCTGATCAGACTCGATGGACCAAACAATCTACTTCTGCACCAATTTTGTACGCTCTATGGTTTACGAATTCTGAAATGTATACACAAAAGAGAAGTGAGGCTGAGTCTGATAAATACTCGACTGAACAGAGTCAATTGGAATGTGGGATAGGTTTTAGGGGCTGAATGGCCCATTTTCTTCCTATTCGTAGCGCCCTCATACCTAAGCAAAGAGAACGTGACTTGTATTGAAGTTCATACACTTTATTTTTAGAGATTCCCCCATTGACTATTGAGATAAGGATGTTCTTATCTCCTTAAGGTTGTGCTGTCTGTGGTATTCTGATCCCCAAGGAACAGTGAAGATTGGGCCATTTAAGATATTCAAGGCTGACCTTGACTGACCTTTGTTGAACAGGGGAGTCAGTGTTTATTGCGAATGGACAGGAAAAGAGTTTTCGGCCGCAAACAGACCAGCCATGATCTTTATAAACTGAACAGCCGGCTGGAGTTCATATCTCATATATTGTTCTCTCACTGAACCCCTTGATGCCATTACAGAGGGAGAGGAAGACCCCATTCTGTCAGTCAGTATCACTGCAATGCGGCAGGAGAGCCCATTCTGCCCATCTAAGGAGATACACAGGAATAGAATGAAGGATTCAGTCATAGTGTAATAGAGATATACATCAGGAAAACAGACACTTTGGTCCAACTTATCCGTGTCAACCAATAATTTAGTCTCATTTGCCAGCATTTCGCCCATATCCCTCTGAATCGTTCCTTTCCATATACCCATCCGGTTGACATTAAATATTGTAATCACACCAGCCTTCATCACTTACTCTGGCAGCTCATTCCATACACCACACTGCATGTGAACAAGTTACCCCTTAGGTCCCTTTGATATCTTTCCCCTCTGACCTTAAACATATGCCCCTTATTTCTGGACTCCCGTGCGCAAGGAAAAAGACCTTGTCTATTTACACTGTCCGTGCCGCTCGTGATTTTATAAACACCTATAAGGTCACCTCTCAAAGACAATAGTTTATTTTAAATGTGTAGTTTATTTTAAATGTGTAGACTGCGACAATTTTTCAACACAGCACCAAAAGCCAAAAATGAAATTAATGTTTAAGATTCTTGGTTTTTTTATTTGTTAAGGGGATCCATGTTAATCTGGCAAATAGGAAATCTCCCCACTTCCTCAGTATCTGTCTGGTGAAAATTGAGCATATGATTGATATTGCAGAATGGTTCTATTGCTGCATCTGAAAGATCACATTTTTGACTGGGTAGCGATCCCCCTAAATCTTAGTCTATATTCTGTGCTCATATTCTAAACTTTCAGGGATCAGGATCATTGACAGTACAAGCTCCACCTGATCATCTGACAATAAATGGCTTGAAGGAGGATCACTGAGATCAGACAAAAATCGACAATCAGCTACACAGCATTGCAGGAGGCCATGCAACCTTTCTGGGCAGGTACACAGGAACAGGGAAGGCCTGGTCAGCTACCAGGAAATACAGAATAGATATAATTACTTATTTTCCGGTTGGAAAGCTGTCACTCGTGGAATTCCTCAGGGATCAGTGTAAAGTCATCTACACTTTACAATCTAGATGATTGGATTGGAGGAAGAGGCTGAATGGACTGCAGCTCAATTTTCTCATGCACCAGAATATTCATTCAATAAGATGTCAAGTGGAGACACGGTGTCTGCAATGGGATACAGACAGGGGAGTCGTGAGCAAAACTTCAGCAAAAAAAAGCACAATGTCGGTGATGACAAGTTTGTGTTTTGGACAAAGCATAAAACAACAGTAAATTATGTAACTGGAGGCAGAATGCAGAATTCGGTGGTACAAAGCGATTCGTGTGTCCTGGTACATAAATCACATCAAATTAGACTGTAGATTCAACACATTATTTGGAACATAAATGCAATGATACTTTTTCTTGCAAATTGTATTGTGTCTGATCTTAAGGATGCTTTACTGCATCTGCACAGGCCGTTGCTGCGACGACATCTGATGTCCTGTTGGGTGGATTGTAAGTCCACTGAAGTGAAAAACAAATTGCTTCTGAAACTTTTCAAAGAAGTTTCTCTTTACTCACTCTTGTGATAAAGACATTATTTTATGTACGATTAGATGTTCAGGCCTGAGAATGAGACCATATAAGATTTTGAGCTCGTGAAGACCTGATGCATGTTTCATCTTGTATGAGAGAATAAGACTGGGGAAAAAATTAAGACGAAGATGTATTCATTTAAATACAGATACAGAATATATAAAAAGTTGTATTTTATGTATTTTAAAAGTATACCGGAACATATAAACAAATCTTCAAATATAATGGGGCTGTTTGTTACGAAAGTATTGGCTCTGCATACGATGCAGCTACATGGAGAAGGGAATGCGATGGAGTCGTACCATTCAGACACTGTCCACAGATACCTCATTTGGTCAAGTTTGGTGCTGGATAAGGTTATTGTGTGATTCAACTCAGAGATGGAGAAAATGTATTCTTCCTAAGAAGGAACAGCCTGTTGCTCCCTCTCTCTCCGTGTTCCTCTTCCCATCAAAGTGTGTGTGCTGAATATTCCTCAGTCATCTTTACCACTCATGGAGGATTCCTGTTGAGGATTAACTGGAATCGTCCAACTGCCTGAAGTAAAGTCAATTCAGCTAAATCCACCTGTTCCAGGAAGTGATCCCATTACCAGTAGCTTATAAGAGCAGAATAGCTCCATAAGCTGAATGATATTTGGAACAATCACTAATGTTTCCATTTCATCATGAGTTCAATTAATACTTGGGAAAGGCTCTTCCAAATAAAGCTCTGCTGAGATGTTGTTGTTCTGTTGGTCACTGTTTCAGACTGGAAGCCTGTGATGAGTGGTGCATGTGTCAGTACTTTTAGAAAGAGGATCATTGGTGCTCAAATTTGTAATATGCAAACTGTTTGACATTCATCTTTCCAACGTAGTTTTTAAGTAACTGTGTTTGGGTCATAAATGTGTTAATTTTAGCAGATTAAAGAATCCTGCCTAATTTGTTCCTAACCCTGACCCAGTCTGAGATCTATATTGTTGGTCAAATCACCAACCCAGTTACATTAGCATTTGCAGTGAGCAGTGGAAGCATGGGACGAGGAAAAGGAATCATGACCTGAACTATAGATCGGTGAGCCTGATGTAATTAGTGCGCACGTTGTTGGAGAGGATTTTGAGGAATAGCATTTACATGCAATTGCAGATGCAACTACTGCTTAGCGATCGTCAACAGGTATTTGTGCATGTGAAATCATTTCTAACAAAATTTTTGAGGTGACAAGCGTTTTTTGAGAGGTGACAAACAAGTTTAATGAAGACAGTGTGGTAGACGCTGTCCATACAGCCTTCAGCATGTCATTCGACTGGATTCCACATGACAGACAAATTACTAACTTTAGATCATAAATGGATCCAAGGTAAACTAGCCAATACACTGCAAAATTACAGTGAATGTAGGAGGCAGAGAATGATATAAAACTGTTTTCAGACTGGAACCCTGTGACCAGTGGTGTTACACAAGGTGCTGAATCCACTGCTTTTGTCATTAATATAAATGATTTGAATATTAATATTGGCCTGTTTATTATGTTTACAGATGACATCAAAATTGGTGGTGCAGTCGCCAGCAAGATTTACCTTGGAGTACAATGTAACTTTGATCAGACGGGGCAATGGGCCAAGGAGTGACAGATGGAGTTAAATTTAGATAAATGATGAAGTGTTGCATTTTGGTAAGGTAAAATACGGCAGGACGTATACAATTAATGGTAGGGTCCTGGGGAGTGTGGCTGAACAAAAGAGTGCTGGATCATTGTTCCTTAAAAGTGTAGTCGCATGTTGACAGGGTGGTGAAGGAGTTGTTTGGTATGCTTGCCTTTATTGGTCAGTGCATTGAGTATGCGAGTTGGGAGATCATATTACAATTGGGCAGGATGTTAGTGAGGTGGCATTTAGAATATTGTGTCTAATTTGGTTCTAATTGCTGTAGGAAAGATGTTGATGACAGAGATTGAGATGTTGATGACAGAGATTGAGATGACAGACATTGAGTCATGGATAATGGGATACAGACAGGAAAATGGGGCTGAGACCACAACCTGATCATCCACTATCTTCGTGCCTGTTGGAGCAGTTTCATAGTGTCTAATGACCTAATCTTTCTCCTGAGTGCGATGCTCCATTTTTCCATTCAGCCCCTCGAAGCTGCTTGACATTAGCAGTTGGAGGTCATTTACTTCTATAACCTGGTGCACAAAAACAGGAAAGACCATTCAGAGATTTTTCAGTGATCTAGCTCCCCTGACTCTCTGGAGTAGAGAATTCTTGGCATTTGCCATCCTCTGTTTGAAAAACCATTGTCTGCTCATACACGATGACCTATTTGATATAAACGATAGAAGTGAATACAAGGGCTTAGCTAAGAGGACTGTCCCTGATATCAAGGCAGTATTTAACTGAGGAGACATCAAGGAGCCTGAGAAAAATCGCTCTTCACGAGAATCAATTGCAAACTCTCAAGTGTTTGGAGAGCACAAGGGAAAATGTTTATCGTCATTGGGCATCAATCATCTCAGCCGTTGGACATCACTGCAGGAGCTCCTCAGCGTAGCACCCTCAGCCCAGACATCTCCAGTTTGTCAGTGGGGAATCCCTGCAGTGTGGACGCCGGCTATTCAGCCCATTGAGTTCACACCGATAAGAAGTGGGGATTTTCACTCTAGGTTACACAATGTTCAGAACACTTCATCATCCCTCAGGTCCTAAAGTAGTCTGTGTCCATGCGCAACAAGACCTGGACAGCATTCAAGTTAACGTGTCGACAACATTCATGGAACAGAGCGCCAGACACTGCACATACTAAACGAACGAGTTTATTCTGCACTCCAATCTGGCTTCACAAGAATGTGGGAAAGTCGTTTAGCCCATCAAAACTGATGTGCAAAAAGAGGGACAGCCCATTCAGTCCCTCTTGCTTGTTACAGAGGAAGACCAGGAGTCTGCTCACTTCCACACGTCACTCACACGGGATCAAAAAGAGACCATTTCACACCCGGAGTCATTAAAAAGGAACAAGAAGAGGTCATTCAGCATCTCAAGTTAATAACCAGGCACAGGAAGACGTCAGAGATGCTTCAACATCACAAGAAAATGGTGCAGCGGCTGCACAGTTAGACTACTCCACCTTGTTCCTCGTGGCGTCATTACTCATAGTACATGCGTGATAATTTAACATGGTATCCTGAGAGGAGGAATGAAGTCAATTTTTAACCAGTTTCAAAGGCATCTTCCATCGCTGAGAGAGCAGATCCATGTTCTCTCTGGAAGTAAGCAGCTGGTGAAGAATAGCTAACTGCTTCAGAATGAAGGTAAAATGGTTTCTGACAGGATTGTGTATAATCTAATATTGAGTGCAGGGTCACACAGTAAGTGTGCATGAAACTGTTCAGAGTTCATTCAGACCCTGTACCTTACGGTCAATCGAAATAAGGTCTCTGCACAGGCATGCAAACTATCAGGAATCGAGAATCCTATGGAAAGTATGGAATTTCTCACCTTATCAATGACTGCTTGAGACATAATAAGTGAGCATCCATAACCATCAATTTTCAACTTCTTATTCTCTCATGGTGCTGCCGATTAAACACATAGTTACTGCACTTTCTCCTTATGGAAACATCATGAGAAGGTTCAGTCTGGTGAAACTCCTTTGCACTGTCTCGGTAACATGGAGATCATTATTTATAAGGAAGACTGTGTACACAATACTGGCTAAATACTGGCTCATCAAAATGCTACCATTGAGAAAGATATATTTGCTCTAGTACTTTAATAATTTTCCATGATGGATCGCATATCCTTTACAGTAAGAATTGCTTCCTGCCCAATACGAATTCTGTTAGTGACTGATAACCAAGGACATCCAGATCCTTTTCAACAACAACCCTTCTCAACCTCTCACCATTTAATAAACTTAAATGTGAATGATGGGATTTGCTGTTCACATCGGAATCATTTTTATTCCTTGTGCACAGCAATTGCAGAAGTGCTGATCCTTCTGATACCCCACAAGGCTTCCATCCAGAGAAAAAATCACTACTCTCTACACTTTGTCCATGATCTAATTTTTAGAACATAGAACATAGAACATAGAAGAATACAGCGCAGTACAGGCCCTTGGGCCCTCGATGTTGCGCCGATCCAAGCCCACCTAAACTACACTAACCCACTATCCTCCATATACCTATCCAATGCCCTCTTAAATGCCCATAAAGAGGGAGAGTCCACCACTGTTACTGGCAGGGCATTCCATGAACTAACGACTCGCTGAGTGAAGAACCTACCCCTAACATCAGTCCTATATCTACCCCCCCTTAATTTAAAGCTATGCCCCCTTGTAATACCCGACTCAATACGCGGGAAAAGGTTCATACTGTCGACCCTATCTAACCCCCTAATCATCTTGTACACCTCAATCAAGTCACCCCTAAACCTTCTTTTCTCTAGTGAAAACAGCCCCAAGTGCCTCAGTCTTTCCTCATACGATTTTCCTTTCATACCAGGCAACATCCTGGTAAACCTCCTCTGCACCCGTTCCAATGCCTCCACATCCTTCCTATAGTATGGCGACCAAAACTGCACACAATATTCCAGATGCGGCCGTACCAGAGTCTTATACAACTGCATCATGACCTCAGGACTCCGGAACTCAATTCCTCTACCAATAAAAGCCAGTACGCCATATGCCTTCCTCACCGCACTATTTACCTGGGTGGCAACTTTCAGAGATCTGTGTACATGGACACCAAGATCCCTCTGCTCATCCACACTACCAAGTATCCGACCATTAGCCCAGTACCCCATCTTTTTGTTATTCTTCCCAAAGTGAATCACCTCGCACTTAGCTACATTGAATTCCATCTGCCACCTTTCTGCCCAGCTCTGCAGCTTCTCTATATCCTGCTGTAACCTGCCACATGCTTCCTCACTGTCAACAACTCCTCCGACTTTCGTATCATCCGCAAACTTGCTCACCCAACCTTCTAACCCCTCTTCCAGGTCATTTATAAAAATGACAAACAGCAATGGTCCCAAAACAGATCCTTGCGGAACACCGCTAGTGACGGCACTCCATGAAGAAACTTTGCCATCAACTACTACCCTCTGTCTTCTTCCATCCAGCCAATTCCTAATCCAAACCTCCAACTCACCCTCAATGCCATATCTCCGTATTTTCTGCAGTAGCCTACCATGGGGAACCTTATCGAACGCCTTACTAAAATCCATATATACCACATCTACCGCTTTCCCCTCATCAACCTCCTTCGTCACCTTTTCAAAGAATTCAATAAGGTTTGTGAGGCACGACTTGCCCTTCACAAAACCATGCTGACTATCCTTGATCACATTATTCCTATCTAGATGTGCATAAATCCTATCCCTTACAATTCTCTCTAAGACTTTGCCCACAACAGAAGTGAGACTCACCGGCCTATAGTTACTAGGGCTATCCCTACTCCCCTTTTTGAACAAGGGAACCACATTTGCTATCCTCCAGTCTTCTGGGACTACTCCTGTAGACAAAGAGGACATAAAAATCAAGGCCAATGGCTCTGCAATCTCCTCCCTTGCTTCCCAGAGAATCCTAGGATAAATGCCATCAGGCCCAGGGGACTTATCTATTTTCACCTTTTCCAGGATTTCCAACACCTCTTCTCTACATACCTCAAAGCCATCCATTCTACTTATTTGTGCCTCAGTATTCTCATCGACAACAATGCCCTGTTCCTGAGTGAATACTGAAGAAAAGTATTCATTCAGTGTCTCCCCAATCTCTTCCGCCTCCACACGCAACTTCCCCCTACTATCCTTGACTGGACCTATTCCTACCCTAGTCATTCTTTTATTCCTAACATACCTATAGAAAGCCTTAGGGTTTTCCCTAATCCTATCTACTAAGGACCTTTCGTGTCCCCTCCTTGCTGCTTTTAGCTCTCTCTTCAGGTCCTTCCTGGCTACCCTATAACTCTCAATCGCCCCAATTGAACCTTCACGTCTCATCTTGAGATAGGCCGCCCTCTTCCATTTAACAAGGGATTCCAATTCCTTATTAAACCACGGCTCCCTCGCACGACCCTTTCCTACCTGCCTGACAGGTACATAATTATCAAGGACACTCAATAGTTGCCCCTTGAACAAGTTCCACATATCATTTACACTCTTGCCTTGGAGTCTACTTTTCCAAGCCACACATCCTAAGTCATGCCTCACCGCATCATAATTTCCCTTACCCCAGCTATAATTCTTGCCCTGTAGTACACACTTATCCCTCTCCATCACGAGTGTAAAAATCACCGAATTATGGTCACTATCCCCAAAGTGCTCACCTACCTCTAATTCTAACACCTGGCCTGGTTCGTTACCCAGAACCAAATCCAGTATGGCCTCACCTCTTGTTGGCCTGTCTACATATTGTGTCAGGAAACTCTCCTGCACACATTGAACAAACACTGACCCATCTAACGAACTTGAGCTATAGCTTTCCCAATCAATATCAGGAAAGTTAAAGTCCCCCATAACAACCACCCTATTACTGTCACTCATCTCCTGAATCACCTTCCCAATCCTTTCTTCAATGATTCTAGGACTATTAGGAGGCCTGTAAAAGACTCCCAACAGGGTGACCTCACCTTTCCTATTCCTAACCTCAGCCCAAACTACCTCAGATGGCAAGTCCTCATCCATCGTCCTTTCCACCGCTGTAATACTGTCTTTGACAAGCAATGCCACACCTCCCCCTCTTTTACCCCCACCTCTAAACCTACTAAAACATTTAAATCCCGGAACCTGCAACAGCCAATCCTGTCCCTGTTCTAGCCATGTCTCCGTAATAGCCACAACATCGAAGTCCCAGGTACCAACCCACGCTGCAAGTTCACCTACCTTATTTCGTATACTTCTTGCATTGAAGTATACACACTTCAAACAACTTCCCTGTTTACAGGCACCCTCCTTGGAAATTGATGCCATGTTCCTCACCTCCCTACACTCCAGGCCCTGCACCCTGAAGCTACAATCTGGGTTCCCATGCCCCTGCCGAGTTAGTTTAAACCCCCCCCAAGAGCACTAGCAAACCTCCCCCCAAGGATACTGGTTCCCCTCAGGTTCAGGTGTAGACCATCCTGTTTATAGAGGTCCCACCGTCCCCAGAAAGAACCCCAGTTATCCAAAAACTGGAACCCCTCCCTCCTGCACCATCCCTGAAGCCACGCATTTAATTGTTCTCTCTCCCTATTCCTCGAATCTCTATCACGTGGCACGGGTAACAAACCAGAGACAACAACTCTGTTTGTTCTAACTCCAAGCTTCCAACCTAGCTCCCTGAAAGCCTGTCTAACATCCTCAGCACTCCTCCTACCTATGTCGTTGGTGCCAATGTGGACCACGACTTCGGGTTGCTCCCCCTCCCCCTCCAGGACCCGGAAAACACGATCAGAGACATCACGTACCCTTGCACCTGGGAGGCAACATACCAAACGTGAGTCTCTCTCGTTCCCACAAAACCGCCTATCTGTGCCACGAACTATCGAGTCCCCAATTACTACTGCTCTGCTCTTCTTCACCCTTCCCTTCTGAGTAACGGGGACAGGCTCCGTGCCAGAGACCTGAGCCCCGTTACTTACCCCTGGTAAGTCATCCCCCCCACAAGTATCCAAAACGGTATACTTGTTCTTGAGGGGAATGGCCGCAGGAGGTCCCTGCACTGGCTGCTTCCTCCCAGTCCCCCTCACTGTAACCCATCTATCTGCCATCTTTGGAGTTACTACTTCCCTATAACTCTGATCTATGACCCCCTCTGCCTCCCGAATGATCCGAAGTTCATCCAACTCCAGCTCCAGTTCCCTAACACGGTCTTGGAGGAGCTGGAGATGGGTGCACTTCCTGCAAGTGTAATCGGCAGGGACGTCGATGGCATCCCTCACCTCATACATGTTGCAGGAGGAACATTGCACTGCCTTCACTGCCATCCCTCTAAAGCTAACTGTTTAAACAAAAACTGTGTCTAAATAATACAAGCAAAATTCAGCACTTACCTGCTTGCCACAACAGATGTTATTAATAGGTTAGAGGAGGAGGGCGGGTGGGAGGCACTACCCGTGTAGTGCCTCAGGTTCCTCTCCTTCACGCTTTTAAAGGGGGAAAAAACTAACCCAGCTAAGCTTACACTAACTGCTTCCGGGTCTCGGCTGCCCCTCTGCTTGCCGTCACTTCCTCTGCTGCTCCCGCTCTTTCTGTGAAGGAGAGAGAAAACAAAACACCGATGCCCGCTACAGGTAAGTAATTTTGAAAAAAAACTCTTACCTTAGCTGTAGTCTCCCGGGTTCACCTCAACTCGGCCGCTGCTCCCACTCAAATGACCGTTGGTGGTGAAACAGTGAGTATTTATACTCAGTTCTCCTTCCCGGCTGCCCCTCTGCTTGCCGTCACTTCCTCTGCTGCTCCCGCTCTTTCTGTGAAGGAGAGAGAAAACAAAACATAATATATATGGTGTATATTCCACCCTTACCTACCCATGGACTCTAACATTCTCCACTCACCTGCATTCAACAATATCAAACTTCGTCTGAAAATTCAATTCCTCCACTGAGGCTGGTTCTCAATTTTCAATGACACAACTGACAGAGTTCACAAACTCCAGTAGGTTTAGCAAAGATAATTTCCCTTCACTGAATCTAGGCCATATCTACCAGATCATACCATTATTTTCCAAGTGTCTAGTTGCCACATTCTTATAAAAGGTCCCAAAGATTTTTTTTCTCAGCTGACATCAAGCTATTTAGTTTTCTGTTTTCCCTTCCGTCCTGTTTTAAACGTTTGGTTTTACAATAGCTGTTTTCCAGTCTGCGGATCCTTTCTCGTATGTAACCAGTTTTGAAGAATAATCAGTAAATCTGTTGTTAGCTCTATTGCCACCTCCTCGATATTCTGGGATGTAGCTCAGCAGAAGCAACACATTACCAATCTTCAATTAGATTAGATTTTCAAAAAACATACATTTCAGTAATTCTAGTTTCGTGCAGTTCCTTATTTTCGCCAGTCCTGCTGTTCGCTAGTATATCTGGGAGTTTGCTTCCATACCTTCATCATGGGCATAAACTCAATGTATTCCTCTCAGCTGGCAGATGGATTCAGACAGCCAGTGAATACTTCGGAGTTCTGAACATCGGAGATGATGAATATGTTAACAACTCCTGTCTGGAAATTTCCAGAACTGATCCAGTTCACTTCACGGTGAGTGTCAGCAAAGTCCTATCCCTGGTGTGAGGCTAGAGGTTATAGTGATGGAGGGAACACAACTCAGTGACCACCTCATTTTTGAAAGATTCACATTTTATGTTTAGAATTGGTTCAGCTTAGAAAAATACTCCTGGAAATCCCAGGGAGGATAATACAATGTCCAGCCCCTTGCCGTGTACAGAGATTTCCTTCTGTATAGTCTCGGCTCCATTTGTTTCCCATGGACCCAAACACTCTATAAATGTAGTGTCCAGGGTGGGGTCACCAGACCGTTGGTCTCTCTGAATACATGCATCAGCTGATAATACAAACCGGAGATAAGCAACCATTGAACCTGCCCTTACTGTTTAATAACAGGCGCAAGTCAAAATTCCACACACACAGACCATCCATTCCATGTTGAAAATGTTTCTCTTCCTGGCTAAAAAAAAGCCGTTGCATCTCTGCACAGTCCCACAGTAACAGTTCCTCTCTCCAAAGAAGCAGTTGGCAATATTTAATTACGTTTCTCTTTTTTTCAGCAACTATAAGGGCAGCACCAGTATTGCTACCACAATTGATCACCACACTGAGAGAAGAGTGACAGAGGGAATATAACTCACTTTAAGCAGAGGCATGTCAAGATTGAAGTGATGTTCAGCAATATGGGGAAAGGAGTTATGTTAGAAGAAGGTCCCTTCTTATTATCATTCTATTTCATCATCAGCAGATCCTTTGTTTGCTTTTCATTTATTTCTCTGTCTCTCTCTCTCTTTATCTTCTTCTCTCTTGCTGGACATTTCTCCATCCATTCAACTAACCTCCACCTCACTCATCCAGCTTTCCCTGATATAAATAATATTATTTCTAGGTTGCTTTCAGTGTTGATGTAGGGTCACTAGACTTGAAACTTTATCTGTTTTCCTCCTGACAGACGCTGCCAAACTTGCTGAGATTCTCCAACATCTTCAGACGTTGGAGAATTTTATTCCAGTTCTCCATCATCCATTTTGCCTTGGTTTATTTCACCTTTAATCTTACTGATTCCTGGGATGTCAGCATCACCGGCAAGGGCAGCATTTGTGGTCCATCACTAAATGCCCTTGACTGTGAGGTCATTTGTCAACACAATATGGAGCCAGCCATGTGGTTATAGGTCTGAAGTCACATTTAGTTTCTTTACCAAAGGCTATCAGTGAAATAATGAAAGAAATCCTGATGGTTTATGGTTTCCATTAGTAAAATGAGGTTTCACTCCAATTTTTTGTGATTCGAATTTAAGTTCTGTCATCGGCGGTGTTAGGATTTGAAACAATACCTTTAAGGTCCTGTCCAGTGCCATTATTACTCTGATATGGTGTCCCTCTTCTGAAATAGCTGGAGAAGCAAGTGCAAGTATGTGTTCAAAATATTTGCAATTGGAGGAAAGGTCAGAAGAGAAGTTGAGCAGAAAATCTGAAGTTTTCAAAGGGGCAGATGACAGCTAAATCAACAACGGCACTGAGGCAGAGGTGGATATGACAGAACTGGGTGGAGACAGGTTTGATGGCAGAGAGAACACAGAGAACCAGTTGAGCGTAAAAGGAATATTCAATGGTCAGAACAATTTTATTCCTGCTTAGAGGTTTATGAGTGAGGAGTCTGAAATTGATGGAAATTAAGTGGAGTTTGTGACTGAAACTGAAGATAACAAATTATGCATTTGTTCAATATATAAAAAAACTGAACTAGCAATAACCTTAAACATAATTTATAGAATCGACAGAGATAGCCTTATCAGGAACACCAATAATAGCGAGGATGGGATAGCAACCTGCTTGAATAATTACCTGTACGGCTTCTATCCGCAACTTTAACCGTGCCTAATTCCGTGCAAGATAGGAAAGACCATCGGATTAACTCCTGTCCGTTGTTGGAACATGCCAGTCTAATGCTTTCAGACTCTGATCCATTGTTGGAACATTCCAGTCTCATGATATCAAATTCTGATCCTTTGTTGAAACATTCCAGTGTATGGTTCTCAGATTCTCTTCCTCTCCCTCTCTCTGTCGCTGCTGATTCCAATAGTTTTGAGGATGATGCTGCGGTTGACACTATGGGACAACAGGTTGAAGGAAGCCCTTTTTACTAGAAGAGGAAACCCTGCAGTGACACAGCTAGGATCTCTGGAGACTGACATCAATCACAGTCATTGCACAAGCATATCTGGTTAACCCCTTTCACAACAACCCTGACCTATCACAATATTACTTGGTGTAGATGGGATGTTGACATCGCTTACTATTGGGTGAATTGTACATCGACAATTATAAAGTTAGAGGAGAAGGAGAAAGATGATGTTTTCTTTTCACTAGCACGATAATTCTCCTGTGTTTTGGCAGGGTAGGAATTGCTGGGCTCCCGAGGCCATCTGTGTCTGATCACCAGGCCTGCTGCATCCTTTGGCTTTATTTATTTATGTTTAACTTTGAAATTTATCTTACCATCATTTCGCGGCTTAGGTGGAGTTAGACATTTTTGAGAGGCTGCTACAGTGCCATAGATGGTGTAGATACAGTGCATTCCTTGTGGTCATTGCAGCCATGGCCTGGTCCTTTGGAGTGATGGTCAAACTCTCCCAGAACCAGGATTCTTAGTTTTACCTTTCGCCAATTATTGCTGGGGTCTCAGCTGAGTTGGAAGGCAGGAAATCTCTCCTGGCTGCGACACTCTCTTTTTGAGATTTCTCTCAGAATTGTCTTTTGATGTTCTTCGTCCTGGATTGAAGAAGTGCATGTGAGACAATCTGTTTGCTGAATTTGTTTATTGACAAATGTGTGTTTCTCGGATATTACCATATTACAGTAGTTACATTTTAGTAATTAAATGACGTATTAATCTGTTAAGTTTTCCAATAAATTAAAATAATAAATGTCCCCCGATTTTAAGAGAGAAAATGCTGGAAAACCTCAGCAGGCCTGGCAGCATCTGTCAGGGAAGAAAAGACCTGATGGTTCGAGTCTAACTGACACTTTATCAAAGCCAGCTTTGACAAAGCGTCAGGTAGACTCGAAACGTCAGCTCTTTTCTCTCCTTACAGATGCTGCCAGACCGCTTGTATAATTATTGGATAATTCATTGGATAATCATATAATGTACATTCCGGAATTATATCGGATACACAAACCACCTCATAGATTCAGCCCAGAGACGTATAAGACCAGATGAACACCGTGCAGACCAGGCTCAGTACAACTCAGCTAACTGTCCAGGATGGAGCACTGTGCAGACCAATGTCCACACAACCCAGCAATCTTTCCAGGATGGAATACTGTGCAGCTGTCAGTAATACACTAGCTATCGGTCCAACACGGGGAGTAGTTCATACCATACCAGTGCATTGATTCAGAAATCTGGACGAAATGCTCTGTCCAGCATGGGGTGAGTTACCCTCCCATCATGTAGAACTGTGGACACCCCACAATGCATTCAACTGTAAACCAGGAGCAGTTACATTCACAATTTGTAGGACTGTGTACACCACCCCAGTTCATTGATCTGTAAACCAGGAGCAGTTACCCTCCCAGCATGTAGAGCTGTGAGAGATCACTGCAGGAGATCGTCAGAGTAGCTCCCTCAGCCCTATGTATCATCCAATTTGTCATCATAGAATCCCATGTGGAAAGAGGTCATTCAGTCCATTGAGTCCAAACTGAGCAGAAGTAGGGATATTCACTGAAGTTTACATAATGTTCAGAACAAGTTGTCCCCTTCAGCTCTTCAAGCTGTCTATGTCCATATGTCAATATCGTGCTGTTAAAGTCTGGATAACATTCATATAACAACACTGTACATTTCCAAAAGGAGGAGCGCATTCAGCACCTCAATCTGGATGCACAAAAATATGGGGAATTCATTCAGCCCATCAAACTATTGGACACGACGTACGATAGCCCATTCAGCCCCTCCTGCGGATTTCACAGGAAGTGAAGGAATCTGCTCACTCACACACGTCACTTACACGGGATCAGAAAGAGACAAATTCACACCCGGAGTCATTAAAAAGGAACAGGAGGAGGTCATTCAGCTTCTCAACTCACGAACAGAGGAATAGGAAGGCGTCACAGATGCTCCAACATCACATACAAATGGAGCAGGGCGTGAACAGATCGATTTCTCCAAAGTGAACCACCTGCCTTAATTACACATAGTACATAAGTGTTACTTTATCACGGTTTTCTGGCAGTCAGACTGAAGCCGACTTCTTTAGCCATTCTCCAATTTGTCTTCCATCTCCAAGAAAGCATACCTTTGGTGTCCATAGAGGTCAGAAACTGGTGCAGAATGGCTAACTGTTTCAGAATGAAGTTATTGTGCCTGCTGACAGGATTGTGTACAAAGTGACATTCAATGCCGTGTCACACAGTAACTGTGCATCAAAGTGTTCAGAGTTCATTCAGAGCCTGCACCTCTCTGTCAATCGACATGGTTGCTCGAGGCACGTAAACTATCGGGAATCAAACATCCAATGAGAAGTATGGAATTTTCACCCTATTCTGCTACTTGAGACAAAATGAATCTCCGTCCATAACTTTCAAGTTTCAATTTCTTATTCTCTCACAGAGCTACGGACTAAACACATAGTTACTGCACTCTCTCCTCATGGTACCATCATACCACGGTTTAGTCTGGTGAAACCCCTTTGCACTGTCTCGGTGACAAAGAGATCATTATTTATGAAGCAGACCCAATCTGCACACAATTCACCAAATACTCTATCATCAAAAGACTACCATTGGGAAAGATATACTAACTCTGTTTCTTCAATGATTTTGCATGAAAAACCACATATCATTTACATTCTGCCCCGCAAGAATTCTGTTTGTGACTTATGACCAAGGACAGCCATGTCTTTTCAACAATAGCATTTCCCAGCCTCCCTCAATTTAATAAATATAAATGCGAATGATGATATTTGATGTTCCCATCTAAATTATTTTAATACCTTGTGAGCAGCTACTGTCCAAACAGTGTTCTATCTGATACCCAACAAGCCTTCAGTCCAGTGAATAAAACACCATACTTCTCGTATCTTCATTATCCAATTTTTAATCGATGGTATATATTCCACCCGTACCTTCCCCATTCTTCATTGCCTAACTTATTCATGTCAAACGTCTGCTGAAAGTTTAAATACTCCACTCCCACGGGATCTCAATTGTTGATGTCACAGCGGAGAAGACAATAAGAGAATGATCAGGGATAGCATAGGGAACTTGTGCCTGGAGTCTGAGCAGGTAGTGGAAGCCCTAAATTAGTTTTTTTTTAGATTCGGTTTTCACCAAGGAAAGGGAATATTTTATAAATGAAAACTTCGAGATACAGTCTTGACCAGGTCAAGATTGATGAAGTTGATGTGCTATAAATTTTGCAAAACATTAATATTGATAAGTCTCCAGGGCCAGACAGATTTATCCTAGGCTGCTCCAGGAAGCGAGGGATGAGGTTGTAAAGTCACTTGCGAGGATATTTGCGTCCTCACTCTCCACAAGAGTCGTAACGGAGGATTGGAGGGAGGCAAATGTTGTTCCTCTTTTCAAGAAGGGTAATAGGGAAATCCCTGGCAATTACAGATCAGTCAGCCTTACAACTGTGGTGAGCAAAGTTTTGGAACGAATTCTGAGGGATTGAATTTATGACTATTTGGCAAAGCATAGTGTGATTAAAGCAGTCAGCATGGCTTTGTGCGTAGTAGGCCATGCCTCACAAATCTTATTGGGTTCTTGAAGAGGTGTCAAGACAGGTCAAGCAGTATGTGTGGTATATGGACTTCAACAAGGCATTTCATAGGGTTCCCCATGGTAGGCTCATTTACAAAGCCAGAAAGTATGAGATACAGGGAGATGTGGCTATCTGGATTCAGAATTGGCTGGCTGACAGAAGGCAGAGAGTGGTTGTGAATGAAAAGTATTCTGCCTGGAGGTCAGTGTTAAGTGAGGTCGTTAAGGGCTCTGTTCCTGGGCCTCTGCTCTTTGTAGTTTTTATAAATGACTTGCATGAAGAGGTTGAGGGGTGGATTAGTAAATTTGCAGATGACACAAAGGTTTAAGGTGACCTCGAGAGTATAGAGGGCTACTGCAGGCTGCAGCGTGACATAGACAGGATGCAGAGCAGGGCTAAGAAATGGCAGATAGAGTTCAACCTGGATAAATGTGAAGAGATGCATTTTGCAAGGACGAACTGGCATGCTGAATATTGGATTAAAGACCGGAAATTTGGCAATGTGGGGGAACAGAGTGATTTGGATGTGAAAGTACATAGATCCCTCAAAGTTGCCACCCAAGTGGATAGGGTTGTTAAGAAAGCATATGGTGCTTTGTCTTTTATTAACAGGGAAACGAGTTTAAGAGCCGCGAGGTTTTGCTGCAGCACCCTGGTGAGACCACACTTGGAATGTTGTGTCCTGTTCTGGTCGCCGTAACATAGGAAAGATGTAGAGGCTTTTGAAATGGTGCAAATAAGATTTACTAGGATGCTTTCTGGACTGGGGGTGGGGGGGGGAGGGGTGGTAGCGGGAGGGATTGCCTTATGAAGAAAGTTTGAATAAGCTCGGACTTTTCTCTCTGGAAGAGGAGGAGGAAGAGTGGGGACCTGATCGAGGTGTACAAAATAATGAAAGGAATGGATAGAGTCAATAGCCAGAGGCTTTTCCCCAGGGCAGGATTGTCTCGTATGTGAAGTCATAGTTTGAAGATATTAGGAGGAAGGTATGAAGGAAACAAAGTTTGTGAGAAAATTTGTAGCTCGAGTGCTCGGTTATCAACAAACACATCGAACTGGACACAATATATCCGCCACTGCAGCGGACAGCTGGAACGGACAACCGGAAGCAGCAGAGACAAACCACTATAAATGCCGGAGGAAACATTACAGAAACGCTTCAGAGGAGGCCCCCAAATGCTGAGGATGTCACCTAGAAAGGGGACGAAACATCTGCAACACAAATTCCCAGCTCGGCGAACAGAACCAATATAAAGGAAACGTCAGAGGTAGATTCTTTACGCAGAGAGTTATGAATGCATTGAATGCGTTGCCAAAGGTGGTGGTGGAAGCAGAGTCATTAGAGACATGCACATGGATCGCAGTGAGTTGAGGAGTGCGTAGGTTAAGTTACTATATTTTACATTAGGATTAAATCTCGGCACAACATTGTGGGCCAAAAGGCCTGTTCTGCGCTGTACGTTTCTATGTTCTATGTTCTATTCCTGCTCATTCCCCGACAATCCTTGACTACATTGTTACTTATGGACCTTGCTGTCTGCGCCACAAATATATTCAACATCTCTGTCTCTCATGCTCTGCAGGGAAGAGCATTCCAAAGACTCACAGCACTCTGAGAAAACAAAAATAAAAATCACTTGGGGTGTGAGGTTACATTTTGTCTACTGACATGAGAATGGATATAATTACATTGGAAGCTGTTCAGAGATGTTTCGCTTCATATATTCCAGGGGTGAAGGTCTTATATTATGGAAACTTTAACAGGTTACTCATAGAAAGGGAGATGATCTTACTGAAACGTACAAGACCTTCAGCAGAGTGGATCAGGTAGATATCCACTGGGTGTTTTTATGGTCCAAACTTGTTGCCATTATTATACAGCCTCGGCAGTGTGGAAGCAGGACATTCTACCTATCGAATCCACACCGACCTTCGAACAGCATCCCACCCAATCTGTCATGGCCAATCCACTCCAAGTGGATCTTTCCATGTTGGAGGAAACTGGAGCACTGGGAGAAAACCCACACAGACATGGGGAGAATGTTCAAACTCTACATAGAGGGACGCCTGAATTTTGAATTGAACCCAGCTCCTTCGGGATGTGATGTACTAGTGCTAACCACAGATCCACCATGCTCCTCCATTATTTCTATGAGTTACTTGTGGCTGACTAAAGGAATCTGCCTGACTTGTTCTATCACTGAACCTGACCTAGTTTAAGACCTTTACCATCGGCCATGTCATGAACCTGGTTACAATAAAAAATTGTTGTGAGCAGTGGAGGAGTGGGACTAGAAAAGGAAAAGTAATACTCTCCATAACCGGAGTGTAGAGAAACACACAAAGTGGGATTTCACTCAAGTGTAAATTCCGTTTCCCAGATGTTTGCGATTGCCAGATCTTTATATTATATCGAGGCTAGCTTTGTCTGATTTTCCACAGATAGGTGAATCAGGGATAATGGTGCATGGAGAGCAAAATGCACCTGAGACCACAATGAGATGATGCACGACCTTATCTCCTGGTGGAGTAGTGTCAAAAGACCGAATGGCCCCCTCTTGTCCCTCAGCACTGTCTTCTGAAGTTCCATTCAGCCATTCGGACCTGCTACACAGGAGCAGATCGAGGCCACTCCGATGGTTTCGGAAATATACTTGGAAAATCGAGACTGGACAGGAAGTGAGCCCCCACCCCCAATCCCCCTTTTCAGGCTTCTGCTCACTGTAATTTCTGTTACAGACTCAGCTTCGCTGTGAATACAGCCGCCTTACCTGACCCAGAGTTAACTCAAACAAATCCTCTGCTCTCCTTGAATGCAACAATGTACAACACGACTTCCAGGAATAAAACCAGTTTTTCTTTCCAGAAGCATAACATAAGAATGTAAGAAATGGGAACAGGCGTAAGCTGTTCGGACCCTCGAGTCTGCAATGTCATTCAATAAGAGCATGGCTGATCTACTCCACGGCTCAACTCCACTTTTCTGCTAATCTATTGCATCCCTCAGCTCGCAAAACCCAACCACTCCGTCTGTAAATGCATTCAGTGTCCCAGCCTCCACAACTTTCTGGATTAGGGAATTCTGGATATTCACTACCTTCAGAGAGAAGACAGTTACGTACATTACAATTTGAAATCAGTATCCCTTATTCTGTATCTATGTCCCCGAGTTCGAGACTCTACCCAGGTGTGAAACCATATTCTCAACATCTACCTTGTTAAGACCCCTCTGTCTCTTGTACTTTTTAGCAATATCGCCCTCATTCATTTCAACCCAATGAATAATTGCCTCACCATTTTTGATTTACTCGATAATTGAACCCTTTTATCCCAGGAACCTGTCTAATGAACTAAACTAGTTACTTGTTGCGTCAGCATGCAGACTTTATGGTTCATTCACAGGAACGCTCCAATCCCTTTGTACTGCTCTTTAGTTTGGGAGTCCTCTTCAATAAATAACAGCCTGCCTCTTGGTTCTCAGTGTCATCCCCAAACTCGCATGTATATTGCACTCAGCTCCCTCTATCAGGCTATCAGGATAGATTGTCAATAACTGAAGCCGTTGGACTGATAATTGTGGTAATCCAGTAGACACATCTTTGACATAAAGATCGATTAAGCCTGACTCTCCGATTTCTATGTGTTAACCAACCTTCATCCTATGCTAGTAAAGTATCCACTATACTATGAGGTTCTGTCTTGTGTACGAACCTCCATTTTCTGATACTCGTGGAAAATCTCTGGAAACCCTCATGTCTACCAGTCGCCTTTCATTACTTCCAGTTGTTAATTTCTCAGGGATCTCCCGAAAATAAAATGCATGATTTTACAGGCAAAATGTAGATCCCCTTTCACAGAACCATGCTGACTCTGTGTGAAGCTTTTCTCAATGCCCTGCAATTCCTTCTGTACTAACAGATAGATGTGGGACAGGAATGGCTGTTGGAGGTTCCTGGTTACAGGTGTTTCAGTAAGATTAGGGAGGGTGGGAAAAAGGAGGGGGGGTGGCATTGCTAATTAGAAATGGTATAACGGCTGCAGAAAGGAAGTTTGAGGGGGATCTGCCTCTGGAGGTAGCATGGTCTGAAGTCAGAAATAGGAAAGGTGCAGTCACCTTGTTGGGTGTTTACTATAGGCCCCCCAAGCAGCAGAGATGTGGAGAAACAGATTGGGAAACAGATTTTGGAAAGGTGCAGAAGCCACAGGGTCGTAGTCATGGGCGACTTCAACTTCCCAAATATTGATTGGAAGCTCTTTAGATCAAGTAGATTGGATGGGGCAGTGTTTGTGCAGTGTGTCCAGGAAGCTTTTCTAACGCAGTATGTAGATTGTCCAACCAGAGGGGAGGCCATATTGGATTTGGTACTCGGTAATGAACCGGGACAAGTGGTGGGCTTGTTAGTTGGTGAGCATTTTGGTGGTGGTGACCATAATCCTGTGACTTTCACCTTGGTTATGGAGAGAAATAGGTGCGCACAACAAGGTAGATTTTATAATTGGGGGAAGGGAAATTACGATGCTGTAAGGCAGGATTTGAGGAGCATACTTTGGGAGCATAAGCTGTCAGGGAAGGATGTGGTGGAAATGTGGAACTTTTTCAAAGAGCAGATACGACGTGTCCATGATATGTATGTACCTATCAGGCAGGAAAGAAATGGTCGTGTGAGGGAGCCTTGGTTGACGAGAGGTTGAATGCCTGGTAAAGAGGAAGAAGGAGGCTTACATAAGGTTGAGGAAACAGGATTCAGACAGAGCAGTGAAGGGATACAGGATAGCCAGAAGGGACCTGAAGAAAGGGATTAGGAGAGCTAAGAGAGGGCATGAAAAATCGTTGGCGGATAGGATCAAGGATAACCCCAAGGCATTTTATGCGTATGTAAGAAACCTGAGAATGACGAGAACGAGGGTAGGTCCGATCAAGGACAGTAGTGGGAGACTGTGTATTGAGTCGGAAGAGATAGGAGAGGTCTTGAACAAGTACTTCTCCTCAGTATTTACGAACGAGAGGGACCGTATTGTAGAAGAGGAGAGTGTGAAATGGACTGGTAAGCTAGAAGAGATACCTGTTAGGAAGGAAGATGTGTTGGACATTTTGAACAACTTGAGAATAGACAAGTCCCCCGGGCCTGACGGGATATATCCTAGGATTATGTGGGAAGCAAGAGAGGAAACTGCAGTACCGTTGGCAATGATCTTCTCGTCTTCACTGGCAACGGGGGTGGTACCAGGGGACTGGAGAGTAGCGAATGTTGTGCCCCTGTCAAAAAAGGGAATAGGGATAACCCCGGGAATTACAGGCCTGTTAGTCTTACTTCTGTGGAAGGCAAAGTAATGGAAATGGTACTGACGGAGAGGATTTATGAGTGTCTGGAAAGACACTGCCTGATTAGGGACAGCCAGCACGGATTTGTGAAGGGTAGGTCTTGCCTTACAAGTTTTATTGAATTCTTCGAGGAGGTGACCAAGCATGTGGATGAGGGTAGAGCAGTGGATGTAGTGTACATGGATTTTAGTAAGGCATTTGATAAGGTTCCCCATGGTAGGCTTATGCGGAAAGTCAGGAGGCATGGGATAGAGGGAAATTTGGCCAATTGGATAGAAAACTGGCTAACCGGTCGAAGGCAGAGAGTGGTGGTAGATGGTAAATATTCAGCCTGGAGCCCAGTTACAAGTGGAGTTCCGCAGGGATCAGTTCTGGGTCCTCTGCTGTTTGTAATTTTTATTAATGACTTAGATGAGGGAGTCGAAGGGTGGGTCAGTAAATTTGCAGATGATACGAAGATAGATGGAGTTGTGGACAGTGAGGAGGGCTGTTGTCGGCTGCAGAGGGACTTAGATATGATGCAGAGCTGGGCTGAGGAGTGGCAGATGGAGTTCAACCCTGCCAAGTGTGAGATTGTCCATTTTGGAAGAACAAATAAGAATGCGGAATACAGGGTTAATGGTAGGGTTCTAAGTCAGGTGGAGGAACAGAGGGATCTTGGGGTCTATGTACATAGATCTTTGAAGGTTGCCACTCAGGTGGATAGAGTTTGTAAGAAGGCCTATGGAGTATTATCGTTCATTAGCAGAGGGATTGAATTCAAGAGTCGTGAAGTGATGTTGCAGATGTACAGGACTTTGGTTAGGCCACAGTTGGAGTACTGTGTGCAGTTCTGGTCGCCTCACTTTAGGAAAGATGTGGAAGCTTTGGAGAGGGTGCAGAGAAGATTTACCAGGATGTTGCCTGGAATGGAGAGGAAGTCGTACGAGGATAGGTTGAGAGTTCTCGGCCTTTTCTCGTTGGAACGGCGAAGGATGAGGGGTGACTTGATAGAGGTTTATAAGATGATCAGAGGAATAGATAGAGTAGACAGTCTGAAACGTTTTCCCCGGGTACAACAGAGTGTTACAAGGGGACATAAATTTAAGGTGAAGGGTGGAAGGTATAGGGGAGATGTCAGGGGTGGGTTCTTTACCCAGTGAGTGGTGGGGGCATGGAATGCGCTGCCCGTGGGAGTGGTAGAGTCAGAATCATTGGCGACCTTTAAGCGGCATTTGGATAGGTACATGGATGGGTACTTAATCTAGGTTAGAAGTTCGGCACAACATCGTGGGCCGAAGGGCCTGTTCTGTGCTGTATTGTTCTATGTTCTATGTTCTAAGATCTAACAGACTCGCAGATTCCTAGCAATAATGGTTAGACTAAATAGTTCCAGTTTTCTGTCTCGTCCCTTTCTTGAAGACAGTCGCCACATTAGAGGGTCTCCAGTTTCACTGGAACACCCCTGTAATCCAGACAGTTGTGGACTATTTCGCACGGTGCCCCCAGTTACTCTGTAAGTTAAAATCAGCAATGAATTACTGCTAACCTGCCTACCCTTAGCCTTATCTGTTTGTTAATAACCTTGTACCTTTTCTTAGGGACAGTTCAAGTACTTCCCTCCTATTATCATTTGGTTTATATCATTTAAATATTTGCAGCACCTATCCTTGTGAGGAATGTTGTAAAATACTGGTGTAAGTTATCTGCCTGTTGCCTGTAGCCAGTTCCCCAGTCACAACCTCCAAATGTCCTCAATATACATTCCTCACTTTCTTTCTCCGAAAGGTCACACACTCATCTTGTACATTTTCTTTTCATATACACGGAAAAGCTCAGGATGCTTGCTTTTATATTTCTTGCCAATTTACTGCATCATGTATTTTCTCCCCTTTACCTATAATGTGAGAGAATGTGTTCTCTAATTGGAGAGGGGGATCCTGGAATCAGGAAGAAGTTATGAGAAGGGAAGAGAATACAGCAGCAATGACAAGGGGTTCTGGGGGTAATACTGGAAGCACAACTGAAATTCATGCCTAGCATCTGTTTATGGTCCCTGAAATAAACGACCGAAATTAGGCCCTACACTCATGCTCATCAATTTGTGATTGAATAGTATCCTTCACAGCTTTAAGTTCATCTTCTTATCGATTCCTTATTTTTGAACACCCGCTGACCTTCCTCTGGATTAATTTCCAAATCCCGCTTCAGACCAGATGTGAGACAGAAATTTTCAATTTAAATGTCTGGTTCGTTACAATTATTCAGGAGGAACTTCTGCATGTGGATGAAAACATGATCAGCGGAGGCTGACTCCATTCTCCCAGTTTCTCCATCTCTGTTGTTTCTGTTTGATGATGCCTCATTCCAATGATCTGCCGCTGACGTGAATGCCTTTTCCCTCAAACCAGAAATCCCCTCACTCCAGTGGACAAGGCCTTGAGCTGTTACTGTCCCATCTCCCGCGCTTCTCCCAGCCCCTTCTTCCCAGAGCAATGATAGACCTCCCCATGTCCTCACTTCCCACTGCAATAGAATCCACATTCACGTAATCAACTTCCACCAGTTTCACCACCTCCAACAGGACAGCACCATCAAACACATCTTTCCTTCCCCTCCACTGTCAGCATTTCACACGGGAACCCTCCATTACCCCGAATATTTCCCCACTCCCCCATGGCACCTTCCCATGCAAATGCAGAAGCTGAAAAACTTGCCAATTCACCTCTTCCCTCCTCACTGCCCAAGGCCCCAATCACACCTCCCAGTTGAAGCAGCATTTCACTTGTAATCTTTCAATCCGGTCTCCTGTCATTGCTGCTCACAATGCAGTCTCCTTTACAGAGGGGAAACGAACAGAGACTGCACTGGGAAGACTTCCACTCAATCTATTGGAATAACTTTAACTCTCTCGTTGTTTCCCATTTCGAAAACGTCCCTTGATTTCATGCTAACATTTCAGTCCTGGGCTGCTGCAATGTTCAAATGAAGCACAGCCTAAGCCTGACTAACACCCCACTTTACACTTTTGTATGTTACAGACTGTAGGAGTTAATATACAATTTCATAACTTCACAGCCTGACCCCATTATGGCTGTTCTCCATTTTTCATGTGTTCTCCCTTCTGGTCTTCCCATGACCTTGCTGGTTGAGTCTTCCTTATCTTGCACGTAATAAAGAGAAATCAGCTTTTATCCATCACATCTTAATTTAAAACCGTTTCACATCATTCCCTCGCTCACCAATTTTAAAAGCCCATTTATATACTGCCACATCCTCTTTTCTCTGGTCACGCACACTCCACCTCTGTCAAGATATTAAAAAGCCAATTTTAAAAGTGTCACACTGGATTTGAAACGCTAACTCTGTTTTGCCGGCCCTATAGATGCGGCCACACCTATTGCCTTTCTCCAGAATTGAATAGGCACAGCACAAATTTTCAATTAAACAAATAAATATAGACACTGGAAATAAAGATACAAATATTGCTGGAGAAACTGCGGGAGCTTTGTAGAAGGGTCACTGTTGATGAAAAATCAACTCTACTTTCACTCCAGGAAATGCTGCCACACCTGCTAAGTTTCTTCAGCAATTTCTGCTTTTGATCAAGATCCACAGACTTGTGTCAAAGATTCTTAAAAGCCCTGTCCAACATAGAGCACCAGACACCCGGAAGTAAACGGTCATACCACGTGCACAAATCCATTGGCACTGAAACTGCAAAATGCTGGCAGCACTGACACAACAGCACTCTTCCTCATGATCAGTGACAAAACCAGAGGGAAACACATTCACATCAAACACAAATGATGGTATTATGGGAATGGAAAAGATTCAAGATGAATATGTTAAAGTGTTTGAGTAATGTAACAAATTAGAGGTGTGACACTTGGGAGAGACCCTAACAGAATGATACTATGAAAATAGAAGCCTTACCAAATCAGAAAACAGGTTAGGTCACTGAGTACATGGCTGATGAGTCAATGGGAATTGGTATGAACTGGAGGACAATCAGTAGAATTGAATTACAGATATTGCAGCTCAAACTGGGCATTCATGTGGTTCTCTAGATCTCAGCAGCAGCAGCAGAATTGTATTCAAGCATAATCTGTAACTTTTTCAGTCTGGGAAAATCCCTCAGTCTACCATAACCAGCAAGCAGATCTATGGTTCAGTGACGAGTGTGGGTGAACATCCCAGAGTCAGAACCATGTGTACCTAAACATGATGACAAGCCATTAAAACTACCGCACTTGACGGGTTACATTCTAGACAGCAGAACTAACATCTGATGCAGAGGGTGAAATGATCCTGATACAAGTAGATCGAATCTAAGCTCTGCCATCCTGCATCATCCAGACATAAGTGTTGATGGACTATTTAACAACTCACTGGAAGAGACAACTCCACAAAAATCCCCATACTACAGAAGAGAAATGCCCTGTATATCAGTGTAAAAGACAAGGATGCAACATCTGCACTATCCTCAGGCAGACATGTTGAGTGGGTGATCCACGTCACACTCGCCATGATGCCCACAGAAGCACATATGCCAGTTTCAACCAATGTTATTCGCTGCACGTGACATGAAGAAACACAGTAGATACTACAAAGGCAATGGGCCCTGACCCCATTCCTGCAATAGGACTGAAGACTTGTGCTGCACAACAAGCCGTGTCCCTGGGGAAGCTATTTCATTCCAGCTGCAAATCTGACAATGTGGAAAATTACTCAGCTATGTCCAATCCCCGAAGAGGAGAATAATTACAATCTGACCAATTACCACCCCCTCAGTCCCATTACTATAATCAAAGTGATGGTAATTCTTTTTGACAGAGCTGTCAAGTAGCACCGAAATAATCAGGTCAGTATGGTTTCCGATAGGTCCCTATGTGGAGGTGGTGCGGTTGTGGAAATGTCACTGGATTATTAACCCAGACCAGGCTAATGCTCTGTCAACTGGTGGAAGTTAAAAACAAGTAATAAAATATCGAGATCTAACATCTGGTGCGAGGAACAGTAACCTTGAAGCCAGTATCAATTATAAACACCAAATTCCTTCTCCAATGTACTTTCAGGAAATGAGTCACATATGCTTTCCTGGTCTGGCCTAAAAGTGACTCCAGACGCACAGGTATGTGATAAACTCTTCAATAGTCTTTGAAACGGCTGAGCAAGACACTCAATTGTATCAAACCGCTCCGAGATATTAAAGGATAACCCGGACAGAACAGCCAGCACTAGACTCAGTATTGGAAAAGGGAATGGATACACAGTCCTGTTGATCCTGCAGAGGCCTCATTCCTAACATCTGAGAGCTTGTGACAACATTTACAGAGCAGTCCCACAGACTGCACAGAAGCATCAGGAAAGGAGGAGGTCACACAACACATCGAGCATTCCCCATTCTAGCTCATGGAGAAAATCTCCCCAATGCAGTTTTCCCCACAGTGTCTCCATATTCCTTGGTATGTTCAAACATCTGGACATATAAAATAGGAACTGCAGTAATCGCTTTGATCCATCAACTTTGCTCCTCCATTCAATACACAGGTAGTTCTCCAATAATGCGTGTTTATTAAACATGATTTGGCTGCAACACAATTCGTGAATGGCGCCCCTTTCTTTATATAGCAAACTCCTGTTCAGTGTGATGTCATTCCTGGTTGGGCACCCGCTGAACAGTAAATCCCAACCTCAGGATCCTCTGTCTGCAAAATGCACCCTCAGTGTGTTCAGCTAAAACTGGAATGTAAGTCACTCTGCAAGCCTTGAAACTGAGCCTTAAACTGGGAATTGTAGTTTGAAGGAACTTTATTTCAAACAAGGGGAGAATCTTGGGGAGAACTGGAACTCCGTGTCGAGATCACGTGGTCAGCCGTGTCGCATGCTTTCTTGTGAAGCGCTTGGTGTAGTCAGTGATTGTCGTGTTAAAGTGTTACATTTACAGCACTATGTCATTAAAATATAAGAGCTAAAGATTTAAATGGATTGTGCTTTCATTTGTGATAGGCGTTTTTTTATTGTCTTTTAATGATATTATTGGGGGTTCGCCCTTCCCCTCTATTTCCCACAGGGCCCATTATTTAGATTGCACCATTTTCTATAAGACGGTTTTCCACAAGAACAAAGCTTCCCTGTTAACATAGAACTACTTGGAAAAATCGCTGATCCTGCAATTCCACACCATATTCCTGCGCTGTTCCCATTCCTTTAGTGTCTTGAATTCCTTATTAAAATTCAGTGCCTTGTCTTCCACAGTCTTGTGTTGTCAAGAATTCTTGAGGTTCGCCAGTCTTTGAGTACAGAGATTTATTCTCATCTTAATGCGCAGTGGCCTGTCTATACCTAATACTGTGGCCCCTTGATTTAGACATCCCTGCTTCCATACTTTCTCGCCTATCGGAGTTTTATATATTTCACTGAGATATCCTCTCATTTTCACAAACCTCATGAAATACAGGCCGAGTCGCCCCAAACTCTGGTTCCACAACAAGCCTGTCATTCCAGAGATCATCTGGTCGTCCTTCTTTGCTCGCTGTCAATGTCAGTTTTGTCCTTTATTAGATGAGGAGACGAAAACTGCACGCAATAGTGCACAGTGTTCGAGATGGGGTCTCACCAACGCCCTGTACAGCTGCCGTAAGACACGCTTTCTCCTTTACTGAAATCCCCCTGAAATGAAGATCAACACACCATTTATCTTCCTACTGCTTTCTGTGATCACAACCAATCACAGAAGCATAGAATCTGTACCGTCAGAAAAGCAGCACGAACTACATTCGTCCTACTTTTTTTACATGAAATCAATAGCGTAACTATTATGATACTACAAGAGTTGGCTGAATTACGTATTAATGGTTGTGAGGTTATCCATCAGAATTCCCCTCTCAGGAAGTTTATTCCTGACCTCAACACCCTCTGGGTGAAAAACAAATTTTGAATCCTCCCTGAACATCAAACACTTCTTTCAAAAGTGTGCCCCCCTGTTATTGACCCTCTGACTAAAAGGAACAGCTGAGGTCGATCCACCCTGTCCATTCCCCACGTAATCTTATCCTACTGAATCATATTCCCTTCAGCCTTATCTACAGAAAACTAAACAATGCGAGTTCATTCAGCCTCTCTCCATAGCTGATATTCTCCATCCCAGGGAAGATCCTGGTGAATCTCCTCTGCACCACCTACAGTGAATCACATCCTTCCTGTAATGTGGCTCCCAGAACTCCACACAGTATTCCATATTAGCCTAACTAAAGTCCTGTATAGCTTTTACAATCTGCGTCTCGATGAATAATGGCGATGCCAACAGTCGCCTGTGATTTCTTAAATAACCTATTATTCTGTCCAGTCCCATTCAGGGATGTGTGGAGAAGCACCCTCTGAGCTTCCTAGTGTGCTGCCATTCATTGAGTCCTCCTCTGTCTGGTTCCTTCTTCCAAAGTGCATTACCTCATACTTATTAGGGTTACATCCCATCTGCCATTGATCTGCCCATCTGACCATTTCATCCACACCTTCCTCGAAATACTTCCTCCTCACTGCCAACCACCCAGCCAATCGTATGTCAAACACACATTTATTTTCACTCTCCCCACCACGCAACTCCATATTCATGTCTATATCATTTATAAATACCACAAGTAATAAGGTACACAGCACTGATCCCTGTAGTACACCAGGGAACACTGGGCTACGGACACACAAACAGCCTTCTCCCACCACCCTCCGTCTCCTTACACGAAGACAATATGAATGTCACTTACCAAGTTACCCTTGATATCATGAGATTGTACTTTCTTTATCAGTTTCCCCTGTGGGGCTTTGTCAAAGGCCTGGCTGAGAAACCATATAAATGTCCTCTTCGAAATAAATCAATAAAACTTCTGCATGACTTCCCTCTGATGACTGCATGCTGGCTATCCCTGATCAAACATTGCCTTTCTAAGAAGGGCGTATGCCCGAAACATCAATTCTGGCCTGCTGCGCTTTTCCAGCAACACATTTTTCAGCTCTTTCTAAACTATGATCAGTTTTCTCCTTCCTTATTTAATAAAATAGTTTCCGTGACACTGATCTGATACTCACGGATCTAGAGTTGCCTTGTCTATCTCCACCAGCCTTCCTGTAAAGGATGCCCTCCCCCACCCCCCACCGTCCTCTGACCCTTCTCCTTTGACCCGAATCTATTGAAACATTTGAGTCAGACCCTTTTATCCCTTGTCTCCCACTGCAACCTGTGTTACAACTCATCTAGACCTGGGGACGTCTCGATTTTATACCTGCCAAAACTATCAATCACTGCTCGCATCTTATATCAACCATCTCAAGAGCTTCCCAGTCCAGTCTTCTTCAAACAATTACATGCCTCCTCCTTCTTCCAAGTAAAACGGATGAAAAGCTCTCATGTCACAATCTACCAATGTTCTGCAGCTTCACATACAAATTGCAACCTTGATTGAGTCACCATTCCCTTTTGATGTTTACACTTGTGAGGGACATATGCATATTGTACGCCTTCCAGTGTTTCTATAGGTAACCGACATTGCCTGTCTTTCATTATGTCTTTTACATGTACTCTTCAAATTTACTGAAGCCAACTTATCACCATACGTTCATGGCTTGCATGACTCAGAAATATACACGTAATGTAAGAAACAAAAACTGTTTTGTATTCAGATGTCGTGTAAATTTTTTTTTTTTTTGAATCACAATTCCATAAAGCTCCTTCACACCAACGTTTCCAATTAGCTCTCATGGTCATACAACACCAAATCCAAAATCACCTGATCTTTAGCTGGGTGCTCAACCGAATCCATTCAAATAATCCATCTCATACACGTCCATGAAATCCATTTTCCCAGCATTAACATGCAGTTTGGTTAATACTGTTCAGATGTAATTTGAAGCTGTCCTTTATTACTGCAGTACGACAAACGTGTGCAGCTAATTTCCTATTTTATAACATACCCAACATTTATATTGCAGCTTTCACTTTGAAATATAGCTCCTATCAATGTTTTCTTCTCTTTGATGTTTCTAACCGCCACCTTAGCAGATTCCATGGAATCAGAGTTACGTGGGCTCTGGGGAGATTAACGGTAGGCTCAGGTGGGATGTTTGGCGAGGCAGGTCTCAACATTGATATCGTCTCACCACACCTTACCAGTTCTTCTCGAGTGTCACTGTGACATTATCATCAGATCTCCCGTTATGCTGTAGAGTAGAGAAGGACAATGATCTTTCAGCATTGCTGTGTGTTCTTCCAGAGAGCTGAGGCTGATCTAAACTGAGTGGGAGACTTACAGCAGGTTGGTAAAGTGTTGCTGCTGCTGTACACGATTTTAATGGGATCACATCTGGTGTCGTGGGCACAGATTTAATCTCCCCACTGAGGAAAGGATATTGGGATTAATTTAGAGATTATTCGCTCAACTGATTTCTGCAATGAAGAGGTTAATCATAGAATCGCTACATTGTGAAACAGGTCATTTGACCCATCGACTCCACACTGATCCTTCCAAGATCATCCCATCCAACCACAAAACATCCCCACCCTCCACCCCCCACCTATCCCTGTAACCTGTATGACTGATGAACGTAGCCTGCACATCCCAGGACGTGATGAGTAATTTAGCATGGCCACTCCATCTAACCTGCACATCTTGGACCTATGGGAGGAAACTGGAGTACCCGGACAAAACCCACGCTGACATTCGGAGAATGTGCAAACCGCACATGGACAGTCACCTAAGGTTGGAATTGAACCTGGATCTTTGGTGCTGTGAGGCGGCACTGCTAACAACTAAATTAGCCAGTACGAGTAACACAAGTTGCCTGCACAATTCAGCCCTCGAAATGTGACCTAACAGCAGGGTGATTCCATAAGTCCCCAAACCTTCACTGAACAACAGGAGGAGGGCATTGTGATATTGAGCGACTTGTTCAGGAACAGGAGTTGGACACTCAAGCCATAGAAACCATAATGTTGGATCACCAGGCGGGTAATCAGCCAATCGAGACGATAAAGAGGACATTCAGCCCATCGACACTGTAATGTTGGAACACCAGGAGGACATTCAGCTCATTGAGACTATAATGTAGGAACACCAGGAGGACATTCAGCCCATCGTGTGTGTAAAGCAGGAACAGAATGTGTCCAATCAGCCACTCATGCCTCTTGCACCGCAATTGCAGGAGATCTTTTACAGCCTTGTTCCTGTTACACGGGAAATGAAAGGGAGTGTAGAGGTTATAGAAAGGAAAGAAATTAGAATAACCAACCACACCAGGGAATGGAAACATTTGATCAAACTAGTGGTATTGAAGACAATTTTCTAGAATCTGTTATGAAGGAATTAGTAACAGGAGGTTTTCAATGTCAAGCCACAATCCATCACATGGTTTAATGAGGGATAAATCATGTTTGAATGATTTGACGAACATCTTCTTTATAAAAGTGACAAACCAGGTGGATAAAGGGGATCCTATAGATGTATTATAACTGGACTTCCAGACAGCATTGCATAATGTCTCACAAAAAGATTAATATGCGAGACAAGATCATGTTGGGTCGGAAAGAAAATTGCTAGGAGAGAGCAGTGGCTAACGAATAAAAATCATGAAATGGAGATGCGGGTTCTGGACTGGGTTGGACAAGGTCAAAAATCACACGACGCCCTGTTACAGTCCAATGGAAACACAAACCTCCGGAGCGCTGCACCTTCATCAGGTGTTAGTGTGAGAGGAAGATCTTAGACAGCATTTAGAAGGAAAAGATCAAAAGGTTGTACAGCTCATGCTCATGAATTGAACACATGCAAGATGGCTCCTAAATCTTTAATCAGTGAGAATGGAGGTGTAGGTTTTGATTGATTAATATGCAAATCGCAGAATTTCTTTCAAGTCACTGCTTCGAGAGACCTTGAGGTATTATCGATGTAAAGGAGGTAAGCCCTCTGGTCAGAAATATATTTTAGGGGTGAGGCTTTGTTTGGAGTCTGTCTGTGTCTTCACCTGGAGTCAGACTGGGTTTATGTCCAACGCAGTAAGTTATAAAATACACATTGACTGACTGTCTACAATTTGCATGTTTGTTGAACAAAATAGAATATATCTGGAAAGACAAATGTGCATATACAAATTCAGTCCACAGGTTTGTATATTTGTGTGTGTATATGTGTGTGCATGTGAAAGAGGGCGGGTGTCTGTGTCAAGGGGAGAGAGAAATAGACAGTGTGTATGCGAGGCAGACTGTGTGCGTGAGTGTGGGAGGGAGAAAGCGTGTGTGTAAGCGTGCGTGTGACATACAGAGGGCGCATGTGAGAGAGGGGAGTTTGAGTGTGTGTGTGTGTGGAGCAGATCGGGCGAGTGTGCGTGAGTGTGTGTAAAGGGGAGAGTGACGCTGTGTGCTTGTGCAGGCTGAAACACAGATATGACAGATCCCTTTTCCCAGACACACCAATCCGTGGTTTCTGAGCTTCCCCTCTCTGCAGCGTCTGCTCCATTTGTTGTTCATGTTACAGACCCAGATGCTGTAACTACACTCCCCACTCTCCATCCAGAGTTTGGTCAACAAATCCTCAGGTCTCCCGGAATATCTGAGGCAGCTCACAGCACAATCTCCAGCAAACCATCCCCAGCACATCCACTAACTTTTCAATAACAGGAGTCAGTCAGAAGCCCCTCAGCTACAAGACAGATGCCTGGCCCTTCACAATGATATTCGAGGGGCTTCCTCGTATTAATTACAGCACTTTTAGCTGAGAGGGACGAACACAGGCGTTCAGTGGACAGGCGCAGACCAAGTTTCAAAGACGTGTCTCAAAGTTGCTGAAACCCTCTGGTCCAACATGAAGCATCACATAGGACACACCAGGAAGTAAACAACAGCCTGACACACATCATTTAATCGTTTCCGTGCTTCACAATGCCAGCACTCGTTACACTAGCCAGGCAAAAACCAAGGTCAGGGAAAGATACAGAGGGAAAATCACATGAAAGATAGAAACAGGCAATTCAGAAACTGAGAACCTGATGTGAAAACATGGAGGGGAAAGACAGAGGAGTGTGTCTAACTGGAGGAGTTAGTCCTTGGTGCGCTCAATTACAAGAATGACAACATGAATAAATCATTGCTGGATGAGCCGAAAATGTCTGTGACATCTAATACTGAATCTCCTGCACAGAATCAGCCCAGACACGATAATCTGGGGCAAGGTAACAGCCCAGCATAGAGAACTGTGCAGACTATGCCAATGTATTGCTCAATAGGCTGGACTATCTGCCTAGCATGGGAAGTATTGCAAACCTTTGTCAGTATATTGCTGCTCCACTTGCACTGGATGTCTGCCGAGCATGGGAAGATTTGCTGCCCATACTGCAAGTAACTGTGGCTCTCACAAATTAAAGTCCTGTATCTCCATGCAGCAGCTCAAGGTAAGTGGTTTTATGTACGCATGCGTGTGGAGGTCAAGGGTGGTGGGAGATGTGAAAATCATTGTCCGAGAGAGAATACACACGGAAAAATTGATTTTCAATATCAACAACTGGTAGACATTGGAATCATGGGTAAAGAGAGATGGAGGAACGTTCATGGACCAATCTGTGGAAATGCTTGAGAATATTAAAGGAAACGCATTGCAGGACCCGATAACAATATAGATCAGAGTGCACAGGAATGACATGTTGTATGGGATTTTGGTGTATGTTCATATCCAAGCCATGGAGTATTGACTCCGATTTGCTTCTGAAGGTTGAAAGCTGGGAGGGTCAGCAGCAGATCATTGGCTTCATTAAGACTGTATTTCATTGCTCAACTTTCTAAGAGCAGATGGGATGAAACAATGAAGTATATTCTGAAGGTGTTAGTAGTTGAAAATAGGAATGGTCAGGGTCTGGTGTTAGGAATCAGGGATCATGTCATGGCCAAAAGAAACACTACAGTTAGGACTCATCTGTTTCAGACTTCGATATTGGCCAGGGATTAGATGGAGTCGGAGGAAATTGAGTTTATAACTAGAACAGAAGATGGTGACCACCTTACTCTGAAAACTTAAGTAAAAACGGCAGTAATAACATGAATGAAGGTTCACAACTGAAATTGAGAAAGTCAACACAGAAGTCTAGGAGGGACACTGCGAGAAGCAAAGAGGGAGTGAGTGAAGAAACTAGCTCCCTGATGCAGTTAGAATATCTGCATCAGCAGGAATAATAACAGCAACAAGCGGAGTAGAGTCATGAAAAGAACAGTGTTACATTCAAACCCGATTTATAGATTTAATGATTGAACATGAGACTTACCAGGGGCACTGATGATAGCCAGGATTGGATAATTAAAAAAAATGAAGAATGTAAATTACCCATATGATCTTACTTCGTACTGAGATTGATCATAATATGTAGAAAGGTGCCAAACTTCCGAGGATAAACCCCTGTCCATTATTTTAACTTGTCAGTCCATTGTTCTCAGATTCTGATCCATTGTTGGAACATTTTGTCTAATGCTCCCAGATCCTGATCTATCTTCCCCCACTCTGGAGCTGCTGATCCTTGTTAATGCTGTCGATGATGCTTCCACTCATACTATGGGATAACACGTTGAATGGAGTCCATTTATCATTACAAGCTGGAAACCCACCACCGGGATAATTACAATCCATGGAAAGTGATATTAATCACAGTCACTGAACAAACAGGCTCAGTTGACCACTTCCTTACATCACTTTTCCTATCCCAATAAAAGAGAATATTTACTCAGTCTGGCAGAAAAGATGAGGGTTGCTGATGGATGGACCATCAATCTTTCAATCTTTTTAATCTTTCCTACTTGGATGTAGATATATTGCCAGAACGTTGCAGGGTTATATATGTTCCACCCTGTTTATAAAAGGAGGTAGGAATAAAATAACAGACCACCTGCATAAGATGATGGGTGGGCAGGTTTCCAGAGACCTTAATCCAGGGTAAAATATGTATTGCCCATTGACTCTATGTAGTGCTGCAACTGGTTTAACGTGCACTGTCATTTTCCATGAACTTGAGACATCATTCAGAGCATCGAGACTGCTGCTCAAGAAAGGGAGGAAGCAATTCTGCCCTCATTGTGCCTGTTACAGAGATAGGAATTGACCATTCAGCCTTTCTGACCTGTTAGAGTGAGATAGGAGGAGGCCATCCCTTCCAATCGTGCCATCCAGCATCTTGAATCTGTTGGGGGAGAGGGGACGCCATTCATCCTCTTAGGCTTGTTACAGAGGGACAGGAGGAGACCATTAATCCTCTCGAGTCGGTGACAGAGGGAAAGGAGACTAACCTTGTTTCGGCAACCACTTTGAAAAGCTGCTTAGGAGATGCTCACGGCAGGAAAGTGGGAGGCATTCACAAATGAAATTAGAGAGTCTAGCCACAGTATGTTCCTATTCATGAGTAGGGTAAGACACGTCGGTGTGGAGAATGCTGGATGGCTAGCGAAATTGAGGCGATGGTTAAGGAAGAGAAGGAAACCTACGATAGGTGTAGATAGCAGCGATCGAGTAAATCCTTCGAGGAGAACAAAGGCAATACGATTATAATCAAGAGGTAAATGAAAAGGGCAACATGGGTACATGAGATATCTTCAGCAAATAGGGTAAGGGAGAATCCAAAGAGATTTTGCAAATACGTGAAGGTGAAATGAGTAACTCGGGAGAGAACAGGTCTATTTAATGTTCAGCAAGACCACCTATTTGTGGAACCATAGGAGATCGGTGAGCTTCTAAATGAATAATTCAAAACAGTATTTACTCTGTAGAAGAATACGGAAGTTAGAGACCTTGGGAAATAGGCAGTGACATCTTGAATCCTCGGATGCTGCCTGAATTGATGTGCTCTTCCAGCACCACTAATCCAGAATCTAGTTTCCAGCATCTGCAGTTATTGTTTTGACATCTTGAAAAGTGTCCAGATTAAAGACGTGGAGGGGCTGGAATTCTTAAAATGCATAAAGGTAGATAAATCCTTGCGACCTGATCATTGTATGTGGAAGGGCAAGGACTGATTAGAGATGCTCGACATGGCTTTATGCATGGGAAATAGTGTCTCAATAACATGAACAAGTCTTTTGAAGATATGATAAAGAAGATTGATGAAGATGCAGAAGTGGAAGTTGGCTACATGGACTTCAGTAAGGCATTCGACACACTGGTTAGCAAAGTTACATCACAGAATCCAGGGAGAGCTGAATGCAATTGGCTGTAAGGTAGGAGACAGAGATGGTGGTGGAAGGTTGTTTTTTGGACTGGAGGCCTGTGCCCCGCAGTGTGCACAAGAATCCAATGGACTTTGCCATTCACAGAAATGATTTGTATGTGAGTTTAGTAGGAATGGTAAGGGTGTTTGATGACAAACACCAAAATACTGGTAAAGACAAATCATTCCCTCATTGTACAGGGGGCACAGACATTTCTGCACATGAGAATGTTCCACACTGAGGGGTGTAGTGGTCAGTGAAGATGGTTAAGTCAGAGTACAACGGGATCCTGATCAGATGGGCGAAAGGGCTGAGGAGTGGCAGACGGAGTTTATTTTAGACAAACATATGGTGTATCATTTGGTAAGTCAAATCAAGGCAGCACTTATACGTACGATCCTGGGAAGGGTTGACAAACACATATGTGAATAGAAATTATTGAATTTCTACAGTGTGGAAACAGGCTCTTCAGTCCATCATGTCCAAACTGACCCTCCAAATAGTATACCACCAGACACACCCATACATTACCCCGGTTCCTCTACATTTCCCACAGCTAATTCACCTAACCTACACATCCCTCAATACTGCAGAACAACTTAGCATGACCACTGCAAAGAAACTGCGCATTATTGGACAGTGGGAGGAAAGCCAAGCTCGGGAGGAAACCCACGCTGACATAATGAAAATGGACAAATCGCACACAGTCACCAAAGGGTGGGATTGAACCCGAGTCTTTGTTGCTGTGAGCCAGCAGTGCTGACCACTGAGCCACCATGACCTCTCAGTGATCTGCTCAGAGCTACTGCATTCTCTCACTAATTCTGGAACATTCACATCTGTTTAGATGTTGCTGAATTCCAGCTGGGACCTCCAACATGTCCCCCTTTACCCTCATCCGAGGATTCACCCCCTCCCAAACTTTGATGGTCTGGGCGTTCCGCTGTAACTGACCCATCTCCTGCACACTTCAGCCCTCACCTCTTCCCCTCCTTCCCAGATCAATTCATCCATTAATACTGCAGTATGCACAAATAAATGCCGAGCTAAAATAAAACAAAGATCTGCAGATGCTGGAGACCAGAAATAAAAACTGTTCTGATGAAGAGTCCCCAGATTTTACGTGCAAACATTGCTTTCTTCCTACGGGTGCTTAGGACGTGCTTAAGAACTCGCTGAGTTCTACCAGAAATTTCATGCATAACTAATTCCGTTTATATCGTGTGCAAAATCTGCTCTGCAGTTTTGCCTTCTATTTGTTTCACCTTGCTGTTTCTAAGCTCCACCCAAACTATTCCTGAGTAATTTGAGCACCGTGGGCTGTGGTGTGATTAATGGTACATTCATTCAGTGAGATGTTCCCTGAGGCCTTTCTTGAAGTTAATACAATCTCGCTGCCTCTTGTTTGTCATTCTCAATGGGAATGATGAGATTCTGCCTTTGTCTCCCCTTGCGCTGACGGAGTGGAGAAAGACATTGATCTCCCGTCAATGGAGTCCATTTGGCCCGATGGCTAAGTCTGCTCTCACCTGGAGTGGGGCAATCTTAGAACAGTCAGGTATGATCTGGTCTCATGGCCACCACTCCTGGTCCTGAGGGAAGTGGAAGTCCTGCATGTTACCCTCCCCAACCAGGAGGAGCTCCATGCACCTGCCCACAATGTGAGTTTGAGGAGGGCAGTAATGTCCCCCTGCCAGCTACATATACGCTCAATATAGGAGGTGTGCAGGATAGCTCCACACGGACTGCTTGTCCCAGTGCACTATGGGCTTTCAAAGATGGCGCTTGTTCCCGGGATGCTATTGACTTCCTAGATCTCTGGTGAGCTGGGAGGTGGTGTGGGAATGGTGTGCTGTAAGAGTGAGGGGAAAGCCAACTTATCTCTAAATGTGTGGGCTCGAAGACCAATTAATGTGAGTAGTTTGGTAAAATCCACTCAGTCACACAGTGGGAATTGCTCCCCAAACTCAACTCAACTCGCACTTTACATACAAACAAGACGAATTATTAAAATTAATCCAGAAGAACACAAGGACGAGGAGCAGGAGAACGCCATCGGACCCCTCAAACTGGCTCCGGCATTTAATAAGATCAATGTGGATCTTTTAATAGACTCAGCGCCACTTACCCGCCCTCTCACCATTACCCATATTTCATTTACTGTTCCAAAATATACTTTTGCCTTAAAAACATTCAGCGAAGTAGACTCAACTACTTCACTCAGCAGGCAATTCCAAAATTCAGGTGAAGATGTTCCTTCTCAACTCAGTCCTAAATCTGCTCCCTCATTTTGAAGCTACTCCCCTTAGTTCTAGTTTCACCCAACAATGAAATCAATCTCCCTGCTTCTATCTTATCTATTCCCTTCATAATTTTATGTTCCCATAAGCCTCCCCACATTCTTCTAAATTCCAATGAGTATAGTCCCAGTCTATTTACTGCCTCCTCATTATTCAGTGCTCTCAAATCTAAAGTCAGCATAGTGAAACTCTGCTGCACCCAAGACAGTGCCAGCACGTTGTTTCTCAAGTAATTAGGCCAAATATGTACAACGGACACCAGCTGTAGCCTTACCAGCACAATGTCAAACTGCAACATAACATTCTGTTTAAAAGTGCATCCCTTAAGTAATGAAGGATAATATTTATTTTGTCTTCTTAATTATCTGCAAAACAACGTTTTGTGAGCCCTGCACAATGATACCGAGCTCCCTCTGCACAACAGAATGCTGAAACGTTTTCACCATTTAAAAATAGTCCTTTTTACACTTAATCCTCCAAAGATGGATAACACAACAGTGTACTCCCATTGCCAGACCTTTGCCAACGCACCGAGTCTGTGTATATCACTCGACCTGATATGGCCTGATTTGCCTTTCTAAAATCCAACAGCTCATAGTTACCTACATCTGCCATTCCTCGCGACATTGGCCCATCTGATTAAGATGCTGTTGTATTCTGAACTGACGTTCTTCACTGTCCATTACACCTCCAATGTTGGTGTCTTCTGTTAACCTACTGACTATACCTCATATATTCCCATCCATGTCATTTGCATAAGAACTCAATATCCATCCTTGCAGCACACAGCTGCTCACAGGCCTCCAGCCCACAAAGCAACCCTCCTTCAACCCCCTCTGTCTCATACCTGCAAGCCAATTTTGTGTCCAAATAGCTATCTCTCCCGAGATTCCATGTTATCTAACCTTGTTAATCAGTCTGCTTTGTGGGAACTTGTTCAATACCTATATAGACAGCATCCACAGTCTGCCTTCATCAATCTTCTTTGTCACTTCAAAAAAACTCAAACAAGTTAGTGAGTTACGATGGTGCCCGCACAAAGCCACATTGACTCTCCCTAATCATTTCTTGTCTTTCCAAATACATGTATATCCCGTCCCTCAAAATCCCTTCCAATAACTTGCCTGCCACTGACTTCAGGCTCACTTTTCCCTGGTTCCATCGCCTCTCATTACCACATTTTAAAAAAAAATAGCACCTCACCTGTCGCTATCAATGATACAAATATCTTAGAGAGGACCCCAACAATCACTTCCCTAGCTTTCCAGAAATGTCTTATACACCTGATCAGGCTCCAGGGCTTTATCCACCTTGATACAACTTAAGCCATCTCGTACCACATCCTCTGTAAAATGGACACTTTTCAAGTTATCATTGTTTATTTCTCCAAACCTTCGAGCTTCCATATCCATCTCCATTTAAAAAAATGCCGTGAAATACTCACACATCTTTCCGAGCCCCCTCAGAACACAGAACAGTACAGCACAGCACAGGCCCTTCGGCTCTTGAAAGCCATAGACAGCCTTGTTGATCTTAAAGGAGTCCTATTCGCTGGTCTAGTTAATATTTTATCTATGATGCATTTGTTTGATCTCTTTGGATTCTACGTAAGGAATGACTGGCAAATGGGAGGCTTTTAAAAGTGTAATCTCAAGAATCCAAGATGTCCCTGTTAGAGTGAAGTGAAAAGCTGGCAGGTTAAGGGATCCCTGGCTAATGAGGGATATTGAGGCTCTGTTCAAGAAAAAGAAGAAGGCACACGTTTTCTTCAATGTTTCCGTATCTATATAAACTCTTCCAGTTCTAAGGACACGCTCACTCAGTGAAGATTCGACAATCTTCTCAGGTCCCTGCAGCACTCCCGATCTGCAGAACCCGCTGAAAGCCTGCGATTCTCTTGATCCAGTTCTGACAATCTGCAGAAGTAAACCTTCCTATATCTACAAACATCTTCAGTCACGACTACCCTCCATATCTCTGTTTGGTCCTCCAGTCTGTACAACTCACTTTATCTCTGTAATCTGCTCCATTCACCGAAAACCCTCCCCGACTGTGTGAACTGTTCCATCCTATCAACATCCTTCTCTCTGTAAACTGCTCCCTCCCTCCCAACATCCCCATCTCCGTGAACTCCTGCACGCCTTGCAGCTCTCCACATTTCTGTAACACCCTGTGGCTTTGTGGTCCTCCCTCCCTCTGAAACACCTCCAGACCACACAACCCTCCCAGTCTGGGTCATCTGCTTCAGATCAGACCGTTGTTGTCTCTGTTACCTCCGACAATCCTCGTAAACCCTTTCTAATGTATCCATTCATTCAGATCCCATCCTCTCCAGAATTCCTCCTTATTTAGAACACAGAACAGTACAGCACAGCACAGGCCCTTCGGCTCTTGATAATTTGCCGATCTTTTATCCTACTCTAAGATCAAACTAACCTGCAGACCATTGACAGAAGAAAAGAACAAAGAAAATTCTAGCACAGGAACAGACCTTTCGGCCCTCCACGCCAATGCCGATCCAGGTCCCCTGTCTAAACCTGCTGCCTATTTTCTAAGGATCTGTATCCTTTTGCTCCCTGCCCATTCATGTTGTCTAGATACATGTTAAATGACGTTATCGTTCCCGCCTCTACCACCTCCGCTGGCAACGCGTTCCAGGCCTCCACCACGCTCTGCATCAAGACCATTCCGCGTTTTGCTGCCCTAAACCTTTGCCCTCTCACCTTGAAGTCATGACCCCTAGTAATTGAGTTCCACACTCTGTGGAAAACTGCTTCTTGTTATCCACCCTATCTGGACCTCCCATGATTTTGCTGACCTCAAACAGGTCCCCAGTCAACCTTTGTCTTTCTAATGAAAATAATCAGAATCTATTCAAACTTTGTTCATAGATAGCCCCTTCCATATCAGGCAACATCCTGGTGAACATCCTCTGCACCCTCTCCAAAGCATCCACATCCTTTTGCTAATGTGGTGAGCAGAACTGTATGTAACATTCCAAATGTGATCGAACCAAAGTTCAATACACCTGTCACATGACCTGCCAAATCTTTTACTCAATATTCCGTCCAGTGAAGGAAAGCATCCTGTATGCTGCCTTGACCACTTTACTGTCCTGCGTTGCCACCTTTAAGGAACAATGGACCTGAATACCCATATCTCTCTGTACGTCAGAGTTCCCCAGGAGTTTTCCATTTAGTTTGTTCTTGAATTGGATCTTCTGATATGCATCACCTCGCATTTGCCCGGATTGATCTCCCCATCTGCCATTTCTCTGCCCATTTCTCTAATCGATCTATGCACTGCTGTATTCTCTGACTGACCGCATCACTATCTGCTACACCACCACTCTCAGTGTCATCTGCAAACGTGCTAACAGGCAACTGATAGCTTCCTCCAAATCATTTATGGATATCACAAACAACAGTGGACCTAGCACGGATCCCCGTGGAACACCACAGGGCACAGGTCTCCATTTTGAGAAATTCATTTTACTGTAATCAATGTGCATATCCAAAAGTTAATTACATGTCCCTGATGGTGCTCTCTCTACCACCAACGCTGATAGTGCATTCCACATACCCACCACTCTCTGTGTAACGTGCCTACCTCTGACATCTCCCATAAACGTTCCTCCAAGTACCTTAAAAATATGCCCCCCTCGTTCTAGCCATTTTCACAATGGGAAAATTCTCGGACCATCCAATCTGTGTATGCCTCTCATCATCTCATACGTCTCTCATCACCTCGTACACCTCTACCAAGTCAGCTCTCATCCTTTTTCATTCCAATGAGAAAGGCCCTGGCTTCCCCAACATTTCTTCATTAGACCTGCCCTCCAATCCAGAAAACATCCTTATAAATTTCTGCACCATCTTCAAAGCTTCCACATCTTTCCCATAATGAGGCGACCAGAACATAACACAATATTCCAAGTGTGGACTAACCAGGGCCGTATGGAGCTCACAGGTCTTAAACTCAATCCTCTTGATAGTTCAAGTTAACACATCACAAGCCTTCTTCCCCCCACTTATCAAATTGTCTGGCATCTTTGAAAGATCTATGGACGCGGACCCCAAGGTTCTTCTGTTTCTCCACACTACGAAGAACCCTGCCTTTAACCAATTAGAGGTTTTCTGCAGAATCATTCAATCTTAGACCCTCTCTTTTCTGTTACCTTCCTCCAGTCCCCACAAAACTCATAAACTGTGAAACGTCTTCCCGTCCCTACAATCCTCCTTAGCTGTGTAACCTCCTTTATTGACGTGAACCCTCAAAACTACCAAAGCTAATTTTAGCCACTTCAATATTATTAATAACTGCAAAATACTCCAATCCTGATATTCCGCCCTAACTCTGTAACCCCCACCATCCTCCATTGCCCTTCTGGGTAACATTGCAGAGGAAGGAAGAGTTGTAGAGTCCAGGTCCTGTTACGGAGGTAGAAAGGGCTGCAGAACCTGGAGGATGGTACAAATGTAGGAAGGGACAGGGATCCTGCAGGAAGTTAGAGGGAGCGGGATTCATATAACCTGCAGGATGGGACCGAGACTGCATTTTGGAACCTGAAGGATATTTTAGTCTGAATGACTCATTTGTCTTTGATTAGACTATTGGCCTGATCTTGATGGCCTAAGTTTGCAGATGTTTACCAGAATTGGCTGTGCACAGCTTAAGATTCCCAGGCTGGGAAATGTGAGTTCAGATGTGAATCTATTTGCCCATTCTGTCTGTGTGCCTGACACTGACCTGGTGCTGCTCTAATAGAAAGTACTCTCCGTGCATCTGGTAACCTCCAGATCGACAGGACTGACCAGAGCTCACCTCATCAAAGCCTTCATTTAGAATGTTCTTTTTTAATTATTATTTTCAAGTGACAGTTTCGTGAGATGCAGGAATTGGGATGATTCCATTTTAAGAGAATGGAACCTTTATCATTGTAGATTGGGAAGCCTTCAAAAATGACATAACGGCTTTCCAGAGACAGTGTAATGTATTCTTGTTAGAGTGGAAAGAAATACTGGTTCGTGTAGGGAATGCTGGATGACGAAAGAACGAAGGTTTAGGTTAAGAAAAAGAAGGAAAAATATGTTAGGTATAGACACGATAAATCAAGTCAATGCTCAGACTATAAGGCAGGAGGAGTATACTTAAGAGGGAAATCAGGAGGGTAAAAATAGGACAGCTTTCACAACTAGTGTTAAGGAGAATCGAAAGGGTTTTTATTAATACATAAACGACAAGAGGATAAGTAGGGAGAAGATCTGCAAGGCAGCCTTTGTGTCCAGCCGGAGGAGATGGGGCGATACTAAATGAGTGTTTTGCATCAATGTTTACTGTGGCGAAGGAAATGGAAGACATAGAATGTAGGGAAATAGATAATGACACCTTGACAAGCGTTTATATTAAAGAGGAACAAGTGCTGGATGTCTTGAAATGCATAAAAGCACATAAATCACCAGGATCTGATCAGGTGTAACTTCTAAGTCTGTGATAAGCGAGGGAAGTGATTGATGGGCCCCTTGCTGAGAAATTTGAATCATCGACCATCGCAGGTGAGGTGCTAGAAGACTGAAGGTTAGCTAACGTGGTGCTACCATTTAAGAAAGGTGGCGAGGGAAAGTTCGCGTACTGTAGACGAGTGAGCGTGACATCAGTAGTGGATAAATTGTTGAAGGATATCCTGCGAGATAGGATTTTCATGCATTTAGAAAGGCAAGGAGTGGCTAGGGGTAGTCAACATGGCTTTGCGTGTGGGGAATCATGTCTCAAGAAATGGATTGTGTTTTTTGAAGAAGTAACAAAAAGGATTGATGAGGGCCAATCATTGTATGTGATCTATATGGACTTCAGTGAGGTGTTTGAAATGGTTCCTCATGGGAGATTGGTTAGCAAGGTTAGAGCTTATGGAATACAGGGAGAACTAGCTGTTTGGAAAAAGAACTGGCTGGAAGATAGAAGACGGAAGGTGGTGGCGGACGGTTGCTTTTCACACTGGAGGCCGATGGTTTGCCACAAAGATCGGTGCAGGTGCCACTACTTTTCATCATTATATAAATGATTTGGACGTGAAAATAAGAGGTACACTTAACAAGTTTGCAGATGACGCCAAAATTTGAGATATAGTGGACAGTGAAGAAGGTTACCTCAGATCACAACAGGTTCTGGATCAGATGTGCAAATGGGCTGAGGAGTGACAGATGGAGTTTAATTTTGATAAATGTGAGGTGCTGCATTTTGGGAAAGCACATCTGAGCAGGACTTGTGCACTTAATGGGAAGGCGCTAGGGAATGATGCTGAACAAAGAGACCTTGGAGTTCATAGCTCCTTGAAATTAGAGTCGCAAGTAAGCGAATAATGAAGAAGGTATTTAGTATGCTTTCCTTTATTCGCTAGAGCATTGAGTACAGGAGTTTGGAGGTCATGTTGCAGTTGTACAGCACACTGGTTATGACACTTTTGGAATATTGCATGCACTTCAGGTCTTCTTCCTATTGGTAAGATGTTGTGAAACTTGAAAGTGTTCAGAAAGGTTTTACAAGGATGTTGTCAGGGTTGGAGGAATTGAGCTATCGGGAGAGGCATGAAATGTCTTGGGCTCTTTTCGCTGGAGCGTCAGAGGCTAAGGTTGACATTCTTGAGGTTTATAAAATCATGAGGGGCATGGATAAGATAAACAGTCAATGTCTTTTCCCTGGGGTGGTGGAGACCAGAGCTGGAGGGCATAGGTTTAGGGTGAGAAATGAAAGATTTAAAAGGGACCTTAGGGGCAACGTTTACACGCAGAGTGTGGTTATACAGGGAATGTACTGCCAGAGGAAGTGGTGGAGGCTGGTGCAATTACAGCATTCAAAAGGCATCTGGATTGGTATATGGACAAAAAGGGTTTAGTGGGATATGGGCCAAGTGCTGGCAGATGGGACGAGATTAGGAAAGGATATCTGGTCGGCGTGGACGAGTTGGACCGAACGGTCTGTTTATGCCCTGTACATCTCTAGGACTCTCTGGGTCTAAATGGTTTCCACTGTTCATTTACAGCCCGCCATTTCACTCTGTTTTCCCTGTTTAACTTGGTCAGTTCTCTCTCAAAATCATGTAATTCGCTTTGTTACTGATGCTCGGGTGTGTTTTGTGGTCACTTTAAAATGTCATAATCTATTTGAAATCCGGTATAATTTCTTGGAGGTTCTCAGTGTGATATTACTCATTCACTCAGCTTCATCACCCAACGGTCGATCTGAGATAGTTACATCCCGAGCTATTTGCACAATGCGTTATTCAAAGAAACACTGACAAAAACATTCAAGGAGGATCTCGGATAATATCACTCTTGCCAATGTGTCTGTCCCAGATTATACAAAGATTGAAGTCTCCACTTTTACTACAATTTCTAATTAATTCCTTTTTAATGCAGGGATGAGCAATGAAACACTGCAAAAACTGTTCTCCTGCTTGTGTTTTGGAGACAGCACCCAGAATTTGCATTCAGGCTGATTCAGCTGCATAATCTGAGGCCAAATGTTTTCTCTGTAATGCCTTGGTTATCCATTAGTGTCAGGGTCCCCATCGTGCTTTTCCATTCTTCCTGAGATGCTGGACGTTTGTTTACTGTTGAATATTTATGTTCCACCTATTTTTCAACCTGTAATCACGTCTGTCTGGTGACTAAATCTCATTTTTCTCTTTGTCACAAGTCTATTACCTTGTAGATTGTAGATTCTTTGTACATTCCAAAAAATATTATATTTTCCTCTTTCCCACAATGTCCGGTCACAAACCGATTCATTGATGTACCGTTTTAGTTAAACTCTGTCCCTTCCTGTTCATTTCTTCTTGTCTTCAGCGATATTCCCATGCTGTTTCGACGCCTCACATTTTCTCCTTGGATTTGGAAAGCTCTTTCCACCTGAACCGTGTCCCTGCATCCTCCATGTCAGCTTAAAGCCCGGTCCATAAACCTTCTGATACGATTGGCCAGGACATTGCTCCTAGCAGGGTTGAATTTAGTGCACTCATGGGATGTTGCTGTCTCAGGCTGGCCAGCATCGCATGCCCATCCCGACCAGCTTTAGAGGTAAGTGGCTTGCCAGATCATTACAGTGAGCATTTTAGTGTGAATCCCATTGCTCTGGGTCTGGATTCATATGTAGGCCAGACTCACAGCCTATAGCAGATTTCGTTACTGAGAGCGTATTAAGCTGTTGGATGGATATCCCTGGTTCCGGCATTAAATTCTGGTTGAAAAGTCTAAATAGAGTAACACGAGGCCATTGCCTGGCCCACTGATTGCTACCTCATCCCTGAGCACTGATCCCAGTGCACCTTCTTCCTGACCGTGGTTTGATCCTGATATCTTCCTGCACTCTGTGATATCACACAATCTCTCTCCATGTGGTGTCTGTCACTGTGAGGGTTTAATTGCTGCCGGTGACTGCACCTTTTGCAGCTACTCCAGATCCTGAGCCAACAGAATTCTCCACTCCAGGGAGACGCAGCAGCACAGGCCAGGGATGGAGACAGTGATTTACCAGGTCTCCTGTAGGTACTCAGCATGCTCCTGATTCAGCAGAATTCCCAATTCCTGTTTCGACCATCACCACATTGAAGGCAGCTGGTCAGCCAGAGAGATGGAGAGAGAGAGAAAGATCTGGAGCCTTCAGTAAATCCTGCAGATCGATAAGATTACTCACAGTGAACAGAGCAGAGTATATTTAAGGCATCGAACTTTGGTCCAGAAGACATGACATAGATACAGTGTTGAAGCACGAACACAGAGCTTGATGGTTCCAGGCTCAATCCCCACCCTTTTGTTTACTTTCATCTCTGCTGTGCTGAGCATTCCTATGTCAATATAGGAAGTTGACAGTTATCAATCCAGGCTTGCGCTGTCTTAGTGAGGATCAATACAACCGAGAGGAAAGCAAGCCTCCCCCAAGGAGATGGCATTAAACCCTAGGAGCTTTCTGTCCTATAATCCCTCCTCACATTGTTTCTTGTCGTGTGATAGAGTCATACAGCAAGGAAATAGGCCTTTCGGTCCAACTCATTTGCGCCAGTGTCTTGAATGCTTGTAATTCCCAGAAAATTTCCTTTATCTATAGCCTCCACCCCTCCCATATTCCCGCTGTATATTTGAAACCTACTCCAATGCTGACGACTCTCCCTGTCTGTAAGTTGCTCTAGTGTTGATAACATGCACAATTTCAATAATCTCATCCTGCACTTAGTACGATAATCCATATTTCTGTAGTCTTGCAGAATACTTACAGTGCCCCCGCCTGGGTAAAATCCTCCAACGTGGATCAAAGTACCTACCTGTGTACCTTCCTCAAGCCCCAGGAGAACATGATATCACTGGAACAGTCTACCGGCCTTATAAGACTCCTGTCTCCTGGGCTACAGCACCACACGACTTCAGTAACCTTCTCCCATTCGAACCGAGCTCCTTATCAGTATAAACACCTCCAGACCATTTTCACACCACAACAGCACTCCACATCTCTGTTTGCTCGTCCACTCCCTACAGTCCTCCCAGCACCTCAAACATTGTCTCTTTGTGTAATTCTGCAAATTGGGGCAGCACGGTGGCTCAGTGATGAGCAATGGTGCCTCACAGCGCCAGGGACCCTGGTTCGATTCCAGTGTTGGGTAACTGTGTGGAGTTTGCATATTCTCCCCGTGTCTGCGTGGGTTGCCTCCGACAGTCCAACGATGTGCAGGTGAGGTGAATCGGCCATTCTAAATTGTCCGTAGTGTTAGGTGCATTGTCAGAGAGAAGTGGGTCTGGGTGGGTTACTCTTTGGAGGGTCGGTGTGGACTTGTTAGACCGAAGTACCTGTTCCCATGCTGTAAGGAATCTAATCTAATCTCTCCCTCTGCATTCCATATTACTCTATCCATAAACAGTCCCAAACCCTTCAAACCTCCGAGTCTCTGTGAACTTCCACAGCTCCAACATTCCTCCTTAACTGTGTAACCATTTCCAGTCCTGAAACACTCTGAAAATGTGGACATACTACAATCCTCCCTATCTGCGTAATCCTCTCAGGTCCCTGCAAAACCCCCGATCTGTGGAACCAAATCCAATGCTTGTGACTCTCCTGATCAGTTTCTACAAGACTTACTATCTATATAACATTCTCTCGTTGCTATCACCAGTCCTGTCAATGTAAGCTCCTCCAGTCTCCCCAGCAGTCTAATCATCGCCATAACCTTCTCCAGCTCTTACACCCCTATCTGTGTAAACGTTGCACTCCCATACAAACATCCCCAAAGCAGAAACCTTCCCCAGTGTCTGCAATGCTCCCTACATGTGTTAGAGTTTCCAGGCTCTTTTGCTGTTCCTGTCTCTGTACGTTCTGACAGATTGTCCAGCTTTCCGGTCCATATAATGTCCAGAACCTCAGCATTCGACATCAGCAAATGTCTTCATTAACTACAGCCTTCCATATCTCTGTTCGTCCCTCAATTCTATACAACTTCATAATCTCTAAAAGCACCATTACATAACATACTCCCTGTCTGCGTAAACTACCCCAATCCTATAGTGAGAAGCCTCTATGTCCATTGGATCACCTGTGGTCCCTTCGGAGCTCCCTGTTTCTTCTCTGATTCCATTGAATACAGCTCGCCTCATGTTATAACTCCTTTAACTCATATGTTACTCCCTATCTCTGTGATATTCTTCAGTTGTTGCAATTATGATTCTTTATCTCCAGAACTTCCAACTCCCCTGATCGATGTAAGGTTATTGATCTCTTGCAGCATGTTTAACACCCGTAGCAGCCTCCAACTCCTCAATTCATCCTGTTGCTGTAACCTTCTCAAATACTACAGCTCACTGCCTTTTTATATCTTCCAGAATATGCAATCCTGTAGACTTCTGCTACCTCCTCCAGAACAGCACGCCACATCTCTGTGTAACTAATGGGAATAATGTATCTTGTCTTCACAGCGCTCACTAGCTCTCTGAACTCCTGCAGTCCTATAATCCTCAGCGTCTCTGGCCCTCCAATCGCTACAATTCTCCCTGACTGCGTGAACTGATCCAGCCCCTTCACCCCTCCCTATCTCACTCACTCCTGCAGCTCCAACTATTGTCCATGTCAGTGTAATTCCAGGCACCAACAATCCTCCCGGTCTCTATAAACTCCCGCAACTCCGAGTACAACCCCAATCTGTGTAATCTCTAGTCCGTCTAAGCCTTCCGTTCTCAATAAACTCCTGTAGCTCCAAATATCACCCAATCTGTCTAATCTCCAGTGCTTACAACCTTCCCTTTCTCTAAAGACTTATTTAGCTCAAACTACCACCAATATCTGTGTAATCTCCAGTCCTGACAACCCTCCCAGTCTCTGTATCTCCTGAAGCTCCAACGACCACCATTGTCTGAGTAATCTCTAGTCCCTCTATTCCTCCTGATCTCTGTAACTCCTTCAGGACTGATAACCCTGTAACTCTCCTTGATATCTTTCAACCTGACAACCTATCTGACCTCTAACCACCTACAGTGATCGCAAACCACCTGAACTCTGTAACATTCTCCAGTCTCTACAACCCAGCTTTTCTATGTTTGCTTCTCTGGAGTCTGTATTCCCTTTATCTCCGGTTACATATCCTTGTTCAAGGAAACACCAAATCTGTAAGAACACAAGAACCTTCGGTGTATCAATAAATTTGCCTCATTTTCTAAATTTTAACGACTGCAAGTTAAACCTCTCCATCTCTTCTCATCAATATCGCTCCATTTTGAAGACCAGCCTGGTGAAGCTTCTCTAGACTCCCTCCAATTCAAAGTCATTTTCCCTCCAGATGGGGGACCAAACATCGTTACAGTATTCCCAACGTGGGGCGAATGGAGCTCTCTATAGTTGTTACAAGCATTCCCTAGTTTTATTCTCCATTCCCTTTGGAATCAATGCGAGCATTCCATTTGCCTTCTCTATGTCCTGCTGGCCCTGTATGCCAACTTTCTGAGATTCATACACAGTGATTCCCAAGTTACTCTGTGATATAGCTTTCTGCAATTGATCTGAAACCAAGAGGTGACAGCAATAATCAGGCAAATGCTGGAATTTATGGGAAACCTTATGCCAGAAATGAGAACTGCACACTTAGAAACCTAGGAAAAAAAGCGCAGTCCTTAAGACCATCATGTACAGGTGCAGAATAAGCCATTCGGACCATCGGGCCTATTGCACTATTTGATTATGGCTGAATTGTTTCTCAACCTCATTCTCTTACTTACTCCCTGTAACCTTTGATCTCCTTACTCATCAAAAAAACTATCTATTTCTGAGTTAGATACATTGAATTACTTAGCATGAACAGCCTCATGATGCAATGAGTTCCACAGATCCATCACCCTCTGGCTGAATAAATTCCTCCACATCTCTACTTTAAAGGGTCGTCCCTTCACTCTGAAGCTGTGCCCTTGGCCCCGAGTCTCTCCTGCTTGTCCTCTTGCCCCCGTCCACTCCATCCAGTCCCCTCAGTATTCTGTAAGTTTGAATGAGATTCTGCCGCCGCCTCTGAAACTTCGAGTGCAGACACAAATACTTCACCTGCTCCTCATATTACACGAATTTCATCCCTGGGTTCTTTCTTGGAAACCTATTTTTCATACCCCTTCACTTTCTTTGTCCAGACTCTTAATGTATAACGTGTGGAGTGTAGTCCCAACGCTGACTCCTGCGGAGCTCCCCTCATCACCAGTTCCCATCGTGAACTTTCTTCACACTCTGTCTTGTGCCAATCAGACAAATCCTCTATCCATGCTCAGCACGTTGTTCTGACAGGGAAATTTTATTTCACACCCACTACTGGATTTATTTTTCTGTCTGCCTGTAAACAGCAGAGTTTCACCATTACCTTCCCATCTGGAATTCCCTGGAGAAGGTGGTGGTGAGCTGCCTTCCTGAACCACTGCAGTCCTTTGGGTGTTGGGACAGACACTGTGCTGGGAGGATGGAGCATGGCCTGGAGGGCACCTTGGAAATGCTGGTGTTCCCGTGCACCTGGAGGTCCTCTCCTTCCAGGGTATAGTTGTTCTGGGTTTTTGAAGGGCTGTTGAAAGTCCCTTCCTGAGTGACCTCAGTGCTACTTGTAGATTGTATTGATTTATTCATGAGCATGAGCTTTGTTGGCTGAGCCAGCATTTATTATTGATTTCGAGTTGTCTCTGAGAAGGTGGTGGTGAGCTGCCTTCCTGAGCCACTGCACCAGCCGTTACAACTGTTGCTATCTGTGTCCCCTCCAGCAGACGCTACAACACTCCTCATGTCTGTAACACAAACAGACAATGCAGCTCTCTCTGAAAATGTGACATACTTCTCTGCTCAGAATTCTTATAGTTCCTCACAAAATCTCACCTCTTTCATTCCCATCTGTGCTAGACCTCTCTAAAGTTTCTTTATTCTTGTTTAAACTTCTGATCACCAAAAATTTCTCCCTTTGTAAATGTGTCACCCATTCACCTTCTGTAACTCCATATAACTGCAATCAATGACACCACATGTTCCCTAAATCTCTATAATTACAATGTAGAGCAGGTCTGTATGCAGGAATGGATAGAGATAGAGGAAGCTGATGTGCTGAAAATTTTGTCAAACATTAAGATTGGCAAGTCGCCAAGCCTGGACCAGATTTGTCCTCGGCTGCTTTGGGAAATGAGAAATGCAATTGCTTCTCCACTTGCGAAGAACGTTGCATCCTCGCTCTCCACTGGAGTCGTACCTGAGGACTGGAGGGAGGCAAATGTAATTCTTCTCTTCAAGAAAGGAAATAGGGAAATCCCTGGCAATTACAGACCAGAAAGTCTCACGTCTGAGTCTGCAAGGTGTTAGAAAGGAGTCTGAGGGATAGGACTTATGACCATCTGGAAGAGCATGACTTGATTAAATGTAGTCAACACGGCTTTGTGAGGGGCAGGTCATGCCTCACAAAACTTCTCGATTTCTTTGAGGATGTGACTAGTTATGTTGATGAGGGTCGAGCTGTGGATGTGTTGTATATGGACTTCAGTAAGGCATTTGATAAGGTTCTCCATGGTAGGCTCATTTAGAAGGTCAGGAGGAATGGGAAACAGGGGAACCTAGCTGTCTGGATGCAGAATTGGCTGGCCAATAGAAGTCAGCGAGTGGTAGTAGAAGAAAAATATTCTGCCTGGATGTCAGTGGTGAGTGGTGTTCCACAGGGCTCTGTCCTTGGGCCTCTACTGTTTTTAATTTTTATTAATGACTTGGATGAGGGGACTGATGGATGGGTCAGCAAGTTTGTAGACGACACAAAGGTTGGAGGTGTCGTTTACAGTATAGAGGGCTGTTGTAGGCTGCATTAGGACATTGACAGAATGCAGAGATGGGCTGAGATGTGTGGCAGATGGAGATCAACCTGGATAATTGCGAGGTGATGCATTTTGCAAGGTCGAATTTGAAAGCTGAGTACAGGATTAAGGATAGGATTCTTGGCAGTGTGGAGGAACAGGAGGATATTGATGTGCAGATACATAGATCCCTTAAAATGGCCACCCAAGTGGACAGTGTTGTTAAGAAAGCATATGGTGTTTTGGCTTTCATTAACGGGGGATTGAGTTTAAGAGTCGTGAGATCGTTTTGCAGCTCTACAAAACTTTGGTAAGACCGCATTTGGAATACTGCGTCCAGTTCTGGTCACCCTATTATAGGAGAGATGTGGATGCTTTGGAGCGGGTTCAGAGGAGGTTTACCAGGATGCTGCCTGGACTGAAGGGCTTATCTTATGAAGAGAGGTTGACTGAGCTCAGACTTGTTTCATTGGAGAAGAGGAGGAGAGGGGACCGAATTGAGGTATACAAGACGATGAGAGGCATAGATAGAGTTGATAGCCAGAGACTATTTCCCAGGGCAGAAATGGCTAACACGAGAGGTCATAGCTTTAAGCTGGTTGGAGGAAAGTATTGAGGGGATGTCAGAGGCGGGTTCTTTGCACAGAGAGTTGTGAGAGCATGGAATGCGTTGCCAGTAGCGGTTGTGGATGCAAGGTCATTGGGGACATTTAAGAAACTGCTGGACATGCATATGGTCACACAAATTTGAGGGTGCATGCATGAGGCACTTGGCACAACATCGTGGGCTGAAGGGCCTGTTCTGTGCTGTACTGTTCCATGTTCTATGTTCTACAATGGTTGCGTGTGCTAAACTGACACGTTTCTTCCTTCTCATCCATCTCAGGACTTCCAGCCCCACAATCACACTCTTTGGAATGCTCCCATTCCCTGCACGTCTTCATGTCCTGAGGGTCCTTGAACACTACCAGAGCTCCAAAAGTTTATATTCCCCCCCAGTTACTGCAACTTGTAACTCTGTAATATCCAACAGTCTGCAGTACAATACAACACTTGCTGGCTCTCAATTTGCATTTGTTGAAGTCTACACATCTGTGTAAGCAGCTCAGAAAAAGCCCTTTAGACTCTACAAAGCTCCGTCATGAACAAGCCACAATCTCTCTATTTCCTTTGCCTTCTTCAGTGTCTGCAATTCTTGCTGTTCTTACAGCCAACTTCTTTCATTGCTGCAGATTGACCTGGCACCTAGATAACCTGTTCCATCCCTCATAGCTCTTTCAATCATTGTAACACCCCCTGCGTTATCTAATCCTCTTTTATCTCCACTGTCTTCCTGGCACAATGGTGATCCTGTGAGTGAGCAGGGCGGAAGGGATGTTATAAATCTCAGCTGAGGCTTGAGGCCTACCATTACCTGGGAGTAACAAGGGGAAATAACCTGAGAATAAACAGCACAGAGCGGGAGAATATACATCAGCAGCAGCGATCGAGGCCTACTCGTACCTGGGAGTCACAGAGACTGTGCCCTGTGAAGGAGCAGAGTGGAGTGGGAGCTGGAGGATTACACGTACCTGGGAGTCACAGAGACTGTGCCCCTGTGAGGGAGCAGAGTGGAGTGGGAGCTGGAGGATTACACGTACCTGGGAGTCACAGAGACTGTGCCCCTGTGAGGGAGCAGAGTGGAGTGGGAGCTGGAGGATTACACGTACCTGGGAGTCTCAGAGACTGTGCCCCTGTGAGGGAGCAGAGTGGAGTGGGAGCTGGAGGATTACACGTACCTGGGAGTCACAGAGACTGTGCCCCTGTGAGGGAGCAGAGTGGAGTGGGAGCTGGAAGATTACACGTACCTGGGAGTCACAGAGACGGTGACCCTGTGAGGGAGCAGAGTGGAATGGGAACTGGAAGAGTACATGTCCCTGGGTGTTACAGAGACGGTTACACTGTGAGGGAGCAGAGTGCAGTAGGAGCTGGAGGATTACACGTACCTGGGAGTCACAGAGACGGTGACCCTGTGAGGGAGCAGAGTGGAATGGGAGCTGGAGGATTACACGTACCTGGGAGTCACAGAGACGGTGACCCTGAGAGGGAGCAGAGTGGAATGGGAGCTGGAGGATTACACGTACCTGGGAATGGTGGATTAGGCAATTGAAGAGAAACATCCAGGTAATACAGGAATAGCTTGATCTGTCCCTCCCATTTCAGTTTCTCAGTTTGGAAGCTGATGAAGTTGGGGCCTGCTCAGGGGAGGGCAGTCAGAGCCATGCCTGTGGTACCACAAGCAGCCTGGCTGTACATGAGGGGAGGGAGAAGGAAGGTGGAGCAATAGGCCCAGGGGAGTCAGGAAAGTGAAGAAGGTGTCAGCGTGTGTGTAATTCCAGGGTAGTGGGATTAAAATGTTATGGTGTCAGCAGGACATTCGTCTGGGGGACAGTGAGTAGACAAAGGTCATGTCCATGTTGGTAGAATGACCTGGGTAGGAAGGGTGAAGTGGTCTGGGAATCAGAATTTTGGGAGCTCGGTGGATGGTTAGCAAGTGGGACCTCAAATGTTGCAATCCTTGGAATACTCCCAGTGCTGTGTAAAAGTGATAACAGGGATTCTGAGTTTTAGGTAGATGAGAGTGTGACTGGAATGATGGTGCATCAGGAAGGGCTTCAGTTTCCTGGGACATTGGTACTGGTTCTGCGGAAGGCAGCAACGGTACGAGCTGGATGGGCTAATGTGACAGAGCTGGGACTGAATTTCTTACGGGGTTTTTGGGAGGAATTGAAAATAACTTGGTGTGTGCTGAGGATCCAAAAAGGAATAGTAGAGGAGTCGATCACGATTCTCAAAATAAGGAGAAGCAATTGGTACTAATTTACAACAGGCTGATCAGAGGAAGATGGAGTGAGAAAGAAAGCCTTAATCTGAGGTACACTGCACGGACATGAGTTTGGGGAGTTACAGATACAGATTAGTGTATGGAAATCTGATGTACTGATCACAGAGAGCTGGCTCAAGAATGTCAGTGCTGGGTGTTAAATATTGCTGGGTATAAAGGATTCCAAAATTATCGAAGTGAAGGGAAAGGATCAAGATAGAAGTATTTGTTTAGATTAGTGTTCGTTAAGGAATCCAAGTGAAAGAGGATCCGTCCAAGGACAGAATGAGTTTGGCTGGAGCAACAGAACAAAAAGTGTACAATTACACTGTGAGGTACAGTCTGTCGGCCGTCAACCATTGGAAGGGGAGGAGTGAATAAATATGCAGGGTCATTTGAGAGCGATGACAATACTACAGATTAGTTATACTGAGAAACTTAATTTATCCAGATATTGACTGGGTGACTGGTGGTGCAGGGTCATGAGGGGCTAGTATCCCTGGATTACATGGAGGAAAGCTCACTTCAGGAATATGTGTCCAGCCCAAGAGAGGATGTACTGTTGGACCTGGTCCTTGAGAAAGAGGTGGGGCAAGTGGATCCAGTTTTGGGAACGTTTTGGTGAGCAGCGATCAATTTATTGTAACATTCAGGATGATGATGTAGAATGATATGCAATAATTGAAAGTAAGAAACATTAGTTGACTGAGAGCGACTTTCGTAGGGGAAATAATAAAGCTGGGAACTATTCAGCGAGGTCAGTGAAATGGCAGCTTTAAATTGAGTGAACCAGGTCCAATGGAGCTGGGATTATGGATATGTGGCTGCAGTGTGACCATGACTGGGTACTGGATAATCAAAGGTTTTCCCTATTTCTACAGGAAGAATAAATAGGCCAACGCAGTGAAGTAGGATTGTGTATAAAGGATAGGATCAGTATTATTTTGATGTTAATCAATTTACATACTGCTCCTCCCTGCCCTCTCCCCTCATCCCTGCGTATTGATCCTATTAGATATTTGTAACATTTGAAAACTTCAGAAAATTGCAGTATAGAGGAGATCACTCTGTCCACTGTCTGCATTTGACAAGATGTAATGTTATTTTTGGAGACCTAGTTCTGACTCCCCGGATACTATAGGACTTCAGGTGCAGATTCCGACACCTTTTTAAAATGGTTTGAGAATTTCTTCATCTACTCCGCTTCCATACGTGACTCCCAGGTCAATACCATACTCTGGGCGAAGTAACAGCTTTCCTCACCACTTCACTAATGTTTCATACAATTATATTAAATATTCACCGCTGGTAACAATAAGAGCAAGATGTTGTCTCCCTTTCTATCCAGGCTCCTGACAATATGTGCACGCCAATAGAATCTCCTCTCAGTATCCTCCATTCCAATATTTCCCCAAAACTGCACTTCCACTGTCACAGGGTGAAGAATTTCCTCTGTACCTTCTCCAGTACAATTCCATCCTTCCATGTGATGGGGTGACCAGAAATGCACACAGTCCCCAAGCTGTGACTGAACTCATTAGTTATATAGTTGCTGCATAAAATTCCTGCTCTGAAATTCTGCATTTTGACTGATGGAGGATATAATGCCATTTGCTACATTAATGAGATTATTGATGTTTCCATCTTCCTTCACTTATATGCCCCCACTGACCATACTCATATTTATTGTCCATTCCTCTCTATTGTTGATGTCCGTAAATGCCTTGCCTTGCACTTCTGGGTGTTTTTGCCCCATTCATCTGGACCCCATAGTTTCTGTTTTTAAACAGTCTGCCGTCGGATTTCTCGTCAAATCCAAGTAACTCACATGCACTTAAAAGTTACTGCCTCAAACCGACACAGTCAGATTAATTGCTCATGATCTTCCTTGAACAAATCCAGACCGACTGGCCTGGAGTCTCTGGGACTTCCTCAGTGAAGGTTTATTCACTGACTCAGTGTTCCAGCCTCGACCAATTCAGTCAGCGCCTTGCTCCACATTAAACACAGCTGCGGTGTTAGCCATTCTCCAGGCCTCCGACACCATCCCTGCATCAAGTGAGGATTGGGTAATGTATGTAACTATAAGGCAGCGGATTTTCCCCGGTTCCTTTTAACAGTCTGGAACATTGTGTTGCCCCTTTTTAAGGATTTGAATTTCCTGTTTAATTCTCCGCTCCAAGCTCTTTACTCCCAATATTTCACACTGCATCCCTATTTTGAATCAGACAGACAGAGGCCTAAACCTTCTTCTTATTTGGTCAAGTCTTATTTTAGTCGAGTTTCACGGAGGGTTTCTCTCCACAAGGTGAATTGCATTTTCTCATGAAACCATCCCCAAGCTGCCTCATTAACCAACCTCCCTGCCCACGTGGTCTTCCTCTCATGTGATTCTAACGCGATGATTTTCCCCTTGGTCATAACAACTGCCAGCTGCCTGGATATTCCAGAATGCACCGACCTCCCTGTTACAGGTGACATCTTTAAAAAGTCATTACACTCTTAGATTGTCAATCGAAAACTTCCCTGGACGTGGCAGTGGTGGTAAAACTGGGGCTCCACTTTGTGCACAAGCCTGTGAGGTCCTGGTGGATGACATAGTGCAGGAGAGGGACATTATCTTCCTCCAGGACTGGCAGGGGGGACCATGACACCAGATCCTGCCAGCTTGGTCCGAGGGGGACCCCTGGGTCAATGACGTACCAGCCGTCTGGGTGAATGCCCAGCAGTGTAGGAAGGAGGTTAGTGACCTTCTCCACTCAACCAGGGTAAGTGCCACCATCTGACGTGTGTGAACTCACCCTTACTCTTTGTGTTACTGCACCCACCTCCCACCAAGTCTCATGTTCCCCCACTCTCACTGAATGCACCTTCTCTTGGTCTCTCTCTAAACTCTTCTCCATCCATCTCCCCAACTCTCCCCAATTCTCCATGTGCTGCCTACTCACTCACTCAGGATACCTTGCCACTTTCCCCCAGCTGTACCAGCACTAACAGCTGTATCAACCCCTTCTATTTCCCTAATCTTTCTTGGTAATTTCCACATTTCAGAAGGAACCATCCAGAAATAGGGCAGAAAGTGCCAAGCGAGATAGGAGACTCCCAGCATTCAGCTCCTCAACCCTCCTCACAGTGGAAGGAAACTGATCCTAACAACCACGAGAGACAGACTGACCGTATCCAAGCTCCCGGACTGGATCTGAGACTTCCCTTGACTCACTGTGCTGGGCACCGTGACTGGTTGTGGACAATGATACCAAGCTTCCTGGGTTTGTGTCTGCGCTAAACACCAAGACAACACAGCAGGTGCGTGAGCCTTGTAGCTCTGGCTGAGGAGTAGCACTGCTAAAGGTGGGGTAAGGTAAGGCAATAATTCTGTGAGCATTCAAGTCAGCTCAAAGTGAATGTGTACAAACACGGAGTGAGCAGCCCGGAGGGGCAGTCCATGAGCTGGGTGTGTGTCCTTCAGCACAGTGTCTTGCAACTGAATTGAGTGCGTACAAACACGGAGTGAGCAGCCCAGAGGGACAGTCCATGAGCTGGGTGGGAGCCCCTGAGCACAGTCTCCTTGCAGCAGCATTAAGTGTGTACAAACACGGAGTGAGCAGCCCTGAGGGACAGCCCATGTGCTGTGTGTGTGTCCGTGAGCACTGTATCCTTGCAGCAGTATTGAGTGTGTACAAACACTGAGTGAGCAGCCCAGAGGGACAAACCATGCGCTGGATGTGTGTCCGTGAGCACAGTGACCTTGCAGCAGCACTGACTATGTACAAACACAAAGTGAGCAGCCCACAGGGACAGGCCATGAGCTGTGTGTGTCCCTGAGCACAGTGTCCTTGCAGCAGCATTGCAATGAGAGCTGTCAGTGCACACTGAGCTGCAGCATTGAAGTACAGAAGCATGCTGTTGGTGGGTCGGAGATGTGCTGGGATGGCTGACATGTATCAGATGCCAACTTTGGAGGATGTGTAGTACATGTTGCGTCAGTCTGTGCAGTGTCCACCGAGAGGCTGTTGTCCAAGACAGAAGGACACAGGAGCGAGGGTCATGATGGCGTCACCAGGTACTAGCTCTAACATTCATGTCAAATTCTCCATATTGAGTTTCCCCACAGTGGGAAGGAGGACAGGAACTGCATATTAATGAGGAGAGATGTGCACGAATGTGGCTACTGAACACCAGGACTTATTGCATCAGCAATTGGCCACTATCTTGCTGAAATTTTGTCTTGAACTGTACAGCACAGGAACAGGCCCTTCGGCCCACCAAGTTGCACTGATACTTGATGCATTTAGAAGTTATAAAATTTTGTATATCGTGATATTCCCTGCCAACTCATGTACATGTCAAGATACCATCACGGCTATTGTATCTTCTTCTAGCGCCTCCTCTATGAGTGGACAGAGAAAAAAAATACTTGCATCTCATATCTCCCTTAAACTTTCCCCCATTTACCTAAAACTTACAAGTAGATTAGATTATTTACAGTGTGGAACCAGGCCCTTCGGCCCAACAAGTCCACACCGAAGCACAACCCACCTATTCCCCTATATTTACCCCTTTACCTAATACTACGGGAAGATTTAGCATGGCTAATTCACCCGACCTGCACCTCTCTGGGCTGTGGGAAGAAACTGGAGCACCCGGAGGGGACCCACACAGACACGAGATAATGTGTAAACAGTTCGCCTGAGTCGGGAATTGAGCCCGGGTTTTTGGTGCTGTGAGGCAGCAGTGCTAAACACTGTGCCACCGTGCCGCCCACTCGCACCTACCATTTCTACTCTGGGGGAAAAAAGGTTCTATTCTATGCAGACCTCTCATAATTTTGTAAACCTGTAACAGGTTCTACTTATGTCTAATATCCTCCAAAGCAGACAACATCCAAGTAAACGTTTTTCATACCCTCTCCAATACCTCGACATCCTTTTGCTTATCTGGTAATCAGTCATGCACACAATATTCTAAATGATCCTGAAATATAGTTCTGTCCAGCTGCAACATGACATGACAATGTTTCCCTGTGTTGCCACTTTCAGGGAACTAAGGACCTGTATGCCAAGATCCATTCAATGTCGAAGCTACTTCGAGGTCTTTCATTTATTGTATATTTCTCTCCTGCAGCAGACTTCCTCAAAGGTATCAATTCGCAATTGCCCATTTTAAATGACATCTGCTTTTTCTTCATCCAAGTCTCCAGCCCACGTATATACTGTTGCATCATCTGCCAATCACCCTGACAACCCGCAGCTCCCCCTCCCCCCCACCCAATCTATTCACGCATATCCAGACAGAATAAAAAAAACACCCTTCCACCACTACTGACTGCAATGGCCAAGCAGTTCTCTGACTATGTTACTGACTGACTGCTGATCCTATTTCACATCACCTTCTATATGAGCCTGCTGTAAGGAACCATATCAAAGGCCTTGCAGTGGTCCAGATGGCCAACGCCAACCACATGTCCTCATCAACACTTCTGCCACTTTCTCAAAATATTCAATCATGTTTATGAGACACAATTTTCCCCAAGCAATGTCATGTTGCCCATAGTGAATAAGTCCATACTCTTCCAAATATGAGTCAGTCCTATCACTAAGAATATCCAATATTTTCCCTACAGGCTCACCGAGCTGAAATTTGTGGAATTATCCGTGTTGGCCTTCTTCAACCAAGGAGAAATATTGGCTATTTTTCAGTTCTCTGGAACCTCTACTGTCACTGAAGTGCAAACAAAGTGTGTGCACAAGGTCTCAGCAGTTTACTCCCTCGATCCCCTCAGTATTCTGGACTAATCCCATCATATCCCAGAGACTTGTCAACCTTCATATTTTTCATAACACCCAACACAGCCTCCATCTTAAATATCAAAATGACACAGGATATCAGCATATCCATCTCTTGACTCACCATCCACCATGTCCACCTCCTTTGTGAATACCAAAACAAAGTATTTATTAAGGACTTCACCCCCTTCCTCCAGCTCCACGCATTGATTCCCTCCTTTGTCCTTGATCAGCGCACTCTTCCCTTGGCTACTCTGTTCCTCCTGATAAACTGCTTTGGTATTTTCCTTAATCCTGTCTTATAAAGACAGTTCATCGTGCTTTTTCTTTCTTTCCGTTTTTCCCGTCTTTTATCATGTTTTTCGAGGCTTCTGTGTGCCTTCAATTCCCAAACTCTTAGATGTGCTTCTTTTTTTTCTTTTTGACTGAACTGACAATTTATCTTGTCATTAAACTTTCCCAAATCTTGTCATACTTACCACCCTGTCTCCATGACCAGATCTCACATCCCTGAATATAGTAACATCGAGAAGGGTCTGATGGGCTTCTCAGACAATTCTCCCAGATTCATCACAATAGCCCACATTGTTGAGGTCCTTTCAGCTTTAATTGAAACTCAGAACCATATACAAACCTTCGACAATTTCTATTGCTTGCCTTTTATATTCCTTATTTTACTTTTCCTTCTCTGATCTGAAAAGAAATCTGCTAAAGATGACTTGATATTTCTTGACAGCATCATTTCACAAACACTATTTGCTTTCTAACTTCATTTTGAATCTCACACCTCCACATTCCACACTCCTCTCGGCATTCTGTAGTATTACGTTCCCGTTGTGTGATATAAGGTTTCCTGTTCTGTCTTTGTATTCCTAGATTTCAAGGGAGCTCTGGATTTAGTAGCCTTACCCTTTTCACTTTATGAGAACACATTTTCTTGAAACCACTTTAATCTCCTCTCAGAATACCTGCCACTGCTCTGATTCTGATTTATCTTCTCGTTCTTTGTTTCTCTTTACTTGAAGAAATAAAGTTAGACCGTGTCTTCTTAGTCTAGCTTTGTCCTTTACAATATTTATGTTAAAATCAAATGAATTATGATCACCATCCCCTAAATATTGTCCTTTTCTTTCCAGATGGCAGTGGTCATGACTGCGAATGGTGCTAACTGAGGAAATGTCATGGTACTCATACCTGTTGCTGAGTGTCGGTGGTGGAGGGAGGGAGTCGTTGTGGATGGGGACCATTTATTTCGGCTACTCGGTCTTTAATCGTGTCAAACTCTCTGAGTACTTCTGGAGTTGCACTTATCAAACAAGTGGAGATTATTCGATCATATTCCTGACTTGAACCTTGGAGATTTTGGACAGGCTTTAGCAAGGCAGGAGAAAAGTTACTTGCTGCAAGATTCCTAACTTCTGATCTGATATTCCCACGAAGCAGGGAAATGGTATTGTATTAATCTGAGAATGTTAATGCCAATAGATTCAGCAATGATACTGTCTTTGAATGTTGAATAGCGATGATGAGATGGTTTACGATGGCCATTGTCTGACACTTGTGTGGCACAGATGTTACTTGTCACTTGTCATTCCCAACGCCTGGTTGCTGTCCATGTCTCGCTGCATTTGGACTTATTTTTGTGATCTGAGGCGTTGGGAATTGCAAACTCACGAGCCATCCTCATCACATCTGACTGTATGAATGAGTGAGATTGCAGATAGCTGGTTTTCCAAAGTCCCTGCTGCCTTTGTTCTTCTAGATGACAGTGAGTTTTGAAGGTACTGTCCAATAAGCCTTGGAGCAGTGAGTCTTGTAGATTGTATACACTGTTATTGCTGCACATAAGTGGGAGGTGGATGGATGGTCGTAAAAGTGATAGTTATTCAATTGACTGAAATTTGACCTTGGTTATTCTTGCAATGTAATGTATCATAGGTTTTGGGGAGTTAGTAGGTGAATTCCTAACATCTGATCTGCACTTAAAGGCAGTGTTCTTAATATGGCACGCCCAGGGCAACTCCTGGTCAATTATAGCAGCCACGATGCTGATAGACACCGTGTTGGGGACTCAGTGATGGGAATTCAGTGATGGGAATGCTATTGAAAATCAAAGAATGATGTTTGATGCGTTAGTGATATATTTGTCTAATGTTTGAGTTTCGTGAACATTACTTGCTGTTTATCAGGCAAAACCCGGATGTTTTCCAGGTCTTGTTGCATTTCGGCGTGTTGTTCATGTTGTTGCTGTTTCAGCAATTGTGTAATCAATGCCCATTCCCACGTCTGATCTTATGAAGGAGAGAGGATCATTGCAGCAACTGGAAATGGTTGAGCCTCAGACACCCACTTTCCAGAGGAATGGCTGCAGAGCTTTCCTGGCGTTCCAGTTACTCACACTGACAACAGGCATTATTATTTATGGGAATAATTCCCACCAGGAGAGTACTTGCCCCAGATTCTGATTAACTATAGTTGTACTCGGGCTAATATTGTCACACCCCGTTAAATGGTGACTCGATGTTAAAAGTAATTACTCTCACTGCCCCTTTGGAGTTCCCCTCTTTTAAACTGAGCTTGCAACGGGTTCAGGATCTGAGTGAGCCTGACGGGTCACTAACTGAATGACACTGAGCAGATTATTGCTGATCGATCCCATTATTGCTAACACCTTCCATCAGATTTCCACGGTGGACCATACACCGATGGGTCAGTGATTGGCTGCAATGCAAGGGCCCTGCTTCACAGGACACACTCGGGCAGTTTATCACATTGTTGGTAGGTGTAAATTTTCTTGCTGGAATGGAACAGCTTGGCTAGAGATGTGTCAATCTCTGGAGTTAAATCACAGTTTACAGTCTCTCCAGCCATTTTTTGACATTGTGTGGAGAGAATCGAATTGTCTGAAGATTGGGGTCAGTGATGCTGGGGCCTACTGAAGGAGGCTGAAATGGATCATCTGCTCAGCCCGCATTGCTGAAAGTTGTTGCAAATGCAGCAGCTTCATTTTTTTTCCTGATGCACTATGCTTCCCAATGATTTGGGATTTCATTGTTGGAGAGCAGCAGCCTCCTCCTCCAGTGGTCTCTTTCATTGTCCACTATCTTTTATGACTACATGTGGCAGGACTGCAGGGATAGATCTGAACCATTGATAGTGGGATTAATGAGATCTGGCCATCACTTGCTGCTTGTGATGTCGGAATACAAGTTGTCCCATTTTGCAGCTGAAGGCAGTAATAGTTTCTCCAGGTTGTCCCTCATTTCTAGGACTGATTGGTGCTGCTACCAGCATGTCCTTCTGCACTCATCACTGACCCAGGGTTGTTCATTGGCTTAATAGTTACTGTACGGTGGGAGGCATGTTGGGCCGTTTTGGTTACTAAAGAGTTGGGCGGTGAAGGACACTGTACAGAGGGAGGTATGTTGGGCCGAGATGGTTACTGTACAATGGGAGGTATGTTGGGCCGAGATGGTTACTGTACAGTAGGAGGTATGTCGGTCCAGAAAGTTGCAGACTCTGAGTTCTACAGAGTATGATTCTGCTGCTGCCAATGGCCCATTGCACCTCATGGATGCATCATCTTTAGTTGCTCAATCTGTTTAAAGTCTATCCCATTCAGTACTCAAGGGGTTACATATCATGGTGAGGATGGTATGCAAAATGTGAAGATAGCCCTTGCTCCCCATAAGGACTGTGCAGTGACCATTCTTACCGATAAATAAAATGGCGAGGTCTATAAGCAGTAGGCAGATCTGTGACAGTGTTGTCAATTATATGTTTCCCTTTTGTTGATTCCCTTATAACCTGCCGCAGAGCAGTCTAGCAGCCACAGGATCCAGCATCAATGATGAGCACTATGATTAGATTAGATTACCTACAGTGTGGGACCAGGCCATTTGGCCCAACCAGTCCACACCGATCGTCCAAAGAACAACACACACCCCTCTGACTAATGCACCTAACAATATCGGCAGTTTATCATGGCTGATTCACCTGAGCTGCACATCTTTGGACTGTGGGAGAAAATCCACGCAGACACCGGGAGAATATGCAAACTCCACACAGGCAGTTTTCCGAGGCTGGAATCAAACCTGGGACTCAGGTTGTATAAAGCAACAGTGCTAACCACTGAGCCACCATGCCACCCTATATTGACTATATATCAAGGACGTGTCCCCCTTTTCCTGCCTGTGTCCTGTCAGTGGGACAGACCCAACAGGAGAGGGTGCTGATGTTACCTGGGACATAGTCCTGTTCACAGAATCCTGCTTTACAGACAACATCTGACTGTTGCATGATTAGTCTGTGGGAAATGTACAACAGGTCACTTTTACATTTTCTATAATGAAGAGTTAATATCACTTTATTTCTTACATATTTAAAAATAAACCAAACATCATTGTTTTTTTTTTCAGTTGAAAATAGTTGAAGTGAACAATAATTGAATTACCAGAGCGCACACTTAACTAATACACAATTCAGTGACTGGAGTGAACAGCTGATTGATGTTCAGATGAATGAACACACCATCTTGCAGGCAGCAAAGCTGTTGAAAATGACTTTGAGGAAAAGCCTGAATTCAGACACAGTGTTACTGGCCCTCACCACGACCTCCAAAACACTGGCCATCTTCATACTCTGTCCAGAGAGCTTCCAAAATTGAGCAGGAAAGTTACTCACACAATCCCTCACAATAGACTGGTTAGAGACATAGCTGAACTACAGGGAGATATATGTGGGGCAGACTGGTCAATGGAATAGGACATGGCGCTGGTCCAGACGCAGTGCAATATTTATAACAATGACCTGTAAACAGCCATGTCTTGCAAGTATATCGCTTCTGTGTGCCATCTAAACTCTGTAATTCTGCACCTTGCACTCGATCCTGAATGAAGGTGTTATAATGGTGGTGGACTCCCGTAGCACATGACATCTTACGTTGAATCCCTCATAAGCTATATCCAGTGTATGTTAACTCCCCAATGTCAGAATCCAAACAAAAGAGTAGAGCTCCATTGATGACCGACATCATCCCAGCCCAACGTCCTTGTGTGTGACTTGAACTGGAAATTTCTGTGTAAATATTTGTAGCATTGTTCTAACCAAAAACAGCAAAGTCTCTCTGCTAAGGTTTCGATAGCCTTTCATAATATCAACTTTTAGAGTTTCCAATAAGCATTATATCCCCTTTATTCAGTTCACCTTTATAACAACAATATGATTAAAACAATGCACAACTCACAGTAAGAAGCATTGAAATGATGAGTCTCATTCCCACACCCAAGACCACATTATTATTAAGCACAAGGACTTTGAAAATATACAATTATTTTCCCATGTATTAATATTACAAACTAATATTCAACTCTCCTGCTCCTCAGATGCTACCTGAACGGCTGTGCTTTTTCAGAACCACACTTTTTGACTCTGATCTCCAGCTCTGCAGTCCTCACTTTCTCCCAGCTAATACTCACTCATAATCATTTTCGTGGCACCAATATCACTTTTGTTTAAACATGCTACAGTCAGATATGAGTACATTTTGAATTGCTCCTATCAATCTGAAAGCTTAGGAATGTTGGGTGTGAATGTCAATTCTGTGTAACGCTCGGTATGTTGGCCTGCCTCTAAAGACAGGTTATGCCTTCAGCAGTACACAACAAGCAAGTTACGAACTGAACCCAAGCAACCTGAGCTCACAAAACCTAAAGCACAGTGTCCATCATTGGGCATGTTCGGACAATATTTTACATTTTAATTTATTCATAGAATATGATTGGGCCAGTATTTACTGTCTGTCTCTTGTTGCCCTTGAGAAGGTAGGGGTGAGCTGATGCACTGAACCACTGGAGTCCATGTGTTGTAGTTAGTCGTACAATATCATTCGGAAGGGACCTTGAAATAGTGACACTGAAGGAACAGCAATAAACTTCCCAAGCAGGATGGTGGATGGCTTGGAACGGAACATGAACATGGTGGTGAACCCATGTATCTGCTTCCCTTGATCTTCTTGATGATCATGGTTTCAGAGTTATGGTTGTAAGGAGCCTTGGTAAATTTCTGCAGCGTACCGTGTAGTTCGCAGGCATTGCTGCTACTGAGTGTCAGTGGATGAGGGGTGAAGCTGCCCTCACCCAGGCAAATGGTGGTATTTCATCACACACACATTAAATATGTGTCCTATCAATGGGGGACAGGGTTTCAGCGTTAATGAGGTGAGATATTTCTGCAGGATTCCTAGCCCCTGACATATTCTTGTAGCCAATAAATTTATATACGGCAGAAGCTCATCATCAGGAAGGCATTGGTGCATTCCCTTTTTTATCTTTCCGTGATTCACGGGATGTTGGGAACTGTACTTGCTCAGGAAGACAGCAGTGTATGCAGCACTGAAATGGAAAGCAGTCAATCAGTTGGTTAGATAGGGTGCAGAAAAGTTGAACGTAAGAAGAGACTGGTTGAAGTGCAAACATAAGGAAAGATAAATCCGCTGGGCCAGATGGAGTTTCCCTAGGTTACACCAGGAAGTGACGGGAGAGGTTCGTGTACTTTTGGCAATGATATTTGCGTCCTCACCGTCCACTGGAGTAGTGCCAGATGACTGGAGGTTGGAAAATGTTATTCCCTTTTTCAGGAACGGTAATAGGAATAACCCTGAGAATGACAGAACAGTCAGTCTTACATTAGTGTGGGCAAAGTATTGGAGCTGATTCTGAGGGACAGGATATACAATTACTTAGAAATCCATAGCTTGATTGGAGATAGTCGGCATGGCTTTGTGGGGAGCAATTAATCCCTCACAAACCTTACTGAATTCTTTGAAGATGTGACAAAAACACGTTGACGAAGATAGGTTAGTAGATGTTGTGAACTAGAATGTTAGCAAGGCGTTTGTTAAGGTTCCCCATTGTAGGCTCATTCATAAGGTAAGGAGGCATGGGAAGCAAGAAAATGTGCAAGTCTGGATATGGACTTGGCTGGCCCATAGAAGACAAAGGGTGGAAGCAGATGGAAAGTATTCAGCCTGGAGCTCAGTGACAAGTTGTGTTCCACAGTGATCGGCTCTGGGACTTGTGCTCTTTGTTATTCTTTAAAAGAATTTGATGAGGAAGTGGAATGGTGGGTGAGTAATTTTGCCGATGACACTAAGGTCTGTGGAGTTGTGAATAGTGTGGAGGACTGTTGAAGGTTGCAACAGGACATTGACAGGTGCAGAGCTGGGCCGAGAAGTGGCAGATAGAGTTCAACCTTAAAAAGTGTGAAACAATGGATTTTGGAACGTTGCATTTGCATACTGAATACAAGGTTAGAGGCAGAATACTTTGCAATGTGGAGGAGCAGACCTTAGATCCCTCAAAGTTGCCATCCACGTTGTTGGCTTTCATTAGCAGGGGGATTGTATTCAAGACGACGAGGTTAATACTTAGTCTATAAAGCTGTAGTTCCACCACACTTGGAATATTGTGTTCAGTTCTGGTGACCTCATTATAGAAAACACGTCGAAGCCTCAGAGAGTGTGCAGAGGATATTTACCAGGATGCTACATGGACTGGAGGATATGTCTTAGGAAAAAAGCTTGTGTGAGCTAGAGCTTTTCTCCCTGGAGCGAAGAAGAATGACAGGTGACATGTTAGAGGTGTACAAGATGTTGAGAGACATAGATATAATGGATAGCCAGAGTCTTTTCGCATGGCAGAAATGGCTATCAACAAGGGGCATAATTTTAATGTGATTGGAGGAATGTTTCGGGGGATATCCGTGGTAGGTTCCTTACACAATCTGTGGTGGGTTGGGGAATGCGTCGCCAGCGGTGGTAGTAGAGTTAGATATGTTAGGGATATTTAAGAAGACTCCTGGATAGACACATGTAAGTTAGTACATTGAAGGTTCTGTAGGTTAGTCTGATCTTAGAGTAGGATAAAATGCCGGCATTGAGGGCTGAATTGCCTCAACAGTGTTGTACTGCTCTATGTTCCAAGTTTCACTCAGTTTGTGGATTCACATCAGTTGGTGGATGTGTGAGGGAGTGAGCTGTGCGAGGGAGTGAGGTGTGTGAGGGAGTGAGGTGTGTGAGGTCAGGAAGCTAGGGAGGGACGTTAGGCTCATACTTCCAGTTTTGATGTGCACTGTCATATTCACCTAAGCATCAGCACAATACGTGTGGGAACCTATACAAAATCCATTCAGTTCAGTTATTAAAAATATATTTGGTTTGCTGTTAGCTCCTCATTTCTTCAGATACATTATGTTGGGTGATCTATGAATTAGTATCTGACCATCCACAGACATGTACAATTTTATTTTGATACTGGTGAATGTGAAGGTGCATTTATTGGATACAGTTTCAGAAGATTCAATGTGAGACACAAGATGCTACATTATACTGTCAATTGTGAACTTTTTCAGCCAGTGTCTGGTCCAGGGGACAGATGTATGTAGTCTGGGTGACATGCCAGATGCCATCACTACAATTAACTTGTGCGATGTGATTCTGACACTCCTTGTCCATGCATCTGCTCTCTGGGCCAGGCTCTGACTGACGATGGATTTGTAACACCTGGTTCCTAGTCAGTCATTGGTATCTAATTTAGAAAGCATTTGCACCTACACTGAGAGCAGTGATAGCCTGTGATGGATAGTTTCCTCATGCTCAAATGATTCTCTGTGAGGGAATGTTTGCATGACTGCACTGACACAGTTTGGAAACTCTCTGGACAGATTCAGGAGCAGGCCAGTGTCTCACTCAGTACCACAAGCAGCTGTGAAGTCCAGTAGCACTGGGCCAGAATTCAGGTCTTTTGGAATCCACTTTTAATGTCGGTCATGATGTACGGAGATGGGTTTACTGACTTGAACAATGATCAGAGGTTTGCCATGTTTGTGAATTGGGCAATAGTAAGGTATGAGCTATAAATTTTCAACTGAACAATAACTGTATCATATCTGAAAACAATTAAGTTAATTCTACATTGATGGAATTAAACTATAAACACCAAACAACTTTTTATGATACAAAAGTTAGTATGCACATTTTGTTTTGTATCGAAAAAGAACATGTTGTCTGACTATTTGGATGATCACAATTACACATTGAATCTCACTTTTAAAATGCATACATTGTTGCTCTATCATTTGCAAAGTGGTTGACATCTGACTGATTGCATATTCAGTGTGAGTAAATGATTGAACAATCAAATCGCTTTATCATTCTTACACATTTAATTTCTCACTGAAATGTGTGACCTCTAGCTATCTGCCAACAATTCTATTAGTTTTAAAATAACAATGGGAAAGGAAGTTCTAAATTGGAGAAAGGGCAATGTCGACGTTATTAGGCAAGAACTTTCAAAAGCTGATGGCTGCAGCTGTTCGCAGGGAAAGGGATGATTTGAAAATGGAAAGCGTACAGAAGTGAGATAACGAGAGTCCAGAGACAGTATATTCTTGTTAGGGTGAAAGGAAAGGCTGGTAAGTATAGAGAATGATGAATAACTAAAGAAATTGAGGGTCGAGTTAAGAAAAAGAAGGAAGAATATGTCAGGTCCAGATAGGATAGATCGAGTGAATCCTTAGAAGAGTATAAAGGCAGTAGGAGTATACTAAATAGGGAAATCAGGAAGGTAAAAGGCGACATGAGATGCTTTGGCAAATAGACTTAAGGAGAATCCAAATGCATTTTACAAATACATTGAGGACAAAAGGGGAAATATGGAGACGACAGAGCCCTCACAAGGTGCCTTTCTGTAGAGCCTCGGGAGATGAGGGAGATACAACACGAGTGTTTACTCAGGAGAAAGGCATGGCAGATGTAGATATACAGAGAAATAGATGGTAACATCTTGAAAAATGTCCTTATTACAGAGCAGGAAATGCTTGTCTTGAAACATATAAAATGGATAAATCCCCAGGACCTGATCGATAAGGTTTACCCTACAACTCTGTGTGAATCTCGGGAAGTGATTGCTAGGCCTCTTACTGGGATACTTGTACCATTGATAGTCACAGGTGAGGTGCCACTGACTGGATGTTGGCGAACTTGATGTCACTATTTGAGAAAGATGGTAAGGACAAGCCAGGGAACTATAGACCATTGAGCCTTACGTCAGTGGAGGGCAAATTGTAGGAGGGAATAGAATAGAAGAATACAGCGCAGAACAGGCCATTTGGCCCTCGATGTTGCGCCGATCCAAGCCCACCTAACCTACACTAGCCCATTATCCTCCATATGCCTGTTGAATGCCCGCATAAATGCCCATAAAGAGGGAGAGTCCACCACTGCTACTGGCAGGGCATTCCATGAACTCACTACTCGCTGAGTAAAGAATTTACAGCGAACATCTGTCCTATACCTACCACCCCTTAATTTAAAGCTATGCCCCCTCGTAATAGCTGACTCCATACGTTGTAACCGGTTCTCACGGTCAACCCTATCTAAACCCCTAATCATCTGGTACACCTCTATCAAGTCACCCCTAAACCTTCTTTTCTCCAGTGAAAACAGCCCCAAGTACCTCAACCTTTCCTCATACGATCTTCCTACCATACCAGGCAACATCCTGGTAAACCTCCTCTGCACCCGTTCCAGTGCCTCCACATACTTTCTAAAGTATGGCGACCAAAACTGCACACAATATTCCAGATGTGGCCGCACCAGAGTCTTATACAACTGCAACATGACCTCAGTACTCCGGAACTCAAATCCTCTACCAATAAAAGCCAGTACGCCATATGCCTTCTTCACTGCACTATTTACCTGGGTGGCAACTTTCAAAGATCTGTGTACATGGACACCAAGATCCCTCTGCTCATCCACACTACCAAGTATCCGACCATTAGCCCAGTACCCCATCTTTTTGTTACTCTTACCAAAGTGAACCACCTCACACTTAGCGACATTGAACTCCATTTGCCACCTTTCTGCCCAGCTCTGCAGCTTATCTATATCCCGCTGTAACCTGACACATCCTTCCTCACTGGCAACAACTTCACCGACTTTTGTATCATCCGCAAACTTGCTCACCCAACCTTCTAGCCCCTCCTCCAGGTCATTTATAAAAATGACAAACAACAATGGTCCTAAAACAGATCCTTGCGGAACACCGCTAGTGCCGGCACTCCAAGATGAACCTTTACCATCAACTACTATCCTTTGTCTTCTTCCAGCCAGCCAATTCTTAATCCAAACCTCCAACTCACCCTCAATGCCATACCTCCGTATTTTGTGCAGTAGCCTACGATGGGGAACCTTATCAAACGCCTTACTAAAATCCATGTACACCACATCTACCGCTTTCCCCTCGTCCACCTCCTTAGTCACCTTCTCGAAGAATTCAATAAGGTTTGTGAGGCACGACCAGCCCTTCACAAAACCATGCTGCCTATCCTTGATCACATTATTCCTATCCAGATGTTCATAAATCCTATCCCTTACAATTCTCTCTTAGACTTTGCCCACAACAGAAGTGAGACTCACCGGCCTATAGTTACTAGGGTTATCGCTACTCCCCTTCTTGAACAAGGGAACCACATTTGCTAGAATCCTGAGGAAAAGGTTGTCCATTTACTTGAGAAAGCAAAAACTGATTAGGGGGAGTCAACATGGCTTTGTGCGTGGGAAATCATGTCTCACAATCCTGATTGAGTTTTTTGCAGAGGTAACAAAGAAGATTGATGAGGCAGAGCGGTGGACGTGATCTGTAAGGACTTCAGTAAGGCATTCGATAAGGTTCCCTATGGGAGACTGGTGAGCAAGGTTAGATATCGTGGAATACAGGAAGAAGTAAATGTATAACCTGTTCCTCATTTTCGTACAGAACTGGCTAAAGCTAGAAGACAGAGGGTAGTGGTGGAGAGTTGTTTTTCAGATTGGTGGCATGTGACCACTGGAGTGTCACAAGGATTGGTGCTGGGTACATGACTTTTAGTTATTCATATGAATGATTTGCATGTGAATATAAGGTATAGTTAGTAAATTTGCTTAGGACACCCAAATTTGAGGTGTACTGGACAGCGAAAAAGGTTACCTCAGATTATAATGGGACTTTGAACAGATGGGCCAATGGGCTGAGGAGTTTAATTTAGGTAAATGTGAGATGCTGCATTTTGGGAAACCAAATCTTAGCAGGATTTATATTCTTAATGGTGAGGTCCAATGGAGTGTTGTTGAACAAAGTGAACTTGAAGTGAAGGTTCTTTGTCCATTGAAAGTAGAGTCAAAGATAGATAAGACAGTGAAGAAGGCATTTGGTTTGCTTTTATTAATTGATCAGGACACTGAGTACAGTGGTTTGAAGGTCGTGTTGCGGCTGTTCAGGAAGTTGTTTAGGCCACTTTTGGAATATTGTGAGTAATTCTGGTATCCTTCCTATCGGTACGATGTTATTAAACTTGAAAGGGTTCTGAAAAGATTTACAAGAATGTTGCCAAGGTTGGAGGGTTTGAGCTATAGGTAGAGGTTGAATCGGCTCGAGATATTTTCACTGGAAAGTTGAAGTCTGAGGGGTGACCTTATAGATGTTAATAAAATCATGAGGGCCATGAATGTTGAAATAAACAAGGGGTATTTTCCCTGGTGTGGGGGAGTCCAGAACTAGAGGTCATAGGTTTAGGTTGGGATGGAAAAATATAAAAGTGACGTAAGGGGCAACGTTTTCACGCACAGGGTGGTACGTGTATGGAATGAACTGCCACAGGAAGTGGTGAAGGGTGGTACAATTGCAACATTTAGATGGCGTCTGGATGGGTATATGAATAGAAAGTCTTTAGAGGGATATGGGCTGGGTGCTGGCAGGTGGGAGTAGATTGGGTTGGAATACCATGGACAAGTTGGACTGAAGGGTCATTTTCCATGCTGTACATCTGTATGACTCTGTGACTGTAATTTAGCAAAGACAATAATTTGACGTGCACTGTCAAATAAATAAATGGTTGATATTATTACATTGTAGTATACAATAAGTTGAAAACTTGCAATTTTTAGAATGAATGATGAAGAACCAAGAACATTCCAACATAGGAACAGACCCTTTGGCCCTCCTAGCCTGTGCTGGTACAGATCCTCCTAATTTTCTAAACCTGCCACCTATTTTCTAAGGGCCTGTATCCCTCTGATCCCTTCCCATTCATGTATCTGGCAGATACATCTTAGATGACACTATCGTTTCTTCCTCTACCGTCTCCACTGGAAACACGTTCCAGGCTGCGACCACCCTATGTGTAAAGAGCTTCCCACATATAGCCCGTAGGCCCTAAACCTTTCCCTGTCACTTTGGAACTCAATTACTCGGGGTCATGAGTTCACCGTTTGAGCTAAAGCTTCTTGGTATCTACCCTTTCTATATCTCTCTTGATTTTGTAGACCTCAATCAGGTCCCCCCTCAACCTTTGTCTTTATAATGAAAATAATCCTAATCGATCCAACCACTTTCCAAAACCAGCACACTCCATCCCAGGCAACACCCTGGTGAACCTGCTCTGCACTCCATTTAATCATCCATATCCTTTTGATAATGAGGTGACTAGAACTGTATGCAGTATTCCAAATGCGGCTAAACCAAAATCCAGTGCAACTGCAACATGTCCTGCCAACGCTTGTACTCAACACCTGATCCAATGAAGGAAAGAATGCCGTATGCCTTATTAACCACTTTACTAACCTGCGTTGCGACCTTCAGGAAACAATGAACCTGAACACCCAGATCTCTCTGTACTTTAATTTTCCCCAGGGCTTTTCCATTTAATGCACAGTTCGCTCTAGAATTGGATCCTCCAAAATGCATCACCTCGCATTTGCACAGATTGAACTCCATCTGCCATATCTGTGCCCATCTCTCCAATCCAGCTATATTCTGCTGTATTCTCTGACAGTCCTCTTCACTATCTGCTACTTGAACAATCTTGGTGTCATCTGCAAACTTTCTAATCAGGAAAACGATACCTTCTTCCAAATCATTAATATATATCACAAACAACAGCGGTCCCAGCACGAATCGCTGTTGCATACCACTGGTCATAGGTCTCAATTTTGAGAAATCCCCTTCTTCTCCTACTCTCTGTCTCATGTTGCCCAGCCAGTTCTCTATCATTCTAGATAGAACACCCTGAAACCCAAGCGACTTCACCTACTCCATCAGCCTACTATGGGGAATCTAAAAGAGAACACCTTACTCAAGTCCCTCAGTAGCTTCTCCAGCAACTTCTCTACCAGTGATGTCAGGCTCGCCAGTCTATAATTACTAGGATTATCCACGCTATCCTTTGTCAACAAGGGGACAACATTAGCAATTCTCCTGGCCTCCAGGACCTCACCAATGTTCAACATATAAGTTAAAGCCCCACTTATTTCCTGTCTCAATTCCCTTAGTAACGTGTGGTAGATCCCATCCAGACCTGGGAGCTTGTCTACATTAATATCTTTTAGAATATCCTCCCTCTTTATGTCGAGTTGACCCAGAGTACTCAAAGATCTACCCTCAACCTCAATATCCATCATGTCCCTCTCCTTGGTGAATATAGATGTAAAGTACTCGCTACGAATCTCACCCATTTTCTCTAACTCCATGCATAACCTTCTTCTGTGGGCCAAACAGTTCTCTAGTTACACTCTTGCACCTTATATATGAAAACAAAGTTTTAGGTATTTTTCTCAATCCTGTTTGCTAAAGATATCTCATGACCACTTTTAGCCCTCTTAATTCCTCGATATTTACTGTAAAATGTGGTTAGTGTTAAGAAAATAAACATTTGTTCGTGTGAGTGAGTACTCAGACATTTTCAAAGTGTTTTGTGCCAAAACATATTTGAAATCCATCTCCGTGCAACTAGAAGTCATGTGAAGAAAACCCTTGGGAAGATTTATTTTCAGCCACCGTCCCCCACTAAGTACTTCTGAGGTTGAAAAGAGCGAGGACTTATAACAAGGGCACAACAATAACTATGGGTGGTTCGAACATGCAAATTGACTCAATTAATCATCTCGACAATGACATCTCATACATGGAGTGTATGAGAGACTAGTTCTTCGAGCAGGATGTCATGGAACCAAACAGAGAATGGACTAAATTAGATTTAATATTATGTAATAAGGAAGGATTGGTGGATGAGCTTTGCCTTGAAAAGAGTAACCACAACATGCTGGAGTTTAACATTCAGATTGAAAGAGTGAAGATTGAGTTATACATGAGAGTTTTAGTGTTAGGCGATAATAATTATACTGGCCTAAGGAAGGATTTGGCCAGGGTGGACTGGGGGGAGAAAAAAAAAACAGTTAAAAGCAGGACAGCTGTACCAATATGGCAAATAATTAGGAAGATACTAAAGACCGAAGAGGAATTGCATAACGGAGAAAAATCATTCATATCTTGATAAGGAAGTCAAAGATAACGTGAAGGCAAACCATAGGGCATATCATACTGCACAATTTAGTCACACTGTGGAGGATTGGGCAAGTTAGTGGCCTCATGATGTTATCACTGAATTCGTATGTGATGAACACAGATAATGTTCTGGTGATCTGGATTTAAATCCTGCTACAGTAAATCGCGGATCTTGACTTCAAATCTGGAATTAAGGGACGATGGTGGTTATGAATCGATTGCCAAGAAAAACTCACCTGGTTCACTAATGTCCTTTAGAGAAGGAAACTGCTATTCGACCATAGGTTCACCACTCTCAGGCTGAAGGCATTTCTCCTTATCTCCGTTCTGAAATATCTTCTCTTTAATCTCAGGCTACGTCCTTGAGTTATTTCTCTCCTAACAGTGGAAACATCTTCCCAACATCTATTCTGACCAGGCAACCAGTATTCTGGATGCTGCCATTAGATCCCCCATCATCCTTATAAACTCCAGCAAGTATAGACCCAGAGACCTCATATGTTTAGCTTTTCATTTCTAAGACCATTCTTGTGAAGCTCCTCTGAACAAGCTCCAGGGAAGGTACATCCTTCCATAGTTATGGGGCACAAAACGGTACAAAATACTCTAATGTGGTCTGAGCAGACTCTTATCGAGCCTCAGAAATCCATCCCTGTTTTAATGTTAAAGTCCTCTCAAAATAAATGCCATCACTGTATTTGCCTTTCTGACGGGGCGGGCCACCTGAAAGAATAATCTTACGATGGGCAATAATATATTTACAATGGAGTTACAATACTGAACAATTATTAAAGCATGTTGGGAAATGAATCCTGACCTTGACTCAAGTCTCTGTGATAATCCACATGCTTCAGAATCCAGACAGGCTGCAGCTACCCACAGATGGTTTGCAAACAAACCTGACACTTCCAGACCCTGTAATACTCACCTGAAGTTGGACCTGAATGGGACAATAGAATGCTGCCCTTGAGCGAACCCATGATTGAGTCTGATTGATCAGGGTAAATGAACCTGATCATTCCATTGACAGATCCTCCTTACCTTCCCAAAAGGGCGTGAAGACTTGGAAGGATAAGAAGCACCACAAAACCCACAAAGTTCAGGAACCCGAGAATAACCACGGAAAGAGAAGGCACCACCAAGATCATCATCAGAAGACGACATCACCAAGTCGAGCCTGGCCAACTTCTAGTGGGGTGGTTTGTGATCATCCAAAGTTAAGTTAAAGCATAAGATAATTTGTAGCGTTTATCAATGCGTTATAATACGTTTTATTGTTCTAATATTAATTGTGTTCAAAAAACAAATATTGTTTGTAAGAGTTAACTCAGTTCTTTTGCTGAATGTAAGATTTCAAACACACTGTGCATCAGATGCAACACCTTCCTAATTGCTGACTCAACTTGCAAGTTTATCTAGAGACAATCGTGGACTGAAGCTCGCATCTCACTTTGCACTTCAGTCTTCTGATTTTTCTATCCACTTATAAAGTAGTCCACGTCTGTCTTCTTCCTACTAATGCGCGTCACCTCGCACTTTCCCAAGTTGTACTCCATCTGCCACTTCTTTGCCCACTCTCTGAATAATTATTCAGTTTCTCATCTGTTATTTGTTCCACACGACTATCTCTCCAGCGTCATTTTCCAATGCCGCAATATCCACTTCTGCTTCTCTTTTGCCCTTTATATATCTAAAGAAACTCTTATAGTTGTCCTTTAACTCGTATGTAATCTTCTCCGTCCTTATCTCTTATTTTGTTGTCATCTGTTTGTCTTTGAATACTTCCAAATCTTCTGGTTTCCCACTGCCATTTGCCAAGTTATCTGCTTTCTGTTTTTCTTATAGCCTAGCCGTGACTGTCGGAGTCATCCATGGTTGCCTCATCCTCGCATTTCGGGCAAACGTCGATTTTACTGCTCCTTGGATGCTGCCTGCACTGCTGTGCTCTTCCAGCACCACTAATCCAGAATCGGGTTTCCAGCATCTGCAGTTATTGTTTTTACCTCGTTGATTTTAACCATACTGCGAATCCTCTTGCAAAGATGCCTGCCTTAAGAAGGTTTTCCTCCTCTCTCTATAAGAATCTCAGGGAGTCCCTCTCCCATTGCAACTCCCAGGTCACTTCCTCTGCCCTGAAGCTCTTCAACCATGTCCTGATGCTACTTTCTCCCCACCCCACCCTCCTCTAGCTTATTTCTCCACGCGTCAGGCTCTCTGCCTTTATTCCTGATGAAGGGCTTTTGCCCGAAACATCGCTTTTACTGCTCCTCGGATGCTGCCTGACCTGCTGTGCTCTTCCAGCACCACTAATCAAGAATCTGGTTTGCAGCATCTGCAGTCATTGTTTTTACCTTGCAATACACTTTAGCATTGTCTCAAATTTATTGTTTAGACATGGAGTAATAATAGTGCATTGTCAATTACTTTGCAATCTGGCCATAGTGTGTTTCTTTGGCCAAATGTTCTGTCTGTATTCTGGAAGAATACAAACTTGAAACTGTTCGAGAAGGAAGATATGAAGAGAACATGAGTCTATAAGGAGATTAAGGTGGGTCAAGTGAACAGCCAAATATTGGTTTATGGAACATAGTAGGAAAAATGTATCTGTGCTAAAAGATATTGGCGGGTTGAATGGAAGCGTAATGTATAGTTTCAGTGGAGAGATTGGCTTTAGGCACAGAGGAACCGGGCGCCTGGATTACAAAATAAAAACTTTGCGTGTACATCAAGTTTTTAGGGAGGTGAGACAAATGTTAAAACTTTCTGAGACAGAATACATTTAAAAGTAGGGACGATTTTCTACAGATTTACATTGTAGCGGAGTCACCACATCGAGAGAGCGATGGCCACAATGATATGAAATGCTGTCCAGAGAAGATTCACTCAGCTAACTCCTGGGAGGAGTGTTTATTTCAGGAGGAAATTTTGAAATGACTGGCTCTGGATCTGCTGGCGTTTAGGCGAACAACATTTGATCTTTTTAACCTCAGAATATTCCAAGTAGTCTTTTCAAGTTGAATTCTAAAACAATATGTCAGCTTGTGTGAGAGATTACTATGAGTGAATGGCCTATAAAGGTAAACAACAAGTGTCTCTGTAAAGAAGATGGTGTTTTGGTGTCATCCTCTCAGCGTGTTGTGTCTTTGTACAATTCTCTTTCCAGTGAGCGATGAAGGATAAGACATTGAATATTTCTAAGGCAGAGTCAGGCAGATTCTTCACTAAGAGTGACGCTCTAACGTTGTCAGGGCAAAGGAGGAATGTGTGATTGAGGTCACAATCAGATCACCCACGATTTTGTCACATGATGGAGCTGTTTTGATTCCTTACTCCTACATTTCTGTTGTCTTTAGGGACTGAAAAAAATATGATACGGTTCTCATGAACATGGAGACTTTTCCTTTCAGATTATTGGACACAGCTTTCCATATGTGACTTTAAAATAGCACTGGAAAAGCACTCAGGAAAGGTTCATGATGATGTCGAGAGGTCAGGAGCATAGGACAAAGGGACAGTCTCGCATCAAACTGCTTCAGAAATCAGATTGGGTCGAATGGATAACTTTAACGCTGCAGATTCCTTTCAGTTGTTCTTGTGAGGTGCGATTCATTACCAAGGCCAGCATTCTGTTGCCTGAGTTTCATTTCTATTTAGAATATGGCAATAAACCCCAGGTGCAGGAACACTAATAGGCATGTTACAAAGAGAGAAACGGGTTCTCAACAACTTCATAGTGAAGAATGATCAAGCTTCAAATCCTGTGTGACTTTGAAGATTGTATTCCTCACCATTTGATGCTCACAAGCTATAGAAATAGTGAGACCACATTCTCTGGTTCCAACAATTAAAGTCAAACGGCATACAAACCGATCCTCCAACCCAATACACCTACATCAGCCAGAAAACACCAAACTGCATTATTTCCAGTTGCCTGAAGACCTATACCCTACTATCCCCTGGTATATTGCGTTTAAATGCTGCGTTACCTTGTATCTGTGAGCTGAGCTTTTTTTTTGTTCTTCCAATATATGAACGAAATGGTTTCACAGAAATAGATCACACAAGTTCAAAGACAGTGACAAACTCACCCGATCAATAAATTGTCCTTGTTGTTTAATAATTATTAGAAAATCGGATTATCCTTTTAGTTCATTTGGGATTTTAATGGAGCTAGACAAATATTAATTGCCCTTGAGAAGTTCCAGTCCACTTGACGTTGGTACATCCAAGTGGCTGGTGGATGGTGTACCAGCAGTGCATCTCATGTGCTGGTTTAACTGGAACTAAATATTACTCGTGATGGATGGAGTGTTAAACAAGCCGCCACGCTGTAAGGAACAACTGGCAGGATAACGGACTCTTTGTCAATGCGGATATATGTGAAGGAATTCACTACTCTTCAGAGAAACAACCTTACACGAGAAGTCTATATAATAATGAAGCGAAGTCTGTTTCTATGTTATTAGTGATCTTAAAATAATGGTGTCATCAGCCGGAATAATGTTGATGCTGTGTTGGACGATTCTTACATTGAGCATGTGAATTATCCTGGGTGATTTCAGAGATGTATGGGCTGTCCTAGGTTGAGTAAGTGCTGATATTCCATGGGATGATGCTTGTTTGTAATCTCACCACTTACTGAGCACAATTCGATGGAACAAACCAACAAGTCCAATTGGTTTCTGTTTCAGAATATTTCAGAGCTTTCATGGCTGCCATCACATGGAATCATGTAATAAAGACAAGGCCCATCGAGTCCGCATCATCCAGTGCTGATACAAGTGCTTTATAATGTTTGTGAGGTTTCCTTCCATATCCACCCTCTCAGGCAATGCATGTTTGACACATATCATGCTCTGGGTTCAAAACAGATTTCACAAATTCTCTCTTAGTATCTTCTCTTTCACTTCAAACGTATTTCGCTTGTTTTTGACCCGTTGACTAAGGGTAATAGCTGTTGTCTGTTCACTCGTCCCATCCGTCTCATACTATAATACACCTCTGTCACGTTTACCCCTCACCCTTCTCTGCTCCAAAAGAAAATCTAACTTATCTTCATGGTTTGTGTTCTCTCTTGTCTTGTTACATCTTCCAAAGTGCAGCATCTCATATATTTCAGTGTTTACTTTTATCAGTCATTGATCTGGCCATCTGACAATCTGTTTGTATCCTCCTGTAACCAACACGTTCCTGCTCACTGTGACCCATCCCGCTAATCATTGTGTCATCATCCAACATTGTTTATCATCCTCCAACATCCCCATCCATCCATCTCCCACATTCTTATCATCAAAATGTATGAATTTCAGAAACTAACCTTGATTTTCTTCTTGTTCTACCGATGTGCTTGCAGAATTGGGAATTCCAGTCTCTTGTTTTTCCTATTTTGCTGAATTTACAGCGTGAATCAGTTGTGGCATTTTGTGAGGGAGCCACAGACAGTATTTTGGACATGAAGGTAAATTTTGCTTTTATACCCCGCCCTTCTGCATGCATTATTCATAATGCTTGGACACCATTAACCTTGGACTAGCTTTTTGCACTTTGCCCTGCAGCAATTCCATTTTACGTGGGCCTGTAGTTTATTCTTTACAACATTCGCTGCAATAGCCAGAGCTGAAAGAACATTTTCATCTGCTGAATGAACACAGGCTCATTCATTAATTTTGTTTCAACGAACGAGAGCAATGATGATAAAGATTGAATTAAATTCTGGATTATAAACACACTATAGAAAATCAATTCACGTTCTAATTTTTACGTTGACTTGGAAGCAAATTAAAAGAACAGACACCCACCTGAATATTGTTTGAACAGTGATGTCCTGTTGAAATAATGCATTAAGGAAGACCATGCATCAATTTCCTTTTGAATGTTGCGAGGACATTGTTCAAGCAAACAGTGTTCTTGTCTTTTGCTCCTTATTCTTTCAACTGATCTTCCTGTGTAATTTGAGGTGAGATCAGAGTGATTTCCCTTTCAATCGAAGCAGGACTTGACTGAGGGTGGAATCAAGGACCCTGTGCAAAACTGTGGTTAATGGTAATTAGAGAACATTCTGCCCTGGGAATGGGAACAGTAGAAAAATCAGTCTCTGCAAGGTATCTTCCAAGTTGCATGTCTTCCTGACCAAGGACTAATTTGCTGATACTTCACAAGTATTTGTTACAAATCTTGGAATGCCCCTACAAACAGCTCTGTGTGGATCTGCATCACTTTGGATTGAAGAGGTAAAACAGGGCAACTCTGTGTCGCTTATTCCAGAGCCATTGGTGATGACAAATCAACTCTGCCCTTGCTAGTGCATTCCAAATCCCTGGATGAATATGACTTTATAAATAATACAAAGATATTTTATGTTTTCATAGTTATATGGAAACTCTCGGAAACGTAAGATCTTGCTGGATGAGTACGATGCCAGTGACATCAGGAGCATGATAAGGCATTGATAACAATTGAGATCAGTACTTTAATCAGTTACTTTCAGAGGATTGATCATGTGATGTCATGACCACCGAGTTCATTTTCATAATGCATTATGACAGTGGCAATAAATTGTCGTTATTTAGGGAGCTGACAGGCACAGAGTTTTTAATTTTCCATTCAAAAACCAAAACCAAATACTTGAGCGTCAACAGAAATGGCAGCTTCACTGTTCCCTTTCAAATCAGACAAATTTCCACAGTCCAAAAGAGTAACGATGTTGAAAGTGCAGGAAAACATTTGCAGTTTCTGAGCAGAGAGAAACACAATTAACGTTTTGAGTCCAATATGAGTTTTTCAGAAGATGATCCTATCAGACTCAATATGCTACCCCTTTTCTACCTCCAGGTCCTGAATCATCTGTGGTGTTTTGTTACTGCTTATCGTTTGTATTTCAAATTTACATTTCACCCAGTATTCCCGAGCACAGTGACTCCGTTTTGGGGGAGGGGTGGGGAGGGGACGTGGTATCTCAGTGGTTAGCACAGCTGTTTCACAGTTCCAGGGACCCGGTTTGGGGGGGAGGGGGGTCTGGTGTCTCATTGGTTAGCACGGCTGTCTCTCAGTACCAGAGACCCAGTTTGGGGGGAGTGGGAGAGTTGCATGGTGTCTCAATGGTTAGCACAGTTGTCTCACAGTACCAGGAACGCAGTTTGCTTCCACAGTCAGGACTGTCTGTATTGGCTTTTCACATTCTCCCCGGGTCTGCTAGTGTTTCCTCCAAGTGCTCTAGATTCCTCCCACAGTCCAAACAGGCTCAGTGTATTGACCATGGTAAATTACCCATCATGTGCAGCTAAGTATGTTAGCTATAGGAAATGCCGGGATAGGGTAGGAAATCGGTTAGCCAATGGAATTCAGAAGTAGAATATGAGGTGGTTCTGAGTGCAATGCTCTGCAGTGGGTCAGTTTGGACTCGGTGGGCCAATGTCCCATAAAATTAAAAAAAAGGTTAAATCAAACAAAGTAAGTTACTGGCGATCTGAACCAAAAAGAAACAGAATGCTCGTGAATCGGAGCAGTTTTGTCAGCCTCTGTCGAGAGAAAAACAGAGTTTGCATTTTAAATCCACTCACCATGTACCAGATCTGAAAGCAGTTAAGGTGTGTTGGTGGAATGATTGGAATGTGTGGAGAAATAGAGCGATAAAAATAAAGGGTATTGATAATTAGCTGCAATGGAAATAAAACGTCGCAATCTGGGCGGAAGTGAAGTTGGAGCGCAGAGCTGGTCGGGAAGGTAAGTGATTGATATTTGAGTGAGTGTGTTCGAGACCCTAGGGCCTCCCTCCCATTCTACTCCTCTAACCTAACTTTAAAGTCCACAGGGAAGCTACTTAGTGTTCTTGTTATGGAGACGAAGTGTAGAGTAATGGCAGCGCAGGCAGTGGAATGTTCCTCCTGCAGGATGTTTGAGGTAGGGGTGACCACCGATGCTCCTGCTGACTTCATCTGCAGGAAGTGCAGTCAGCTCCTGCTCCTCACAGAACTAGTTAGGGAACTGGAATTGGAGTTGGATGAACTAATGATTATTCGAGAGGCTGAGAGGGTGATAGATAGAAGCTACAGGGACATAGTTACACCAGAGAACAGAGGTAGCTGGGTAAAAGTTAGAGGTGGGAAGGGGAGGAAGCAGGAAATGCAGGGATCCTCTGTGGTCGTTCCCCTCAACAATAAGTATACCGCTTTGGATACTGTTTGGGGGGACCGCCTAGAAGGGGTAAGCTGAAGTGACTGGGTCTCTGGCACGAGGTCCGGCTTTGAGGGTCAGAGGGAAAGGGGGAGAGGAGGAGAGCGCTAGTTATAGGAGACCCTTTAGTTAGAGGGACGGACTGGCGGTTCTGTGGACATGGGCGAGATTCTTGGATGGTTTGTTGCCTCCCGGGTTCCAGGGTCCGAGATGTCTCGGGCCGTGTCTTCAGAATCCTTAAGGGGGAGGGTGTGCAGCCAGAAGTCGTGGTGCACGTTGGCACCAACGAGATAGGTCGGAAGAGGGGTGGGGAGATCATTCAGGAGCTCAGGGAGTTAGGCTGAAAGCTAAAAGCTAGGACAGACAGAGTTGATCCTAGGACTCTCAGGGTTAATCACAATAATTCTGTTCCCTTACTTAGCTGTCTCAGCTTGTTTCCTGTGCTGCAAAAAGCCATTACTTCTCACTACACTGCGAATGATGTGGAATTTAGAAGTACATTACGACTGTACGTCAGCGTCAATAAAGTCATCACCAGAGGTGCCAATGGAGATGAAAATCACACTCGGAGGGAGGCTCAATGAGGAAGAATTCACTCGAAACAGGGAAGGATAACCTTCCTGAATGGAAATGACTTGCAGGAACATGCAAATCAGGCAGAGGAAGTGAGAGATCTTTTCTTTTGATCTGCCCTCAACGGATGTGTGCAGCCCTGGTCAGACCAGTATGTTATGCTGATCCTGAACTGAGTACCCAGTTCAGCTGTCCCACAGGATAGCACAGAGTAAAACACACCGCAGTGGGTTTGCAGTCACACAGAGACCTGACCAGAGAAGAATGACTCATGAACTTCTCGACAGGACATGAGGCAAACAGATAGGATTCTGTTTAAAACAAGTGGTGATGATTTCATTTGCATTCCATCAACTTCCTTCAGGAGGCACCAAAAAAATATTATTCTGCGCTGCTTGATTTTGAGTCAATGACTTGACCATCATGCACTGTCTGTCCATCTGACAGATTCTGTGGAGAGGACAAACTAACCATCTCAAGTGCATATATTTTGTGACGTAAGCAAAATTAGAAGAGACTTGAAACGGTTATATCTGGATTGACCAAAGACACAAATTATGAATTATTCAGCAGTTACACTGAGACTGAAAAGGAGACTGAAATATCCTGATAGTGGTCTTGGGCAGGATTGGTGAGTGGGGAGAATATGTCGGAATGTAAATCTGAATGGAGGAAAAAGATCTTTGAGTTTAAGAACAGTCTGATTTCTCCTTGCATATTGTTGAGTAAGTAGTGAATAGTAATATGATAGTTATAATTTGTATGGAATAAAATTTTTGACTGTATCTGAAAATGATAACTTCCAAATTCTAAAATTTGAATATGAACAGCAATTCAGTTCGACTCAGCTCAATGTTCAGATTGAATTACTTACCAGGAACACCAAACTGTAGCGAGAATGCGATAATAACCACCTTGAATAATCCAAAGAATATCTTCGATCCGTGATGCTAATGATATCCAAGGATGAGAAAGGTAGTAAAGACCCAAGAATAAACTCCTGCCTGTTATTGTAATATTCCAGTCTAATATTCTCAGATTCTGATCTCTCCTCTCCCGTCTCTCGAGCTGCTGATCTCTATTAGTCCAGTCATTGATGCTTCAGCACATACTGGCATAACACATTGAACCGAGTCCTTAATTAATAGAAGACGCAAACGCGCCAGTGACACATTTACGATCCACAGAGACTGATATCAATCACAGCCACTGAATAAATAGCTCCAGCCAACGCCTGTCAATTCAATATTGTTTAATTAAAATTCAAAACAATGATTCAAAGTTTGGCATTCTGAATGGGATATGTGAGGGTGACTGATGGAACAAATCATGAGGCTGGTAGATCAATTGAGTGCAACCATTCAATCTGACTTGGATGCAGGAGAAATGTCATAAGTTTCTCAGAACGTAAACATGCTTCTCTGTTTATAAATGGAAACATACATCCTGGAACTACTAACCAAGCATTATAATTTCAATAAAACATTGAGACAATATTTATACTTCATGGTCTGAGGGGAATGCGTGTCTGAGAAATGAGGGGCTATAACAGACAAATGGCATGGACATGTTAACAGAGAATTGAACGAGACAAATGCAATTCAGATTGTTATTCCCCAGTCATCAGTATTGGAATGTTACTCTTTATAACTCGTATGTAGAACAGACTCAAAGACACATTTAAAGTGAGGAATGAGGAATAAAATCTGTTAATTGAACACAAAATACAGGACAAAATGATTTTCTGTCCATACTAAACTATGGAAAGTACACAGAGATAAGATACACTCATGATATTGAGCTACATAAATCGAAATGTGTAAGTCAAAACCACGGAAATGGTGTGCAATCCTTCTCAATCATTATTTGGCCCACAGCTGAGATGCTGATTTCCCCTCTGTCAGTGATCCACCTCATTGAGATTCTCTATCGCAGTATCTCAGTATCGAGCAGGATTCTCAGACACTGCTGCTGGTCACCCAGTCTGTTTAAATTTAACCACCTTCTCACTGTAAAAAAAATCGCTTGGCCTTTCGGACTCTTTTTAACTGTCAGCAACTCAGCTCTATGATATTATTGAAGATAAATGCTCTGGGCCCACAGGCAGTATGCGCACAGTGCTCACAGGGCATGGCACTAGATAAAGGCCTTGCAGTCCGTGAGAATTTCTAAATAAAACTTCCATTTTCTGTCTGTTTCTGTCTATCTCCCCTTATGATGTCTTCTAATCTATCCAACTCACCCTCGTTTAGCATCCCTCCAATCACTCCCTGTTTCCAAATTGTGCAGTTGTACAGCTTGATGTTCGACTGGGACAACACAACTATTCTAGGACAAGCCAAACAGAGAACAGCCAGGGAATTCCTTGAGGCATGACAGTCATCCACAAATTTTATCAATAAACACAACGACCTGGACCCAATGTATCGGCTAATGCAGCGGACAGCTGGAACTGACAACCGGAAATGGCAGAGACAAACCACGACAAATACCGCAGGAAACAACGCAGACACGTTTCACAGGAGGCTCACAAGCATTGAGAATGTCACCTAGACAGGGGAAGAAACGTCTGCAACACAAATTCCCAGCTCGGCGAACAGAACCACAACAATGAGCACTCGAGCTACAAATCTTTTCACAAACGGTGTGGCCATTTTGAAAAAATGGATAGGGTAGGAACAGGACTGATCGTTGGAGGGTCCGGGGTTTAGATGCTTAATTAAGAACAAAGAAGGTACTAAAAGTGACGGGGGTTGTGGCATTGTTAATCAAAGACAATATTACGTTGGCAGAAAGAATGTTTGTTAAGGACTCGTCTACTGAGGTAGTATGGGAATAGTTTAGAAACAAAACCGAGAGGTAACCCTGTTGAAATGTTCCAGAAATGTAGAGTAAGAATTACAAAGAGGATACTGGATAGGAGCAAAAATAACAGAGTAGTTGTTATGGAGGACTTTAACTTTCTAAATATTGACAGAAAACGCTACAGTTCAATTACGTTATATGGGTCAGTTTTAGTCCAATGTGTGCAGAATGGTTTCGTGACACAGTATGTGGACAGGCCAACAAAGGCCGAGACCAAATTGGATTTCGTACTGGGCAATGAACCAGATCAGGTATTAGATTTGGAGTTAGGTGAACACTTGGCTGATAGTGACTGTAATTCAGTTATATGTTTACCTTAGCGATGGAAAGGGACAGATCTATACCACAGGGCATGTGTTATAGCTGGGGGAAGGCAATTATGATGCGATTAGGAATGGCTTTAGGATACATAGGATGGGGAAGGAAACTGCAGGGGATGGGCACAATTTAAATGTGGATCTTTTTCAAACAACAGCTACTGTGTGTCTTTGATAAGTTTATACCTGTCAGGAAAGAAGGATATGGTCGAGTGAGGCTGCTGTGGTTTACTGAAAAAGTTGAATGTCTTGTCAAGAGGAAGAAGGAGGCTTATGTAAAGATGAAATGTGAAGGCTCAATTCGGATGCTTGAGAGTTACAAGTTATCCAGGAAGGACTTAAAGAAAGAGGTAAGAATAGCCAGGAGGGAGCATGAGAAGTCTTTGGCAAGTCGAATCGCGGAAAACCCTCAAGCTTTGTTTCATAATGTCACGAATAAACGAATGACCAAATTAAGATTAGGGTCAATCAAGGACAATAGTGCGAAGTTGTGTGTGTAGTCCAAAGAGATAGGCAGGCACTAAATAAATATTTGAATCAGTATTCACAATGGAAAGACAATGCTGTCGAGGCCTAAAGGAGTAAATGCTATTAGACTACATGCGATTGAGGTTCGTAAGGTGGAGATGTTAGCAAATCTAGAGAGTGTGAAAATAGATAAGCCCCCTTTGACAGATGGGATGAATCCTAGGATTCTCTGAGAAGTTAGGGAGGAGGTGACACAACCATTGATTCGAATATTTACAACGCTATTGTCTACAGGAATAGTGCCAGAAGACTGGATGATAGCAAATATTGTCCCTTTGATCAAGAAATAGAGAAGAGACAATTCTGGTAATTATATACCAGACTTACTTTGGTTATGGGTAAAGTGTTGGAAAGGATTATAAGAGATAGGATTTATTATCATCCAGAAAGAAATCATTTGATTAGAGATAGTCAACAAGGTTTTGTGAAGGTGCACAAATCTTACCGAGTTCATTGAGAAGGTAGCAAAACAGGTGGATGAGGGTAAAATGGGTTATAAGGATTTCAGTAAAACATTTGACAAGTCCCCCATGTTAAGTTATTGCAGAAAATATGGAGTGTGTGGTGTTGAAAAAGCAGAACAAATGAGGCAGCGTCCAAGAGTAGGAGAGTCAATGTTTAATTTGTAAGCCCTTCATCAGGAATCAGCGTTCTGGTCTCCAGCATCTGCAGTCTTCACTTTCTCCGAGCTCCTAGGATGCTGCCTGACCTGCTGTGCTTTTCCAGCACCACACTTTCGACTCTAATCTCAAACATTGTAGTCCTTACTTTCTCCCAGAAAATGTTGAGACGTGGGATTAAGGGTGATTTAGCGGTTTGGATCAGAAATTGGCTAGCTGAAAGAAGACAGTGGGTGGTAGTTGATGAGGAATGTTCATTTTCGAGTTCAGTCGCTAGTGATATACTGTAAAACTGTGTTTGGGTGCGACTGTTGTTTGTCTTTTTGAAAATGAGCTTAATGAAGGAATAGAAGGATGAGTTAGTAAATTTACGGTTCGCAGTAAGGTCAGTGGAGAGATTGGTAGTGCTGAAGAATGTTGCAGGTACTGAGCTGTAATGTTCTATGTTCGTGCACCTACAATGGGCTGAATAGCTTCCTACTGGGATGTAACAATTCTGAGGTACTCTGACCCACAATAAACGCTTTGGGTGCCTGGAGAGACAAGCTGGTCCAGTAAAGGATACACACTGCACAAACATCCATCATCTCTTCCTGTTCTCTGATATGCAACGGCCTCAAAATATCTGCCCAAACACAATAGATTGATTCAAATTCGATCAGTCAGGGGGACGTTCACCCGACGGGATTGGGATCAGAAGATTTAATGAATAATAAGATTTCAGAATAACACAAATAATAAAACAATATCACAGCAGCAGAACCATTGGCAGCCGAGTAAAACTTACAGTTGCAAATAGTTTCAAGTTCAACTTTGTGTTCAGTTTTGGTCACCTTGCTGTAGGAAGGATGGTATTAGACTGGAACTTTACAAGGATGTTGCCAGAACTCAAGGGTCTGAGTCATGGGGAGAGTTTGGATAAGCTGGGAAATTTCTCTTTAGAGAACAGGAGACTGACGGGCGGCATGAAGTGCTTAGAGAGGCTAGTCATGGCCCACATCATTTACAGTCTCCAAGCCTGCCTCGATCCCCTCCAATTTTCCTACCAGTGGAATGTGTCCCTAGTGTGTGCTATATCCCTGGAACATCTGGATAACAAGGACACCCACGTCAGATTCCTGCTCATTGACTATAGGTTCACCTTCAACACATTATTCCCTTAAGACTGATCACAAGACTCCCTGACCTTCGTCCTGGCTCCGCCCTCTGAAATTGGCTCTCAGCTTTCTGACCCACAGTGCACAATCAGTGAAAATAGGTAAGTGTGTCCCTTCCATGATAGCATTCAACACTGAAATCCAAAAGGATGTGTCCTCATCCCCCTACTGTACTCCCTGTACACCCACGAATGTATTGCCAAATTTTGAATGAACGCCATCTAATTGTTCACTGATGACACCATCATAGTAGGACAGATGTATAATGATGGCAAGTCAAAATACAGAATGGAAATAGAGGACTTTGTGATGTGCTGCACTGAGACCAACCTCTCTTTCAACATCGGCGGAACTAACCAACTGATCAATGACTGCAGAAAGAAAGGTGGAGAACATGACCCCATCTACATCAATGGAACTGAAGTTGCAATGGTGGAAAGCATTAAGTTCCTCGGAGTGACGATAACCGACGTCCTGTCCTGGACTTCCCAGTTAGATGTGACAGTCGAGATGGCAAAACAATGCATCTTCGTTCTCTGGCAGCTCAGGACATTTGGCATACCCACAAGGAACCTGACTAATTTCTACAAATGCACCACTGAGTGCAAACCATCCGTGTGTATAATGGCCTGGTGTGGCAACAGCCCAGCCCAGGACAGTAAGACAAATGACAGAAGGTTCTGTGCACAGCCCATGCCATGAAGGAAGCCAACCTCCCATTCATTGACTCAATTTGCACGGCTTGCTGCCGCGGAAAGACTGGCACCCAAAGACCCATCACACATTGGATCACCTACAATCTCTTCTATCAGGCAGATAATACAGAAGCTTAAGCACACAATTCAGCGGCTCAACAAAAGCATCTTTCCAACCATTATTAAACTGAGTAATGGAATCTCTGACTTCAAATAATGCTGATCTTAATCACGTGGATCTTGCCTATAGCATGCCATTTGTGGTGTGGCCTGGATGCCTCAGTCTGGTTTTAGTTTACCCTCAGATCTGTATGTCCTTGCTTATTGTAGGAGCGAGATTCCCCAGCTAGGGACAAAGACTCTGGAGGCAGACAGGACACAGGCAGACTTTAATTCAAGCAAAAACTGTTTATTGCAGGGAGAGTACCAATGGATCTTCCGCAAATGTGGCTTTTACATGAGAAGGCAATGGCTTCCTTAATCCTCAGCTCACATCAGAAGAGAGTCGCTGCTCCCAGTTACCTGGAGCTGTGGGATGGTGGCTACCTCCTAGTTTTCATCTGGTGGTGGGTGGCCTTTACTACTCACCTCAGAGAGCTTGTCGTTTCCTCTTTGGGAGGTTCTGCCCTCCTTTCTCCCCGCAGCGCTCTGTTTCATCTTCTGATGATGACCCTCCCTGAGCCCATATTTGATTACATTAGATTACTTACAGTGTGGAAACAGGTCCTTCAGCCCAACAAGTCGACAACGACCCGCCCAAGCGCAACCCAACCAGACCTATCCCCCTACATTTTAGCCCTTCAACTAACACAACGGGCAATTTAGCATGGCCAATTCACTTAACCAGCACATTTTTGGATTGTGGGAGGAAACCGGAGCACCCGGAGGAAACCCACGCAGACACGGGGAGAATGTGCAAACTCCATACAGAGAGTCGCTGAGGTGGAAATTAAACCCTGGTCTCCAGCGCTGTGAGGCAGCAGTGCCAACCACTGTGCTACCGTACCGCCCATCTTCACCATCCGAAGAGCTGTCTGTATCCTCACCGTGCAGCTGCCGTTTCCCCCTTTGTTTGGAGGTTTTGGTGGCCTGGCGCATTTTCCTCCTTGGTTCCCTCCTCCTCCATTGCCTCTCTCTGTTCTGTTGGAGCTTGGATCAGCTGCTGTGCCTACCTGCTGGCTGCTCTCTGCTCCATTCCAGCCTGTCCTTCCTTCTGGGTGCTACCAGACACCGCTCCCTTGCTGGTTTGTGGTGCCTTGCTGATTTTTGGCCGTCCACTTCTGGCCATCTGTGCGTAGGTGGCGGATGCTCGTCTTGGCCAGGCCATGTACACGTGGTCCGCCACTCCACGCAGATTACATTCTTGGCCTCTTTGCATTCCTTGGTCGGGTGACCCTCCTGTTTGCAGTTCCGACAGATAGTGACCTTACTGTCAGTCGCAATGTGGCCTGACCTCCCGCAGGTTTGGCACAGTTTTGGCTGTGCTCTGTCTGTCAGGTACCATCTGCTCGCACCGACTACAAAGCTGGAGGGTGGGCGGATGATGTTCCCATGGCATTGACCCTCAGGATTACCCTGACCTGCCGCTTGCTGGTCCAGATTCTGAAAGGGTCAACCACATCAGTGCTTTCTGCCTCAACCTGGACGTATCTTCTCAGGAAAGTGAGGACATCAGCAGCTGGATTGTGGGAGCTGTACATATGAATAGTAACAACCCGACTGCTCTGTGCAGGACGCACACAACAGCTGACAAGATGGAGAACAGCGGCTCCCCTTCCTTTTCTTTGAAGATCTTCAGGATCTGCTCGCACTGCTTCACACTCCTGAATGTCACATCGAAATAGCCTGGCCCAGGAAAATCCTGCATGCAACACGCATCTTTATTTTATTTCAAAAAAATACTTTATTCATAAAATAATTTGATGGTCTGTACAGTTGGCCATGCCATACATACGTAAACATTTACATACAGAGATCAGAGTTTATCATTTTTATATACAGGTTTGTACGTTTATCAATCATATGTCCATATATTTAGCTGAGGCGTCAGCAGAGCCCAAATGACTACGTGGGCCCCCTGTTCTTCTTAGGCAGGCAGATGTTACACGGTGGTCTTTCCCCACCACGCCTTGGCAGCAGCTGCCCCAAAGCTTCAGCGCGTACCTCAACAAGTAGTCCTGGACCTTGGAATGTGCCATTCTGCAACACTCAGTCGGGGTCAACTGCTTCAGCTGGAACATCAACAGGTTTCGGACTGCACAGAGAGCGTTCTTCACCGAGTTGATGATCCTCCAGGCACAGTTGATGTTCGTCTCGGTCTGTATCCCGGGGAACAGGCCGTAGAGCAGGGAGTCCCGCGTCACGGCGCTGCTCGGGACGAACCTCGACAAACACCACTTCATTCCTCTGCAGACTTCTTCTGCGTCGGCACATTCCAGAGGGAGGTTGTGTGACATTCTCGTCCCCCCCGCAGCCGCTTCGAGGGCAGTGTGTGGTGCTGCTGAGAGTCTGGGCGTACATAAAGGATCTCACAGGCAGTGCCCTTCTCAACACCAGCCAATCCATGTCTTGGTGCTTGTTGGAACGTTCTGGCGATCAGCCATTCTGCCAAATGGCTTTAACAGTCTGCTCAGGGAACCGCTCCATAGGATCCGCCCTCTCCTTTCCCCGAAGGGTCTCAAGGACACTACGTGCTGACCACTTCCTGATGGACTTGTGGTCAAACGTGTTTTTCTTCATAAACTTCTCCACAAAGGACAAGTGACTCGGAACGGTCCAACTTCTCAGAGTGCTCCGCGGAAGCGTGGCCAGGCCCATCCTTCGCACTCATCAGCTACATCAAACCCACAGCACTCGAGCAAAATCTTCTTCATGAACACTATCCAATTGACAGGTGTACGATCCTCCACCGCCTTCACAGTCAGCCCGACTATGTTTAAAATGTACTGGCCTGGGCTGCGTGCTGCTGCTGAGGCCGTTACTCCTCGCTTGGCTGGTCACTGAATTGTCGTTAGACCGAAGTCAGCATGAAGATCCAGAAAGTGTAGGGCAGCACAACCAAACGATCCTTCAACGTCCAATCACGATTCAGGAATGATCTCAACCAGCTGTGATGACTCGCAACTCGACACCCGTCCTGAGATGAACAGACAGTTGTTCTTAGCCAAAAGAGACAATATTAAAAATCTTGCTGAAAATCCAAGTTCTGTTCTGCTATTGCTTTTCTGTAATTAATCTGCCAGTCAGTTTCTCAAATATGTTTCCCATTTCATAAAGGCGTGTTGATTTTTTTCTATGCCCATTATTTTCTATGCCCATTACCACCTTATCAAAGTGGTATATAACACTTATAATCATTGGGTCAACGATCAATGGCTAAGGTCCTGCGTAACTCATCAATGATCATATCCAGTTACATTCACGGATGTGTGGAGAAGCACCCTCTGAGCTTCCTAGTGTGCTGCCATTCATTGAATTCTCCACTGTTCTTCCAAATGCATGACTTCATATTTATCAGGGTTACATTCCATGTGCCATTGATCGTTATCGTCCAATCCGCCAGTATCATCCTGTAACATAAGGCCTTCCTCCTCACTGCCAACCAGCCAGTCAATCTTTGTTTTCAACACAAACTTGCTTATCACATTCCCCCTACCCACTTTACATTCACATCACTTATGGATACCACAAATAATAAGGGACATAGCACTGATCTCTGCGGTACACCAGGGGACATTGGTCTCCAGACTCACAAACAGCCTTCTAACAGGAAGTTAAGTTTGGATGCAACTTGGCAAGTCACTAATAGGTCCTATCTGTTCCCTGCTTATTCTGTTCCAGATGACATTCCTGTAGAATATCTGGGGATTCCCCCTAATCTTGCCCTGCCAGCAGGTTTCTATGGCCCTGTATGCATCAGTCCCCTCCGAGTGAAGAATGTCCTCCTTATTGCGGTCCTAAATGCCCTCTCACTTATCCTGCCATTCCTTTCCATAAATGTAGCATCGACAGCCAGAGAAGCATTCTGTTTATTTCCACCTTGTCACATGTTTCGTAGATTTTCTAAATTTCATTGTGACCACCTCTCGTTCTTTGAACCTGGAGAGGTCACAAGACAAGTACCCCCATCAGGAAATCTTGTCATCTGAGGGATTAATCTGGAGACTGTCCATTGCATGTCCTCTGTGAACAGTGTACTCTTTTTTACATTGGGTCCACAACACTGTACACAATTGTCCAAGTATACTCTCACCAACCCTCAATGAAACTGCTTAATTATGTATTTACATCTATATTCAGATTCCCTTAAACGAAGACCAAACTAACTTTATCTTTCCAATTACATGTTTTCTTCCAAATACTATTCACGTTAATCGCATTTATCAACTCACTGTGTGAGTTCTTGCAGAAGACTTCTGAAAATCCAAATGCACAACTTCCACTGGTTGTCCATTATCTAGGCTGCAAGATACAACTTCAAACAATTCCGAAACTTGTCAGGTATGATTTCTCTGTCAGATATAAATAGTGATTCTCCGCAATGTTGCTGTTCATTTCTAAACACCCAATATAACATAGAACATATAGAACATAGAACATAGAAGAATACAGCGCAGTACAGGCCCTTTGGCCCTCGATGTTGCACCGATCCAAGCCCACCTTACCTGCACGAACCCACTACCCTCCATATGCCTATCCAATGACCGTTTAAATGCCCATAAAGATGGAGAGTCCATCATTGCTACTGGCAGGGCATTCCATGAACTCACTACTCGCTGAGTAAAGAATCTACCCCTAACATTAGTCCTATACCTACCACCCCTTAATTTAAAGCTTGTAATAGCTGACTCCATACGTGGAAAAAGGTTCTCATGGTCAACCCTATCTAAATGCCTAATCATCTTGTACTCCTCTATCAAGTCACCTAAACCTTCTTTTCTCCAATGAAAACAGCCCCAAGTGCCTCAGCCTTTCCTCATACGATCTTCCTACCATACCAGGCAACATCCTGGTAAACCTCCTCTGCACCCGTTCCAGTGCCTCCACATCCTTCCTATAGTATGGGGACCAAAACTGCACAAAATATTCCAGATGCGGCCGCACCAGAGTCTTATACAACTGCAACATGACCTCAGGACCCCGGAACTCAATTCCTCTACCAATAAAAGCCAGTACGCCATATGCCTTCTTCACTGCACTATTTACTTGGGTGGCAACTTTCAAAGATCTGTGTACATGGAAACCAAGATCCCTCTGCTCATCCACACTACCAAGTGTCCGACCATTACCCCAGTACCCCCATCTTGTCGTTACTCTTATCAAAGTGAATCACTTCACACTTAGCGACATTGAACTCCATTTGCCACCTTTCTGCACAGCTCTGCAACTTATCTCTATCCCGCTGTAACCTGCCACATCCTTCCTCACTGTCAACAACTCCACCGACTTTTGTATCATCCGCAAACTGTCTCACCCAACCTTCTAGCCCCTCCTCCAGGTCATTTATAAAAATGACAAACAGCAATGGTCCCAAAACAGATCCTTGCGGAACACCGCTAGTAACGGCACTCCAAGATGAACCTTTACCATCAACTACTACCCTTTGACTTCTTCCAGCCAGCCAATTCCTAATCCAAACCTCCAACTCACCCTCAATGCCATACCTCCGTATTTTTGCAGTAGCCTACCATGGGGAAGCTTATCAAACGCCTTACTAAAATCCGTATACACCACATCGACCGCTTTCCCCTCGTCCACCTCCTTATTCACCTTCTCAAAGAATTCAATAAGTTTTGTGAGGCACGACCTGCCGTTCACATCTTATATAATAGATCCCAACTGCTTCCCTACAGATGTAAAATTAATTGGTTTGCAGTCCTTTGCATTATCTCTTCTTGCCTGCGTATAGAGTTGGATCATGTTTCCAACGGCCCTGTTATCTACAATGGCGTATGGCCTTTCCAGGATCTGCAGGAAAATAAAACACAGTCACTCGCCAGGTCAATTAATGTGCTGATTTATTTCTGACATTTTGATATGAAGTACATCTGGCCCATCAGGCTTAGCAATGATCAATCCAGCTACTTTCAAGTACTACCTTGTTGCTGATACGCATTGAAATTATGTCTTTAGTTCCACAAGGCCCTTGTGACCACTTGCTATACCTCAGAGATTTCCTGGAGTTTTCTCCATGAAGACAGATGTGAAGTAACTGGATAGTTTGTCCGTCCTTTTCCTTTTTCACCACAATAAATTCTCTAATACCTTACACATTTTCTCATTTGACCTTGCTTTTGTTTTCTTTGGATTGTAGATGCAAGCAGTCTTTGTGTTTCCTGTTGGTTTGTATTTACGTTTTATTGATTTCCTTAACACTTTCTCCATCCTTATTTTCGGAAAAGTAAATCTCTCAGAATGTTTAGGTTTCCACAATATCTGGAATTCTCGTGGAACTGCTTCCTTTGATTTAATGCAATCTTTAGTTTCTTACATTAACCATCATTGAGTCATCTTCCCTTTCTTTGACGTTTGTAACTTAGTGATACGTAGGTATATTTCAGGCATTGCAGTATTTCTATCAATAGCAACCATTATTTGGCTTACACTAAATGTCATATTGTATTGTTCCAATTCACTTGATCCTCTCATTCCCGGGCTTCCATGATTTTTGAGTGTAATGTACAAAAATTGTATATTGCATGCAGATGCCGTGTAAAGTGCAACATATTAATGTCACCATTCCTCAAAAGCTGGTTAAGTGCAAGATTATTAATTAGCCCTTGAGACCACACAACACCACGCCCGAATTAACCTGATCTCTAGCTTGATTCACAACCTACTCTTCAACCTATCTCATATACATTTATTTAATTTATTTTTCACAGCATTAGCAATCATTTAGTTAACGCAGTTAAGATGCAATTTTAGATCATCCAGTTTTACTGCAACACTGACAATATTTGCGTATCTGATTTCCAGAGCAGAGGATGCTCAAAATTTGCACAACAGTTTTGGTTTAGATATGCAAGACACCAATGTGTGTTCCTCCTTGTTGTTTACAATATCGATGCAAACTGATTCTGAAGAAGCTGAAGGATGTGGTCTGTGGTGTTATTAGTGATAGACGTGGACAAGATATTGTGGAGGCATACGCCGACGCTGAGATGATCCGAAGAAATGGCCATCAATATATGACAAGCATCAATAACCTTCCCTGCTCTGCCAGGGCAAGTACCTCCGTAGTCTGTCTCTACTCCCTCACACTCACTGTATATCTGTTATATTCCTGATGAAGAACTTTTATCCAAAACGTCGATTTTCCTGCTCCTCGGATGCTGCCTGACCTGCTGTGCTTTTACAGCACCACTTTGATGTAAATCTTTTTTCCAGCATCTACATTCCTCACATTTGCCATATCTGTTATAACACCTAGCCCCGAACAAGGCGCTTGCTCCACCACTCTCACTATTGCAAGCAACACTCTCTTTACTTCTCTCTTTCTGGCACTGAAAGCAAATTGAGTTTGAATTTACTGTTTTGCCAACATCGAACCAGTAAGACGATACAAAAATGCAGACATCTTGAAAATTGGAGAGAGAGAGAGCAGATGCCATTGAGACGGAAGAAGCCTGAGGATCAATCATCTGGCTCTGCAAGCCATAGGAAATACTCACTATCAAAGATATTTTTTCACATGAAACATATTCAGAGTAAACAGAAATATGACGACCCAGGGAATTCAACAGCCAAAAGTGTGCCGTCATAGCGGATGGCAGTGGCTGTGTGGTTTTGAAATTAAGTTGATGTAATCTTCATAAGTGCCTTATTGAAACAGCATAATGTTATTGGGTTGGAGGCAGATAATAATCAGTTGTGTGGGGGCTAGATCTGTGAGTAGTTGTTGTGTAATGTTCACTTTTAGAGTTTAAAAAATAAATTCACATTATTTTCTTTAAATATTGAAATTTGAGAGTTTTCTGTCTCTCATATTCTAATAGACTACGAGGTGAACTGAGCTTTCCTGGGTGTTTGGTATAATTAACAGAGAGTTTCACTGCCATGTCGTAACAGGTGCAAACACCAACAGAGAGCAACGATAAAAGAAATAAGGGTTGAGAATATTAAATATGGGAGCAAGTAAGCCAATCATGTAAAGGAAGACTGTAAGATCATCTTTCAATACATAAAAGGCAAATGAGAGGCAAAAATTGGCATTTGATCGCAAGAAATTGACACTAGAGAGACAGTAGTGTGGAACAACGAAATAGCTGAGGAGCTGAATTATTATTTGGTGTCAGTCTTCACGGTGGAACACACGAGTAATATGTCAAAAATTTAATAGAGTGAGTGGACAGAGGTAAGTATAGTGGCCATCACCAAGGAGAATGTACTGGAAAAAACTGAATAACCTTGAAGGTAAGTGAATTACCTGCACTAGGTGGACTCCAATCCAAAGTTCTAAGGTAGATAGCTGATAACACAGTGAAGGCATTGATCGTGATCTTTCAGGAGTTGCACGAATCAGGGAGATTCCCAAGAGGACTGGAAATTCGCTAACGTGATACACCTGTTTAAAAAGGGAGTAATGCAAAATATGGAAACTTACAGACTGACTCATCCAAACTTGGCTGTGCGTAAGATCCTGGAAGCCATTGCGAAGTATGAGATTTCTGAATACTTGGAGGTGGATGGTAAAGTACGACAAAGTGAGCATGGTTTCATCAAGGGGAGGTCATGCCTGGAAAATTCTGGTGGAAATCCTTGGGGACGTAATGAGCAGCTTTGAACAAGGAAAGCAAATGGATTTCATCCACCTGGACTTCCAGAAGGTATTTGAAAATGTGCCGACAGGAGCCTACTGAGTAAGGCTAGGAGCATTGAGTTAGAGGCAAGGTTCCAGCATGGATAAACGTTTGGCTGTCTGGCAGGAAGCAAATAATGTCGATAAAAGTGTCCTTCGCAGGTTGACAGTCGGTGATAAGTCTCAGTGTTGGAACCACAAGTTTTCACTTTATACATTAACAATCCACGTGAAGGAATTGAAGGTATTCTGGCTACGTATGAAGATAATAGGTATAGGGACAGGTAATGTCGAAGAGACAGGAAGGTTCAGGAAGGATTTGGACAGGTTAGGATAATGGGCAAAGAAGTTGTAGGTGGAGTACAAAGTGGGGAATTGTGAGAACATGCATTTTGGTCGGTAGAAAACAAACATGGCCTTCTTTCTAAATGGGGAGAAAGTTCAGATATCTGGAGTGCAAAGAGATTTGGGAGTTCTACACCAGGATTCAATAAACGTTAAAGTGCAGGTTGAGTCATTGGCTAGGAAGGCAAATGCAATGATGGCATTTATTTTAAAAGATTTGTATGTAAAAGCAGGGACGTACTTTTGAGGCTCTATAAGGCTCTTGTCAGACCATATTTGGAGTTTTGTGCGCTGGTTTGAGCCCCATATCACAGGAAGAATGTGCTGGCCTTGGAATGGGTTCAGAGGAGGTTCACGAGAATAGTCCCAGGAATGAAAAGCTTAGCATATGAGAACACTTGAGGACTTTGGGTCTGTTCTTGATGGAGTTCAGAAGGATGAGGGGGATCTATTTGAAGCATACAGAATACCGAACGGCCTGGACAGTGCGGATGTTGTGGAGACTTCCATTGAAAGGAGACTCTAAGATACAAGGACACAGCCTTAGAGTAAAGGAAAAACCTTTTAGAATGGAGATAAGGAGAAACGTCTTCAGCCAGAGAGTGAAGAATCTATGGAATTCATTTTCACAGAAGGCAGTGAAATTTAGGTCATTGAGTATATTTAAGACAGTTATAAATAGGTTCTTGAGTATCAAAGGGATCAAGGGTGACAGGGAGAAAACAGGATAATGTGGTTGAGAAACATATCAGCCATAATTGAATGGTGGATCAGACTCGTTGGGCTCAATGTTCTAATTTCTGTTCCTATGTCCGATGATCGTATGGCCGTAAGTCACAGCCAATTGCTTCCTTACTATCACTTTGACCCTCCTGACAGCAAAGTGCGAGAGTAAAAAAATCCTGAGTCATCTTTACCAAACAGGGAAGATTCCTGTTGAGGATTCATGGGAATCGATCCACTGCTCAAAGGAAAGGAAATTCTGCCAAATCCAGCTGTTCCAAGAAGAATTCTCATACCTGCAGTTTGTTTTAGTAGAATAATATCAGAGACAGAATAGCAGTTGGGACACTTTATCACTTTTCCATTTGATATGAGTTCAACGACTGTGAAAATCTGGAAAACTTTTCTTATTTTTTTTCGCCTTAAGACATGTGCATTTATGTATGCGTCTGTACATGTGTGACTCTTTGTCTCACATTTTTCGAGAAAATGATCTAGGTTACACTTCAAATCTGTTGTAACCAGTGGAGAAGTGAGGCTAATAATTGAAACAGTGACCCTCCAGCAGTGGTCGGAGCAGGAATGAGAAATTCTCACGAGGTTGTTCAAATGGGATTCTCTTCCCCTGAAGTTTCATCCCAAAATGGCAGCTCAGCACCACCACTTCCAGCATAATTTGACATGGTCCATAAATGTTGGCCTATCAACAACTGCCACATTCCATGAACAAATCAAAAATGATAGACTGCAGCAGAATAAATTGAATAGGAGCAAGACTGACAGATAAACGCCTGTCGCCTTCCAGAATTGTGCTGTCTGTGCATTATGACTTTGTGCAGTTTCCTAGTATTTATGCAAAGTTGGGTTTGTTCAACATTTGACAGACATGTGAATGGAGGAACATTGTGGACAGACAGAAAAGTGCTGCGCAGACCACACTCAGATCAGCCATGATCTTACTGGCTGGCTGAGCAATGACAAAGTGTCTAATGATCCACTCCTGCTCCTCAGTCCTATTTCCTATGTTCCATTCGGTCCTTACAACCACCTAAACAGGAGCCGATAGAAACCACTTGCTCCAAATACCTGGTTCGCAGTAACACAGGATACCGTTCAGTCATTAACACTGCGTGGTTTGGTGTGGGTTGGAAAATGTGATGGGAAATCCAGGCTGGTTACGAAAGAGGCATCACATCTCTTTACAGAGTGTCTCCTCTCTGCAACTGGGGTTTCATTTATTGGTCATGTTGTAGACCCAGACTCACTGTAAATATTTGGCTCATTTCTCTCCCAGAGATGGCTCAGAGAATACATTTCTCTCACTGTCCACAGCATTCAATAACAGTACTTCCAGGAAAATTGCAACCATTCACTTTCCAAAGACAGAATATGAGAACATAAGGAACAGGAGTAGGTAATTCGGATGCTCACGCCATTGTATGCGATCATGTCTGATAGACTGTTGGCATTAATTCATTTTTATTGGCCACTTCTCCACACCGCTCAGTTCTCTGACTGGTCAAAAATCCTTCTATCTCCTCATTAAAGTACTTGCAGTGATCTAGTTTCCCTCACTTTCTAGACATGAGAATTGCTGACATTCACTACTCTCAGTAAGAAGAAAACACTCTCCAGAACGACACCATCCTATTAAGATTAACAAAAGGGTTTAACTGATTTGCTCAAGTATGAGGGATAGAGACGGATATCAAGGCAGGATTTGATTGAAGATTTTGTCCTCTCTGGCAATTAAATATCCAGAATCATGCATCCCGATAATTTTTTTAAAAAATCAAGCCATGGAATTTATTATCTTCTCAGTGTCTGTGTAGAACATAACGAGTGATTGTCCATCACCATCAAGTTTCAATGCAATGACCTCTTATTCTCTGGCAGTGCTGCAGATTAACCTTCACTCACTCCTCTTTTACCATCAGCCCAGGGATTATTCTGGTGAAATTCCTATCCACTGTCTCTATTGCAATGAGATCATTCCTTTTAAAGGAGAGAAAATCTATCCACATTATCCCAAATACTGCCTCAACAGCAATCTCAGCGATGATCATAATTTTTTTTCCTCACTTACCTGTCTCCTTTTTTTTTATCATGATGTAAAAACCCATTCCTTCTCTATTCACAGCTACTGACGTGTGGAATTGAAAAGTTTCTTACATCTGTATGTCGGCATCAGTAAAACCAGCACAAGAGGTGCCTGTGGAGATGGCCATCACTCTTAGGGAGAGACTCAGTCAGAACGATTGCACTTGAAATGGGGAATGGTCACCTACCTCAATGGAAATGAAGGTAGGAATAAGGAAAACAGGCAGACGAAGGGAGCTAACTTTACTTTTGTTTTTCCCTCACGGGATGTGGGCAGCCCTGGCCAGACGGGCATGTTATACGGATCTTGAACTGAGTGACTGGTTCAGCTGTTCCACAGGACAGTAAAGAGTAAAACAATTTGCTGTGGGTTTGCACAGACATGACTGGGGAAGGATAACCCAATGATTTCTTTGAAGGACATGAAGTAAGAAGATGGGCTTTCTCTCACAAATGATGATAGTTTCATTTCAATTACACCAATTTCCTTCATGAGATATCAGTAGATTATTATTCTGTGCCTCTAGATTATGTGCAATGACGTAAGCAGCATGCAATGTCTGCCCTTCTGACGGATTCTGTGCAGTGAACAAGTTCAACATACTCAACATTCTGTTATTCACATGTGGTTAGAAGGGACTTGATAACGTGTATCCAGATTTACCAAAGGCACAATTGATGGTTTATTCAGAAGATGCACTGAGGCTGAGGAGGATACGTGGATATCACGATGGTGGGATTGGGCAGGATTAGTGAGTGGGGAGGATATGGAAATGAACATCTGTGCAGGGCTAGAAGGATTATGGAGTTTGAGAACAGTCTGGTTCCTCCTCGCATATTGGTGAGTAATTAGTCATGGGTAATTTGTCATTGAGTAATTTGCTCGTTTTAATTTGGGTGAAATAGAATATTTCATTGGAATTGAAAATGTTGACGTCCACCTTTCTAAATTTTAAATAATATGAGCCGCAGTTCAGATTAACCTGGCTTTATGAACAGATAGAATGACTTACCAGGAACACCAACTATAGCGAGGATGGGATAGTAACCAGCTTGAATAACCAGCAGAACATTACAGATCCTCCGTGCTAATGATATTCCAGGTTGGGAAATCCAGTAAAGACCATCCGATAAACTCCTGTCCATTGTTGGAACATTCCAGTCTAATGTACTCAGATTCTGATCCATTGTTGGGACATTCCAGTGTAATTTTCTCAGATTCTGATCCGTTGATGGAATATTCCAGTCTAATATTCTCAGAATCTGATCCAGTGTTCGAACATTTCAGTCTTATGTTCTCAGATTATGATCTCTCCTTCCCTCACTCTGGAGCAGCTGATCCCTGTTAGTGCTGTCGGTGAGCTCCTGTTCATACTGTGGGATAAGACACTGAACCGAATCCTTAATTAATAGAAGAGGCAAATCCTCTCGCGACACAGTTAGGATCCACAGAGACTGACATCAGTAACATTCACTGAACTAATAGCTTCAGTTAACCGTTTCAATTCAATACTATCTTATTAAAATTCAAAATAATGATTAATCCTTACACATTCTGATAGAGATGTGTGAAGCTGACTGAGGCAACGAATGTTGGGGCTGGTAAGTCAATTCAATTCAATCTGCCTTGGATATGGGAGCAATGCTGGAGATTTTTCAGAACATGAATATGCTTCCATGTTTATAAATGTTTATAAATCTTGTAAGTGCTGTTCAGGCATTAAATTATCAATAAAACATTGAGTGAACTTATATCATCCATGAGCTTGAAGAAAATGTCCCTTAGACTATGTGTGTTTACAACAGACAATGACATTATGTTAACAGAGGATTGTACCAAAGAGACAGTGGGGACTGCAGATGCTGGAGAATTCAGTGTCGATAAAGTGTGGTGGTGGAAAAGGCACGGCTGGTCAGCCAACAACCGAGGAGCAAGTGAGTCAACGTTTCAGTCAGGATCCTTCTTCATGACTGGGGAGGGGGAAGAGGGCTGAGAGAACATGGGTGGTGAGGTGAGGCTGTGGAAAGGTAGGCGTTACGTGGATGAAGGTGGGAGGTGATAGTGATAGGTCGATGGGGAGTGTGCAGCGGTCGGTAGGAAGGAACATGAACAGGTAGGTGCCCTCAAGAGGCCGGACGTGAGTCGGAGAGTTGGATTTTGGATCTGGGTGGTTGAGGGTGGTTTGGAAACGGGTCAATTCAATGTTCATGCCTTGTGTTTGTAGGCTCCCGAGGCAGAAGATGAAGTGTTCATGGTAACAACCTAGTAAGTTTCTGCCCAACACTCTCCAGTTTAATAATATCCCTCCTATAACATAACGACTAGAATTGCACACCGTATAACAGAAGAGGCTTCCTCAATATTCTGCACAACCTTGGAATGACTTCTCAACTCAAAGGTCTGAGCAATGAAGTAAACTTAAACACTCTGCAGCACAAATTTCAAAGAATCAGACCTGTGCCCATAGTCCCTCTTTTCCACATAACTCCCAAAGCCAAGGATTAATTGCCCAAGCGCTCCCCTTGTTTGATTTACCAAAATGCAATATCTCGCATGTATCCAAGTTAAACTCCATCTGCCACACAGCAGCCCAGTGAGTGATAATGCTACCCCCTCTACATTCCCCCTTCGGACTAAAACGACACTCCCCTCTCCAGGAGGTCCATAAACAACAGCCTTGACTTTCCCAAAGGCGCAGAGCTTGGTTTGCCTTGCGCAGGCAGAGGGAAGAGTGGGTAAGAATAGTCTGGAAAGGAAACAGTTGCCTGGTATCGGTGAATGACTTTAGGACGAGGGAAGCCACATGGTAGATGTTTTAAAGAGTGATCGGTTGTTTGGGCCCAGAATTCTGCTCTTTCCTCGTCTCTGGTGTTCAGTATTGATATCTACTCCAGATCCTTCATAATGCAGAGTGTGCATGCAGGATTTAATTCTCTGATATAGCAGATTACTGATAATCGCCATTTAAACCGGAAATCATAGCCAAGCTCATGGTTTATCTCAATGGCACAGAGAATGCACTCAACATCCTCTAGTTTAGGCTAATAACTTGTACTTTTTTCAAAGGGAAATGTCCCCTGTATAAGTTGGTAATGTTAACCAGAATTTAATAAATCCATATACTTAAAATAAGACACAAAATCTGGGCATGGTTTAGGCCTTGTGTACTGGGTGGTGCCAACTTTTCTGAGTCGAAACTCTGGATTCGAGTCCAGTCCATGAACGTGCGGTACTGCCCCTATCTCTGGAGAAGGTGGAGTGCAGTCATGTCCTATGGAGATGTGTCACAGCATGTTAAAACAGGCTGAAGAACAAACACAGAGAAGCATCATGTCGCAGTTTTAGGGGCGAATGTTGAATGATGGTAGTGGCCCTGTCACAGTGCCAAAAATTCCAGTTCCAAATCCCACAGAGCTGTTTCATAATATGTCTGAACAAGTTGATTAAACTTTTTTGGAATCGTGCCTTGATAGAGAAGGAAGAGGTACGAATACTGAATTTCAGAATTTAGACCCAGGATGACTGAAAGCACAGCCAATCGTTTTGACTGGAGTTACATTTACACTTTCTAGAAGTTTATAAAATTATAAAGGGCATGGATGAGTGGTCAAGGTTTCTTCCCCCCAAGGTAGGAGAGTCAAAAACTAGAATGCATAGGTTTAAGGTAGGAAGAGAAAGATTTGAAAGACAATGAAAACATTTTTTTTCCCTGCAGAGGGTGGTGCTTCTGTGGAATAAGCTGCCAGAGAAACTGGTCGAGGCTGGAACAATTACAGCATTTAAAAGGCAACTGGATGGCTTTACGATTCGTGGGAGATGGACCAAATGCTGGCAAAAGAGAATGCATTAATTTAGAATAATCAGATGGCATGAACGAATTGACGGGTCTATTTCCCTTTGTACATCTCTGTGAATCATTGATTTAATTAATGAAGGTCTCTTTGTAATCTTCAGATGTTCACCATGATACAAACACTGTACACTGTACACCAAAACTTGATGTTATCCGTAAATTTGCGAAATATACATTCTATAACTCTCATCTAAATCATTTATGTAAATGACAAACAAAAGTGGACCCAACAATTTTGCCTCTTGATCATCGCTTCCCACAGGCTTCCAGTTAAAAAAAAAACATCCACCACCATTAAACTCCTGCCTGTTTAATGTCTCCTGCCATTAAACAGATATACACAGAAACACACACGCAATCACACACACATACAGAGACACTGACACAACTATGTCTTGAAGACAAAGGTTAGATTAAAACAACGATCGAGAGTTACAGTGAGAAGGCGGGAACGTTGTCTTGAGAAACACACCCGGCAGGATCAAATAGCAAAGTAGACTTGATGGGCCAAATGGCCTATTTCCAATTTCCTATGCTCTGTGGCTTTAAGGTGTCAGGATTTTTTCCAAGGGTGCAGGGGAAGCTAAGTTTGATAAATACTTGACTGAACATTCAATCGGACTGTGGCATACGTTTGAGGAGCTGAATGGTGTATGTTTGTTCCTTTTTGCTGTGCCCTTGTTTCTGAATAGAGTCGTTGACTTGCTGTGAGGTTAACATGCTTTAATATGAAAAGGGTCTCCCATTTCCATTTGAGATAACGTTGTCCCTTTCTCCTTTGGATTATGCGATCTGTGGCGTTCTCATCCCCCGAGAACAGTGAAGTCTGGGTCATTGAGGATATTCAAGGCTGACCTTGACTGAACTTTCATGGACAGAGGAGTCAATGTTAATTGGAACTGACAGGAAAGGGGTGTTCAGCTAAATAATGCCAGCCATGATGTTTTTAAACTGAGCAGCAAGTTGGAGGGAACGAATGGCCAACTGCTGTTCCTACGTCACCCATCTTTCTGTCAATTCACCCCCAAGGCTGTTACAGAGGGAGAGAAAGGTCCCATTCAGCCAGTCAGCATCGGGGCAACACAGCAGGGGCAGGCCATAATGCACCTCCATGGGGTTAGATACGACCAGAATGAAGTATTCAAGTCATTTCAGTAAATTACACAGCACAGGAGGACGCCATATAACCATCCCAGGCTGTTACGGAGGAGCAGGGGCACCTTGGCTAGCGTTAGGAAATACAGAGAAAAGATCATTACTTAGTTTGTGTTTCGAAAGCTGTAACTAGTGGAATACTTGAGGAATCTGCGTGAGGTCACCAACAAATTACAATCCATACCACTGAATTGGATGAAGGGGATGGAGCTCAGTTTGCCCATACATCAGGATAGTCAATCAATAAGCTGTCAAATGGAGACAGAGCGTCTCCAATGAGATACAGACAGGGGGAGGGAAGAGCGTCTGCAATGGGATACAGACAGGGGGAGGGCAGAACGTCTGCAATGGGATAGAGACAGCAGCGTGACGAGCGTTTGCAATGGGTTACAGACAGTGGAGGCGGAAGAGCGTCTGCAATAGGATAGAGACAGGGGGAGGGAACGGCGTCTGCAATGGGATACATACAGGTGCAGCAGAGCAAGTGCACTAGGACACAGACAGGGACGGCAGAGCATCTGCAATGGGATATAAACAGGGGGAGGCGAGAGCGTCTGCAATGGGATACAGACATGGGGAAGGCATAGCGTCTACAATGGGATACAGACAGGGGGGAGGGCAGAGTGTCTTCAATGGGATAGAGACAGCGGAGGGCAGAGCGTCTGCAATGGGATCGAGATAGCAGCGGGAACGAGCATTTGCAATAGGTTACAGACGTGGAGGCGGAAGAGCCTCTGCAATAGGATTGAGACAGGTGGAGGGCACAGCGTATGCAATGGGATACAGACAGTAGGAGGGCAGATCGTCTGCAATGGGATACAGACAGGGAGAGGGCAGAGCGTCTGCAATGGGATACAGACGGGGGAGGGCAGAGCGTCTGCAATGGGATACAGACGGGGGGGAGGGCAGTGCGTCTGCAATGGGATACAGACAGGGGAGGGCAGTGTGTCTCCAATGGGATTCAGACGGGGGGAGGGCAGAGCGTCTACAATTAGATAGAGACAGGGCGGGACGAGCGTCTGCAATAGGATACAGACAGGGGTGGGGCGAGCTTCTGCATATAATATAGAACATAGAAAAATACAGCGCAGTACAGGCCCTTTGGCCCTCGATATTGCGTCGATCAAAGCCCACCTAACCTACACTAGCCCACTATCCTCCATATGCCTATCCAATGCCCGTTTAAGTAAATGGAATTATTCTGTTTCGTGGAAGGGGTGTTGTGTTTGATCTTAGCGATTTTTTTTTGCGTCAGTACAGGGCATTGCTGAGATCACACCTGATGTATTGTATGTAGTTGCAATTGTCTTAACTGATATAAATAAAATTGCGTTCGAAACGTTTCAAAGATTTTTCTCTTTACTCAATCTTGGGATGAAGGCATTACGTTATTAAGAATTAACAGTTCAGCCTGAGAATGAGGGTTGTTTTATTGACCATATAACATCTTGAGAAGACTGTAGTTGATGAAAACCGGATGGATATTTCTTCTTATGTGGGAGAATAAAATTGGGGAAATAATTTAAGAATAAGTCAGGTTCAAAGGAAAGGTCATTTGACCGAGAAAAGGGATTCTGAATTCTCTTCATATCTGATGCCAGACAGGCTCGGCTTTTCCAGCAATTTCTGTATTAGTTTAAGAATAAAACATGTTCATCTTAACACAGATATTGTGAAGTCATCAAACGCTTATTTTACATGATGCAGGCACATATTTATCCATCTTCAAAACAAATAGGGCCATTTATTGTAAACGAATTGATTCTGTGTACGACAACAGCTATAATGCACTGACCTGGAGTCGAAAATGTGATGGAGTCACATAGTTCAGACAATATTCAAGGAGAGCTCACATGCTCCCGTTTGGGGCCTGATAACGTTACTGATTTAACTTACAGATGGAAAAGTGTAGCCTAACTGTGAAGGAATAGTCTATTGCTCCCTTTCTGTTTCCGTGCCGCTCAACACAGCAATGTGTGGGAGTGAAAACAAAGCCGAGTCGTCTTTCCCACTCAGGGAGGATTCCTGATGATGTTTCATTGGAATCTCCCCACTGCCTGAAGCAAAGAAATTCAGCCACATCCAACTGTTTCAGGAAGAAATCCCATTGTCAGAAGGTTATACGAGACGAATAACTTCAGAAGTAATTATTCAGTCTCAATAGTGAGGGGAACAGACAAGAGATTCTGTGGTTGCAAATGGGAATCCAAGAATGATGTATAGCCTCCAACGTGCCAGGACCAAGGATGTCTCAGAGCGGCTGAAGAACGTTCTCACCGGGGTGGGGGAGCAGACAGAAGTCACTATGCACATTGGTAAAAATGACACAGGTAGAAATAGTGATGAGGTCCTGCAGAGTGATGATAGAGAGCGAGGAAAAAGGATAAAAGCCAGAACCACGACAGTGATTAGATTACTTACAGTGTGGAAACAGGCCCTTCGGCCCAACAAGTCCACACCAACCCTTCGAAGCGCACCCACCCTCACTCATTCCCCTACATTTACCGCTACACCTAACACTACAGGCAATTTAGCGCGGCCAATTCACCTAACCTGCACATTTTTGGAATGTGGGAGGAAACCCACGCAGACACGGGGAGAATGCGCAAAGTCCACACAGTCAATCGCCTGAGATGGGAATTGAACTGGCGCTGTAAGGCAGCAGTGCTAACCACTGTGCCACCATGCCGCTCACAGTGGCAAAATCCGGGTTAGTACCAGTACTCTGTGCTTGTAAGGGTAAGAACAGGAGGACATGGCACAAGAATACATGGCTAAATAATTGGTTCAGGAGGTAGGGATTCAGAGTTTTAGATCACTCGGACCTTTTGTGGAGCAGAAGTGACCTGTTCAGGAAGGACGGGTTGTACCTGAACTGGAAGGGGAACAATATCCTGGCAGGCAGGTTTGCTAGTGCTACAACTAGATTGGCTGGCGTGGGGGACGGCGTGGGATCCTCAACAGTTGGGAGGCAAGTGCACGGCTGGAAGGAGATACTATAATCACAAACAGTAAAGTGAAGAGATATGTTAGGCAGGAACACGACAGGGAGCAAGGAATGCCTGTTTATTAAATTGCATCTATCTCAATATAAGATGGATGACAGGTAAGGCCGATGAACGCAGTGTGTGGATAGGTACGTGGATATTACAGAAATATGGATAAGCGAGGGACAGGATTAGCAGCTTAATGTACCAGGGTATAGGTGCTTAATGTGGGACAGAGATGGTGGAAGGAGGTGTGGGGGGTTTCATTTTTGCTTAAGGCGCGTATCACAGCAGTAATCAGAGATAAAATAACTGATGGATCATCCAGTGAAGATTTGTACGGGAGCTTAGAAATAAGAAGGGAATGGTGATATTATTTGGGTTTTTCCATAGGCCCTCAAATAGTAAACAAGGAATGAGCGGAACAAAAATATGTAGACTAACTGGGGAGACGTGCAGGGCCAATGGGATTGACACAGTAGGAGATTTTAATGTTCCCAACATAAACGGAAAATGACATAGAATTAATGACTAAGATGGGCTGCATCTATTAAGTGTGTTCAGGAAAGTTTCCCCAAGCAGTATGTAGAGGGTACAACTCGCGAAGTGGTAAAACTTGACATACTCTAAGAAACTAGGGCAGGACAGGTGACTGAGGTGACATTGGGGGAGCACGCTGGGACCAGTGACCATAGTTGTATTTGTATTAGATAGTTACGGAGAAGGACAAAATTGGTCCATATGTTCAAGTTCAAAATTGGGGCAAGGCGAAATTTGATGGAATTAGACAGGAGCTTGTAGGTGTTGTTTGAAGGAGTTTGCATGCGGGCGAAGGGACCTCCTGCAAGTGGGAGGCCTTTAAAAGTGAAATGCTTACAGTTCAAGGTCTATATGTTCCTGTGAGGGTAAAAGGCAAGGTTTGCAGGAATAGGGAACGCTGAATGTCAGGAGGTATTGAGCCTTTGACCAGCAAAAACGCGGCGTGGCTCAGTCCATGCAGCTGGGATCAAGGGAATTCCTGGAGGAATATAGGGGAATACAGGAGTTAACTGAAGAAGCAAATCAGGAGGGCGTAAAGGGAACACATGATAGCCTTAGCTGAAAACATTTGGGTGAATACAAAGAGATGCTTTAAGTATATTATATTAAAGAGGTTCTTTAAGAAAACAAGAATAACTAAATGAGAATATGACCCTTCAAGGTCCAAAGTGCACATGCTTGTCTAGAACCGTAGGAGATGTGTGAGATTCTTAACGAATATTTCTCCTCTGTCTTTACTGTGGAGAATTAAATGAAGACTTGGGAGCTTAACAAAGGTCGTGGAGATATCTTGGGTTAGTCAATATCATAGGAGAGGACTTGTTGGATACATTAGAATGTATGAATGAGGATAAATCTGTTGGTCCTAAACAGGTCGTTCCAAGAACACTGCAAGAGACTACAGAAGAAACTACGGGGACCTAGTTGATATTTTTGCATCGTCGTTAGCCACAGGTTAGGGTTCAGAATTTAGGAGTGTAGCAAATGTTGTGCCATTATTCCAAAAGGGAAGCAACGAAAAATCTGGAAACTATAGACCAGGAAGCCTAACATCTGTGATAGGTAGGTTACTGGAGAAGACTCCAAGGGATAAGATTTATTTGCATTTGGAAAGACAGCGTTTGATTCGAAATGTGTTTTTTTTCCTGATTCCCTACAGTATGGAAACAGGCCACTTCGCCCAAGAAGACCAACCCTCCAAACAGTAGTCCCATTCCCCTACCCTATATTTACCCCTGACTAATGCAAATAACACTATGGGTAAATTAGCATGGCTGATTCATCTGACCTGTGAATCTTTGGATTGTGGGAGGAAAATGGAGCACCCAGAAGAAACCCACACAGACACAGGGAGAATGTGCAAACTCCACACAGAGAGACACCCGCAGCTGGAATCAAGCCCGATCGATGGCACTATGAGGCAGCAGTGCTAACCACTCAACCACCATGCCACCCTTGCTTTTTGTCAACATAGTTCAATGACATAGGCACAAAATCTATTCTGCCCCTCTCCCATGATGCAAGTTCCAATACCACAGACCGTGGTATTTATTCTCCACTGAAAATGTCATCTTAATGTTACTTGTTATTGTTTGTTATTATTAATTTAAATGATCATTATTAATACGCTGTCTTTCCAAATGCAAATAAATCTTATCCCTTGGAGTCTTCTCCAGTTTTTAGACTGGAAAGATTGCATGGCTTTATGAGTGGGAGATCATGCTTCACAAATTTGTTTGAGTTCTTTGATGAAGCGACCAGGAATGTTAATGAGTGCAGGGCGATAGACGCTTTCTATATCATTTTCAGTAAGGCCTTTGACACGGTTACCCTTGATAGGGTGGTCTGGAAGGTTAGATCGCATGGAATCCAGAGGGAGTTGGCAAAATGGACACACAATTGGCTTGATGGTAGTAAGCAGAGGGTAATAGTGGAAGGATGCTCTCGGACTGGAGGTCTGTGACAAATGAAGTGCCTCAGGGGTCGCTGCTGGGCCCATTATTGTTTATTATCGATATCAATGATACTCTTGAGAATGTAAAAGGCATGATTAGTAAATGTGAAGGTGACATTAAAATAGGTGGCATTGTGGACAGTGAGGATGTACGTCAGAAATTGCAGCAGGACCTTCATCAAACTGGAGAAGTGGGCGGAAGAGTATGTTTGCAAAGTCAGATCAAGGTAGGAGTTTCATGATGAATTGTCAGTTCTTAAGGAGTGTAGTTGAGCAGAGGGACCATGGAGTTCAGGTTCAGCATTCTCTGAAAGTGGAGTTACAGGTAGACATGACAGTGAAGAACGCTTTTGGCACACTAGCATTCATCGGTCAGGACATGGAGGAGAGAAATTGCGAAGTTATGTTGCAGTTATACAGGATGTTCGTGAGGTTGCACTTGTAGTGTTGTGTTCAGTTTTGGTCACATTGCGATCAGAAGGATGTTTCTAAACTGGAATGTGCGCAGACGGAATTAACAAAGATATTGCCAGGACCCAATAGTATGGTATATAGGGAGGGTTGGACAAGTGAGGACGTTTTTCTTTCGAGCGTAGGAGAGTGAGGGGGATCTTAGAGAAGTGTACAAGATTATGAGAGGCATGGATAGGGTGAATTGATTCAGCCTTTTTTTTTCCCCAGAGTTGGGGAATTGAGGTCAAGGGAGCATCAGTTCAAGGTGAATGGGGAAAGAATAAAAGGGAAACTGATGGAAACTGTTTTACGCAGAGAATGGTACACAAAGAGAATGAGCTGCCAGCGTAAGTGTTTGAATCATCTATATTAACAATATTTAAACGGCATTTGAACAAGTACATGGACAGGGAAGGACACGAAGGCTATGGGCCAAGTGCTGAGAAATGGACTTAGTGTGGATGGACATTTGGGTCAGCATGGACCAGTTTGGGCAAAAGGGACTCTCTCCATGCTGTAGGACTTGATAACTCTGCAAATAGAACAGCATTTGGGCCAAACTCTCATATTCCCTTATGTCATGAGTTCGACGACTATTTGGACAAAGTTCTGCCAAGATAACGCTGCAGATATTTTGCTTTTCTGTTTGTTACCAAACGTGTGTGTGTGTGTGTGTGTGTGTGTGTGTGTGTGTGTGTGTGTGTGTGTGTGTGTGTGTGTGTGTGTGTGTGTGTGTGTGTGTGTGTGTGTGTGTGTGTGTGTGTGTGTGTGTCTGTGTGTGTGTGTGTGTGAGAGAGAGAGAGAGAGAGAGAGTGTCTTCCACTGTATTTTTCAAAGGGAAATATTAATGTAAATATTTGCAATATCCTCTCGTCATTCCACTTTTCATCATACTTTGAGTAACTTTATTTTTGTTAAGTTAAAGCAAGGTCGTGCCCTGAGGTATGTAACTGAACAAAGAGACCAACGGGTGCAGATTCACAGTTCCTTGAAAGTGGAGTTGAGATAGAGAGGGTGGTGAAGAACGCGGTCGGCATGCTTGCCTGAGTCGCCCAGAACATTGAGTATAGGAGTTGGGGTGACATGTTGCATTTGTACAGGATGCTGTAAGAACACACTTTAAGAATATGCGTACAATTTGGTTGGCTCTGCTAAAGGATGGATGTTGTTAAGATTGAGGGTGCAGAAAAGATTTACAAAGGTTTTCTGGAACCTGAAGGTTTCATCTACAGGAAGAGCATGAGCAGTTTGAGGCTTTCCTCCGCCAGACTATCGGATGCTGAGGGTTTACATGACAAAGGTTTATAAAATCATAAGGTGTATGGATAGTCTGAATGGCCATGGTGTTTTTTTCATCGTCCAGTACTAGACTGTATAGGTTGAAGGTGACGGGGGAAGGATTTAGAATGGACCTTAGGGGTAACGTTTTCATGCCGAGGGCGGTGTATGTATGGAAAGTGCTTTCACAGAATGTGATGAAAGCAGGTACAATTACATGTTTAAGTATATCTGGACAGGTACATCAATAGGAATGGTTCAGAGCGATATGGGCAAATGGGACTTGATCAGATTGGAATACCTGGTCGACGTGGGCAATCTGGAATAAAGGATTTGTTTGCACGGTGTATGACTCTCTGGTCGTGTAAGAGGGATGAGGAGAACTTCCAAAAAGGGACTTTCAAGTGGAAATTCTCTTCCCCAGACAACTCTCTTCCATGTCCCTATCCAAGAGTCTCTGACGTTTCCTCACGTATTTGACTCTACTACCAACGCTGGCAGTGCATTCCACATATCCACCACTCTCTGCGTTAAAATAAAAAAGCCTATAGCTGATATCTCCCCCAAGCCTTCACTTAATTATCTTAAAACTATGACCCCTCGTGATAGACATTTCTGCCCGGGGGGAAAAGGTCTCTGGCTATTCATTCTCTCTTTGCCTCTCTCATCATCGTTTACACCTCTATCAAGTCACCTCTCATACTTCTTCACGCAAATGATAAAAGCTCTAGCTACCTCAACCTTTTTCTCATAAGACCTACCCTTCAGTACAGGCAGCATCCTAGTAAATTTACTCTGCACCCTTGTAAAGCTTCCACATCCTTCCTATAATGGGGTGACCAGATCTGAACACAATATTACAGGTGCGGACTAACCAGGTCTCGAGAGACCTGCAGCATAACATCACGTCTCTTAAAATCAATCTTCCTGCTAATGAAAGCATACACACCATTCGCCATCTTAACAACCCGACCAATTTGAGTCCTAACTTTAAGTGATCGAGGGACACTGACGCCAAAATCCCTCTGTTCGTCCACACTGCCAAGAACCCTCCCTATAACCCTGTATTCTGCATTCAAATTTGAGCTTGCAAAGGGGATTACTTCACACATTACCAGTTTGAATTTCATCTGCCACTTTTTAGCCCAGCTCTGCATTATGTCAATGTCCCGTTGCAACCTACTACAGCCCTCCAAACATCCATGTACCACTTCACAAACCTTCGTGTCATCGGCAAACTTGCTCACCCATCCTTCCACTTCCTTATCCAAGTCAGCTATAAAAATCACCAAGTGCAGAGGTCTCAGAACGAATCCCTGCAGGACACCACTGATCCCTTTCAATGATCTAGATCCCCTAACTCTCTGTGTAAGAGAATTCCTGACGTTCACTGACTCAGTTTGAAGAAAACTTTCTCTGCTTCTATATCATGACATATTGATATGACAAAGAAAGATGAAACACGGAGGATTAGACAGAGAGACTGGCCCTGAACTCAAGGCAGTATTAGACCGAGGATGACATCAAGTAATCTGAGGAAAATTGCACTGAATGTGAATTGGTTGCGACCTCTTCACTGTTTGGAGTCAGTCACAACACAATGGAGATGTTTATCATCGGTGGGCATCAATCATCTCAACCATGGGACATCTGTGCAAGAGATCCTCAGAGTAGCTCCCTCAGCCCAGGCATCCCCACTGTGTTATCATAGAGTCCTTACAGAGTGGAAAGAGGCCATTCAGTCAATTGAGTCCAAACTGAGCAGAATTGGGGATATTCACTGATGTTCAGAACACGTTGACCCTCCCCAGCTCTTGAAGCAGTCTGTGTCCATATACACCAAGAACTGGACACCATTCAATATCATGCTGGTAATATCTGGGTAACACTCATGTAACAGCACTGTTCATTTCCACAGTAAAAGGCGCAGCTCATTCGGTAACTCAATCTGTGTTCACAAGAATATGTGGAAGTCATTCAACCCATCAAAATATTGGACAAGACGTATGATAGCTCATTCAGTCCCTCTTGCCAATTACACAGTAAGAGAAGGAATCTGCTCACTCCCTCACTTACAAGGGATCAGAAAGAGAGTGTTTTGCATCTTGAGTTACTTACTGAGGAACAGGAAACAGTCATTCAGCTTCTCAAGTCACTAACCCAGGAACAGGAAGGTGACAGAGATGCTCCAAATTCACAAACAAATGGAGCAGCGACCCAACAGATCGACTGCACCATTTATCCCTCGTGGCTTAATTACTCATTGCGCATAGTAGGAATGAAGCCAACTTTTTTAACCATTCTCCAATGTAGCTGACCCATTGTCTCCATGGAGGTCAGAAGGTGGTGCGGAATTGTGAACTATTTTAGAATGAAGGTATTGTGACTGCTGACAGGATTGTGTACAAAGTGGCATTCGATGTTCAGTCAGAGTCTGTACCTCTCCGTTAATCAACATGAGGGCGCTGCAGAAGCATGTAAACTATCGGGAGTCAATCATCCAGGAACAAATATAGAATTTTCACCCTATTCAGGTGTTTGGGACGTAATGAGTGTCCGTCCAAAACCATCATGTTTCAACTTCTTATTCTCTCACAGCGCGACAGATTAAGCATATAGTTATTTCTCTCTCTCACCATGGTGCCATCATGCCAGGGTTTAGTCTGGTGAAACAACTTTGCACTGTCTCAGTGAAAAAAATATCATTATTTATAAAACAGACCAAATCTGTAAACAATTCACCAAAAACTCTCTCAATAAAACACGACCATTAGGAAAGGTATACCAACTCTGGTACTTCGATCGTTTTGCATGAAGAGCCACATACACTTACTTGCTGCCCCACAAGAATTCTGTTCGTGACTTATGACCAAGGACATCCAAGTCCTTCCCAACCTCTCGCCATTTAATAAACATGAAGTGAATGATTGTATCGGTTGTTCACATTTGAATCATTTATATACCTTGTGAACAGCTATTGCAAAAACACTGTTCCTTCTGCCACCCAACAAGCCTTCAGACCTGAAAAAAAACACGACTCTTCTCATATCTCCATTATCCAATGTTTAATCAATATGGTATATATTCCAACCGTACATAACCATGGACTCTAACATTATCCACTCACCCGTATTCAAACATGTCAAACGTATTCTGAAAATTCAAATACTCCACTCCCACTGTTTGTCAATTGTCGATTTCACAGCGGACAATCTCCACTTCCCCCAGCAGGTTTAGTAAAGATCATTTCCCTTTCTGGAATCTAGTTTGAATGTACCAAATCATATCATTATTCTCCAAGTGTCCAGTTGTCACATTCCTCATAAAAGGTTACATTTCTTTTTTCTGACAGCTGACATCCAGCTATTTAATTTTCTGTTTTCTCTCCCCATCCTGTTTTAAATAATTCGTGGAAAAATAACTGTTTTCCAGTCTGCAGCATCTTTTACAGAATCTAACCAGCTTTGAAGAATAATCAGCCATTCTTTCATTAGTTCTGTTGCCACCTCCTCAATACTCTGGGATGGAGCTCATCAGATGCAGCAACTTATGGAACTTCAACACAATTAGATTTTCAAAATATACTTTTCATTAATTCTAATTTCCTGTAGTCCATCATTTCACCAGTCACTCTGTTCCCTTGTTTTTTTTTCCTGAAAGTTAGTTTCTGTACGTTCTCATACAGAGTTGGAACCAATGTATTCGTCTCGGCAGGCAGATGGCTTCTGTCAGCTAGCAATACATCAGAGGGCTGCACTTCAGAGATGGTGGATATATTACCCACCCATCTGAAAAATAAACATGCATGCTCTTGGCTACTGCAGTAAAAATGGACAAATTGAAAATTTAATCTGATCAGCTGCAGAGCATTCTAAAACAGGTGGATGAACAGCCAGTTTTCTTTGTGCATATAGGCACCAACGATCTAAGTAGATAGCGAGATGAGGTCCTGAAAAATAGAATTTAGAGAGCTAGGAGAGAAGATGAAGGGGAGGACCTCAAAGGTAGTGATCGCGGGATTACTACCAGTGCAACGTGCTAGCCAGCGTAGAAATGAAAAAAAAAAGGCAAGATGAACATTTGGCTTGAGAGATGGTGTAGGAGGGAGGGGTTCAGATTTATTGGACATTGGGACCGGTTCTGGGGAAGGTGGGACTATTACAAAAGGGACGGTCTGTATCTGAACCAGACCTGAACCAATGTCCTTGGGGGAGTTTTTGCTACTGCTGGTGGGGAGGTTTTAAACTAATGTGGCAGAGGACTGGGAACAGGATGAGGAAACAAGTAGGCAGCGAGATTGAGGCTGCAGACTGTAAGAATTATGAAGATAGCACGAATAAAGGAAAGAATAGGCAGACAGCACGTGAGCACAAAAGAACTAGTGGCCCGAAATGCATTTACATTCATGCAATTAGTACAGGGTGTAAGGCAGATGAACTTAGGGCTTGAATTGGTGCCTGCGAGTATGACATTATTTTCATCACAGAGACTTGTTTGAAGGAATGGCATGACGATTGGCAACTGAATGTTCCAGGATATAGCCGTTTCAGACAGTAGAGGGAGGGAAGTAAAACAGCGGGTGGAGTTGCATTGCTGGTCAGGAATGATATCACGGCTGTGCCAAAGGAGGACACTGTGGTGGTCTTGAGTAGTGAGGCATTATGGGCGAAGCTGAGAAATAAAAGGGTGCAGTTATATTGTTGGGGCTGTATTACAGATCTGCCAACAGTGAACGTGAGGTAGAAGAACAATTAGATAAACCGATTATGAATAGGTGGAGAGGCAATAAGATAGTGGCGATGGGAGATTTTAATTTTCCCAACATTGCATGGGATACACTTAGGGTCAGATGTCGAGATGGAGTAGAATCTGGACATCCAGGAGAGTTTTCTAGCGCAGTATGTAAATAGTCCGACGAGGGAAGGGGCCATAATGGTCCTGGTACTGGGGAACGAGCAAGAACAAATGGTACAAGATGCGGTGGGGGATTTCTTTGGGAAAGTGACCACAATTCTGTAAGATTTACAATACCCATAGATAAAGAAAAGAGTGGTCCTAAGGGAATAGTGCTCAACCGGGCCAAGGCCAATTATATCAAAATTAGGCAGGAGCTGGTTAACGTGGATTGGACACAGCTATTTGAAGGGAAGTCCACATTTGAGATGTGGGAGGCTTTCAAAGATAGGTTAACGGCAGTGCAGGATAGGCATGTCCCGTTGAAGGCAAAGGATGGGAAGGGCAAGATTTGTGAGCCGTGGATGACAGGAGAAATTGTACGACTTGGCAAGAGGAAAAGGGAAGCGTACATAAGGTCTAGGCAGCTGAGGACAGAACGGGTCCTGGAGGAATATTGGAAGAGGAGGACAAGTCTTAAACAAGTAATCAAGCGGGCTAAAAGGGGTCATGAATATGCTGTAGCTATCAGAGTTAAGGAAAATCCCAAAGCATTTTATACTTACATAAGAAGCAAGCGAGTAACTAGAGAAAGGATTGGTCCACTAAAAGATAAGAACGAAGGCTGTGTGCTGAACCTGAGAGAATGGGTGAGATTCAGAATGATTACTTTGCATCAGAGTCACTGAGGAGAGGAACATGATGTATCTTGCGATTAGAGATAGAAATTTGATTAATCTGGATCACCTTGGCATAAGTAGGGAAGATGTGTTGGGTATGCTAGATCTTATTAAAGTGGACAAATCCCCAGGACCAGATGGGATCTATCCCAGGTTGCCGAGGGAGGCTAGAGAGGAATTAGTTGGGGTCCTGACAGATATCTTTGTGTCTTCCTTAAATACAGGCAGGTGCGGGAGGACAGGAAGGTTGCTCATGTTGTCCCCCAAAACAAGAAGGATAGTACGGATATTCCGGGTGATGACAGACCAGTGAGCCTGACGTCGGTGGTGGAGAAGTTGGTTGTAGAGGGTACTGAGTGATATGATCTATTTATATTTGGAAAGGAATGAGCTTATCTGTGATGGGCAACATGGTTTTGTTCTGGGGAGATCGTGCCTTACCAACTTGAGAGAGTTCTTTGAAGAAGTGACCAAGTTGTTAGATGGAGGAAGGGCTGTTGATATCATATACATGGACTTTAGTAAGGCGTTTGATAAGGTTCCCCATTGTAGACTAATAGGAAAATTGAAGTCACATGGTGTGCAGGGTGAACAGTTTGAGCAACAGGAGACAGAGAGTAGCAGTTGAAGGGAGTTTCTCAAAATAGAGAAAGGTCACCAGTGGTGTTCCACAGTGGTCAGTATTGAGGCTACTGTTGTTTGTAATTTACATAAATGGTCTAGAAGAGGGCACTCTTGGTATGATCAGCAAGTTTGAAGATGGCGCAAAGGTTGGTGTAGTGGCAGAAAGCATAAGGGACTGTCAGAGAATACAGTAGGATATACATAGACTGGAGCGTTGGGCGGAAAAGTGGCAGATGGCTTTCAATCCAGACAAATGTGAGGTGATGCATTGAGTCAAGCGTAATTCTAGAGCGAATTATGCAATGAATGTAAGAGCCTGGAGAAAAGATGATGGGTAGAGAAATCTGGGAGTGCGGGTCCATTGTACTCGGAAGTTTGTTGGACAGGTAGATAGAGTGGTCAAGAAGGCATGTAGTATGCTTGCTTTTATCGGATGGTTTATTGAGTTTAAGAGCTGGCAAATCATGTTAAAATTGTACAAGACATTGGTTCGGCCGCATTTAGAATACTGTGTACAGGTCTGGGTGCCACATTACCAAAAAGATGTGGACGCTTTGGAGAGGGTGCAAATAAGGTTTACGAGGATGTTACCTGGTATAGAAGGTGCTATCTATGAAGATAGGTTGAGTAGGTTAGGTTTATTTTCACTAGTAAAAAGGAGATTGAGGGGGGACCTGATTGACGTTTACAAAATCATGAAAGGTATAGACAGTGTGGATGGAGACATTTTTTCCCAGGGTGAAGGATTCAATAACGATTGGTCATGCTTTCAAAGTGAGACGTGCAAAGTTTAAGGGGGATACACGTTGTAAGTACTTCACACAGAGTTTGGAGCGCATTGCCAGCAGAGGTGTTTTAGGCAGGCACGGTAGATTCATTTAAGATGCGTCTGGACAGATACTTGAGTAGGTGGGGCGCAGAGAGATACAGATGCTTATGGATTGACCGACAGATTTAGACAGTACATTTGAATCGGCTCAGGCTTGGAGGGCCGAAGGGCCTGTTCCTGGGCTGTAAACTTTCTTTGTACTTTGTTATTTGTTCGAGCTGTACATCAGGCTGTTATGGAATTGCATTCGTTATCAGAACAGCAAATTCAAAATACTGGCGTAATAGGCGTTTTGGTTGTAGTGATAAAGATGTATTGATTTTTTTCAGCGATGTCTGACTACAAAACAGTTTTTGTTCTTTTCTTGAAATAATGGTTACAGCGCTTATGGAGGCCCTGAACGTGTGAGGGCAAGTTGGTTTCTTCGAATTGCAAAAGTGCAGGGAAATGATTTAATTTAGCACAGACAATGTTTTTTTCTTTGTGAAAACATTTTCAGGTGAATAATATACGTGTTGCTCCAAAGTGCAAACAGTAAAAAGGAACGATAGCCCAACGATGACTAATGAAATTTAACGATTACATTAGAACAAAAGAAATGGCTCAGATTAAACAAAAAAATACAATGAAAGCCATGGATTCATAAAAAATTATAATCCATAAAAGGAGCACCAATTACATGACGCAAAAAAATCAAAAAGTGAACAGAATGCAAACTAGTAAGAAACATAAAGCCTGCCGAACAGTTTTTATTGATATTGAAAATAAAATTAAAACAAGTTCAAATGAGGAACTGTGAATGTGCAGTCAGGATAATTTATTGCAGAAAACGTTAGAAATATCAGGAGATTACACAGTTACTTTGTGTCTATCTTCATAAAGTAAGATCTAGACCTCTCCCAGAAGTATCAAATGCCCACGTTACTTGTGTGATGAAAGATTAAAGTCATTGATATCAGTGACAATGTAGTGTTTGAAAATATAGGTGAGTTGAGCACTGATAGGACTGACACACAGGATGAAATTCATATATGAATTTCGGAGGAAGCAGCAATAGATATAAGGATGGCATTGCGGACCACTGTGTGGATTTTCCCAAACATTGAGCAAAGGCAGGAACCTAATATAAAGGAATGGAAGGTTCTAAAATTAATCCAACGAACTGACAAGGCAAGACGAGTGATAGTGGCGAACTACAGATCAGTTAACTTAACATACACATTAAGAAATTCGTTGAACTATACTATAAAGCAGGTAACCCCTGATATTTAGAAACGGAAAATACAAATTTAAGATATATTAATGCAATAATGGAAAGAATGTTGTGATTGACACAATTATGAGATTGTTTGAAGACATTTTTTTAATCACAGACAAATGAAAACTTCTGGATGGGTATAGTTAAATAGTCAGGTGGATTTTATTTTTAAAGAACACAGCGACAATTAGTATATACGATTAAAGTGAAGTAGTGCTTCGTATTGAAAGGGAACGACAAAAAGTTCCATCCTATTTTAATGGAATCGGAAGATAAAAGTAAAGAGGTCCTGCACTCGTTAGAGAGTGTTGGTGAGATGTAATTCGAGGATTGCGTACATTTTTGGAGTTCTAATCTAAGAAGTGGGAAACAAATCTCACAACATAGAAAACGCAATTGGAATTATTCAGATTAATAAGTAAATTCGTAAAATTGTCTGATGAGGAAAGCTAACTTGGCAACATACCTCAAAAATTGCCTTAGTGGCAGGAGGCAGAGGGGTTTTGTAGAAGGCTGTTTGTGTGACTGGAGGCCAGTGTCCAGTGGTGTACAACAGGGCTGTTGGTACTATATCCCTTCTTATATGTGCCATTTATACATGATTCAGGTGTGAATGCAGGAAGGGGAAAATGAGGTTGGGGAAGAGTATGATCGTCAAGTTTCTGTTTGGCATATTTTTGGCTGGGTGTATGGCATTGCGGAAGAAGATCTTACGTTACAGAAAGGTTTATTTAGACTAGTGATAAGGGCAGATCAATGGGCGGAAGATTTTAAACCTATTAATTATGACGTGTTGCACTTTGGAACAAGGAACCAGACTGGGGTGTACTAAATGAATGACAGGACATGAGGAAGCTCAGGGAAGGTTCACCACACTTCCCTGAATGTTCTTGATAGAAAAACCGATTATTCAAGAAGGCAAAGACGACTGTATACACAGGTAAACCCTTATTCGATCAAAGCATAGAGTAAAAGAGCTACACAAGTTTATGGTTTAGTGTTTACTACAGGCCCCCCAATAGCAGCAGAGATGTGGAGAAACAGATTGGGGAACAGATTTTGGAAAGGTGCAGAAGCCACAGGGTAGTAGTCATGTGTGATTTCAACTTCCCAAATATTGATTGGAAGCTCTTTAGATCAAGTAGATTGGATGGGGCGGTGTTTGTGCAGTGTGTCCAGGAAGCTTTTCTAACTCAATATGTAGATTGTCCGACCAGAGGGGAGGACATTTTGGATTTGGTACTCGGTAATGAACCGGGACAAGTGATGGGCTTGTTAGTGGGTGAACATTTTGGTGATGGTGACCACAATTCTGTGACTTTCACCTTGGTTATGGAGAGAGATAGGTACGTGCAACGGGGTAGGTTTTACAATTGGGGGATGGGTAATTATGATGCTGTAAGACAGGATCTGAGGAGCACAAGTTGGGAGCATAGGCTGTCAGGGAAGGATGTCGTGGAAATGTGGAACATTTTCAAGGAACAGATACGACGTGTCCTTGATATGTATGTACCTGTCAGGCAGGAAAGAAATGGTCGTGTGAGGGAACCTTGGTTGACGATGGAGGTTGAATGTCTTGTAAAGAGGAAGAAGGAGGCTTACATAAGGTTGAGGAAACAGGGTTCAGACAGAACAGTGGAGGGATACAGGATTGCCAGAAGGGACCTGAAGGAAGAGATTAGGAGAGCTAAGAGAGGGCATGAAAAATCTTTGGCGGATCGGATCAAGGATAACCCAAAGGCATTTTATGCGTATGTGAGAAACATGAGAATGACGAGGTCGAAGGTAGGTCCAATCAAGGACAGTAGTGGGAGACTGTGTAATGAGTCGGAAGAGTTAGGAGAGGTCTTGAATGAGTACTTTCCTTCAGTATTTACGAATGAGAGGGATCGTATTGTTGAAGAGGAGAGTGTGAAACGGACCTGGTAAGCTAGAAGAGATACTTGTTCGGAAGGAAGATGTGTTGGACATTTTGAACAACTTGAGGATAGACAAGTCCCCCGGGCTTGATGGGATATATCCTAGGATTATGTGGGAAGCAAGAGAGGAAATTGCAGTACCGTTGGCAATGATCTTTTCATTTTCACTGTCAACGGGGCTGGTACCAGGGGACTGGAGAGTGGCAAATGTTGTGCCACTGTTCAAAAAAGGGAATAGGGTTAACCCCGGGAATTACAGGCCAGTTAGTCTTACTTCGGTGGTTGGTAAAGTAATGGAAAGGGTACTGAGGGATAGGATTTATGAGTATCTGGAAAGGCACTGGTTGATTAGGGGCAGCCAGCACGGGTTTGTGAAGGGTAGGTCTTGCCTTACAAGTCTGATTGAATTCTTTGAGTAGGTGACCAAGCATGTGGATGAGGGTAGAGCAGTGGATGTAGTATACATGGATTTTAGAAAGGCATTTCATAAGGTTCCCCATGGTCGGCTTATGCGGAAAGTCAGGAGGCATGGGATAGAGGGAAATTTGGCCAATTGGATAGAAAACTGGCTAACCGGTCGAAGTCAGAGAGTGGTGGTAGATGGTAAATATTCAGCCTGGATCCCAGTTACAAGTGGAGTTCCGCAGGGATCAGTACTGGGTCCTCTGCTGTTCGTAATTTTTATTAATGACTTGGATGAGGGAGTCGAAGATTGGATCAGTAAATTTGCAGATGATACGAAGATTGGTGGAGTTGTGGATAGTGAGGAGGGCTGTTGTCGGTTGCAAAGGGACTTAGATATGATGCAGAGCTGAGCTGAGGAGTGGCAGATGGAGTTCAATCCTGCCAAGTGTGAGGTTGTCCATTTTGGAAAGACAAATAAGAATGCGGAATACAGGTTTAACAGTAGGGTTCTTAGTGAGGTGGAGGAACAGAGGGATCTTGGGGTCTATATTCATAGATCTTTGAAAGTTGCCACACAGGTGGATAGAGCTTGTAAGAAGGCCTGTGGTGTATTAGCATTCATTAGCAGAGGGATTGAATTCAAGAGTCGTGAAGTGATGTTGCAACTGTACAGGACTTTGGTTAGGCCACATTTAGAGTACTGTGTGCAGTTCTGGTCGCCTCACTTTAGTAAAGATGTGGACGCTTTGGAGAGGGTGCACAGAAGATTTACCAGGATGTTGCCTGGAATGGAGAATATGTCGTACGAGGATAGGTTGAGAGTGCTAGGCCTTTTCTCGTTGGAACGGAGAAGGATGAGGAGATGACTTGATAGAGGTTTATAAGATGACCAGAGGAATAGATAGAGTAGACAGTCAGAAACTTTTTCCCCGAGTACAACAGAGTGTTACAAGGGGACATAAATTTAAGGTGAAGGGTGGAAGGTATAGGGGAGATGTCAGGGGTGGTTTTTTTACCCAGAGAGTGGTGGGGACATGGAATGCGCTGCCTGTGGGAGTGGTAGAGTCAGAATCTTTGGTGACCTTTAAGCGGCAATTGGATAGGTACATGGATAGGTGCTTCAGCTAGGACAAATGTTCGGCACAACATCGTGGGCCGAATGCCTGTTCTTTGCTGTATTGTTCTATGTTCTATGTTCTATGTTCTAATATGTAATATTATGTGCAGTTCTGGATGCCACATTACAGGAAAATTCGATGACACTGGAGGGGGTGCAACGAGATTTACCAGAACGTTCCCTGGGATTGAGGGTATCAATGCATAGAGAAGTTCAGGCTGCTTGGTTTGGAGACGAGAAAACTGGAGGGGACGTATCTCAGAAGTCTAAGCTTATGGGGTGCATTATCAGGGTGGATAAACAGCAATTCTTGAGCTCAGTAAAAGGGGTAAGAACAAGGAGCCACCCGTTTAAAATAAACAGCTTAAGGTTTTCAGAGGATTTGAGTATTGATTTTCATTCAGATGGTTTTGGGGATCTGGAATACACTTACTGAGAGGCGAGTTACGAATAAACTTACTACCGTTAAGAACTACTTGGAGCTGTACCTGAAGTGCAATAAAATTCATGGCTACGCCCCTCGTATATCATATAATCTCAACAGTGTGGAAACAGACTGACCCAATAAGTCCATACTGGAACTCTTAAGAATAATCCACCGAGACCCGTTTCCATACCCAAATGTTCGACAATAACTGTTCACTAATGCACCTATGGTACGCATCCCTGAACACTACGGGTAACCGAGCATGGTTAAATTACCGAACATACATAGCTTTGCATTGTGGGAGGAAATTGTAGCACCCAAAGAAAACCTGCGCAGATCGTGGGACAATGTGAAAACTGCACACAGACACGAGCTCAAGTCTGGAATTGAAACGGTTCCTGGCCCTGTGACCACTGGCATTGCTGACCACTGAGCCACTATGCCACGCACCAGGAAATTGGAAGTTATGTCGACCGTCTTTCTGATGGAATAGAGTCTATGCTACTTTGATTTTTTGAGTGGAAGGTCAATCATTGAGCGGCTTAAGACAGGAATTGTTGAGTTTCTCGAGATTACATTGACATTTATTGTGAGATTGAATTGTCATAACTTCTGAAATTATTTTGATGGGAAAAGTAAGAAAAAACAAATGCAGCTTCCTTACCGTTTTAAATCAGAGGGTGGAGATTAAAGAGCAGGGAATTGCACAAATATGTAATAAGTGCTTTACTTCTGTCTTCACACAAACAAAACAAAAACTAATAAATTTTCCCAGCAATATGAGGAAACGTACGATTGGTAAGGGAAAAGGAATAGAATGGCAATGATTAAATAGATGGATTTGGAAGAATTATTGAGATGGAAAGGAATGACAGAGACAAAATCAACATAGATTTGTCACATGGGAATCATATTTAAGAAACTGATTGGTAGATAAATTATACATAACTTTACTAATTATATGGAACTATACAATGCCACCCTTTGCAGGCCGTCCCATGCCACTGCATAGACAGCAGCAGAGGGGGCAAGTCATCAAGGAATCAGTCAGAGATGGAAAGAAGGAGGGTAGCAGCTCACAGCATTACTTAAACTGACAGCAGTATCAACTCACTCACAGACATACAATCAAACAGTAGGCTTTTGCAGAGAAGAATGTCATTACACTGAAGCCCTTCAGATGGAGCATGTCCATGTGAAGAAATGTTTCTGCTCTCCCTGGAAAGTGGAGATGATTTGTCTGTGGTAATTACCGGTGATGCAGATTGAACATATTTCAGTAAAATTCCCCTGCAATTGCATCCAGCACCCTCTGAGTGAAGCAGGTTGGAAGAGATTGGAGATTAATTTCCTTGCACTTGAGAGATATAGAGAGAGACGTTTTGATCACCATTTCAATTGATTCACTCTCAGAACAGCAGAGACACAATTGCAGAGAACTGGAGACAATGAAGTACACATACTAATACACTAAAACACATAACACAAAGACAGATGAGCAGACATACACAGCGAGGAACACAGTGACATATCCATGTCCGCCACCAAACACACAAATACTGATACAGTTACATACAATGCACAACAGACAGCGAAAAGTCGGTGCAGTGATCAGGTTGGTAGCAGGTTAGGGGCAACGCAGAGCAATGTGATATAACGTAAATTAGTAGGAAGCAAACTGAAATGCTACGTAAACAGTTGTATAGTAATTAGAGGGGTTGGATGAGCAGAGTGTCCTCGCTGGAAATAACAACAGTGGGAAGATCAGTTGGAAAGATTCTCCGTGCTCCCTTCCTGGATACTGCTGGAGTCGATGTTTTGTCAAGCCAAACATTTGTTCATGGAGACCTTGGATATTCTATCTGTAGAAAAGCGAGATGGCATCAGGTCAATAACTTCTAAGTTCCACTCGATGGAAAGAGAACTGACAGTAAGTTTAAAGTCACCCTTCACTGAACATTACTTCCTAGTCGGTCGTATGGACATTGCTGTTTCGGAATCGCCACATAAGGCATCCTGGCCCTCCGAGTTCATGTCAGTGTCTGCTCCACACAGCGGGGATAATACTGTGATAGCACTGACCATCCAGCGACGCTATATCTGTCCTATTACAGGATATTCCTCCTGGAATGCGAGAAAGGAACGGAATGATCAATGGTGGGAGTGTGTGGTCCTGCTGCTCGTGCTGATATACGTGAGAGGGAAATAGCGTGCTCTCTGGAGCAAGTCAGTCTACAATGTTGAATCCATGCTGTGTTATCCATGTGAGGGATACGGTGGAGGCGACAGAGAGAGAGTGAGAGAGAGAGAGAGAGAAATGAAGAGGGAGCGAGGGAAGCGGTTGCTGCATGGACTCATGAGTGTTGTGGAGCTTGAAACTTGTTCAGGGGTAGGCGCTATAACAGATATACAGTAAGTGTGAAGGAGCAGAGAGTATACGGCGACTATTATCCTGGCAGACCGGAGAAGGCTAAAGATGCATGTCCTGTATTGCTGGACACTTGTTCAGGCAGCAGAAAATGCACTGTGAGCTCAGACCATGCTCATTATATAGTGTGGCATGGCCACTTCAGAGCAGAGAGTAGGTCGGCTCTCTAATAGCCCATCCAGTAGGATCTCCATGGTCCTTTATACAAATCATGCTGCAATTGCCATTTATATGCCATGTGGAGCATTAACCGTATGAGCAACTCCGAACTGAGCATGGTCAACCAAGTTGCTATGTGGCCGATTAGAGACGTTGCTACCGCCAAGTATCACAGAATATCCGGGAACTTCGGTTATGGTGAGTATCTGCAAACATGAGGAATTAGAGAATCTGGCTGGCACTGAATGAGAGAGATGCCATAGGTTAAGTAGATAGTTAATTTTGAGCGTTCAATACGACGTCACCAGAACACGCACTCGACCTCGGGCAGGCAATCCTTCTATCACAGACAATTACAATGACACTGAGAAAAGTTATAATCAGATTTAGACCAATGAATTGGAGACTCTGCTGAATCCACGCTCACTTATAAAGCTGCACAACAGAAGTTCATTCAAACCTCGCCATCATCCGAACTCACATCAAAATCCCAATCGTTCATCCCTCCTGGGTTTATTGGCCCATGTTACAGAATGCTGTCGAAATGTCTCCATTTCAGCATTCTGGAACGTGTGAACGCATCCTTCCATGACATTTTCTGTGAATCCTCCCCACCCGTTTTTCTGGTTACATTAAAACTCCTCCCATTTTTTGGTATTTAAACTCACTCCGTCGAAATTTCTCTCGAAGTGGTTTTCAAACATAAGTTCATTTTTTATTGCACAATGGAGACTTGGAGCTGTAAATGGTACATCACATCCTGTCACATCCAGTAATGGCTGCAAGTTTCACCAAGTTGGGCATCGATCGAAGACAAAGCTACCATGGAATGCAATTGGTTGGTCTGAACAGTGATTCGCCTTGGGAATAAGGCCGGGTTTTAATTAACAGTGGACTAGCCAGGTCACCAAAGTCCTCCACCCTGAATAGGTATCTCGTCTGAGTTATGGTGCCAGGGCTGGTTCTATGAGAGGAATTAAGATTGTGATATACATAGCAATTTCAGTTGAATCTGGCAAAGTTTCCATTTTGTGTTGTTTTTCTTATGAATGGACACTTCAAACTCTCACTGCGTTAGTGTTGCAGTGTGATCCACACAGTATACATGTTGATGAATACGTTATGCTCAAGCAGCAGCCAAAACCTCTTCATGCAGAAGCACTCAACTATTCCCATCGTCTTCAGGTCTCCAAGTAGAAAGTAATGATGTCCTCTGAGATAAACGTTGTCTCTTTGAAACAAGGCTCAAACCACTCACCACTCTGTTCCTCCAAATGACCATATCAAAATATTCTGATTCACTGGGAGCCATTTGGACACTAGAATTATCAGGGAACAGACAAATAATGAGCTGGAGCAACATTTCCAGTGCCTGAAAGTTTCAGATTGAACACTCCAGAATATACTGTAACACTCATTCCTGTCAACTCTATTTATGTAATACACAGCTTCTTACTTTTGCTGAAAAAAAAATCACAGGTTCATGACTTATCCACGGTAGATTCCATCTGACAAACTCCAGCCATTGTTTTTTCGTTTGCAGGGTTTTCTTTACCCCCTCTTGATAAATTAGCTTCCTGTTTATGTTAGTGTCATCCACAATTGTATTGAGGATGGATTTGCTCCATTCTTGAAACTGTCGTTACCGATTGCAAATAGTTGAGGACCCGGCACTGCATAGTTTGTCACTGCAGTCGTAAATATCTGAATATTCCATTTCATTTCGATTCTGACAGGCATGTGTGATTTACCGATCTGTATCTTCTCTTCCCGTTGAAGACTCTTGATATGCTGAATAGAATGCTTCACTGGAGGTGTAATTGTGAATGATGCTGAACATTTTCGAGTCATTATTGAACACCTCACTTCTTAATTCGTGTCAGCGGAGGCCATTGTTGCTGCAGTTGCTGATGGTCAACAGTGCGTCATGGACACTGAATTTCGATTTGCTTGATCCTTTAGAATTATGCCTTTCTTCGCAGGGTGTAGTGCCACGTAACAAGTTGGTGTTAATCTTTAATATGCAGCTGATACTTCACCTTTGCCAGAATTGCCTGTTGGGTTTCCCTATAGACACTGTTGGGGACAAATACATCCGTGCCAAGTAGTTTGGGGAGAATGCATCCCTCCTGTTTTTTCAGATATCACTTCCCACAGCCTGGCTGCTACGTATTTGAGGACTTGCCCTTCTCAGTCAGCCGTGGGACTGTGGAGACACTATAATTGAGGGACATTGAAGTACCACATCCAGTGTACGTTCTGCACTCTTGTTCCCGTCAGCGCTTCCTCAGATTTTTTTTTCAGTGTCAAATAAAAAGGGATTATAGCCGAGTGTTGTTAGTGGTGCCGTAGATGTATGTCATCAGGTGGTTTCATTTTACTTAACATAGAAACTTTGAAGATATGAGCAGGAGAAGGCCGTTCGGTCCCCAGAGACTGTATCTCTATTCATCACGATCATGGCTAATCGTCGAACGTAAAATCCGAATGCTGATTTCATCCCATATCCTTTGTTCTGATTCAACCCATATGCTGCACCGAACTGCAACTTCAATACATGCAATATTTTCGTATTTACTACCTTTCATGGTAATGAATTACACAGGCTGAACACTCTTTATCTGAAGAAATATCGCTGCCACCCCGTCTGAAACGATGCACCCTTAATCCTCAAACTGTGACCGCGGTTCTGAACACACCCTCCATTGGTAACATCTTCCTGCATCTATCCTGACTCGTCCGGTTAGAATCTTATAGGTCCGTATGTGAACCCCACCCCTATTCATCTGAACTGCAACGTAAAAAATCCTAACCTTGTCAATCTCTCCGCATAAGATTGTCGCTACATTCCTGGAATCAGCCTGGTAAACCTTCTCTGCACACCTTTGAGAGGAAGAGTATCCTTCTTCAGAAGAGGGGACCAGAACTAAATGCCATGTTCTAGGTGTGGCCTCACCAAGGCCCTTTGTGACTCAGCAACACATCCATGCTCCTCGATTCGATACCTTTTGGTATGAAGGCAAACATACCATGAACCTTCACACCCGCATGCTACACTGCATGCTTTCCTTCGACGATTAGTGCACAAGGATACCCATGGCTCGCTTTGCGTTTTCCTCTTATAATTTATGGCCATTGAGGTAGCCATCTGCCTTCTTGTTATGCCTTCAAAAATAAAAACAAACTTCACTCTTATCCAAATTACCTTGCATGTGCCATCGATTTGTCCACTCAACCAACGGGTCCAGATCATGTTGAAAAATCTGTGCATACTCGTCACAGTTCGCCCACCAACCCAACTTCGTATCATCACCAATCTCTTACGTTTTTTCCCTCATCCAAAACATTAGTTTGCATTGAGAACAGTTGGGATGCGAGCAGTGAAACTGGTTGCACCCCACAACTGACTGCCTGAAATTTGAAAAGCACACATTAATTGCTACTCTTTATTTCCTCTGTGCCAACCAGTTTTCTAGATATATCAATGTACTTGCCCCACCCCATGTGCTTTAAACTTGCACAATATTCTTTTATGTCTGAGTTCGATAAACGCATTCTTAATGTCCGAATGAACCACTTGTTAACTCTACTGGTTAAATATTCAATTAATTTTGACAGATTTGTCAAGAATGATTTCTCCTTCATAAATTAATGCTGACTATGTCTGGTCCAGTTAGTACATATTATAATCTCCGCTATCAAGCCCTTGCTATTGGATTCTAGAATTTGTCCCCCGAGTTATGTTAAGCTTACTGGTCGACAATTCTGTTTTCTCTCCTTCGCATGTTTTGAATATTCGAGTGACAGGAGCTTCCGTGAATCTGTCGGGTCTCTTCCAGACTCTATAGAATCCTGGAAAATGGCAGTCATGCTTCCACTATTTCTCGATCCACTTCCTTAAGCACTCTGGGATGACGATTATGAGGCCCTGGGGAATTATCCACCTTCAATCCCCTCAATTTTACGAGCATCATTTCTTTACTCGCACAGATCTCACGCAGCTCTTCCCTCCAACTACATTTTCTTAAATTCGCCAACACTTCTGATATTTGATTTATGTCCTCTTTTGTGAGGCTGAAACCAAAATATATATTCATGTACTCAAAGAATTTTTTGACGCGTATTATACTTGCCCAGATTCTGTCTCTACCTGTCTCTTCCGCTTCACGTACCTGCCGAAGCTTCTAATGTCAGTCTTTGTGTTCACTGCAGGCTTTGTTTTGCACTGCATTTTGTCTATCCTAATTAATCACTTTGTGATTTTTTTGCTGAATTGGAAACTTCTACCAATTCTCAACCCTACTATTTTACTTGGCCAAGCTGTGTGCTTCTTCTTCCGATCGGATACTAAGTCTGATTTACTTTGTACTCTGTGAATTATCCCTCTAATCTAATTTGCGTTTGTCCCAGTCTGGAATATGAGTTATTGCACTTCTCCATCGTTCTCGAATGTTTGCCATTGCCTATCCACTGTAATCCATTTAAGTAAATCTCCCCAAAATATCAAGGCCAGCTCACGCTTAAAATCTTCAGAGTTCCTTTATTAACACTCAGCATCATAGTCTCTGAATGAACTGTCTCACCCTTCATCTCGATAAAAAAAATCTATCTATCATTGTCGTTCATCTCCAAGAGGTCTTGCTCAGCTCGTTTGGCAATTATTCCCTTCTCATGACATATTAGCCAATCTCAACTGGCGTACTCTCTCGTTGGTTCATCCATATATTGGTCAAGAATACCATCCTCCATATATTCCAGGAAATCCTCCTCGACGGCATGGTGCCAAATTTATTAGCAGACTTAAATCATCTTTGTTCACTGATATTCCCTTTCCACAATTATCTCTAATTTCATATTCAGCACCATTCCCGATATTGCCCCTGCAGTTTTGAGTGCTTTATATAACACACACTAACGTTTATCTGTGTATCGATACGTCTCAACTCTAGCCATTCAAACTCCACATTATCAAAATCCTTATCATTTCTCACTATTTTCTACTTTCCTCTTTCAGCAGCAATGCCACTCCAACAAATTTTCGTTTGTTGTCTATCATTCCAAGATATTTAATACCGTGGGACATTTAGTTTACATAACTGATCACATAGCAGCCATTTACTCCAAATTAAATGATACGCAATTGAATCTGTCTGAATTGTGCTGTGAGATTTCTTGGGTTATGGAATCAATGTTTGTGAAATCCAGGTTAACCTCTTTCTTGGCTGTAAACCACTATGGTTCCACCACTGGTGTGTATGCCCTGTCGGTGGGCTGGGATAAACCAGATGTGCTTCAAGAACCATTATCTATCAAGTCTGATTCAGTGACTAGGATGAAGTGAATAATGGCTTAAAAAACTGAATGAAGGCACTCGAGCTGAATGTGTGCTGCAAACTCAAGAATGATTGAGGAAGTCAATGTACACGTGGTATTAGAGAGACAAGTGGACAGAATGACTGCTAATGCGAACTGAATATCCAAAACATTTGCAGCTGGCATGTTAAAACCAACAATAAACTGAAGAGGAGTGCAGCCAAATCTGCGAATACGGAATATTATGTGTATGATTAAAAAGAGGATCTCAGATCAAGTGACCAAAGTATTACATCGATAATTTAAGTTGGGGACCAAGTGTCGTGTGCCATTTTTTGCAAATGACACGAAAGTGAGTGATAGAGCAATGTGTGAAGAGCACACTGAAAGTCTACGGAGGGGGATGATTAGGCCAAGTGCGCTGTCAAGTGTCTAGCAAATGGAGTGCAACGTCGGTCGAAGTTAATTCATGTATTTTGTTTGAAATAACGGAAACTAGACTACAAATTAAATCGTGAAAATTTGCAGCATACCACTGTGCAAAAGGACCTGCGTGGCCTTGTGCCGGAATCACAAATGTTTGATTTGTATTTGCAACAAGTAATTAAGAAGGCAAATTGAATGCTCTTAATCCTTGCTGGAAGCATGGAGGTCGAAATAGGCAGGTTTTGCTGTGGATGTATTGACTGCTAGTGAGGCCACACCTGGAAAATTGTGCACAGTTTTGTTCCTCTCACTTGAGAAAGGGTGTGCTGGCCCTGGACGGGTTGCAGAGGAAGTTCACGAAGTTTATTTCAGAATTGAGAAGATTAAATTATGAGGATACATTGAATGGAATTTTGACGAATGAGACAAATTATTTCAGAAACATATCAACTGATAAGGGAATAAGTAGGATAGAAACAGAGTGTTTGTTTGCACGTGTGCATGAAACAAGAACTTGGGGGCACAGCTTTAAAATATGGGGAAGCAGATTTACGACAGGATTGATTGGGATAACATTGACCCAAAGGAATTCCCTGCCAAGAGAAATAATCGAGGCGATGTCATTGAATTTTTAGGACATCACAGATTTTTGAACACTTAAAGAACTACATTATGGCGACCAGGCCATATGAGGTGCTGAACCTACTGAAAGATCTCCAATGACCTGATTGAATGGCGGAGCAGGCCCGATGGGCCAGATGACCTACTGCACACCATGCCTAGAGCAATTACTGTCTCAAGGGAGCTCTTGGAAATAGTCAGCATTCTCAGAACTGGTGCGAACATTCAAAGTGCATAGTGCATCGAAACAACCACAGTCTGTGTCGAGCTACCATAGAAAGTCTCTAATATTTAGCCTGCACGAGGCAGGCAGGGAGAAGCTGTAGCCATCCCCAGACCCGGCTCTAGGCAGGGGCATGGGACTGCTCCTGTGTGGGGACGTTAACAAGCAGGACTTCCTATTACCTCAGGATCAGCGGAGGAGACCAATGCATCAGACCAAGGCGGCAGTTGTGAAGTTGCCATCCGTACCCCCCAAGTAAGATTGTTTTAATTCATCTGGATGAATTCACGGTATTGCGGGAAGAACATTGTCCTTCTGCACTCCAACAGCGTAAGGAGAGATCAAGTGTGATTTTCACCACTTCCTTTCAGAAGAAAGAATATGACCCAACGACTTTAACTCAACATCACCAAAAGCATCGAAAGTATCTCGCCTCATCTGCTGTTAACTTAACCACACCTCACATTGCTCAGATCACACAGAAAGAGTTTGGCTTGAGCTTCGATACAGCAAGGTGAAACAAACGCTCGTGGAAGTTGTTATCAGAGTCAGAACTGCAGGACAAATCATTTTATCAACACGAAATTAATTTCGCAATTACGGACCGATCTTGCAAATCTCAGCCGATCTGGTAGCATCTGTACAAGGAAATCTTGTACAGGGATCTTGGGGACTATGTTCATAGATCTTTGAAAGTTGCCACTCAAGTGGATAGAGCTTGTAAGAAGGCCTATGGTATATTAGCGTTCATTAGCAGAGGGATTGAATTCAAGAGTCGTGAAGTGATGTTTCAGCTGTACAGGACCTTGGTTAGGCCACATTTGGAGTACTGTGTGCAGTTCTGGTTGCTTCACTTTAGGAAAGATGTGGAAGCTTTGGAGAGGGTGCACAGAAGATTTACCAGGATGTTGCCTGGAATGGAGAATAGTTCGTACGAGGATAGGTTGAGAGTGCTAGGCCTTTTCTTTTTGGAACGGTGAAGGATGAGGGGTGACTTGATAGAGGTTTTTAAGATGATCAGAGGAATAGATAGAGTGGTCAGTCAGAAACTTTTTTTCCCCGGGTGCAACAGAGTGTTACAAGAGGACATAAATTTAAGGTGAATGGTGGAAGGTATAGGGGGATGTCCAGGAGTAGGTTATTTACCCAGAGAGTGGTGGGGGCATGGAATGCGCTGCTTGTGGGAGTGGTAGAATCAGAATCATTGGTGACCTTGAAGCGGCAATTGGATAGGTACATGGATAGGTGCTTAAGCTAGGACAAATGTTTGGCACAACATCGTGGACCGAAGGGCCTGTTCTGTGCTGTACTGTTCTATGTTCTATGTTCTATGAAAGCAGAGACAATGTTTCTAATCTGCGGACTCTTCATCAGAGCAGTTTTTATTTCTGATCTTCAGCATCTGCAGTTGTTTTTTTATTTTTGTCAGGGAAGCGTTTGCTCATTTTTAAACGGATTTCTTCCATGCATGTCCTTTCTCAGACAATGACTTGCGATTCTAACCACTGTTGTGGAAAAATCACCCAATACTCTGTGTAAAATTATTAGGAGATGCGGAAGTTCCTTCATGAAATTAAACTTTAATTTGCAAAAAATGAAGCTGTGACAATCAGAAGGTGTTTTTTCTGTTTGCCCAACAGTCCTTTTGTCTTTCTGCAATTTGTCCACATCATGTCCACATAATCGATCACCAATTGCTTTAATGTTTCATCAGGTACTGTTGTCTGTCCTGTAGGGGCTACTACCTCCTGTCTGTTATTATCTTCAGCAAATACGCCGCATATGTGACAATATGAAAGCCTCTGAGGCCTGCAAGTAAGGTGATCAGAAGCCATCCTTCTTTATCTTCATTGTACTTACCCTCATGCACAGTGATCCAACCCATATGCCTCTGAGATGAGAATGGTCAAGAAAAGGGTTGGTGTCATCCACAAATCTTCCTCTGTTCACCAAAGGCCTTCTTGGTTTCACCTGCCCACCCCATACCACTTTGTCTCCACAGTATTTGTTCAGCTTAGATTGCTCCACCTTACATCGCAATGATGTCCACTAAGTTCGGCTCCAGATCTAAACTCACCGATGTTGCTATGAAAACTGAAGTTTATCCAAAGGCCATTCTTGCCACTTCACCTGCTACCCTTAACCTCCATATTACTGTCTTTTTTATGTGTCTTGCATTTTCTAATAATTAGTATCAATAACGCAGTCAACAACTCTACAATATGTTGGCAATGTTGCGATGGATTTCCCTTGGTTTTCCTGAAGCCCATAAGGTTCCAGAGCGGCCCAAAGAGATGGCAAACTCCATAAGCATAAACAGAAACAGTATAGATACCTGCGTTCTTATATTCCATCAACTCAAATGCTGCTGGTAGTGCCTTAAACTCAGCTAGCTGTGTTAGCAAGGTTGTGGAATGGCCGCCAATTTAATTCGAAACAGAGAGCGCTTTTTGCTGTGCTACTGAAAACCCTGCATGATTTGCATCACTGGATCTATAACATGAACCATCAACAAAGAGAACTTTTTATCCTCATCAGGCAGCGGCTCAGAGCAGAAGTCAGCCCTCAATTCAGAAAATGTAGTTATCTTCCCTGCGGAATCATGGGTCTCTCCTTCATGTATTAATGGAATGTAGGCTGCTATGTTCCTTAAAACACATCTGCGTATAATGATATCAGGAAACGTCAATAACATCCGATATGCCCTTACCCTGGTAGGCATCAATACAAATTACCCTCTTTCTAACAATTCTGCAGCCTTGTGGTGCGTGTACAAGATCACAGGCCAGCCCATCGTTACGGAAGATGCGTTTTTGGATGTAAAATGAGCCACCGCAATCCCCTGGTAACAAGCTGGATATCTCTGAGCCACTTTATCCGAATATCATCAGCGTCCTCGGTTTTGAAACCACTTCAACCTCATTTGGGTTCTGCACCAAGTCTATAAAAGCTTCAACTTTAACATACTTCATATTTCCAGATTTCTAGACCCCTTGTGTTTTTATTCGCCAATCACTAATCATTTCTGTACGCTTTACCATGAGTCCCAAATCTTTGGCCTGATGTCCCTTAGTTACGAACACCAATACATGGACGCAGTCCCTTGCACATTTTGACTTATTTGAAATGCTGCTCCCTACTTTCCTATTACTACACATTCACTCCTTACATGCTGCGGGATGACAAGTTCACAGCGCGACCGCTCCTCTTATACTTTGCTCTGAGTCTCGTCAAAAATCACTGTACAATGCGGTTCAGACCTGGACGGCTTAGCTTTAGACAGCAATGCCACAAGATCCTCCCTCCATTTTTCCCAAGTCTCTCAAATGTAACACTCTATGTCTCATATCCAATATACATTGGCATTCCTGTCCTCTTGCAATAGCAACTGAAAATTCCTCCTTTCTCCACATAATCCGGTTTGAGTACGTTCGAATTTAAATTTAAATTTCAGCAAGGCGTCTCTAACGAGCAAATTAATCGGCGCCCCCTGAGAGATTAATAAAGACAAGACCACTGTTATACTATCCATTTGTAAACTTACTGCAGTTGTAAAACTGTAAGCCTGGATCCTACAGTCTAAATAAATTTACCAGATATGGGAAGGTAGGAGACATGTTGCGATTGGACACAAGTACAAGTAGCTCAAGTGTCTATTATCATAGGCGTCAACCATACTTCTAAACTAAATTGTACAAAAGGTTCCTGTTCAGCCGTGCGTGTTGTTCTTTCCCACTCGGGTTCTTGGGGCACACTGAGCACATGTCGTACGGATTAACAGGCCTCTCGGGCTAGTAGGCATTTCTGACTGGACAACCAGACGTTTCTGCCTTAGTGGTCTACCCTGGGGCCAAGAAGTCCAGTCCAATATGGTCAATCCCTTCTAAAATATTCTGGTTGATAACATCCCCAACACGCGTTTTTTGACTCTCTCTGAGTCTGCCTTCTCACCATACAATATGCACCCTCCCCCCACCTCTTTACCCCTTACGTGGATACCACAGTTCTGTCTGGGTTGTTGCTTAATTTTACTTTGCCTTTGATATGGTATCTTTTGAAATGTGTGCAAACATGTTTATGATCGGCAAGGGGTTTTCTGGCGCTTGCCAGCTGGGTGTGAGAGAGTTCTCCCTGGACAGAAATTTTGTTCATTTCAGTAGCACCTATCAACTCAGTTATCACTGGCAACATATTTTTTGTTTCTCTTTCTCTCTCTCTCTGTCTCTCTCTCTCTTTTTCATTGTAGATTCCTCGAGCTGCCTTTAGTGTCAACTTTCTTTGCACTTCCTCCTGTTGTTTGGCCAGGTTCATTTTTGTCTTTCTGGTATCGTTCAACTGCAGGGAAGACATGATCTCTGAATTCCTGGCGGTCCATTAACGTTAGACCCACTACTTATACCTTAGTGCTGACTTAAGGGGAATATTGTCTCGACAACAGCAGTCCGGAACATTGTGGTGAAAAATTGGCTAACTTCCACATCGTGTTCTTTTCAAGACTCCAACTTTTCAAATGGTTTTCTAGGTAGGCTGCTGGGCTTTCAGTATCTCCCAGTGTATCCACTTTCAAAACTTTGTGATCGATCTTATGTGGATACCAGTCTAAGCCCCTGTCATGCCCTTTGTTTAATGCGATCAAACCCTAACATCAATCAATGGAATCTCCACCACATTCTTCGGCCGGGCTCGTCCATTGGCTGTCTTAATTTCTAGATCTCCAGCACCCGTATTAGCAGTGCCATCAATCTCCCGTAGCCAGCAACAGTCCTGTAGTTTTGTCTTCTAAGTCTCTAATCCACTTTCCTGATCCCTCATATAGGCTGGGCAACACATATTTGAGCCCTTCCTCTTCCTGAGTTCCCCAAGAAATGCATTGTCGCTCTGTCCACCTTTTATAAGCAGCAGCATCATTTTCTCCCGTGGCGGACTCTTCAACTTATTAAAATTGGTACATTCGGATTCCTCTACAGATTCCAATTCTGACTCTACTTTTATTTCTTCCCATTCTTTCCCGAATTGTTTTGCTCGGACCCATCTTCCTGCCTGTGTTGCAGCCTCTGCTTCTCTCCACACGTCACTCTTTACCAGTGTCTGCTCAACATTCCTGGAAAGATTCAAATCTGCCTCTTAGTCTCCTTGTTTTCTTAACATGGGTGACGTCTGAATTTCACCTCGTAATCTCTCTTTTTTCCTGTTGTAAATCTTCTAATTCTGTTAACCTCCTCAGCTGTTATACCTCTCTTTTTATTTAGAATATATTCAGCTCTGAGTAAGCTTCTTCACAATTCAATTCACCCTCTAGCTCTACCGTTCTCCTTCTTACAGGACACTGTGTCATATTCTTTTTCCCTGAACAGGGAGGAGTATTTCGTAATTTCTAAAATGGCGACATACACATGTTTTCTCTTGTTGAGCCTTCGTGTCCAAAGGCTCTTTGTTCTGCTGTAAATATTTGGAGATTTTTTCCTTCAAAGAATTTGTTCCCTAAACTTGGTTGTCTGCTCTCTGGCACCAGCCGACCTGCCCCCCGCCCCCACCGCCGGAAAGACTTTCCTCAATTCTTCTCCTAAACTTCTGAACAGCTTTAAAATTTCTGCTCCGGTTCCCCCTTGAATATTCTCTATTTCGAATTGTCCTTTGGTCTGTAATTATTATTTATCCCTTCCATTTCATCAACCATATCTCTGTCAAAGGTACCTACTTTTCATCATTTAGTATGTAAATCTGTAGTTCTCTCTTTTTTCCATTTTTTCAAAAATGTTTATAGCATAGTTTCATGCCACTGGGAACATATTACAGAATATTCCAACTGCAGTTCCTTTGTTCATCCTGACATCTTGACATATTAATGTATTCCAGCTAATCTATTGCATCTCTTCTCACCGTTCATTCCCCTCCGCCTTACAAGCCCGCTAGAGCCTTGACAATTTCTATCAGTGTTCCCTAACTCTACAGTTTGCAATCGCCCCTTATCAATCTGTCAGCTTCTGAAATTTCTTGGTTTCAAATAATTAATTTAGACAGTCTATCCTCGTTCGTTCAGCCTTTACAGACCCCTACTGTTCTATGGCTGTATTCGCAGGACCTACTAATCACTGATGATTCCTTGAGAAAACCTTGAAGTGAAGTTATCTTAAATTATCATATTGCAAATTAAAATCAGAACACTCTCGAGCTCTGGGGAACAAGACACAAACGATCAACCACCAACACACAATTGTGCATTCAAACCAGATCGTAAATGGTTAAACGTAGAGTCTCTCTCACTCTCTCTCTCTATCTCATACACACACTCATATACACACATACACTCACACAGTCACACACAGCCCTGACTTAGCAGACCCTTTCTTCACATCTAAAAATGTCAATCTAACTATCATAAGTTTTTTTTCAGGAAAAATTACACAGGCATATTGAACTTTAGAAAACTTGGCTATTCTCTACTATTTTACTTTTAATCATTTGTTATCAAACTGCCGGCTTGCAGTTTCATTCAAAATCACTAATGCTAACAACAAAATAATCTTTCCTTATATGTTCTGAAGGTACAGTCCCCAGTGTTCCCTTCTTTTCCTTTATTCGCTCAGGGCGGTATCCACGGAACCGACACACACCTCGTGGACTATTTTCTCAATGTCTTTGCTCTGCGTCTACTCACACCACTGCACAGTTTTCCTGAAGTGTCCTCTGCTTATCCTCAAAATTTAATTAACTATCCACCTTATGGGTCGTAGGATCGTAGAGACCCTCCAGCAGCTTTACTTACACTTCTGCGTTCCGGAAGACCTACCTTATACGTTAGAATGTCGTACGAATTAACAGAAAAAGGTTTTATTTGTGAATGGCCAGCCCTTTTTTCTGTCTCAGGAGAGTCATCGGTTCAACTGGGAAGTGCCCTATAGCTGCTGGCTTTTTTCAGAGAGAAAGGTCTCTTGGCAGCCCCATTTGGAGTGCCAAATGTGTTGTGAGAAATCACCGAATATTCTGTGAAAAATTACCAGGAGATACAGAAAATCTTTCAAGAAATTAAACTTCAACTTGGGGAAAAAAAGACTGTAGCAATCAAACGGTATTGTTTTCCTATTAGCCCATCAGTACTTTGTCCTTCTGCAAATTGTACAGTCCTGTTTCCCGCACATTTCTGATAGAATGAGCATAATCAATCATACTGGCTTGTTTTGCCTCTCTGAACTAATCATCCTCTGCTACATTGGTTCATAGCATAACAATTAACCTATCGCATTACAGCATCATCGTCTTCAGTATAAGTTCATCGACAGTGATTTTACTCACCTATCTCCGTGAACTATCAAAATCTGTTACTGGAGCTCTATAGTATGACCTTGTGCATGCATTACAACACGACGTGAATGTCTTAACTGCCAAACTAACGTCCATACTAAACCCCAATCCCACAGGCACACAGAAACAGACACAAGCACACACGGACACACGTAGACACACACACATTCACAAACATACAGACACGTACGCATAATTGGATACACATAGTCGGGCAAACATGGGCACATAAATTGCTTTTCCCTGATGCAATTGAGATAGAAAGACATAAAATTGGAGCCCCATTTACTTTCACTCACAGCATGGGCTGCAAATCTCCCCATGCTGGTCCGTTATCTCACGCATATATAGTGCCAATGTACTGGTAAATGTGTGTAACACTCCACATGCTGGGCAGAGAGTCCAATTGACTTAGCAATACAACAGCACATTCTGCAGTGCTCTCCATGATGGACTGTCTCCTCGTCCCAGTGTATGGTGTCTGGGCTGGTTCTGAAAGGTAGTTTCCGAATTTGATGTAAGAAATCACTTGGGCTGACTTGTCAATGCCTTTATACTAAACTCAGATTCTTGTAAATGAACCCGATAATTTCGAGCTCCTCCAGTTAGTCTCCACACCTCTGCATTTCCCCCATTTTTCGTGAACTTGCTCTCAGTTCATTAATTGTCTCTTTTTTCGTTACTGTTTACCTTTCGGTCCCTATGTCTCTTTACCTGCACTTGTTTTTTTTAATATTTCCCTCGTCTATCGGGTTCTAGAATTGTGAAGCACAGAGACAATGCAATGATGTGTGATGAGGTGTCGTTCACATTCCGGCGTGTACCATGTGAGGCTCCATGGGGGGGGGGGGGGGGGGAGTGGTTTCAGCAGGATGAGAAACTTCTTTGAAACTTGTTCTGTGTCTGTACACTGAATGTCTGCATCTCTCTCTCTTAGCTCATTGTCCAGTAAAGAACACAATATAGCCCCTCCCATATTTTGTTACATTGCCAGACATCCAACTTGTAGCTGACTGGCTTCTGATTGACTCCAGTTATTGAAAACTTAGTGGAAGTGCTGGGCATGGGTTGCTGGAATTATACTGTGACTGGCCTCATGGACACCTGAGGATTTGTTCACCCAAATATGGACTGAGTCTGTGTACTGTAGTTACAGCATCTGAATCTGCAACAAGAATAGAAAATGGAGTCAAGGAGTCAAGAGAGTGGAATCTCTGAACACGCGAATTGTCATGGAGTTATACACACGGTATAGCAGAGCACAATAACAGAGAATCTGATTCAATTTGAGCATGCCGGCCACATTGTCTGCTCTGGCTTAGACGAATTTGCTGTCATTTGGCTTGTATTCCGGTATAACCTTTCTATTCATTTTCTCATCCATGTGCCTTTTAAATGTTGTAACTGTTCACATGTCTGCAAACTTATTAACCTTGTCTCCTATATTCACGTCCGAATCATTCATGTAAATGACAAAATGTTGTGCCCTCAGCACCTATCTTTGTGGCATATCGCTCGTCACCTCCAGTGCGCAATTTCGACAAACAACCTCTGTCTTCTACCCGGGTAGCTGGAGAATCGACGTTTAGGACAGAAGCCCATCATTAGGAGAGAGTGCAGTATTGCCTGAATTCTTTGCTTTCCCAGAAATACACTGTCAACTCTGATATCCACCATTTCTAACGCCTTGCTTTCTCCTCTGCATGCTACCGTCAAGCCAATTGTATTCAAATGGCTAGTTCTCCCTACATCCCATGTGATCCATCCTTGCTAACCAGTCTGCCATGTGGAATCGTGTTGGATGTCTTACTGAACATCGTACAGATGGAGGTCACATCTGAGAGAAAGAGGGACAAAGGAAGTGTGCGTGTTTTGTACTTGAGAGAGGGTGTGTGTGTGCATTTGTCTGCATATGTGTGCATGTGAAAAAGAGACACAGTGTGTCCATCAGAGTGGGTGCAGACATGGGTCTGTGAGAGAGTGTTCGTATCTGTTTCTGTTTCTGAGAGAGACAGTGTGTGTATGAAAGAGAGAGTGGGTCTGTTTGTATGAGAGAGAGAGCGTGTGTGTGTCAATAATTGCATTTGTTGGTCTGTGCGTGCATACATTTCACCACATGTGCTTCTGGGAGAAAGGGTGTGTGTGTGATAGACACCTGGTTTATGTGTCTGAGAAGTTCGGTGTGTGTATCAGTGTGACGGTGTGTGCTCGTTAGTTTTTGTGTGTGTATGCATTTGTGTGTGTGTGAAATAGACTTCGTTTTTCTGTGTGTGTGTGAGAGTGAGAGAGACTATGTGTGGGGTGTGTGTCTGTATGAGTGTGCATCTGTGCGTTTGTGTGTGTATCTGCGTACGTGTGTGTGGGTGTGCATGTGTGAGACGGAGAGAGAGTGAGCGAGGCAGAGAGGGAGAGAGTTAGGTGTGTGTGTGTGTCTGTGTGTGTGTGTGTTGGCTCATTTGTGGGTTGTGTGCAAATCCTGTCCTTGTTTGTTCATCCACATGCAATCCTTCACACTTATCTGAATTAAATTGCACTTGCAATTCCTTGGCCCACCTGTCCGATCGGTGAAAACTAGATTACACTCTCTGATAATCTTCTTTTATTCATATGCAAATATTTTCTGTGAAAAGCGAGCAACAGTGGACACAACACTTGTCCTTGTGGCACTCCGCTTGTCAGAGGCTTCCAGTTGAAACAACAGCCCTCTACCATCATATTTTGTCTCCTAAAACCGAGCTTTTTTAATACAATTGATTAGCTCTTCCTGATCTCGTATCATCTACTACCACTAACCAATGTCCCATGCGGAACTTTGTCGAAGGCCTTGCTGATGTCAATGTAGGCAACGACTACCAATCTGCCTTCATCTCTCTCTCAGGCACTTCGGCATAAACTCAAAGAAGTTTGCGAAAACCAAGGTACTTATCTCAGTTCAGTCCTTAACGCTCCAAATGCATCAAATTCCTGTCTCTCAGAATTCCCTCCAGAAAAATAACCACCATTGATGGCAAGGTTATTGGACTTTAAACTTGCTGGCTTTCCATTGCATACTTTCTAAGATAATGGCACAATATTAGTTATTATGCAATCTTCCAGCACATCCCTCCAGGCTGTCAATGATGCACAAACATCTGCTGGATGCCAGGCAATTTCTTCTTTGAATTCCCACAATGGGATTCACTTGATGAGTTCACCAGGAATGCAAATTCTTCAGCAGCACTTTTCATTATTTATTTTCTCAAAGTTGCCGAGCTTCTATGTCTTTCTCCCCAGTGAATGCTATCAGAAAACATTCCTTTGTGATTTCACAATCTACTCTGTTTATGCACATGCATGGAATCTCTCCCAAGTTCCCCTTTTACCAATAATCAATTTGTTGAATTCCGTTGTATTTCCCTTTAACTTGTTTGCCAAAGCTATCTCATGTCCACTTTCTGACCTCCTCATTTCCATCTTAAGTATCTTCCTTGACCATTTAAATTCCTCCAGGTATTAACCCACGTCCTCAGGTTTACTTGACCAGAGTTTCAACGTCTTTCGTGAACGAGTGTTTCCTATTCCTGCCGGAACAGAACAGAAACATGCTAGTTCTCGTCTCTCATATCTCGCTGTTGTCATGACTTGTCAGATCAGCCTTCACCTGCAAGACACTTTCCCCATTAACTTTTGAAAATTCCTGCCCAATGCTGTCAAAATTGACCTAGCTGCAATTCATAACTTAGCTTATGGGCAGGATGTAAAATTTTCGCATGACTTAAAACATAGAACATTGCAGCAGTGTACAAGCCCTTCATCCCACGATGTTGTGCCGAACAGTGATCTGAACCAAACATCCATCTAACATGCACACAATGAAATTATTGCCGTCTTTGTGTTTGTTCAGCAGTATTTTAAATGCCCCTAAGTGTCTGACTATTCGACAACCGCTGGCAATACATTCCACGCACTACCATTATATTTGCAGAAAGAAGCTACCTCTGATACCTCGCTCATGTCTTCCTCCAATCATTTTAAAATTCAACTCCAGGAGACAGCTATTTCTGTCGTCGGGAAATATCTCTGGCTCTCTACGCTATCTGTCTCTCATTATCTTGTTCGCCTCTATCAAGTCATCTCTCTTCCTTCTTCCCTCTACTGTTCAAAGACCTCGCACAAATATGCTCTCATCAGAAGGCCAGTCCTCCAATTCAGGCAGCATCCTTGTATATCCTTGATAATGAAGCGACCAGAACTGTACACAACATTGCACTTATGGTCTGAAAAGAGTTTTATTGAGCTGGAGGAAAACCTGGTGACTTTTAAACTTTTAAACTTAATAGCCCTGTTACCGAAAGCCAAAGGGTCATACTCCTTCTTAGCAACGCCATTAACCTGGGTGGCAAATTTAGGGATCTATCTGCGTCGTCCCCAAATTCCCCTCCACACAGCCCAGAATTATACCTTTAAACCTGCATTAAGATTTCATATTCGACCTTCCAAAATTAATCAAATCGCGTTTGTCCAGTTTGAACGCCATCTGACACTGCCCAAATCTTTCGTATAAAGTGATTGTTCCTTACCTATTCCGAGTCAATGTGAACCACAACTTCTGGTTGTTTGTGGAATAGAGCCATCCTGATGGCTGGCACCTGGGAGTCGCCATTCATTCGCAGAGTCTTGTACAGAAACACAAATTCCCCTGCTCGATGCTATAATTGTTGAGTATCCTACCATGAACGCAATTCTATTCTCTCACCTCTTCCTTTCTGACACACAAAGCCAGGTTCAGTGCCAGAGACCTGGCCACTGTGGGTTTCCCCTGTTAGGTCGTCTCCCCCAAAAGGTTGTCCAAACCTGTCTACTTATTCTTGAGGGGAAGAAGCAAAGGGAATCCCTGCAATGTCTGCCTGTTCTCTTTCCGTCCAGTGACTGTAATCCAACTCTGCTTTTCCTGTAGCAAACGTGAGAATACCTCCTTGTTATTCCTTTCTATTACCCTCTCCGCATTCCGAATTTTCAGAAGTGCATTCAGCTCCAGCTCCAGTTTCCTTACGCGGTTTATCAGATGCTGGAGTTTGGTGCCTTCCTGCAGGTGAAGTTAGTGGCGGAACGAGCAGTGATTCTTAACCCTCACATTCTCCAGGACGAGTACGCAAATGCCAAAACAACAATTTCCACTGTTCTGAATTCCCTCAGACACAATTGGATAACACATTAAACTTTTCGAATGGGCGCAAAGAACCTGTTTCATTTTTGTTGAGAAGAGGAGGATGGGTTGAAGACACTGCCAAAGTGGTGTTTCTGATAACGCAACCGGCCAAAAATATTATCTCAGTTACTCAGCAGTCCCGTGTGTGTTCCTGCTCAGCATGCATTTCGGCTATACATGAAATAAGGTTTTAAAGAAGGAATTTAATTTAACTTCTTGGCAGCATCCTCATCCTCGCTGTCACTGCTTCCGCTGCTTCTGCAAATATTGATGCCGCTGATTGCACAGGTAATTTATAAAGAAGACATTTATCTGCCCGGTGGTCCTGGATCTCCTCGCTCCCACTGCAGCTGCAAACATTGAGCTGCCGAGGGAGCACTGAGACTGAGGACTGGGGGCTGCCAGGAAAGTACATTGCTCCTAATTTAAAAATAAAGCCTTGCCTTTATTTGTTTTAAAACTAACAACATACGATCACTGGTTCCAAACTATTCCCCCGCAAACAACTTAGTTGCTTATCCTGCGTTATTTCAGGAATGATCTTACTGAATAGGCAAGGCAAGCTTAATGGGCCGAATGATATACCTCTGGGAGAAGTACCAGGATTTTATTCAGAGTGAATCTGGGTTTACAACATCATCAATGTATATTCAAAAACTTCAGTGAGGGAGTGCTCTGAAAAGGGGGCTCTCTCATTCCCAGCCTTAGTTTTCCAAGAAAAATTTCAAACCATTGTTGTCTTTATTCGTTATGTTGACTAGTGAAGGAACAATCGGACATCGACATGCCTCTTATTCTGCGATCTGTTTCCCTAGTTTTAATCGCCCATGTAAGTGCAAACATATATCAGGCACACACTCTTCAAGGTCTCACATGCACCAATATGACCATTTGTTATTATCAGGCCAAATCTGCGAACCATCCATAAATCTTCACGAATAATTATATCTTGCATTTTTCAATTAAGGCGATGAAAACATCACACAGTGCATCAGGTGCAGCCTGAGTAATACCCTGCGTACATGCAGCAAAGTGTTCCAATTATTATACTAATGCAGTTTGCCAAAGCAAAGATGCATGTGCCTTCCTGATCACTTGCTGCAGATGTACACTAATTTAACTGAACCGCGTGGCTGGACTTTGAATTCGCTTCTGTACTGAGTTCTGCAAACTCTCACCTTGTAAGTGTAACTTTGTCATTCTGTCAAAGCACAAATTTCCCAGAATCCACATTACACTCTTTCTGATCAAGGTTTTCTCACTGAGCTTCCTGGTCTATATTCTATTGCAGACTGTCTTTCTCTGCTGACAGCTTATTAAATGACTATTTTGTGGATGGGCTGCATGAGACCCAATTAATTCCGTACCCTCTTCCACAGGACTAACATAGATTTTTAGTCACAGATGACCTCACACGGAACCCAGAGGCACTACGCTCATTTAAGATATGAAACTAGAAAATAATAAAAACAAATCTCTACTCCCTATTTCCTTTTAGCTAACTAGGGCTTCCCTGTTATTGTGAAGTTGCCAGAGAGATTGAATGTTCTCTTGCAGTGCTGTATAATTACACAAAGGTCTAATTCACTTCAGTCTATTCCTGTGTAAGTCCTTAAGGAGCAGAATGGTCTCCGTGTCACATTGTAATTAAATGGAGTGGCAGAATGGGATCACCCTTAACCTCTGTAACAGCTTTGAGGTTTGTAATGACAGAGCAACACATGGGTTGGGAGAAGACATTGGCCATTCGGTCCCACGAGCCTCCTGCACCATTCTGGATGCTCATTATGGCTGAATATCACTCTCCTATTTTTCCCAATTAACTGTTGAGCCTGTTTTCCTTCAAATGCCAGTAGAACTCAGCCTTGAAGTTCATGAATGACTCAGTCTTCCCACTTCGCTGGGGATGAAGACATCACTGATAACTTAACCCAAAGAAAAAAAGGGACAACCTTGTCGCAATGAGGGACGTTTGTGAAAGTGAGCTAACGGCAGAACTCTCCACTTTTTTGAAACAGAAAGAGATAACAATTAGGAAGATACAGGCCATTAGTCCCCTGAATTCAGTAACACATTATCTTTCACTCTTCAATCAGGTATTAGGCAACCTCACCCTACAAAGCTCGGCAAGTTGGCTCAGTGATTAGCACTACCGCCAAACACTGTCATGGACCCTGGTTCGATTCCAGACTCGGGAGACTGTCTGCGTGAAGTTCCACATTCACCCCGTATCTGCACGAGTTTGCTCTGGCTGCTCTGCTTCCTCCCACAATCCAAAGAAATACGGATTAAGTGAACAGCCCCTGTTAAATTGCCCAACCTTTTTCAGGTATGTACATTAGTTCGGCAAAATGTCAGGAACGGGTCTCGAGTGGGACACTCTTCAGTGGCTCAGTGTGGATTTATTGGACCATATGGCCTGTTTCCACAACGACATCAGATTTCCAAATCACTTCAAAATATATCTTGACATCAAGAGATGATTTGAAAAAAGATCAGAATTTGTACATTTTGTTCAGCATATCTGCTCTGCTGTTCGATCATGGCAGATATGTTTGTCAACACCATTCCCCTATTTTCTCCCCATAACACACGATGACCTTTCAAATCAACAGCTTCCCTATCTCTGTTCCAAAAAAAAACTAATGTATCTTTGTGTGTCTAGGTGGGTGTGTGTATTTTTGTTTCTGTGTCTGTGTATCTTAATCTGTGCTTTTCTCTGTGTGCTTCAGCTTGTATGTGTTATGCTTGTGTGTTTTTGCATCTGTGTTTCGCTAAATCAATGCATATATTTCTGTGAGTGTAAAAAGGTGGATATCCCTGAGGAAACTGGTGAAATCCGAGTTCATCCCTTGTTGTTGGAAGGTTCCTACCCTGTAGCTCAACTTTTCAATTCCCCCTCCCACTCCACCAAGGATATGCAGGTCTTTGGACTCCTCCATCGTCAGACCACAACAAAACGACGGTTGGAGGAAGAACGCCTCATCTTCCGGCTAGGAACCTTCCAACCACAAGGGATGAATCGGATTTCACCAGTTTCCTCATTTCCCCTCCCCCCACCCTGTCTCAGTCAAATCCATCAAATTCAGCACCGCCTTCCTAACCTGCAATCTTCTTCCCGACCTCTCCGCCCCCACCCCAGTCTGACCTATCACCCTCACCTTGACCTCTTTCCACCTATCACATTTCTGACGCCCCTCCCCCAAGTCCCTCCTCCCTACCTTTTATCTTAGCCTGCTGGACAATCTTTCCTCATTCCTGAAGAAGGGCTTATGCCCGAAACGTCGATTCTCCTGTTCCCTGGATGCTGCCTGACCTACTGCGCCTTTCCAGCAACACATTTCCAGCTCTGATCTCCAGCATCTGCAGACCTCACTTTAATCCCAGCACCGTCAATCATCAGATTTTCCACCACGTTTTTTGGCGAGCTTGGTCCATTACCTGTCTTAATTTTGGGATTACCGTCTCCTTTATTAGCTGTGCCTTCAAATCCCCCACAGCCAAAAACCTTCCTGTGAGTTCATCTTCAAAGACTCTAATCTACTTTCCTGCTCCATCATGTTAACTGTGTAACACATTTTTTTCAGCACTCCCTGATCCTGTGTTCCCCAAGGAAAGAATGGTGGTTATCTCCTCCCTTTTGGAGGAGGAGACGCCCCTCTCCGTTGTGGTGTCTTTATCTTTATTAAAATTGCTGCATTGTGAATTCTCATCAGATTCCAAGTCTGACTGTACTTGTACTTCCACTCATTCTTTTCCTACTTGCTCTGCATCCTGTGCTCCCTTCCCCCATCACTCTCCCTATCACTCTCTGTCTATCGCTGCTCAAAATTCCGGCAATGACTTAGATATGCCTCACTTTCTCTTTTTGCTATTGGTGTGGGTAACGTCTAAATTTCACCTTGCAATCTCTCTGGTTTCTGTTGTATAGCTTCTAATGCTTCTTGCCTCTTCTCCTGTTCTGCCTCTGGGCTCATTATTAATATATTCAGCTCTTTATAAGCTTCTTCCCAATTCGATTCTCCCTCTATGTCCACCGCCCCCCTTCGTACAAGGTATTGTGTCACATACTCTTTGCCTGAAGAGGGAGCGGATTTTCCAATTCCTTTAAGTCGGGATACATAAATGTTTTTCTCTTGCTGAGCTTACATTTCTAAAGTGTCTTTGTTCTGCTCTGAACATGTGGAGATTTTCTCCTCCAGAGTCTTTGATTCCAGAAGCTGTTTGTTTTGATCTCTGGTAACTCCACCAAAACACATCTTGTAGTAACGGTGCCTGAAACACTTTACTCAATTCTTCAACCTCAATTCTAAGAATAAGCTTTGCGATGTCTGCCTCCTGTTCCCCTTTCTGTATTATCTTTTAAAATGTATCTTTAGGTCAGTGGTTCTTAATTAACCCTTCCATTTCATCACGCATGTTTCAGTCAAAGGTACTGTCTTTTGGTCATTTATTCAGTGAGCTCTTAATTCTTTTTCCACATTTTTCAGAAATTTTGTGATATTATTTCTTGATACGTGGAATTTCCTATTCAATATTTCAACTGCAGTCCCTTTATCGATCGTTAAAAATACGTCAGTACAATTATAATGTAGTCATTGTTTTTAAATTTAAACGATCTTTCTCGGTTTGGAAAATTTGTGTATTCTCTGCCATTTTATTTTTAATTGTCTCTTACCAATTTGCCGGCTTTCAATTGCACTCACCATCAATAATAAGAACAATAAAACATTCTTTCCTTCCATGTTCTGTGCGTGCAGTACCTTGTTAGTTTTTCCCAGGTCAGTATTCACTGAACTTTCTGTCCTGCCTGTACACTCCCTTCTTCTTTCTTAGGTCGGTTTTCCGCAGGGACATACTTGCACCTCGTGAAATTTTATCGCAGTCAATATCTTTGTTCTACACCTACTCATCCCTCTGCACGGTTTTCCTGAACGATCATCTGCGTCTCCCAAAACCTTAACTCACCATCTACCTTATATTTCTTTGGATCGGAGAAACCCTTGGGAGTTTGCTTGCACTTCTGCGTTCCCGAGGACCGACTTTATTTGGCAGAATACAGTCCAAATTAGCAGCAAAACGATTAACTTTTCTGTGGGTGGTCAAGTATTTATTCAGTCAATCTCAGGAGTGTCATCAGTTAAACTGAAAAGTACTCTGCAGCTGCCGCATCTTTTCTGAATGGGTCTCCCTTTCCGAAGCTGCTCGCAGTGTTGAACTTGCTTTGGAAAGATCACCCAATTCGGTGCAAAAAATAGCAGTTGATAGAGAAAATCATTCATAAAGTTAAACGATTATTTAGAAATACAATCTGTGACAAAGAGAAAATGTATTTTCTGTCTTTCCTCCCCCAACCTGGAGCTTCTCCATTTGATAATTTTATAATTCCAGCGCTACTCTGATAGCATTAGCATAAGCAATCATACGAGCTTGCGTTGTCTTTCTAAAGTTATCATCTTCTGCCACACTGGTCTACTGCTGACACTTGCCCTATGACATTATATCACCATCATCTTTAGCATTAGCTCATCTATTACGTTATTTCATCAGCCCATCATAGTGTGCTACCATTATCTGTTACCAGAATCCTGTGCGTGCACTGCATAAATGCCAAATTAACATCCAAATATTCCAAACATGCTGACCAAAGAACTCGCTGGGGTTTATGTTGACTGGGCTGTTTTTTTATTGGGCTATTCATTTGTGCGAAATGGGCTTCGTTATCTGGTCTGTATTTATTACACATTACGAATTGTCTTTCACAGATAGGATTGAATTTCTTTCATGCACACTCGCAGTCAATCTTTTGTGGGTTGATCCACAGTGCCATTAGAGACAAATCTCCCGGATTTTGACACAGAAACAGTGACGGAATTGTAACATATTTACAAGTCAGGATGGGGGGTGCTTTGAAGGGGTACTTGAAGATTATGGGGTTCCCAGATGTCGTTTGCACATGTCCTTCTGGATGGAAGCGATCCTGCGTTTCGAAGTTGATGTCTGAGGATTGTTGTTTCATTTCTCCAGTGTATATTCAAAATAGTACACACTGCTACTACTGAACGTCGTGTTGGATGGACTGATGTTTTAAAGTGTGGTTGCAATGAAGCTGTCGGCTCTGTCGTGAATAGTGTAAATCGTCTTGAGTTTTATTGGACTGCACTCATCTAGGCGAGTGGGGAGTATTCCATTACCGTTTTGACTTGTGCTTTGTGGGTGTTGGATAAATGTTAAAGAGTCAGGAGGTGAGTTAGTCCTCAAAGGATCATAAATCACGAATGTGTTCTTGCAGTCACTGTGTTCATGTGGCGAGTCTGGTTGAGTTCTGTTCAATGATAACCACTTGGATGCTAACACTGGGGATGTTAGTGGCATCAGTGAATGTCGAGGGGTAGTGATTAGATTGTCCAGTCTTGGTGATGATCATAGAATAACATGTGTGATCCGCAAATGTTACTGCCACTTCTGTGCCCAAGCCTGAATATTGCCCATGTCTTGCTGGATCTGAACATGAAATGCATCAACGACAGAGGAGTCACTGATGGTTCTGATGATTAGACGTTTTCCGGTGACCCCCCTCACTTCTGGTCTTATGATGGAGGCAACGCCATTGATGAAATAGCAGAAGATGGTTCGCACTAGGGCACAACACTGAGGAACTTCTATTACGATGAATGGCCTCCAACAACCACGAGCATCTTCCCATGGGTCACGTATGAAACTAACCACTGCAGACATTGCCCCTTGATGCGCATGGTCACCAGTTTTGCAAGAGCTCCTGGATGCCTCACAGGATTTAGTGGTGTCTTCATATCAAGGACTGTCACTCTCATCTCACACTGGAATTCAGCTCTTTGGGCCAAGTTTGAAGCAAGGGAGCGATGCAGTCACCACGATCAGAAAGATGACTTCAGCAAGATACTCTCCATGGACAGGAGAAAGTGAGGTCTGCAGATGCTGGAGATCAAAGTTGAAACTTTATTGCTGGAACAGCACAGCAGGTCAGGCAGCATCCAGGGAACAGGAGATTCGACGTTTCGGGCACAGGCCCTTCTTCAGGAAGAAGGGCCTGTGCCCGAAACGTCGAATCTCCTGTTCCCTGGATGCTGCCTGACCTGCTGTGCTGTTCCAGCAATAAAGTTTCAACACTCTCCATGGACAAACTGTCACCTGCGCTATCATCTTTCGCATGGTGTCAAGGAATATTTCTCTGTATGCGTTTCTGTCCTTCCCTCCTCCGCCTCATGCCAAAAAAAAACAAATTGGAGTACTGGAGAGAAGTGGTATTCCAATATTTGTTGGTAACAGATGAAGAAATTAGGCTATGTTCCGAGATGATTCGGAGAGCAGCGGCTCAGCAAGCAAAGGTAAGCTCAGATAAATTCCTTTTAATTTCATCTAGAGTCTTAGAATAGTTAGGATAGCAGTCAGGGCTTTCATATGATCTTCCTGTCAGATGGGGAGCTCAGAAATAATTGCATCGTCCTGATGACAACAGTCGCGGGACATGCAGCCAGTTGCAGACCTTGGGATACCCTGTTAAAGAGGTTGAGCTAGATCTACTCAGGATCAACCGAGATACTCAGCATTTCAAAGACATGGGTTTTAGTGAGTTGTAGTTGCTAAGGCAGAGAGTAGCTGGGGTACCACGAGGAAAGTCAAAGTGTGTAGACAGAGAGTGAAGCAGTCGCCTGTGTCCATTCCACTCAAAGATAGTTGTAATATTTTGGGGGCAATGACGGTTTGGCAAAGCAGCAGGAGCTATTTCGATATCACTACAAGTATTCGAAGTCACAGCGGCAAAGTGTAAAGTAAAGAGGATCTTAATGATTGGAGACTCGATAATTAGATGGCAGACAGAAGATTCCGCTGCTGCAAAAGGGAATCCAGGGTGGTGTATTGCACACCGATAGCCAGGTCCAGAATGGCTCAGAATGACTGCAGTATGTTCTTAAGGTGGAAGGTGAGCAGCGAGAAAAGATTATGCAAGCTGGAAAAAAAATGACAGAGGTAAAAATAAAAGAAGAGGAAATGCAGAGTGTTTATCGAGGGCTTTGGAAAAAAAATGTTAAAAACCAGAACCTCGTCGGTGGTACTCTCCAGAATTCATGCATTGTCAAGTGTAGTTATGGTAAGGCCAGACTTATATCACAAGTGAATGCTTGTCTCTTGATTTGGCGCAGGAGTTAGGAGTTCAGATTTTTAAATCATTGGGATCGTTTCTGGGGCAGAGTTAACCCGTTCAAGAGGAACGGGTTGCAGCTGAATTGGAGTGGGACCAATATCTTGGTGGCTAGGATTAGTGGTGCTGCAAAATCGTATAATCCAGATTCGCATTGGAATTGAATCCTTAACAGCAGGTAGGGAAGTGCGAGGCTGTCAGGAGATACAGTAATTAGACATAGTAAGTTGAAGTGATGGGTTAGAATAGAACAAGACATGGAGTAAAGAATGCCTGTTCTTTAATTTATTTTTCTTTAATGCAAGAGTACTGACAGTTAAGGCTGAGGGACTCAGGTCGTGGACAGATACGTGGGACGGAGATGTCATAGCCATTACAGAAACATGGTTCTGGGAGGGACTTTCATATCCGCCACAGATTCACCTGCACCTCCACACGTATCATCTATTGCATCCTCTGCACCCGATGTGGCCTCCTCTATATTGGGGAGACAGGCCAGCTACTTGCGGAGCGTTTCAGAGAACACCTCTGGGACACCCGGACCAACCAACCCAACCACCCTGTAGCTCAACATTTCAATTCCCCCTCCCACTCCACCAAGGATATGCAGGTCTTTGACTCCTCCATCGTCAGACCACAACAAAACGACGGTTGGAGGAAGAACGCCTCATCTTCCGGCTAGGAACCCTCCAACCACAAGGGATGAACTCAGATTTCACCAATTTCCTCATTTCCCCTCCCCCCACCCTGTCTCAGTCAAATCCATCAAATTCAGCACCGCCTTCCTAACCTGAGATCTTCTTCCCGACCTCTCCGCCCCCACCCCAGTCTGACCTATCACCCTCACCTTGACCTCTTTCAACCTATCACATTTCCGACGCCCCTCCCCCACGTCCCTCCTCCCTACCTTTTATCTTAGCCTGCTGGACAAACTTCCCTCATTCCTGAAGAAGGGCTTATGCCCGAAACGTCGATTCTCCTGTTCCCTGGATGCTGCCTGACCTGCTGCGCTTTTCCAGCAACACATTTCCAGCTCTGGGAGGGATAGTACTGGAAGCTGCATGTGCCAAGTTATAGCTGCTTGAGGTGAACAGAGGATGCACAGGATGTGGAAGGAAACTGCTGGGAATAAACAAACTCGAAATGCGCAGTTTATTCAAGTAACAGCTACTGTGGGTCCGTGATAATTATGCACTGGTCAGGTGGAAGAAAGTTGTCAAGCACAGGAGCCGTAGTTTACGAAGGAAGTTGAACCTGTTGTCAAAAGGAAGAAGGAGGCTGACGTTAGGATTAGATGTAATGATTCAGTTGGGGCGCTTTAGAGTTTCAAATTAGCCAGGGAAGACCGAAGGAATGAACTAAAAAGAAACAGGAGTGGAGATGAGAAGTAATTGGCGGATAGGATCAAGAAAAACGCTAACATTTCCGTTAATATATCAGTAACAATGAAATAATTAGAGTACGATTAGGTCCAAAAAGCATAGCAGTGAGAAATTGTTAATGGAGTCGTAGGAGATAGCAGCAACGCGAAATGAATACTTTTTATCAGTATTCACTCTAGAAAAAGACAATACGGTCGAGAGAACACAGGCTACTAGAATAGATGGGAAGGAGGTGCATAAGGAGGAGCAGTTAGCAATTCTGGAAAATGTCAAAATAGATAATAACCTGGCCCAGATTAGATATATCTTCAGATTATCTGGGAAGCCCGGGCGGAGATTGCCAATCTAAATGCTTCCATTACCTACGGGAATAGTGCTAGACGACTGGAGGAAAGCAAATGTTGCTTCCTTGTTCAAGAAGGGGAGGAGGGACACCCCTACAGTTTATAGATCTGTTGGCCTTACTTTGGTTGTGGGTAAGGTTTTGAAAAGGGTGATAAGATATTAGATTTAGAATCATCTGGAAAGGAGTAAGTTCATTAGGGACAGCCAACACGGTTTTCCGAAGGGGAACTCGAACGTCACAACATTTATTGAGTCATTTGAGAAGGTGACCAAAAAGTTGGATGAGTGTAAAATGATTGATCTTTGTATGGATTTCAGTAAGTCGTTTGATAAGGTTCCCCACAGAAGGCTGTCACACAAAATACAGAGGCGTGGGATTGAGGGAGATTTAGCAGTTTGGATGAGAAATCGGCCAGCTGTAAGAAGACAGAGTGGTAACTGATGGAAAATGTTCATCCAGGAATTCAGTTACGCGTGGGGGACCGGAAGGATCTGTTGTGGGCCGACTGTCGTTACTCATTTTTTTTTTCAAAACGACATGGATGTGGGCATGGAAGGATGGGTGTGTAAATTTGCAGATGACATCATGGTCGGTAGCGTTGTGGATTGTGAAGAAGAATGTTGTAGACTGCAGGGAGACGTAAATATACTGCAGTGGTGGCAAATGGCCTTTAATGCGGAAAAGTGTGAGATGGTTCACTTTGGAATGTTTAACAGCAATGCAGAGAACTGGGCGATTCTTAATATTCTTGTTGGCATAGGTAAGAAAAAAATCTCGGTACCCAGCTACACAGATTCTTGAAAGTTGACCCCCTGGTTAATAGGGCTGTGAAGGAGGCGTACAGTCTGTTAACTTTTCTTACTGGGGAAATTGAGTAATGGAACCATGAGATCATGAGCAGCTGGATAAAACTCTGGTGCGATCACATTTGGAGTATTGTGTCCAGTTCAGGTCACCGCATTATATGAAGGTTCTGGAAGCTTTGGAAAGGGTTCAGAGGAGATTTAATGGGATGCTGCGTGTTATGGAGGGAAGGTGTAACGAGGAATGCTTGCGAGATTTGAGGCGGTTGCCAATGGAGAAAAGTAGGTGGAGAGGTGATCTAATTGATACAATTAAGATAATCACATGGTTAGATAAGGTGAACAGCTAGAGTCTTTATTCTTCGGAAGGCAATGACTAGCACGAGGGCACAAAGCTTTAATTTAAGGGATCATAGATATAGGACAGATGTCAGTGGTAGTTGCTTTAAACAGAAAATAGTCGAGGGGTGGAACGCATTGCCTGCAACAGGAGTACACTCACCAACTTTAATGGCATTAAAATGTGTTTCTGAGTAGACATATGCACGAGAATGTGTCGGGTAAATGGGCATCAGAATAGTTCCAGAGGTCGGCTCATCATCGAGGTTCGAATGGCCTGTACTACGCTGTCATGTTGCATGTTCTATGTTCTACGGTCCACAGGTTTATGTTCTGAAGTCGGAAGGCGCATTTTGGTGAAAGAGGTCCGCAGCTTTTCAGCAGTTGATTTGAGCTGTTTGTTTGCAAGCAACAGAATCTCCAGTGTGTGGGGGGCCATTAGAAGTGACGTACCTCGAATTGCAGGACTACATTTTCCTTTGTGTAAAAGGGCATTTTGGCAAGATTAGGCAACACTGGATGACTGGAGCCTTTGAACAGAAAGTTGAAGGATGAATCACTCAGTTTTACAGAATGTGGTGCTGGAAAAGCACGACTGTTCAGACAAAATATGAGCAGCAAGAGAATCGATGTTTCGAGCACAAGCTCTTCATCCGAAATACATCTTGGAAAGTGAGAAATGCTGTCAGAAATTGTAGCAGCAGAACTTAATCCGCTGGGAAAACTGGTCGACCAGTTGCAAATAGAGTTTAACATAGATAACTGTGATATCAGGCATTTTGGAAAGTCAAGTAAAGGTCCGTGTTTCATGGTGAGTGGTGAGGCATTAAGGAGTGCATTGGAACAGACGGATTCTGGAGTTCAGGTTCTGTGAAAGTGGAAACACAGGTAAAAGGGCAGTGAAGAAGGCTTTTGGTATATTTTGGTACAGTCATGGCAATGAATGTAGCATCTCAGCCGTTGTGTTGCAATTGTGAGGTTTCACGTTATTGATATTTTTCTTCTGATTTTGTTACTTTGCTAAAAGAAGTATGTCCTTAAACTTGAAAGAGTGCCACAGGAATTCAAAAGGATGTTTGCAGGACGTAATGATCTGAGTTACAGGGAGACAATGGACAAGCTAGTACTTCTACCTTTGCAGCGCAGGTGAAATTGGGAGACCTTAAAGAGATATGTATGATGAGAGGAATGGATAGAGAGAGGCATGGATAGGGTGAATGCATTCATTCCTTTTTCACAGGTTTGGCGAATCGAGGACTCGAGGACACCTCTTTTAGATTCGAGGAGAAAGAATAAATGGAACCGAGAGAGCAAGGCTTTTACGTGACGGGTGTTACACCTATCACATAAGTTGCCAGCAAAAGCGGTTGAGGCAGTTACATTGAAAAAATTTGAAAGGTGTTTCGTCAAATGCATGGGCAGGAAAGGAATTGAAGAGTATGTGCCATGTGCTGTGAAATGGATTTAGCGTGGACGGACACTTTGTTCGTCATGGTCATTTGTGGGCCGAATGGGCTGTCTCTGTGCTGTGTGACTGTATGACTGTATGAAGCAACATTCTGTGAAGCATTTTTGTAACTGAAATTCACCGGAAGATTCTGTAACGGTTAAAGGTGGATAACTCCCCAAGACGTGATCAGGTGTAAACGAGAACTCTGTAGGAACCCAGAGAAGTGATTGCGGGGGCTCTTACTGAGATATTTGTATCATCGATAGTCACAGGTGAGGTGCCGGAAGACTGGAGGTTGGCAAACGTGGTGCCCCTGTTTAAGAAGGGCGGTAAAGACAAGCCAGGGAAGTGTAAACGGGTGAGCCTGACCTCGGTGGTGGACAATTTGTTGGAGGGAATCCTGATGGACAGGATGTACATGTATTTGGAAAGGCAAGGACTGATTAGGGAGAGTCCACATGTCTTTGTGCGTAGAAATTATGTCTCACAGACATGATTGAGTTTGTTGAAGAAGATTGATGAGGGCAGAGAGTAGATGTGATCTATATGGACTTCAGTAAGTCGTTCGACAAGGTTCCCCATGGGAGACTGATTAGCAAGGTTAGATCGCGTGGAATACAAGGAGAAGTAGCCATTTGGAGAAAGAACTGGCTCAAACATAGAAGTTGGTGCTGGAGGGTTGATTTTTCAGACTGGAAGCCTGTGACCAGTGGAGTGCCACAAGTATCGATGCTGGGCCCTCTACGTTTTGTCATTTAAATAAATGATTTGGATGCGAGCATAAGAGGCACAGTGCGTAAGTTTCCAGATGACACCAAAATTAGAGGTGTCGTGGACAGCGAAGAGGGTTACCTCAGATTACAACAAGATCTGGACCAGATGGGGCCAATGGGCTGAGAAGTGGCAGATGGAGTTTAATTCAGATAAATGCGAGGTGCTGCATTTTGGGAAAGCAAATCTTAGTAGGACATATACACTTAATGACAAGGTCTTAGGGAGTGTTGCTGATCAAAGAGACCTTGCAGTGCAGGTTCATAGCTCCTTGAAAGTGGAGTCGCAGGTTGCTAGGATAGTGAAGAAGGCGTTTGGTGTGCATTCCTTTATAGGTCAGAGTATTGAGTACAGGATTTGGGGGGTCATGTTGCGGCTGTACAGGACATTGGTTAGGCCGCTGTTGGAATATTGCGTGAAATTCTGGTCTCCTAACTGTTGTGAAACCTGAAAGGGTTCAGAAAAGATTTACAAGGATGTTGCCAGAGTTGGAGGATCTGATCTACAGGGAGAGGTTGAACAGGCTGGGGCTGTTTTCCATGGAGCGTCAGAGGCTGAGGGGTGACCTTACAGAGGTTTACATAATTATGAGGGGCATGGATAGGATAAATAGGCAAAGTCTTTTCCCTGGGGTCGGCGAGTCCAGAACTAGAGGGCATAGTTTTAAGGTGAGAGGGGAAAGATATAAAAGAGACCTAAGGGTGAACTTTTTCACGCAGAGGGTGGTACGTGTATGGAATGAGCTGCCAGAGGATGTGATGGAGGCTGGTACAATTGCAACATTTACGAGGAATTTGGATGGATATATGAATAGGAAGTGTTTGGAGGGATATGGGCCGGGCGTTCGCAGGTGGAACTAAATTGGGTTGGGATAACTGGTCGGCATGGACGGGTTGGACCGAAGGGTCTGTTTCCATGCTGTACATCTCTATGAATCTATGACTCTATATACGACGTTCTCCAGAACATTCCATAACCGATACCCAATCGGATCATTCTCTAACTGTCTTTATTTGTAAACTGTTGGACGTTCACTGATTGAACAAAATATAAGATGTGGAAGGCAGGTGTCTCCTTCCAGAGAGAAGAAGACACTACTCGAAGATCCCTCAGACATTTATGACAGTGAATACGTTTTCTTTGTTTACATTTCTTAATGGCCGAGGATCAAAGACCATTTAGACTAAAGTACAGAACTGAGAAACCTCGCGTTGTCTTTGAGGGAGTAACAGAACATTCTTCAGAATGGCAACGTTTACCACATTTATATTCGGAACCTTAAATAAGTACTCGAGAGTGCTTGAGTGTGTGGTAATGCTTTGGAAATCATCTGATCTCATGGAGGTGTGACTGTGTGTTTGCGGAATGAAGGTTTCTTGTGTTTTAAATCGCATTTCTGTTTATCAGAGCTTCCCATTGTTGTTTTCGGTCCAGTTATTTCATTTAGTCCCAGCATACAGTTTTATCTGCGAAAATTTCATTGGATCCTCAATCAACCTGGTAACATTGCCTCCAGACCGAAGGTTAATTTGTTTGTTTTCTTTCCTCACAGTTAGCATCCTGACGATCTATGTCCTGCTTTACAAAGATTGTGGATTGTCTCCATGTGTCAGACGTTATCTAGAGGCGATGGCAGTGGCAGACCTACTGTGCATTATCATCGATTTGATGTTGAGACACATTCCCATAGTTTATAAATAAGACTTTTATTTCTTGAGGTCCATGCCTGTATGCAATATCCACGCCGTCCTGCTTTATGCAGCCACCGACTGTTCTGTATGGTTCACAGTCGCTTTCACCTTTGATCGATTTGTGGCCATTTGTTGCCTGAAGCTGAAAACTAAGTACTGCAGTAAGAAAATGGCGCTGTGGTTCTTGGAACTGTGTCTGTACTGAGCTGTTTAAATAACATTTTCTGGTATTTTATGGTCACAAATCGGTATCTACTGGGGAATGACCCCCGATTTTGTCTTGTAGCACGAGCTGTTGTTTACTCCCGTGCCTGGGCAATTATTGAATTCCTCCATTACAGTCTAACTCCGACTCTCCCATTTGTCTTGATTTTGCTGTTCAATGTTTTCACCGTCAGACACATTTTACTGACTAGCACAGGTCGCATGAGACTCCGGACTCAAACCAAAGGCAATGGTCAGTGTGACACAGAAATGCGTAATCGAAAAAAAATCCATAATTTTATTGTTTGTGAACTCAGCCAATTTCATTGTGTTATGGTCAATGTTAATGGTGTACTCCAAATGGTGGCGCTTGTGGAATTTGGGGTATAAGACTGTGCATCTCCATGTCCTTGTGCGGGAATTGGGCTTCATGCTGCAGCTCCTCAGTTGCTGCACAAACACAGTGATTTATTCCGTGACCCAGATTAAGTTCAACCAGCATCTGAAGAATATGTTGAATTATATCTTTACCCAAATTAATCGATCAATCAAGTTCAATTGTTAATCAATCCTCCAAACTTTTCTCATTCCAGTTCAAAGTTTCATCAATAAAGCAGCTACTGCGATTTTAACAGACTGAAAGTTTTGTTTGTTTATCAAGACCTATCTCACAGGGCCATACATGGACACATTTGAATGCTTCGCTCCACTCCGTAGCGAGAGAGAAAAGGCACTATTCTGTTCACAGTGTCTATAATTACAATTTGTAAATAACAATTGAAAAATCATTAAATTGTGTCAAGCAGCAAAGCACAATATATTGTTGTTTTACTTTCTATAGAATAAGCTAAGCTGGAGAATGGCAGATTTTGTCCCAGGGAATGTAAAGAGACTGATCTCTGGAGTTTTGCTGACGTCACTATACCTTTATTTTCACCCCTATTGATGTGGGTCGTTCTCCATTCTGCCTCATTCTGTGTCCTTCTTGCACTCTATCTGCATACCAATTTCCCTCGCTCCCAGTTCGCTGCAGTTTGCCTTTCCTTCCATGGGAATGGTTTTACAAGCCGTTAGTAGGGGAACAGGCAAGGGACGAGTCCACAGGCCATTCGTACGAGGTTAGGCTAGTGATGCATGCACAGCCGTTGTTAGAAGAAAAGAGTAGAGATGTGGTCACATTCTGTTGCAAGGAGAACAGAATGGCTATGAGTTCAAAAGTTTTTTTTTCTGGGACATCCTGTTAATGATTGGTTCATAGTCGGTTCCGAGGTGATACCAGCAGGGTTGGGTTCACAGCCTGTTGCGACCAGAACAGACTCAGATAGGTTCAAAGTCTCTTGGTCGTGGAACTGAGAGGCGATGAGTTAACAAAGTGTCGATAGGTTCACAGGATGTTGGCTGGAGAACAGAGTATGGATGGATTGCCAGGCTGCTCCTTGGAGAACAGACTGGAGATGTGATCACGGTCAGTTGCTAGGAGAACAGAGTGGCTATGAGTTGAAAAGTATTTGCAAGGATGTCCTGCTAATGATGTATTCACAGGCCATTGCAAGGTGATGCCACTGTGTTTTGGATTCACAGGACTTTGGCAGAGGTGCAGAGTGAGGATGCATTGCCAGGCTGTTGCTAACAGAACAGAGTGAGGATGGGTCCCAGGAAAATGTTCAAACAACAAATCGTCGATGCATTCACAGGCCAATGTTGGTGTACAGAATGACGATGGGTTCAACGCTTGTTGCAAGGAGATCAGATTGTGGTCGTGTTCAGAGGCTTTTGCTCGGAAAATGGAGTGGGGACGGGATCAAGAGGCTGTTATTTGGGGAATGGAGTGGGGATGAGGTCACAGGCTGAAGCAAAAGATCAAACATCTACTACCACTCTTTGTCTTTTGCTGGCAATTCAATGTTATATCCATTTGCCATATCCTCATGGATGCCAGGAGTTTTAAAGCTATTCAACAACCGACATGTGGTACGTTGGGAAAGGCCTTGCTGAAGACCATCTAAACGTTATCTACCACATTTCCTTCATTCACTTTCTTGACCACCCTTTCAAGAAACTGCATCAAAATATTGAGTCACACTTTCCCATGCACATTTATGTTCTTGCCTTCACAGATGCCATTTGATCTTGAGTCTCGGAATCCCTTTGAACAACTTACACAAAATTGACTTTAGGGTCACCGGTCTGTAGCTCCCAGGCATTAAATCCTGGCGTATCCTTGGTCAGGATCGAGGGATTTATCTGCCTTAATTCGCTTTAAGAGATCCAGCACCTGGAGATGGATATGCTGGCGGTGATATGCAGAAAAGAAATGTTGTATGAGGTGGATATTACACATAAAAGGAGGATTGTAGGGCTTCATGTTTTTTAGATTAGATTAGATTACTTACAGTGTGGAAACAGGCCCTTCGGCCCAACAAGTCCACACCGACCTGCCGAAGTGAAACCCACCCATACCCCTATTACCCCTTACCTAACACTACGGGCAATTTAGTATAGCCAATTCACCTGGCCCTGCACATATTTGGACTGTGGGAGGAAACCGGAGCACCCGGAGGAAACCCACGCTGACACGGGGAGAACGTGCAAACTCCACACAGTTAGTCGCCTGAGGCGGGAATTGAACCCGGGTCTCTGGCGCTGTGAGGCAGCAGTGCTAACCACTGTGCCACCGTGCCGCCCACGGGAGGTTAGGGAGGAAATTGTGGGCTATCAGAGGAGATAAGTGTGCCTTCTATTGGCACGATGAAGTTACAGTACAGTGGCTAATTTTTTAGCCATTATTTAGGAACGGCTGCAGGGAAATGCCAGGGAACGACAGACTGGTGAGCCTCATGTCCGTGGTGGACATGTTTCCGTATAATATTCTGAGAGGGATTGGATACAGTCCGAGATAGGAAGGATTTCAGAGGTAGTATTGTTACTGTGGTTGCTTGATTATAGGTAGCATGGTTTTGTGCAGGGAATATCATGTCTTACAAACCTGATAAAATGTTCTGAAGAGTTGACAAAATTGATTGATAATGGAAGGTTTGTAGATGTCATATACATGGGAATTAGTAAGATAAGTTCACCATAGTAGACTGATGAAGAAGGTGAAGTCACATTGGGCCAGGTGTTCTAGCTCGATGGATAGACAACTGGTTGAGCAACAGGAGGCAGAGAGTCGAAGTAGACGTCAAAGTCTTAAAATGGAGACCTGTGACCAGTGGTGTCCCACAGGTATCCGTGCTGGGACCACTATGGTTTGTGAAATACATAAGTTATTTGGAAAAAGTTGAAGTTTGCTTCATTAGCAAGTTTGCAGGTGATATTAAGATTGATAGAGTAGCAGATAGTGAAGGGGACACTCGGAGAATCAGCAGAATATTGATAGACTGGGAAGTTGAGCAGAGAAATGGCAGCTAAGTTCAATCTGGTCAAATGTGAGGTGATGCATTTTGGAACATGTAATTCAAGGGCGAACTATGCAGTAAATTCAAAAGTCCTGGGGAAAATTGATGTACAGTGATCTGGGTATTTACTTACACTGTCCCCTAAAGGTGACAACGTATGTCAGTGTAATGGTCTGGAAGGTATAAACCATGCTTTCCTTTATCGGACGAGATTTTTGAGTGCAAGTGCTGGCAGTTCATGTGACAGTCACAGAAGTCTTTGTTTCGGCCACATTTGGAGCACGACGAACAGCTCTGGTCGCGCCATCACCAAAAGGATGTGGATGCTCTGGAGATGGTCCAGAGGAGGTTCCCCAGGATGTTGCATGGTATGGAGGGTGCCAGGTATGCGATGAGGTTGAGGAGATTAGTAGTACTTACATTGGTAAGAAGGGGGTTGAGGGGGGCCTGATTGAGGCCAGCAAAATCATGAGAAGTGTAGACAGAGAGAATAGCAAGAAAATGTATTTTCCCAGAGTAGAGGACTCAATTACAAGGCGTCATGATTTCAATATGAAAATGAAAAAGGTTAGGGAAAAAATTCGGGGAAGGTTCTTCACACAGAGACTGTAGGTGCTTGGAATGCGTTGACAGAGGAGGTGGTAGTGGAAGGAAACATCGCGTCATTTAAGGTGTATCTAAGCAGATACATGAATGGGCAGGGAGCAAACGGATTTAGATCCTTAGATAATAGGCGGTAGGTTTAGATAGAGGATCTGGATCAGCGCAGTCTTCGAAGGCCGAAGTGCTTGTTCCTAAGCTGTCAGGTTATTTTTTTCTTTGTTCTTTGTTTTATCAGGTTCTCACTGTGACTAATATTTGCACAGAATTGTTCCAACTGATATTGGCAAACTACTTACAATCACTCACGCGTGCTTCCTCGTCTTTCTAACATTCACTCTGAAATGGAGAAAGCTGCTGAATCAGGAAGTCTGTGCAAGAGAAATAGATGCATTTATTGACAACAACTGAAACCTATCAATCAGGAATAACACAATACTGTGGTCCATGTTCAAGGAAGATTTTACGCTTCGGCACACAGTTTTGTGGAGATAAGTGATTCCAGTTCATGAGCTCTCGCAGCAGTACTCAGGAAACAGTGAGGTCTTCCATTGGGATGGCCCCACGGGAACTGCTCTAAGACCATTGTCGTGGTCAATTGTATTATCAGGAATATGGTCAAGGATTTCACATAAAGCCGGGCAGGCTACAGTCGAAGGGAAATTTCCAAACTCAAAACGGCAGCATTGTGGTTGCAATGGTTAGCGCTACTGCCTCTAAACATAAGAGAACTGAATTTGATTCCAGCCTTGGCCAACTGTCTGAGTGGTGTTTGCACACCCTTCAGTATCTACCTGGGGTTCTGTCAGGCGCTCAGGTTTCCTACAAAGTTCTAAAGCCAAGCAGACGAAGTGGATTGGCCATGCTAACTTACCCCGCAATTGTACAAAGATGTACAGCTTAGGTGGATTTGCTACAGTTGTGTTACAGGGATAGGATAGGTTAGAGGGTCAGAACAGATTTGTTGGGCTGAAATATCCTTCTTCTGTACTGAAGGAATTTTATAAAAAGAGACTTGTGAATCATCGCGATTGAACAGTGATCTTGCAAAAGGCAGCCTAAAGGTCTAAAATTGCATATCAGCATATAAGTTGAATTTAGAACATAGAACATAGAACATCGAACAGTACAGCACAGAACAGGCTCTTCAGCACACAATGTTGTGCTGACCATTTATCCGCATGTAATGTAAACCTAATGTACGAACCCTCAAATTTCGGTGACCATATGCATGTCTAGCTATCACTTAAATATCCCCAATGACCTCACTTCCACAACTGCTGCTGGCAACGCATTTCATGCTCTCACAACTCTCTGCGTAAAGAATCCGCCTCTGACATCCCCTCTAATCTTTCCACCAAACAGCTTAAAATTATGACCCCTCGTGTTAACAATTTCTGCCCAGGAAAAAAGTCTCTGGCTATCAACTCTATGTATGCCTCTCATTATCTTGTACACCTCAGTTAGGTCCCCTCTCTCCTTCATTTCTGTGATGAAAAAAGTCTGAGATCAAACAACCTCTCTTCGTAAGATAAGTCCTCCATTCCAGGCAGCATCGAGGTAAACAACCTCTGAACCCTCTCCAAAGCATCTACATATTTCGTATAATAGGGCGACCAGAACTGGACACAGTATTCCAAGTGCGGTCTTACCAAAGTTTTATAGAGCTGCAACAAGATCTCACGGTTCGTAAACTCAATCTCCCTATTAATGAAAGCCAAAACATAATATGCTTTCTCAACAACCCTGTCCACATGGTTGGCAAGTTTAAGGGATCTATGTACCTGCACACCAATATCCCGCTGTTCCTCCACACTGCCAAGAATCCTGTCTCTAATCCTGTACTCAACTTTCAAGTTCGACCTTCCAAATTGCATCACTTCGCAATTATCCAGGTTGAACTCCATCTGCCACCTCTCAGCCTATCTCTGCATCCTGTCAATGTCCCGCTGCAGCCTACAACAGTCAACTATACTGTCAACGACACCTCCAATCTTTGTGTCGTCTGAAAACCTCATACACATTTTTCAATCTTCTCAACCAAGTCATTAACAAACATTGCAAAGAGTAGAGGCCCGAGAACAGAGTCCTGTGGAACACGACTCACCACTGACTTCCAGGCAGAATACTTTCTTCCACTACCACTCGATGTCTTCTGTCGACCAAGTAAAAACAATGACTGCAGATACAAGAAACCAGATTTTGGTTAGCGGTGCTGGAAGAGCACAGTAGTTCAGGCAGCATCCGATGCTGCCTGAACTGCTGTGCTCTTCCAGCACCACTAATCCAGAGTCTTCTGTCGACCAGCCAATTCTGTATTCGGACAGATAAATTTCCCGGTATCCCATTCCTCCTGACCTTCTGAACAAGCCTACCCTGGGGAACCTTATCAAATGCCTTGCTGTAGTCCACATACACCACATCCACCGCTCGACCATCATCAACCTGAGTTGTAACATCCTCAAAGAATTGAATAGGATTGGTGAGGCATGACCTGCCCCTCACAATGCCACGTTGACTGCATTTAGTCAAGCCATGCACTTCCAGATGATCATCAATCCTATCCCTCAGAATCCTTTCCAACACCGTGTAGACGACAGATGTGAGACTGACTGGTCTGTAATTGCCGGTGATTTCCCTATTTCCTTTCTTGAAGAGAGGAATTACATTTGCCTCCCTCCAGTCCACTGGTCCGACTCCCGTGGAGAGCGAGGATGCAAAGATCTTTGTAAGTGGCGAAGCAATCAGATTTCTCGCTTTCCAAAGCAGCCGAGGACAAATCCGGTCTGGCCCTGACGACTTGTCAATCTTAACGTTTGTCAACATTTTCAGCACATCAGCTTCGCAATCTCTATCTGTTCCAGCATGCTTACCTGCTCCTCAATGGTTTCATTCACTACAAGGTCCTTTTCTTTAGTAAAGACTGAAGCAAAAACATGACTTAGGGTTTCCCTACCTCCTCAGACTCTACACACAAGTTCCCTATGCTATCCCAGATCGACCATACTCTTTCTTTGATCTTTCTCTTATTCCTCACATACGTGAGGACAGCACGTGGTTGTTTTTTTTTTAAATGAAGCGTTATTTACGTGAATGTACAGAACACGTAAAATAGAATAGATTAGTTACACAGAGAGAAAATGATACAAATCACCACCGCGGAGATAGGGTAACAGAGTGATCAACGATGGACATCAATAATCTAGATGATGCCAACTAGCGGAAAGACAGAGACGGTGGGAAAGTTGTAGGCATAACGGTGCTTTTTAGAGGGATAAAGGCAATGATAATAAACTACTTGAACTTCAAAATCTTGGCATTGATTCAGAATAAATGGAAGGTGGTGTGAAGTGGGAGTAGTTTATACGCTTTCTAACAGCGATTGGATGTTGGAAAGTAATCAGGAAAGGCAAACAGTATATCACGTAAGAATACAGCAGATCTGATACTATCTGTAGGCCAATAATTGTTGAGATGTACAAACCTCGTGTACTCTGGGTGAATAACACGAGCAACATCGCTATAGCAGATATATTTGCGTCGTGTTTTTGCCAGTGGTTCTGAGAAGGACATTTTGTGCACCTAACTCGGGGTACAAAGCAATATTGAATCACTACAGTGTGAACACAAGCCACTTGGATCACGAAATCCAAACTACGATCAAAACAGTAAGCCACCCGACTCCATTCTCCTGCTCATCAACATTTATCCCTCAACACTGCACATAAACTACACGCCACTGAAATACATGGCCAACTTAAGCGATGTAGCTGTTCATTTAAAATTTAGGTTGTCCATGGATTTCTTTCAGAGACGTTGCAAACGATACAGGGTTCCAAAACTTATAATGCCGTATGGATTATAGGGCCAATTCATTCACAGTTTTTAGATAATGCCTCACATAGATGGCTTTCAATTAAAAAATAAACACTTCTCGAAGTAAAGGGGTGTGGGCTGATCTTCCAAGCTCAGCTATAATTTTTGTTTTTGCTTTTAATGCAGTGAAAGAATACTTGACCATCACTGTCTCTGTCTCTGTGTCTGTCTCTGTCTCTGTTTCTGTCTCTTTCTCTCGCTTGCAACCTTGTAAGAATTTTAGTTTCATCTTGCGTTTTATGACCACAGGTGTTTAAATGGATTTTTGCAAGTATTTTGGTAACAGCATCATGAATTTGGGATAGACTGTTGGGTTTTGGATAGGTGGATATATTATTCGGTATTCTGTTTTCTGTTCATTGTGCTTAATTCAAAAATCTAGTAAACGAATTCTGTTTTGCTTAAAAGGAAGTAGTTTCACCAGTTGATTCTCTCCTGGAATATCCACTGTACATTGCTTAAAACAAATGCAAAATTAAGATCTGGCAATTTCCTTCTTGAAATGTTTTGAGGGATCTGGCCTGGTATGTAACAAATTGGGGGCTGTTTGCTGGACTTTGTAAATCAAATCTGGGATTTGAGTTGTTGGAATCGAAGGCAGCGAGTGGTTCGTGTTAATGTTTTTAATCCGAGTTAAGATTTGGTTGGTTTAAACACTGCCTGGTGTGGCACTGTTTCTGTCAGTCACAAAGAGTTTTCTGGGGGTGAAAGAAGTGACATTATGGTTTTACAAATTGTGGTTATTATCAAGTTGAGGGATTTAGCTGACAAGCTCGAGTTGGAGCGAGCTCCTTTCGTGAAGAATGGAGAGATAATTAGAGCAGCAGCTCAGAATTGAAATTTGCCACCAACAAACATGTTTGAAGATGGTTAAAAGTAAATTGCAAATCAAACTGCTTCAGGCAGAGTCAAAAGACAATGACTTGAGATTAAAAGCAGAGGGAAGAGAAGAAGAGAGAGTTTGCAACTTAAAACTGTGCACTTAGACATGAAAGTCACATCAAAAGAATAGAGATGAAGGCTGAAGGTAAGCTTAGTGGTATTCTAAGGTCTGGTGAGAAGCTGTTTAAATTTATGAAAGTATTGTCCGAATTTGATGAGAAGAAAGTGGAAGCCTTGTTTACAGCAGTTCAGAAATGACTTAACAAATATGGTTGTCAGTGACGTTGTGGATTTTGTTGATCAAAACAAAATATGTAGGTAGAGCGACTGAGGTATTTGCATCACTATCAGCGGAGGCAGCCGGACCTTTTGAGGAGGTGAAGAAAGCACCCTTAAGTGCATATGACCTTTTGCCAGAACCCTACATACAACGTTTCAATAATTTAAGGAGGGAACCTAATCAAATCAACATTGAGTTTGATAATATCAAACAAAACATTGTTGGTAATTGGGTAAGAGGACGAAAATAGAGCAAACCGTCGACACTCTTAGAGAGACAGTTACTTTGGAGGAGTTGAAAAATAAATGTCCTGCTTTAGTGAGAACTCAATTAGAAGAGCATAGAGTTGAAACGACAAGATTAGAAACAGAAATGGCTGAGGATCAAGAGCTGGTCCATTAAACAAGGTTTGGTTTCCAGAATCAATCTGAATCCTTGAGGGATTTAATGTCGAATCCTCAAGTGGAAAGGGAAATATAGATCTCGGTAAAGATTATCGGGATAACTTAGCACAGGGTGAAAACAGGAACCCCTTGACGGGGACAGAAAAGTCTTTAAAAAGTTCTGCAATAAATTAGACCAAATGAAATCACAATGTCGGAGGGTCAGGAGAAGCATTGGGAAGCCAGATTTAGGGTAACAGGATAAGACAGTTATTCCTGTGGAGTGGTAAGAGAACGCACAGTGGAGGCAAGAAAGCTGTACCAGAATGTACACACCGGAGGCTGGTGAAGGAGTAAGTGGCAGATCTTTTTTAACAAAATATACCCTCAAAAGTAAAGTTTATTCAGACAGGCCAGGAGCAGCAGATAAAGAGGTTACAATGTTAGGAGATGCGGGATTCCCACAGTCTGTGATGCTGAAAGATGAGAAGATATGTATTCTGGGAGACTATTCCTAGAAAACGTACTAATAACTTGAGGCACAAAAACGCTTAGTTATGTTCAATTTGGCTAGAGTGTCCATAGACGAGTGGAGAATTCATGCTTGGTGTCCTGGACAAACCCTCAGCTCCAGAAATATAACTTGTCAGTGCTTATGATATAGCTGACCCAACGGTACGAGTGTTGCCTATTGTGGTTGAACAACTAGTGGAAAGTCGGGCACATGAACAACTGCAGGAGAAACATCCACATTTTGTTTTCTCCTGACTGTGTGGTAACGAGGTCAAAACGTCACCAGTTGATACAGAAGATATTGGGTAAAAAAGCTGAAGTGAAATTCGCCGAGACCCTGTTTGATCAAATGATTGAGGCAAAACAGGAGAAAATAGATGGCATTGCAGTAACGTTTAGCTCAGCTAAGTTAACTGAGTTGCAACAGAAAGAAGAAATTTATCCATTATATCAAAAGGCATACACAGACAGGGAATTCAAACGTTAATGTTATTACGTTATACATGATGTATTAGTGAGGACATGGAAACCATCACATATTCAGGAAGATGAGAAATGGCCAGACACTCATCAAGTCATACTTACAGTGGGGTACAGAAAGAAGGTGTTGCCAGTGGCGCATGAGCTATTAGTTAGAGGTCACTTCGGAGTGAGGAAAACACAAGCTAAAATAGAAAAACATTTTTACTGGCCTGGACTGCACCTGGATATCGTTGAATTTTGCCAGTCATGTCATACATGTCTGGCAATTGGAAGACAACAGGTAATATAAAATTGGGACATTTAACACCCATTCAGGAACTTCAGAAACGTATTACAACAGTCTTGTTTGATTGCAGAGGTCCCCCGCCTCAAACGAAAAGTGGAAATCATTAACAGTAATTGATGTATCGAATAGATTTCGAAAAGCCGCCCCATTTGGCAATATTACAGCTGAAAGGATTTTTCACTCGATACGGACTGCCCACAGAGATTCAATCAGGTCAAAGTTCAAACTTCAAATTAAATTATTCGAGGCAGTAATAGACAACTCAGTATTTAAACATTGTAAATCCACTGGATACAGTCCAGAATCGGAGGGAGCGCGAGAAAGGTGGCGTCAGATGTTAAAGGCCATGTTGAGGCTTCTCGTCAAGACTATTCAGATGACTGAGGTTCGAGAATTCCATTTGTCCTTTTTGCGATCAGGGATGCACCCAATGAATTGACGAAATATCGTCCTTTCGAATTGCTTTTTGGACACGAAGTGAGAGGACTGTTGAAAATGATGAAGAAGAAATTTGTAAGTCAGAATTCAGACACTACATATTTAGACTATGGGTCAATTTTTTGGCAACAATTCAATACTGCTGGGGTGTTGGCCATGCAGCATTTAAAAGCGTAGCAACATACAATGATGCAGGAAATCGAAAATTGTCATATTTGTTGTCGGGAATAACATATTCCAATGATTATTGAAGTTTTGAAAGCAAGGTGCTGGGGATAGTATCAATTCAGAAGAAAATGGAGAGACGTGAACGACTTAATAGGGACTTCAGAAGGAACAAAACATCACAGAGCGTGTCATGTGAATATTCTTAAAACGTATTTTGACAGGAAAGGAAAGCAAGAGGAGACTGTGTTATTGATCATAACACAGAGGAAGACCCAAGTACAGAAAATTCCGAAATGGACATTCCTCGAATTAAATTTGACAATGAGGAAGTTGTCAAAATTAGGGTTAAATTATTGAGTTACCTTCCAGAGTAAAATCGAAATGACCACAAAGAGTTATTAACATCACATGGCGAGATAAGTGGAAATAAGTGGGTGAAGATTAACCAGTAGGTGCATGATGTAGACACAGGAAGTCCACTTGTGGTTAAGTAATATCCTTAAAGGCATAACCCTCCAAAGTTGGCACAAGTTCAAATAGAGATTACATGCATGGTCCAAGACATTATAATCCAAATGAGTTATATTGACTGGAGCTCACCCATAGCAATGGTGCCAAAACCAGTTGGTACCCATTGGTTTTGTGTGGGCTATCGCATATTGAAGGCAGTAACAAAGGCTGATGCATATCCAATTCCGTGTTTTGAAGACCTCGTTGACAAGGTGGGACAAATAACTTGTACTTCTAAGTTGGACTTGCTCAGATGATACCCAAAGTACCGTTGTCAGAAACAGAAAATGCAATTTCGGTTTTCCTAACGGGGAGTGGACTCTATCAGTCATGCCACATTGCATGAAAAATGCGCTATCAACATTTCAGAGACTAATCCGTTGGAGTCATTGCCAGATTATCCAACTCTGTCATTTGTATAGATGGCCTGATGAGACTTAGTCACACATGGACGCAACATTTACAATAGTTATCTGACTTGTTCAATCAACTTCAGAAGGCAGGCTTGGTGCTAAACGAAGCCAAACGTGAATTTGCCATTGCACAAGGGATCTTCCTTGGTCATGTTATTGGACAGTGACCAATGGCTTTACGGGATGGAAATGCAAATGTTATTGGGGAGTTTCCGATACCATGGACAAAATGAGCAGTGGGATGGTTCCGGGGACTGAGTGGATCTTAATGGAAGTTTGTATCCGAATTTAGCAGTGTGTCTGCTTCATTCACCGAATTATGAAAAAAAGGGAAGATGTTACATTGGATAGCAATATTCCAGACGACATAGACAGCCTGAAAACTGTTTTAACCACTGCCCCAGTATTATGCACTCGTAATTTTACAAAGCCACTCAAGTTGACTCTTAATGTAAGTGATGTGGGTTTCGGTGCTGTGTTCCTGCAGAAATATCTATCAGCTATTTCTTCAGGAGGTTGAGCATTTATCAATTGAAATATTCGTCGGTTGAAAAGGCGACTTTGAGCTTGTGTTGTCATGACAACATTTCAGTGTTTATATTACTAGTAACACAACTGAGAGAGACATATACATTGATCAAAATGATTGACGTTTGTGGACAAATGTAACGACAAAAGTGCAAGACTATTTACATGGAGCTTTTCGTTACAGTCATTCAATCTGAACACTGTGTATGGGTAAGGATGAGAAAACGTGATTGCTGACGCATTTTCGAGACACTAATGAGAAATCGAGGCGTTCGATGTCAGGAGTATAACACACCGAAACGGAATGTATCGGTCCATGTTTGCATGTTTACCATTAATGTAATGTGTAAGTGTGTTTTAGATAACAGACTGTTTTAAAGTTGGTTTAAACGAAAGCCCGCTTTGCAAAGGTAGTGTTGTGACGAAGCTGTTCCTTTAACAAGTTTGACCTTAGGTTTATTACAGAGTAGTTGGAAGCGACACAGGGTCAGAAACGTATGAGGTTCGATGGATTTTCGTGCCATATTGTTTGCAGTTGACAGATATTGCTTCATGCACATGACGTTCAGGTAAAAAAAAAGGATAATGCACGTGGTGTGGGCAGTTCTCCAAGCTCAGCTATTCGTTGGTTTGGCTTTAATGGAAGTGTGTGTGAGGGAGAAGAAAGGCTGCTGGACCTTCTCTCTCTGGCTCCCTCTTTCCCCTCCCCTCTCTCTCCGTTTTCATTTCTAAAGGAATTTGTGTTTCATTTTACGTTTTGTGCCAAGCGTCTTTTTGAAAGGGGATTGTTGCAAGAAATTTCCTTCAACATGATTAAGATCGAAAAGCTGGTTGGGATTGCGGGCAGGAAAGAAATGTTCACTATTCTGCTTTCTAGTCATTGTGCTCGATGCAATGATCTTGTGAATAAATTCTGCTTAACTTTCAGTCGTTTCCCCAACTGATTCCCTCCTGGAATGTACACTGCACAGTTGCTGAAAAGAAATACGAAGTTTGGCTCCGTGCCAGTTTCTTAAAAAGTTTTGAGGTGTCTGGCCTGGTCCGAAACTCGGATCATGACCAATTCACCTAAACTGCACATCTTGCAACTGTGGGAGGAAGCCAGGTCATCTGAAAGAAAGTTTTGCAGACAATGCAAAAATCATCCACATACCCAGTATCGAACTGGGGTTCCCGGCATTTGGACTTAACAGTGATAACCACTGATGCACTAGGCTTCGCTCCTATATTACATAATGAATCTGAGTGAATGGGAATTGTTAGTGCAAACAATAACCAACGGAAAACGTTCATAACATGGAATTTAAAGGTAATATGACGTCTGATTGTGCCCATTCCAAACACAGGCGGAGAAAGTGAGGACTGCAGATGCTGGAGATCAGAGCTGAAAATGTGTTGCTGGAAAAGGGCAGCAGGTCAGGCAGCATCCAAGGAACAGGAGAATCGACGTTTCGGACATAAGCTTATGCCCGAAACGTCGATTCTCCTGTTCCTTGGATGCTGCCTGACCTGCTGCGCTTTTCAAGCAACACATTTTCAGCCCCATTCCAAACACAAATAACAAACCAAAACTGAAACAAAACCAATTATACGGGCATGAAACATGCATAAGATTGAATAAACAGATTGAAATCCCTAACTGAAAATTGGAAATGAAAAAAATATTTCTAGGAATCATTCAAAATGTTCAAAGAAATGACAATGCAATAGAAACCACGGTGGAAAACTCCAGCCCACGAACGGCAATGCCCATTCGATTTCACTGCGTTCTGATCCCCAAAGAGTTTTACATATATCTGAGTGCTTGTTGCAGATGCAGTGTATTTGGCTTGTTCAGTGCTGCTATATTATATGGATGTAGAAAAATGTGACGCCCTGATGTATAACAAGGTAGACATGCCTCTGACTGAGGACAACTTAAGAGTAAACCAACAGCCTGGTTCAGTGTCTGTGCCGGCTGCTCTCGCAAGGGATTGGCAGGGCTTTTTAAACCACGCTGTGGGCATGCTGGGAGGCAGAAGAATGCATTCTTACAGAACAAGGGAGCAACCCTGACAGGCAAAAAGTTGCTTGATCTAAAAAGAGTACCTCACCCTCGGCAGTCGGTGCATGTTCTGCAGCCATTGATTTCTGTTTGCTGGTCTACACTTTCTTGACAATTGAGGGAAGGGTCAAAGCTGAATGTGGTGTCAATCACGAAGGAGAAGATGCCAGAAACACCGAATGTCGTGAAAATTGATCGAAAATTGATAAATAACCTGAACCAGATGGACTACACCCCAGAGTTCCAAGGTATTAAACTGAGGAGATGGAAGTTTCGATGGTGATATTTCAGGAATCGCTACATCAGGGACCATCCCAGAGGACTGGGAAATTGCCATCATGGTGCCCCTGTTTAAAAAGGGAGTAAGGCAGGAGACAGAAAATTTTCGACTCATTAGCCTAATCTCGGTCGTGGGTTAAAATCCTGGAATCCATTGTGAAGGATGAGATTTCTGTTTACTGGGACGTTTATGGTAAGTTAGGCAGCGTCAGCATGGTTTCATCAAGGGAAAGTCATGCCTGAAAAATCTATAGAATTCTTTGTAGAATTATTGAGCAGATTTCACCAAAGAGAGCCAGTAGATGTTGATTGCCTGGACTTCAAGAACGTTTTTTCAAGATGCTGCACAGAAGGCTACTGTGGAAGATGTGGGTCCATGGAGCTAGAGGTAAGTTACTAGCATGAATAAAAGCTTGGCTATCTGGCAGAAGGCAGAGAGTGGCGATCAAAGGGTCTTTCTCAGGATGGCCGACAGTGACAAGTGATGTTCCGCAAGGCTCAGTGTATGGACCACAACATTTCACTTTCTACATTAACAATCTAGATGAAGGAACTGATGGCATTTTGGCTAATTTTGCTTACTTTACAAAGATAGGTTAGGGACAGGTCGCATTGAAGAGGCAGTGAAGCTGCAGAATTATTTGGATAGTTTGGGAGCGTGGGTAAAGAAGTGGAAGAGTAGAGGCATGGACCATTTTCAAAACAGGGAGAAAATTCGGAAGTTTGAAGGATAATAAGACTTGTGAGTTCCAGTACAGGATTCTGTCAATGTAAATTTGAAGGTTATGGGTCAATATTTAGGAAAGTGAATGCATTGATTGCATTTGTTTTGAGAAGACTTGAATATAAAAGAAAGTCTGTACTTCTGAGGATTTATAAGGTTCTGTTTTGACCACATTTGGAGTATTGTGCACAGTTTTGCGTCCCAAATCTCAGGAAAGAAATGCTAGCCCTCGAACATATTCAGAGGAGTTTCACAACAGTAGTGCCAGAAACGAAAAGCTGCACATTTGAGAAACGTTTGAGATCTCTGGGTTCATGATCCATGAAGTTTAGTAGAATCAAGCGTAATGGAATTGAAATGCACTGAATACTGAATGGCCTAGCCAGAGTTGGTGTTGGGAAGATGCTCCCATTCGTAGGACAGACTACGTCACATCTTAGAGTAGATGGAAGAACTTTTTAGAATGGAGATAAGGAGAAACATCTTCAGTCAGAGGGTGGTGAATCTATGGAATGTATTGGCACAGAATTATTCGGAGGCCAAGTTATTGACTTTATTCAAGACTGAAATGGAAAGGTTCTTCAGTTTTGATGACATCAAGGGTCCTGGGGTGAAAGCAGGAAAATGGGGTTGAGAAAAGTATTAGCAACAATTGAAAGGTAAAGCAGGCTTTATTGACTGAATGGACGAATTACTGCTCCTATGCCTTATGGACTTAAATATAGTCTCCCATTTGCCACCCTCTTCCCACTTCCCCGCGCGACTAATCCTTTGCATTTGTGTTCATAATTAGCGCAGAACTCCAGCCAAAATTCTGACGGCCTCCAAATATGGTGTCTGCCCAGTTTTGTGTTCTTTCCCAATTTGCATCCACCCCACGTTTTCTACCACCGCTCCCCCATTTCACATCTATGCTATGCCCCTTTCCAATCACACCTCCCATTTTTACACTTACTTCCAACACAATTTTGAACCACTCCTAAACCTTTGAATACTTTGCATCTTTAGCGTTCTGCTAGATAACTGTTTTTTCTGTATATAAATAACCCCATATCCCTCAATTAACATGTGTTGTGCTCGAATAAAGAAAACGCCAGTCCTCTCAATAAGATTCAGGAGTTTTTTCCCCCTCGTTCCCTGATGCGTTATATTATATATAAACTCGGTGAGATGATCAATGATATTACAGTCTCTACCTCAATAGAAACTGAATGGCTGAACATTAAACTGGGAGCAAGAAAAGCGAAACCTGCAATTTAATTTTTAATACATTCTGATTCTCAAAAAAAAAGGTTTAGTGGAATGCAGTGAATCCTGAGGTAGCTCACTAACCACTACTCCATGGCTGTTACAAATCGGAGGAAAATGCTGACCCAGCCAGTGATGCTCTTACCCTTCGAACAAATGAAAAACTAGAACAATCCCGTTGACTCACTTCATACTTCCTGCCCCTGGAGACGAACTAAATGTGATTCATATGCCAGGACACCAAGATCCTTCTGTCACGCAGAGTTTGCAGCATCTCCCCACTTACATTAAAGGTTCTTAACTGAAACTTCCTGGCAATATTCACACTCTACACTTTATTCTAAATAGGACAATGTTTTACGAACTCGCTGACCATCTCTACATTTCTTGAATCGAATATCTCACATTCTATAACATACTATTTTCAGCAAGAAAAAAATCATTTTTTAAACATTTATCTGAAAGAATGCACATTAAAAATCTAAATTTTTTGTCATTCTTCTGGCCTTGATCAGTATTTGCCTTCTGTTTCTCTCGCCTCTCCTGTTATATTTGGAAATTGTCAAATTCAGCTGTTGGCCTTTTTGAGTTGGTTCATGGTGGCCATGTCCCTTGAGCAATCATAGTCAGACTTTCTCATTTTCATTGGTCCATCGCCTGGTAATGTTTAGTAACCTGTTAATATTTCACTTAATATTTGGTGGCACCACTCTATTAAATTTATCTGATTTGTGTACAAGATACTAACAATAATATCAATTAGTACGGTGGCAGAAAAGTCCAACTGGTCAGGCAGCATATAGGTGAAGGAGAGTCGAACATTCGAGCATGAGCTCTTCGTCAGGAATGCTCCGATGAACTTATGCTGAAACTGACGACTGTTCTGGAGTAGAACAGTATGAACACATTCTGGAATGTAAAGGGAATTTAGTCGTACATTCGAAAAATGAGGCCAGATTTAAATTTTGCTGAGTTGAAATGTATCGAAATTAATACGTGAAAATCATGGCTTTCCTGCAAACTATGAGGAGATTTAAGTACGGATGGATTTCTCGTAACCCTTTCTAATCTTGATCTATTTCACGTGATCTACGCAATCATTAAGGAATGTAAACCCAGAAGCTGCAAATCTCTTCCACTTCATCTTGCAGAAGAACTTTCAGGTTCCTAATATCAGTATTTTTGGCTGATTTATAAACCCTGTAATGCTTAATTGTTCACACATACCAAACTTTGGATACAGCGTGATTTCTTTCTGAAAGGAAGGACTTCCATGTTATGGCTGTTCGCAATTCAATTTCATCAACAAGAATACCATGAAGCTTCTGGAAATTCCATTCTTCCTTTTCATTCTCTTGCCTTTTTATCTTAAATAGTTATCTCACCTTTGTGTTGTTGTAGAGTCAAATAATAACACAATATGGAAACAACACCTTCAGCGTTAGCTGCTCCGTGCTAATCCCTTCAAATCATTCCAATTGCCCGCAGTTGTTCCATATGAGTCTGAACACTACCATCCTATGTACCTATCCAAATGGTTTCTTTTAAAGTTGCTGTGGCACATGCCTCAAAAACGTTCTCTGGCAGCCCATTCCAAACATGGACAACTGTCTGCGTGAAGAAGTAGCCACTCTGATGCCCCTTAAATCTTTTGCCCTTTCCCTTTAAAGGTATTTCTTCTAGAGTTCATTTCTGCATCCTCGGGTAAAAAAAAAGACGATTTGCAGTCATCTGAGCAATGCCCCTCGTGATATTATGCACATCAATACAGTCGCCGCTTATTCTCCTCCATTCAAAGGTATAAAGAACTATTCTGGTCAATCTCTTCCATAACTCAGGTCTCTTAGTACTGGCAAAATCCTCGTAAATCTTCTTTGCATTCCTTTCAGATTAACTGTGTTTCCTATAATAGCGTGACCAAACAAGGTTCCAAATGCAGAATCACCAATGGCTTATACAACTGTACCTAACGTCCCAACGCCTGCAGCTTAATGCCTCGAACGATGAAGGCAAACATGCTAAATGACTTTTTGACCACCCTGTCTCCCTGTGTCGTCGTTTTGAATGAACTTTGTATTTGGATTAAACGGTCCTGCTGCTCCACAACACTCTTCAGGACTTTACCTTTTACTGTATAAGTACTGTCTTTGTTTGACTTTCCAAAGTGTAAAATCTCACACTTCTCTGCATTGAATTCCATTTGCCAATCTTCAGCTATTTCTTCATCTGATCAAGAACCCTCTGTATTTTTTAATAACCTCGCTATCAATGAAACCTGTTTATTCTGTGACATCCTCAAACCTACTAATTATGCCTTGTCCTTGTGTGAGTGCATATTTTTAAAGGGAAGATATATCTTCTTCCATATTATAGACCAGATGTTAACCAGCGTTTTCCACTCATTTTAACTGTCAGATTTTGTTTATAATAATTTGGTTATTTTTGCGATTTTGTCTGGTTACCCCTCCTGCATTCTGCAAGGATACTCTACCCAAGATTGACACCATTGTAACCTCACTATAAACCAGACACAAGCAGCCATTGATCATCATTCATTGCGTCCTGCCATCGTTTCAATTTTAGATGCAAGTTGTAACATGTGCATGTATTATGTGAGCTGACCTTTTATGCTCAGTCTTCGCTGACCGACCTTGCAGACCCGGAGATAATGTTTCTTCTTGAGAGAAAGATCGTAAATGAAGTGCAGAATCACAAGATAGTTCCCCGTAAATCTAACAAGGAAACACGGAACACTGTCTTTCCTCAGTGTTGTTGGGATGTGGAGGTCATTGTCACAGGAAGTCGGTCAAATAATAATAATAAAGAAACTTAGATAATTACATGTTGGGTAAAGCAAACAGAAAGCGAAAGTGAAAGGCTGAGATGAGATCACTGAAACGTGGGAGATAAGCTGAAGACTGGTTGGTGGTGGGAAGAAAAGAAAAAGTATGAGCCGGGATCGGCAGAGAGAAAAAGTGTTGCCTAGAAAAAGGGATGGATGATCGGAATACCAGAGAGAAACAAAGGTTGATAATAGGGTTAAAACGTCGGTGAAAATTGGCTGGCTGTGCTGAAAGCGTCACGTCAATGGTGATGCATTAAGGACATGAAGCAAAGCAGTAGAAGTAAGCCATTCAGCCCGTCAAGTCTTGCACCTTCTTTAGGGATCATGGCTCATCGGATCAACATCACTGTCCTGCCTTATCTCCATTACACCTGATTTCCATATTGTTCAGAAATTGTGAACACACTACCATTGAAAGAACAGCCTTTATACACCTAACTGTAGGATGCGGTATGAAATTTCTGTGGAACTGATGTACCATCAATGTGTTCTCACTGACGAGCGACTATTCAGGTTCTCTCACTGTGGGACTGGTTGCAGATGATCATGGGAAGTCACTATCCACCAGCAAATTCACAGTCGGGAGAAACCGGAAGAAACACATCCAGGCACGGGACAAGTTTGAAATGAACCCGGGACCCTAGCGCTTTGAGGCAGCAGTGCTAACTACGCAGCCTTCGTGTGTCCCTATTGAAAATGTTCATTCTCCATGTATGAAGCTGTACAATTTCTGCTACGAAAATATCTGAACAAGGGACAAAGAGCACAGATGAGGTAATGGTACTAGTGGCTGGATTTATTTTCTAATCAGTATAGCGTTATAGTACACTTCGAGTCTATATATTCCTAGGACTGGACGAATTGAGTTTTGAAGAGAGACTGGATGGGCCAGGATCTTCTTCACTGGAATGTTGGTGGTCGAGGGATGATTGCATGTATTTTTATAAAATTATGTGTTGTATAGATAAGTTGAACAGCAAAGGTATTTTCCTTTGGATCGGGGAGTCCAAAACGAGTGGATTGATTGTTAAGGTGAGTGGAGAAAGATTTAAGAGAAAAGCAAGAAGCACCCTCTTCAAACAGAGGGTGGTTTGCATGTGTAATGCACTTCCAAAGCTAGGGGCAGATACAGCTCCAGATGCAACATGGAGAAGAAATTTGAACGGATCCATGAATAGAAAGGATTAAATGGAAATGGACCTAACAGAAGCACGTTGATTTGTTCAGTTAATGAACTGCATCGCTGAGTTGGACTGAACGTGTCCAGAGAACTCAGTGAAGGGCAGTCTGATGTTTTGTGTAGAGTTCTTATCACAGCAGATGAAATGGTGGAGTTCTGAGAAAAAGTAAAGTTAGACAAATCTCCAGACCTTGACTAAGTGTATCCCATAACATTGTGGGAAGTACAGGACGAAATTGTAGGGCTACTTGCAGAAACATGTGTGTAATCTATAAATATGTGTAATATGCCATATAGCAGGAGTGTAACTAATATTATGCCATTGTTGAAGAAGAGAAGTTGGGAGAATCTTGGAGAAAACGGGAGAAGCTCAAGAACTACAAACCGATGAGTCTGAATTTGGTGGTGGGGAAGTTGTTGGGTGTGTTACTGAAGGATAGCACTTGGAGAGGCACGGAATGATTATGGAATAACAACATGGCATTTTGCAACAAAAATCATGTCTGAAAAATTTCATTGAGCTTTTTGATCAAGTAAAGTAGAAGATTCGTTGAGACCAGAATAGTAGACATTGTGTACTTGGACTTAGTAAAGCCGCTGACTGGGTTCTGCATGGTAGACTCATGATAAAGTTAGATCCTGGGATTCAGGATGAGCTTTTCAATTGATTACAAAAATCACTTAGCAGGAGGAGACAGTCTGTGATGGAGGATGGTTGTTTTTGGATTGGAGGCTTGTTATCATTCAGCGGTATTTCACAAGGGTCATTGCTGGTTCTACTTTTGCTTATCGATTAGAGAAATGATTTTGACCACAAAATAGAAAGGACGTTCAGTAAGTTTACGGATGACACCAAAATTCGTGATACAGGCGATATTGAAAGTGTTCATCACAGATTGCAAATATGTGTTGGTCAACTGAGTCTGTGGGTTGAAGAGTAGCAGATAGATTTCAATTTTGATAAATGCAAAGTACTGCATTTTAGTGAAACAAACGGAGGGTATCTTAAGCAATTAAACGTGCAGCGTGTTGGAGATTAGAGAGAAATCAAATACGAGTGACCTAATTTGATTAAGTTTATCTTATAGGTAGACATGCTTTTAGTATGCCTTACTTCATTGCTCAGACCGTTGTATACTGGAGTTGGGACATGATGTTGAGGTTATACAGGATATTTGTGAGGCAGAAGGGATTGAGTACAAAGGAGAAGCTGGATGGACTGGGATTTCTTTCACATTTATAACAGAGTTGGATAATCTGTAGACTGGTAAAAGGATCGATTTACTGGAGAAGTTAGAAGGCAGGAGAATGAGTTGGAGAAACATGTCAATCATGATCAAATGGAAGAACAGATTTATTAGGGATAGTAAACTTGGCCTTTTTCGTGGGAAATAATGTTGATTGTGTTTTTTGTTGGAGTAACGAAGAGAACTGATGGGGGGAGGATGGTGGACGTGATCTACTTGGATTTCAGTAAGGCGTTTGACAAGATTCCACACGATAGACTAGTTAGCAACATGACGTCACATGGAATTCAGAGACAACTATCTATTTGGATACAGAACTAGCTCGAAGGTAGAAGACAGAGGGTGATAACGGAGCATTGCCTTTGGGATTGGATGCCAGTGAACAGTCGTGTGTCGCAAGGATCGGTGCTAGGTCCACTGCTTTTCATCATTTACGCAAAGGATTTGGCTATAAACGTAGTTTATGTATAGATACCAACATATCGTTGGTATAAATGTACCGCACAAAATTGTATGTGTGTGTGTGTGTGTGATTGCGGAGGGAATTTGTATGTGTCTGTTCGAAATTATATGTGTATGTGCGTGAGTATCAAAGGGTATAAGTCTTTGAGAGGGTGTGTGTTTTAGTGTGAATGCAGGAGGTTTGTATGTCAGCAGACAGCATTTGCGCTTGCAATATCACACTTTAATTTCTTCAGAACAGCACGAATATATGAAAAATTCTCTAAATCTTATTTTAGAATTAGAATCAGTCTGAACAAAGGAGCACAGAAAGACAGACTTGAAACTCACACTTTCAATGCAATACCCGTGCTGACGTGACACCTCTTGTTTAAATTCACTTGCGATTGTAACTTTAAAAACGTTCTGAGATTTACATTTGAAAGAACTGAAACCAACATAGTCATTCTACAAAAATGCGAGACTTAATAGGCAATCCAGATATTTTTCAACATATCATTTCTGTTGCTACAATTTGTAAACATTTGCTACAAATTATGGGTCTCACAACCTTGTACTCCACAACCACCTGGTGAAAGTTCAGCTCTCCGAAAGTTAGTGCTTCCAGTGCATCTACACTCTTGGTTTCTCGCTGTCTTGAAATGAATGTCTGCATTGAATTTGGTTTCCTTACCACGAACTGAACCTGTTTTTTAGCCGAGAGATATTCTTGAATTGAAACTCCCAAGTGCTTTTGCATTCCAGGTTTCGAAAGCCTTTCCCCAGTCAGCAAACAGTCTATACCTATAGTCCGCTGAACAAAATAGGTGAACTCGAGCTTCTCAATGCAGTATTACATCTGCTACTTTTTTAGCTATTGTCCTCGCCTGTGCAAATCATTGTGCAACATTCCCGTTTCATTAATACGACATATCCCTCCACGTATCTTTGTGTCACCTGCTAACGATGTCATCAAATCCTTTGTCCAGATCATTCATGTATAACCTGAAGAGTTGTGGTACCGTCATTGACCAATTATGATCTCAACTTGTGACAGACTGCCATTCTGGAAGAGACATCCTCAGTCCAACTGTTTGCTTTCTGCCAGTCAGCCAAACATTAATCTACGACAGTACCTTACTCTTAATACCATCGATTCTTTCCTTATTTAGCAGCTTCCCATATAGGATATTATTCAAATGTCGTTTGGAAATCCAAACACATCACATCCAATGGCTTTCCTTTGTCTAACGTGTTGAATGCCTCATCAAAGAATGCTAATAGGTTCGTCAGGCATGACACTTCCCCCATTCTTGATGAAGCCATGCTGAGTCTTTCAGTACTCCATAATCACGTCCTCAGAATGATCTGCCAAACTATATTAAATAGAAAGCTGATTTGTTTGACATTCTTTCAGAATAATAACAAACGTTGCTTTCATTCTTGAATGGAAAGCAAAGTCCAATCGCTGTTGAGATGCTCAAGCAGTTTGGTGACTGAGTTGAACAGGTGAACATTCGGTCCGCCAGTGTTATCTCTCTACGAACTCAACAGGTTCATTGAATGAGCCAACTGATTTTCACACACGGAGCACGTAAGTGTTTTCTCACCAGTGTGAAATCGCTGGTTTACTGAGACGTTTAAATCGCCTGAACTCATTCCCACAACAAAAAGCACCTGAAAGGTCTCTCATCATGTGAACATGTTGACGGGACATCAGTTCCACAGAACCTCAGTAGCACTTCCGACAGGCCAGATATTTGAAGGGTTTATATGCAGTGCGAACACGTTGATGAAAAGTCAGTCATCAGGAACTTGTGTGGTCTGGGCATACATAAAGTTCTCTCTGCAATGTCTCATCAGATTGGACGAGTGAGTGAATGCTCTCCCACATTCGGAGCAGCTGAATGATCACTTACCAGTGTGAATCTCCGAGTGCTCCGTGAGGTCAGATGATTATATGAACCCAGCCGTCATGGGCATCTGAATGGTCTCTGCTCCGTTTGGTGGCATATGAGTACTGTGTAAACTTTATTACAATTGCCACAGGCTATGCATTTAAAGTTTTCTGATCAATATGAGCAAGTTGATGCTATGTCCAGTCCCTGGATCTTTTGAAACATTTTCCATCGTCTGGACATTTGAAGTCTCTGTTCATACTGTGAACAAATTGGTAGCACAGCACTTCCAGCAGTGTGACCATTGAAATGTACTGTCCCCAGTTAGAACGAGCTGGTGTTGCAGCAGCTTTGATTAGTGACTGAATCTCCTTCCGCACACTGAGCAGGTAAGTGACCTGTTAATGATGTTACTGCGTCGATGAGCTTCCATCCCTGATGGAGAAATAAATTCCTCCCCACAATCCCCACATTGCCACAGTTTCCCCAGTTTGACTGTTTTTGTGGTTTGAGAGCTCTCATGATGTGATGATGCCTTGACAACACAGACAGCACATGTAGGATTTCCCTTCCACTGTGAAGGAGGCTTTCACCTTTTGTCCTCAAACTCTAATCACGTTCCATTTGTGATAAAAAAAAACCCATTCCATCGTAGTATGGTCGTTGGTTTCTAAAACTTCCTTTTCTAATATCCTGTAAGATTGATGTCAAAAAGTATCAAGAGTGTGAGAGAAGCACTGTCACAGCCTGTGATTTTCATGTAAAAATAGGAACTGAAGGATAGTCAGTTCATAGAAAGCAAAAATTGACCAGGACTTCTTCAGAATCTTTCAAATGCTCAGCGTCATCGAGGAGAAGCAGCATAGTAATCAGTGGATGTGAACACCATTTCCTCCCAGTTCACACTCCATCCAATTGTGTTTGACATTCAGGTCTGGTGGATCAGAAATTTCCTTCAATTAAATAATGGCAAAAGTGAGATTATTGCTTTCAGTCTTGAAAACAAATTCAATTGACTTGCCACTGACGCCACCCCTGTCGCTGCCCACTGCATGAGCATGGAGCAAACAGGTCAGAACCAAAGTGAAATGATTTATTGCAAGAAGAGTTTTCAATGTCAATACTCCATCATCAAAAAGACTGTCCACGTCCACCTCAGTAACATCATCCGACTCCTCTGCGTCGCTGCTCATCAGCCGTTGAAAGTCTCATCCATTCCTTTATTCCTTAACTCCCAATGCATTCCTCACTGTCCTCAAAATTTCCCCAATCCACATTTACCTCACTTCCTCTGTCCGTAAAAATGTGTGTACTTGAGCTCTGTCGCTGTCCACTGTATGAGCATGAAGCAAACACATCCGAGCCACAGTGAAATGTTTTATCGCGAGATGAGTTTTCAAACACATTTCCCCATCTTCAAGAAGACTGTCCACGTTTACCTCAGTAACATGGTCTGACTCCTCTTCGTCGCTGCTCAACAGCCATTGAAAGTCTCATCCATTTCTTTATTCCCTAACTCCCAATGCATTCCTCACTGTCCTCGTAACATCTTCAATTAGCCTCCGGACGAAGCATTGCTAATGATTCCTGCTTTCTATTTATATTTTTTGGGTTTCTTCGGGTTGGTGATGTCATTTGCTGTGGTGATGTCGTTTCCTATGGTGATATAATTTCCTGTTCTTTTTCATAGTGGATCGGCACAGACAACGGCCCTCAGATTCCATAGAATCAGTTTGGGTGGAGCTTACAATGAGCAAGGAGAAGAAACCATTGTTGTGCTATATATCCAAGCTTAAAATGTCATGCAATTTTGTGCGTGCTATACTCTGATAATTGGACATGTAATTATTGTGCGAGCTTCACTAATAAAAGATAATCTCAAGTTTCACCTACATGATATAAGTGACTTCTAATGCTGTCAAAAATAAATTGCATCAGGGCAAATGGATGGGGGGGGCGGGGTGTTGATAGTAAAACAATGTAGAGAGCAGGTTATTTCGGAGTTGATGTTGTGTGGTCAGAAGAGCTAATTAATAACCTTGCTGTAAAGCCGCTTTTGAGAAATAGTGACAATACCTTCTGATTTTACATGGTATCTGCACACGACATAGAATTTTTGAATATTAGAGTCAAACACCATGGAAGCCTGGGGGCCAGAAAGTCAAGCTGTTCGCAAGGAATTGGGAAAGTACACAATAAAATTTAGTGTTCGATAAGCAATTCTTGTTACTTTTAGAAATATTGCAAGTCTGAAAACAACAAACATTTCTCGAATGCGCAGAACATCAAAGATGACATAATGACTCAATGATGGTTAACATCAGAAATAAAAGACTGAATTAAATCAAAGGAAGTGGCTTAATAAGAATTCCAGATATTGCGGAAAGCTGAGAATTCTGGGAAATTTACGATCCAGAAGAGGAGGGCTATGAAAATGAGAATGAAATCAAGGAAAAGAACACAAAAGGCCAGAAAACACAAAGGCTATCACATTTGCTATGTATTTTTGAATGAAAAAAATTCAAGCACGTTCAAACATGGAAGATTATGTCTGAGAAGAGGACGATATATTGTGGAGAATGGGGAGAAGGCAGAAAAACGAACCAGGTCTTTTCATTTGCCTTCATAGAGGAAGGTCCCAAAAATCTCAAGAAATACAACGTGATCACATGGGAATTTTGGCAGTAAAGACTAATGTCAATTCATATCAATGACAGGGCAATACATGAAATTGTAGCTGGAATGTGCATTTTGAAGTCTGAAATACCAGATGCACTTCATATCAAATTGTCAGAAAAATAGAGATAGGCATATTAATTGCATTGTTGACCACTGTGTTTTACTTTCCTATCCGTTCTGCAAAGGCCGGGAATCATTGTAGATAACTGGAAAATAGTGTTATGAAGCTGAAGGCATGTACTGCACGTGGAAGAGAGAACGAAAGCTAAGAGATTGCAGGCTCCTGCTATATGACTGACGAGCAAGCTCGGTCTGTACTGGAACACTGAAAACATATTACATTTGGCCGATAAATAATTAATTGGGTTTTGGTAGCTGTGTTTTAACAATAGCATGAATTTAACCAATAAGTTCAAATTATTCACCACGATACTAAAACCCAATCAAATTTGAATTTACTGTTTTTTTGTCAACCTCGAAACAAAGAGGTGATTCTTTGTTTTTGAAATGAAGAGAAGTCAGCTATTTTGAGAACTGCAAAGCGCGATCAACTGCCATCGTCAGTCGGCCAGATAAAGACCCTCCACCGAGGGCATTATTTTCAGTTGAAATACTTATGCCATAAAAAGCGGCCAGATAAAGTCTCTCTACCATAGCCACTATTTTCAGTCGAAATGTTTATGCAACAAAAGACTGAAGCCGACTCAGGGAAATCCAAGCCAGAGGAAAGTAGACACGGGAGACGGCAGCTGCTGTACAGTTCTGAAAATTAAGTGGGTGCAGTTTTAATTGGGGTTTTTATTGGAAGAACATTGTTATCGAGAGGGAGGTAGCTTGAAGACAAAGGGAGACTGCTTTAAGTTCACTTTTAGAATTACAGAATAAATGGATATTTTCAAAAAAGAGGGGAAACTGGGAGTTCTCTTTCATTCATACTTAAACGGATTATGAGGTGGGGTCAGCTTTCTGTGAGTTGATTTAATTAACGGAAGAGCTCCCTACCTTGACGTAACAGTACTAAACGTTATCCAACCATTTATGAACAGAATTAGCAATCGTGTGGAAAACATCAAACGAATTAACTTGACATCTGTACAGAAATGGTTGGAATGAATTGATTTCAAGAGTCGTGAAGTGATGTTGCAACTGTACAGGACTTTGGTTAGGCCACATTTGGAGTACTGTGTGCAGTTCTGGTCGCCTCACTTTAGGAAAGATGTGGAAGCTTTGGAGAGGGTGCAGAGAAGATTTACCAGGATATTGCCTGGAATGGAGAATAGGTCGTACGAGGATAGGTTGAGAGTGCTAGGCCTTTTGTCGTTGAAACGGCGAAGGATGAGGGGTGACTTGATAGAGGTTTATAAGATGATCAGAGGAATAGATAGAGTTGACAGTCAGAAACTTTTTTCCCCAGGTGCAACAGAGTGTTACAAGGAGACATAAATTTAAGGTGAAGGGTGGAAGGTATAGGGGGATGTCAGGAGTAGGTTATTTACCCAGAGAGTGGTGGGGGCATGGAATGCGCTGCTTGTGGGAGTGGTAGAATCAGAATCATTGGTGACCTTCAAATGGCAATTGGATAGGTACATGGATGGGTGCTTAAGCTAGGACAAATGTTCGGCACAACATCGTAGGCCGAAGGGCCAGTTCTGTGCTGTATTGTTCTATGTTCTATGTTCTATTATATAAGATGTGATATTGAATATTTAGAATTTAACAGCAACATTCTTGGGAATCAATACGCGTTTCTGAAATGGAAACGCAAATTTCAAAATGGTTTGAAGGTGACAATGGAGAATGAGTGGAAGTGGGATATTTGGATTTTCAGAAGGCTATCTGTAAGAGGTCATGCAGTGAATTCGTGAATAGAAATCGTGCGAAAGGTATTTGGAGTAATACAATTAAGTGGATAGTTAAAATTAATTTGGCTTTCATTTATGGGAATCCGACTATAGATAGAAACGAACCATCAATCAATTAAATAGCGTTTTGATGAGACTGTACCTGGAGTACTGTATAAATTTCTGATGTCCCCACCTCAGTAACAATTTGCTGGTCACAGAGTTAGTGCAATAGACGTTCTCCAGATTAATTACTCAGATGGCAACATTATCTGATGAGAAGTGTGTGAAACGTGTGTTTCTGTTTGATATCAGGTTTGGCTTGGTGATTGGCAGTGAGGAGGAAGGACTGATGTTAAAGGAAATAACAGATGGAATGGGCAGATGTGTCGATAAATGGCAGATGGAATGTAGCACTTTGATGAGGTCAAGATGAAATGCTGTGTGGAGTTCTCTGAGTCACATTACAGGAAGAATGTGATTGCACTGGAGTGGGTACAGCGTAGATTCAACACAATCTTCCCTGGAATGGAGCAGATCAGCTATGAGGAGAGGCTGGATATCCTCGGATTGTTTGCTTTGAAGGCGGAGGGGTGCGTGATTCAGAAGGATAAGATTACGAGGACATGGACAGGGTGGATAGACAGCCGCTGTTCCATTTATTCAAAGGGTCATTAAAAGCGAGCAACCCTTTAAAGTGAAGCTTTTGTGCTTTCCATGGGATTTTTAGCTTGATTTTCACTTAGAGGGTGTTGGGGTCTAGGATGTACTTCCTGAGAGGGGAATGGTCACGGGGCACCTCAAATTCGTTAAAATGTGCTTAGTTGAGCACCAGAAGTGCTAACAACTTTAAAGGCTACGGGTCTTGTGTAAGAAAGTGGGAGGAAAACAGGCCATGTTTTATTTCCGATAGTACAGAGTCTATGCTTCTGTGGTTGTATGGCTGTGGAAAGTCAATTATTGAGCAGCTCAACATCGAAATTGATGGTTATCTGGAATGTACGTCCACAAAAGTTATAATGGTGAACTGTAACAACTTCTAACCGTATGCCCTTACTGTCTGAAACAAGAGAATGGAGAACAGGTAAATGGCAGAACTATGAAGGAATTACTTCAGTTCTGTTTTCACAGAATTTTACAAAACAAAACAAAAAACCTTCCCAGCAATACACAGAAAGGAATGCTTGTTTTGTAAAGGGGAAGATAAAGAAATTAGTGAATAAATATATTTGTGAAACTATTGATACTGACAATAATGGGCATACACCAAATCTACACATATGTATGAAATGGAAATGACATTTGAAAAACACGACTGATAGTTAAATTATTGGGAATCACGGACGGAATGCATTTGGCTCTTGAGAACTTTTTTTTTACAAAATCCCAATCCTAATATGTGCAATAAAATGTTGTAGGAAAGAGGCTAATATATGAATGTCACTTAAGAATGGGAGAGCTGGCAGGAAACAGAGTGTAAAAATAAAACAATGCTTTGACATGGGAAGGCACGTTTCTAGTCGCAGAGATCAATCCTTGGGCCCCAGCTATTCAAACTGCAGATCAAACATTTGGTTTAGGCAATCAGATGCAAGCCCGCTGGCGGTGCTAAATGATGTATTGTTTGTATAAAGTTCCAACATGATTTAGAGAAGTGGTGTGAATGTGTAAATACGAGGCAGAAGAAGCGCAACGTGGGTAGATGTGATGTTGTGCACTTTGTTGTTAATTATAGAATGGCATTGACAGGAATTGGTTGAATAATTCTTATTTCTAAAGGGACTAATGCTCCTTCTTGTTGTTTACTTCTGCACTTGTCTCAGAGGTCCATGCAGGGCAGTGATTTCTGAAGCCAGACATCAATTCTGGGAATGGCATTCCATACTGACCAGTATACATATACACGGAGAAAGTGAAGACTGTAGACGTTAGAGATCAGAGTCAAAAAGTGTGTTGCAGGAAAAGCAAAACATGTCAGACAGCACCGAAGGAGCAGGAGAATCGACGTTTTGGGAATAAACTCTTCATCAGGAATAAAGCTTCTGGGCAAAGGGGGCTGAGAGATAAATGTCAGGCAGTGGATCATGGGGAAATGTAACTGGGAATGTGATAGGTAGAAGAAGGTGGGGCAGAAGTTGATAGGACAGAGAGGAGGTTGGAGTGGTTAGGTGGGAAGCAGAATGGACAGTTTGAAGACGTTGAAAACGGCTTGGAACATTGGGAACAAGGAAATGAGGAAAGTGGTGAAATTCATATTGACTCCGTCTGAATGGAGGTCCCAAGGCGGAAGATTTGGCGTTCTTCCTCCAGGCGTCAACTGGTTTCGGATGTGGTGATGGAGGATGTTCAGAATATGCATGTCCTTGGCGTAGTGGCTGGAGAAGTGGAGGTTTTCGGCCACAGCTTGGAAGGGTTGGTTGATGCTAGTGTCTCGAAGATGTTCTCTGCAGACTCTACAAGTAAGCATCCTCTTTCTCCAAAGTCGAAGAGAACACATCAGGTACATGGATACAGTAGATAATTTGTGTGCAAGTGCAGGTAAAACACTAATGGATGTGAGAGGTTCCTTTGGGGCCTGGACCAATTTGAGGGTATAGTTGTGGCGCAGATTTTACACTTCCAGCAGTGGCAGGGGAAGGTGTGAGAGTGGAGGGTGGATTGATGTGGGTGTAGACCTGACAAGAGAGTCAGGGAGGGAATGGTTACTCGGAAACCCTTATAGGGCAAATATCCTTCTGATGGTGGGGTCCAATTGGAGGTGGCGAAAACGGTGGAGAATGATATGGTACATATGAAGGCTTTTGGGTGGACGTTGAGGAGCGAGGGTTCTATACTTGTTGCAGATGGAGCATTCGGTTTCAAGCATGGTGGTGTGGGAGATGCACTGGAGGTCATCCTCAACCACTATGGATGAGAAATCGCGTTGTTTGAAGACGGAGGCCACATGGGATTTTCTATGGTAGTATTATCCCTGCTGTGAGCAGATGCAATGGAGGCGGAGGAATTGGCAAGAAGGGACAGCGTGTCTTCACCGACCAGTCAAACAGCTCCAACCACACAGCCTCAATGTGGATTTCACGGGATTTGTCATTTCTCCAACTCTCCACCTTATCCAAGATCGAACCCTGCAAGTCGTCACCACCCTCTTGACCTGACCTACTTGTCCATCTTTATTCATACCGAACTGCGCCATTCTTTTATCCGACCTACAACTTTCACCCTCACCCTCATCTACCTATCGCATTCCTGATGACATTCCTCCTGGCCCAGCCCGGTCCCGTTTATCTCTTATTCCCCTTGGCCCGCAAACCTCCTTACTCATAAAGGGCTTTTGCCCAAAACGTCGACACGCCTGCTTCTCGGCTGCTGTTTGACCAGCTGTGCTTTTTCACCACCACGCTCTACAACAGTGTACATAAACCCGCCAAATCGGTAGCTGTAACATTGAAAATGAGCTTCGTACATGAATTACTGAAAGCAATATTGCAGCAACTGAAAATAATTAGGAATATAAATACTGTGTTGATCTTCATTTCAAGGTGATTTGAATGTAAGTGTGTGTCTTAATGCAGCTCTGCAGACGTTTTTGAGACTTTATCTCGACTTTACCTCGAACACTGTGCAGGATTGCATACAGTTCTGGTCTCCTTACCGAGTGAGCACAAACGTGGCATTGAGGAAATGTAGCGAGGGATGACCAGACTGATCTCTGGGATGACAGGTTTGCTGTCGGTACAGAGCTTGGGTCGATTGGACTTGTGTCCCATGGAGTTTAGAAAATTCAGTGGCGTTGTGATTGAAATATACAAAACTCTGTTATGGCGAGACAGATTGGAAACTGGGATGATAATTCCCCTGGCTTGGAAGTCTAAAGCAATTGTCCAGAGTATTAGGTATCCTATGGCATGGAAATAGGACCTTTGGCCCAACAAGCTCACAGCAACCCACCAAACAATAACCCAACCAGACCCATTCCCAACATTGACGGTGAACAGTATGGATAGTTCAGCATGGCTAATTCACCTGACCTACAAATTTTGGATTGTGGGACGCAACCCACGCAGACAGTGTGAGAACGTGTAAGATCCACACAGACAGGTGCCCAAGGCGGGAATCAAACCTGGATCCCTGGTGCTGTGTGGAAGCAGGGCTAACCACTGTGCCACCGTGTCACTCCATGTTTTGTACAGGTAGGCCAAATACTTTTGACACGTGAATGTCTTCTCTCAGAGACTGATGAACCTTGAGAATTCGCTCCTCCCTCAGGCTGTTAGTGAATATAATTCAGGATTTCTACACTATAAAAGTATGGAGAGGGTACGGTGGTGGTACGAAGGAAGATGAACAGCCATCATGATACTGAATGAGGTAGACAACTCTATGGATATAAGGAACTACTGCAGTTCCTATTTTATTTTGACCACAGTTAATCACATTTAGGGAAATGCACATTATGTTGGAAAAAGAAGATATTCAGTCATGAATTAGAATGGGGAAGGCTCAATGAGTTGAGTGGCCTACGCCTTCCTGGTGTTTCCGTGCAGTCTGCGGGAAAGCTCTGCAATGTTATCACATGTGCTCAGATATTAAGAAGGAGTTGTCTGCAGGTTCGATAGGTCTGTGTTTACCGTTCCGTTTTCTGACATTAAGTTGTGTGCCTGGTTTTCGGTTCAGCGTTATCCTTTAAGAGCTCGAAGCGGTTTGATACAATTAAGTGTGTTGCCTGGCTGTTGCAGAGACCATTGACACGTTTATCACATATTTCTTTGTCTGGAGTCACTGTTGGAGAAATTCAGCCGAATGAGTCAGATACAACAATTGAGGATCGCAGAGAAATTGACACACGGTTTATTAAACAAAGTGATATTGCCGAAGTGAAAATTGACGAGACTGACACAGAACTGATTCTCTGCAAAGATGGCCAGGATACCCTTCCGGAATGGAAGTTGCAAGCAAGCGTTTTGGGTTACAACACAAAGGTGATAATTGTAAAATTGTTACAGTACAATGGTGAAAACTATAAATGTGTGAAGTGATTAAAACAATAATAACTGAAAGGAAATAAATATGCGTCCATCAGCAGCAATTCATTTGTAATTGACAGTGGAGATTCCAGCTAACTCTGGGAGTGGGTGAGAATATCTTCTAGAGTTTTGTTCATTGTACTTTCCACCTGCGCGCATATGTGGAAATGTTCATTCTAAAGGCATCCAGGTCTGCCGTTCAGTTCCACCTGCGAGTGAGGTCTTCTAGGTGTCTCAGTCTGCCTCTTTGATTTTGCAGTGTCGATATTAATGGGAATGAGCCTGCCCTTAGGACATGGGATAGCAGTACTGGTCGTGCTGGGAGCTTATGTGAAGGCTGTTTGGGAAGTGTATTCTCTGATATGGGAGTAGCTTGGCCAAGTCTGGTTTCTATGTCAGCCTGTTTGCCCAAGAATAGGGCATTGTGGGTGTGTTCAGTGTGCGTTGGCAGTTCGCTCTCTGTGTTTCGCAGACCTGCTTCTGTGTTTTTTAAATGTCGTCATGGACAAGGTAGCAGATATTTCTTCCACAATTTCCCTTTTTTTTAGGAAAAGGAGGAAATGTAGCCAGATCCAGGGGATTTTTGGTTGGTGGGGGTTCGGTTACAGCGAGGTTGCCGTCAGTGTTGGAAGCTAACAGAGCGGAGTCTCTGTCAGGGGTTGGGGGACGTAACTCTAGCACATTCAAATTAGTTGGGAAGTGAGGGGGCAGGGAGTAATAATGATGTACATCAGCGGGAGCTGCTTATACGAAGGGCCATGACCAGGATGACAATACCCAAAGAATGGAAATAAGGAATATAAGACCCTGAAGCAGGGCTGTGCCCTACGAGCTGGGCCGTGAGTTTCCCAGCTACAGAAGTCCAGCTGGACTCCTATCCATGTAGGACAGCAGCAGCTGTCTGATGTGGTGCGCCAGGGTCGTTATATTTTCGCAGGGATTGGGGATATAGATACAGTAGTCTGCACCATTAAGGGCAAAAACGTGCCCCATTTTTCAACTGGCTGGTATTGCAGCACCTTTCGACTTTCTAGGGCGATAGTGGGAACGCCAACAGCCTCTGCATTCAGATGGACAAGCGCTTCAGCCATGGCATTTGCTATCTCCTCTAACGTGGTGGCCAGCTGATGTGCTACTATGTCCAGGCGCAGTGATGCACAGGTGGGTACAAATAGGGAGACTATCTCGCCGAGAGCAGTGAGGGCGTGTTTTCTGCGAAAAGTAACCTTATGGAAGGAAAGGACTGGACGTGGTAAAAGAATCGCACCATGTAGCAAACGAAACCGCTCCGACTGTATGACAACGACAGCCTTGTGGTCGCCAACAAAGTTAGAGCTGTTTTATGTTCTTCGGTTTTGGTTCCCCTTCAGATGGTTGTGAAAGTAGAATTGTGGGCAGACTTGCTGGGGTCATGTAAATTTGCGATGCTGCCGTCTGCTGAGGAACCAGCTCCTAAAATGTTAACAGTCCCTGGTGTCTCTACTCATTTCTGTCAGCCATGATTCCCTTATTGGACCATGTTAACAGTCCCAATCAGGGAACACATACACATGAGGTTTACCTGGCAGTACTCGTTCCAGTCACTACAAAAACCGTTCACGTATCTCTAACGTTCATTAACACCTATAAATCTCCCAGTCTCCACCTGTCACTGCTGCAACCCTCTCTCAGTAAAATTCTCCAAGGAAATTTACATTACTTTCAGTACAACCTCATCTTATCAATCTGCAGGACCAAACTTTTATTTCTGTTTTCTGCAAACTCGCGATCGTAACCTTCTCCACCCTGAACGTCTCTTGCTAATGTACAACCGCTTTCGAAAACTTGAACTGCCGTATGCCTGTGTCCTTCTCCATAAGGAAGAAGGGGTTTTCGAAATAGTGAGCTTCACAAAGCATAGATACCTTTACAGAAGTAGGAATGTTTGTCGAGACCAGTGGGTTTGCAAATTTGGCAAAGGTTATAGAACATGAAGGACTTTGCAGAGACTGCAATTTGTAGGCAAAATCTTTACTACTGGTGAAGAAAGACACAGAGAGATTAATCATTGGGTTAATTGACTTTGTATCACTTTCGTCAGGGTTTCGTGGAGGTTTTCTGTATACAGTGCTCTTATATCCAAAATGTTGATCTGGCTGGTGCAACTCCATTTCACTTCAACTGAAAGCTAAAACTGTCCTTGTCTTTGTAATTTCCTTCAGCCACTAGAACAATGCATTTGCCTTTAATACACCCAGACGTCACACACAGTCCTATCTTTGAAACATCATCAGGATCCTAGAGTCATCCTGGTCTTTGACACTTGCTTTCATCACTGAATTTCTTCTGAACATTTCAAAGAGGCAAATGTAATGATAACCTTAAATAGTATGAACCAGGTCAGATGGAGCTGTCATTCGGGAAATGTGGCCGCAGTATGACCATGACTGAGAACTGCCTATTTAAGGGTTTTCCCCATTTGAGCAGGAAGGATAAACAGGCCAAAACAGTGAAGTAACATTGTGTATATAGGATGGGTTCAGGATTATTGTGATGTGAATCAATTTACGCACTGCTTCTTCCTGCCCTCTCTCCTCATCCCTACATATTGACCCAACCTGATATTTTGACACATTGAGAAAAGAAGACTACATAAAAGCAATCACTCTGTGCACTGTCTGCATTGGAAAAATAATGTCTTTCAAAAGCCCTTGTTCAGACTCCTTGGAGACTGTATGACTTCAGGTGCAGATCGAGACAAGTTTTTCAAATGGTTTGAGTGTTTCTGCCTCTACTCCTTTTCCGTAGGTGACTACCATAGTCTGGATGAAATAAGAACTTGCCTCACCACCTCGCTAATATTTAAATCAATTGCAACAAATGTTTGTCAACGATATCTTAGTTGTCCAAAAGGAGCTCGATATTCTCTTCCTCACAGGCCTCTGAGAAAATGTGCACCCCAATCATATGTTGTCTCAGCTTCCTCCGTTCCAAACTTTCGTCACAGCTGCACTTTCAGTTTCACAGAGTAACGAATCTCCTCTGTACCCTCTTCAGTCTAATTCCATCCTTGTATATGATTGGTGACCAGAAATGAACACAGTACACAAGCTGTGAGTGATCTCATTATTTGTTCAATTCCAGCATAAACTTCATGCTGTGAGATACTGCACTTTGCCTTATCGAGGAAATGATGCCATTTGGTGCCTTAACGAGGTTAATGATGTGTCCAGTTATCTCCAGGGATCTGTCCACACTGACCATACCCTCATTTATTGCACATTCCTCTCTATTGTTGATGTCCCCAATTGTCTTATCTTGAACTTTTCTGGGTTTTTTTGCTCCATCCACTGGGAAGCCATTGTTTCTGTTTTTAAAGAGTATGCCGTGTGATCTCTTGTTAAGTGCAAGTGTATGAAATCAAGTTACTGCCTCAAGCCAACAGAGTCAGATTATTGCACACGATTTTCTTGAAGAAATCCACGCCAATGGTACTGAAGTGCGCGGGTCTTCCTCAATGACCATTTTTCCCGTGTCCCCGAATTCCAGCCTCGAACCACTCAGTCAGTTCCTTGCTCCATAATAAACAAAGCTGTGGCGTGCTCGTACTCCAGTCCTGCGGCTCTATCTCTTAATACAGTGAGGATAGAATGATGACGGTCAGTATAAGGCAGCGGATTTCCCCAGTTTCTTTTAACGAGCTGGGATATTGTCTTAGCCCAATTTAACGATTTTAATCTCCTTCCTTATTCGCCTAGCCATAGGCAATAACCCCTTATATTTTGCACTACATGGAGATCACCTTCCGTTTTAGTATAGACAAAAAGTGAGCGGCCGAAGTCATCTTACGTTTTGGTCAAGAAAAATTTTAGTTAGCTTTCATGGAGGGTTTCTCTCCGAAAATGTAAGTGCATTTTCTCATGAAACAGCCTCCAATCTGCCTCCTTAACTACCTTTACTGGCCACGCTGTCTACCTCTCATCTGACACGAACTCAATGATTTTTCCCTTTGGCATAACAATTGCCCACTCTCGGCTTATCCCACAATGGACTGGCTTCCCTGATAAAGGGAGTCCTGTCAATCAATTTGATATTCTGTAGGACGGAAGATGCTATGCAAATGTATTTTGTTGTATTTGGTTTGGACATTTATTACAGTTCCTTGATCATTACTACGTGCTTATTCTGTAACTCCTCACCTGAGATTAATCTGGAACCACCGTCAGGACATGGTCTGCAGCAGTTCAAAAGATCAATTGTCATCGTTTCTATAGGCAGTTGGAACATGTCAATATATGCCAGTCTATTTTTTGAAAGGGCTTCGGTGTGAGGTGAACTTTGAGAAGCAGCAGATCCATTGGTCACTCAACCTAAATATTCTAAGCGGTGGATGAGGCAACCATAGCTGACAAAGGAAGACAAGGAGAGCAAAAAAGCAAACGAAGAAAGCATGCAGTGTGGTGAAGATTAGTGGAAGCTGGAGAATTGGCAAAACCCAGCACAGAATAACGAAAAAGCAATAGGAGGAAATAAGATGAAACACGAAAGTAAGCAAGCACATACTATAGAAGAAGACTGCAATAATTTATTTCAATCTTTAACATGTTACAGAGAGACAAGAGTGGGTATTGGACTATTGAAGACGTAATGGGGAACAAATTAATGGTAGAGGAACTGAATAGGTACTTTGCATCCAATTAACAGTGGAGGATAACAGGAAAATAACAGAATTAGGAGAGACATGTGGCAAAGGTGAGTGAAATGACCACCACTAAGGCTGAGGTATTGGGGAAATTGTAAAGGACTGAAGTTGAAAAAATCACAAAGGCAAGGTGGATTACATGCTCAAATTCTGAAGGAGACAGCTGAAGAGATTGTAGGGGCATTTGTGGTAATCTTTCAGAAATCATTGGCACCAGGGAGGGTCCAAAATTAGTGGAAAATGTTTAATGCGACACCTCTGTTTAAAGAAATGAGGGAGGGAGAGGCAGGAAACTGTCAGCCATGTTGTCGACATTGTTGCAGAGTACAAGGAAGTGCATGGTAAAATAGAGCACAGTCAGCACGGATTCATCGAGGGCGGTCATATCAGACAAATATGTTAGATTTCTTTGAGGAAGTAACAGACAGGTTAGACAAAGCGGAGCCAGTGGTCGTGATCGAAATGGATGTCCAGAAAGCCTGTGATATGTTTCCATAAGGCAGACTGCTGAATAATTTAAGAGAAACGTGTTAATGACAAGGAGGGGATTGGCTGACTGCATGAGTCAGAACAAAGGGTTTTTTTTACAGGATGACAGCCTGCAATGAATCGAAATGCATTCATTTATTGAATCAAACTTGCAAGACTTCCACAGGGATCCAAACTATTTAAGTTATGAATTAACGATCTGGACAAAGGAAGAAAGAATGTTGTCACTGCATTTGCAGTTGACATAAAGGTAGTTGGAGGGATATCGTGTCAAGGAATTGGGAAGGCTCAGGGAGTTGGCAGAGAAGTGGCAATTGAAATGCAATATGGGATGAGTCATGTTGTGCACTTTGAAAGGAAGAACGCAGGCCGAGACAGTTCTCTTGACCTGAAAAGCCTGCAGAAATCTGAAGCACAAAGGAATTTCGAAATCCCAGATCAGGCAAGTTCACTTGGTATTACGGAAGGAAAATGTTATTTTTAAATTTCTTTCGAGAGGCCTCGAATGGAAGATCAGGGATGTCCAGTTGAGTGTGTATAAGTCTGTAGTCCGATCGCATTGGGAATACTGCGAGCAATTAGGCCCCATATATAAGGATAGAGTCAGAGTCAATCAGCATTGAAACAGATAGTTCAGTTCAATCAGACCAGGCAGAACATATTGCCGGATTAAACTAGTCCCACCTTCCTGCATTTTGTCCATATCATTCCTAATCATGTACTTATCCAAATTACTTTTAAGCAGTTTAACTGTGTGCAAAAAAAGCTGCCCCTCACATCCATTCAACTTGTTTCTTCTCGCACCTAAAAGATACGCTGCCTCGGTTTGGACTCACTCATCTTTCCAAAAACACCCTTGCTATTCACCTTATCTATACTCCACATGATTTTATGAATCACCATAATTCTAACCTCGAAGTCCTCAGCTCCAGTGACAAAAAAAAGCTTTTATAACTCAAGTCCTTCATTCTTGACAGCATCCTGGTAAATCCTTTCTGAACCCTCTCCAGTTTAATAATATACACGTAACAAGGAAAGCAGAACTGCACACAATCCTCTCGAATATGTGCTGGCAGTGATAGCCTGGGGGTACAATAAATGTTTCTAAGATTGATCCTGAGGAAAGCGTACTTGTTAACAAAAAGGAGCAGTTGAAGTCTCTGGGTCTGTATTTGATGGAGCTTAGAAATTTGATGGGCATCTGACTGAATCTTACAGAATTCTGTGAGTTATAAATAGAGTAGCTATGGAGAAGGTTTGCAGCTAGTTGGAGAGGCCAGAATCCGAGGGCATAGCCTCAGAGTCAACGGACGACCACTTAGAAATGATTTAAAGAATTTCTTCAGCCAGAGCCGAGTGATTCTGTGGCACTCATTGTCGTAGAGGGCTGTGGAGGCCAAGTCATTGAGAGTACACAAGACAGACATATATAGGTTCCTGATTGATGAGGGTACCAACAGTTGCAGAACTTGGAAGAAAGTAGGAGAATGAGATTGACAAACATATCAAACATGACGAAATAATGGAGAGGTCTCAATGGATTGAATGGCCTAATTCTGTTCTCCGATCTTGCGGCCTTACAGATGTTGCGAGTGACTTCAATCCTCACGCAGATTGAACAAATCAAATCAGTCACAATACCATGGAAAAGACATACCTCGTGTGTGTATGAGATCGTTTCTGGATCGATACTTTAAGGACACAAATGTAGGACAAGTAATCCTCGATTACGCACTGTGTAGTGGCCAGGGTGGGTTAGCTTAGTTGGTTGGACGACTGGTTTGCGATGCAGAGTGATACCAAAAGCACATACTCAGTTCTTGTACCTACTCCATGAAGACGCCATTTTCTCAATCTTGTGCCTTGCCTGAGGCACAGTGACTCTCAGGTTAAAGCACCATTAATCATCTCTCTCTCTCTCTCTCTCTTTCTCTAATGAGAGAGCATTCCTGGGAATATGGCAACTTTGATTTTAAAGTGTTATTTGTAAAAATGATAAGGAATAATGGGCAATCTATCTGTATGCAGTCCCTTGTGGAACAGTGAAGAACTCAATGAGAGAACTCTTCATTAAGGTGGACTGAGATTATGCACCGAAAACTAAATAGAACAAATGCCCCTGATATGAAGTGTGAGTAGTGTAAAACAAATTGGTACACAGAAACTAAAGGCATGACAATCACTTAAGAAGTAGTTGCAGGAACTGCAACTGTTTCTCACTCCTCTCTGACACAAAGAAAACGGGAAACGTGGCCATGTCATGGCTAACAAGGGATATTAGGGGATAGTAGTGCATTCAAGTAAGAGGCTTACCTATTGGCTAAAAAAGAGCAGCAGATATTAAGATTGGGAGCAGTTCAGGTTTCAGCATGAGACGACGAAAGAATTCAGAGAGACAAATATCGTTTAAAAGTCCGTTTGAGAGAAACATACAGTGAATTGTTAAAGCTCTTGAAGGTATAGGAAGAGAGAAAAAATGATTACTGACAGCAAATCCATTACAATAAGAAACAGGGGATGTTATAATGTGGGATAAATATATGGCATACCAAATAAATATGTATATTGCTTCTGTCATCTCAAGCGATGACACAAAAAAAATTCCTACATCGCTGAGAAGAAAAAAAGGTGGGAGGAACTGAAGGAAAACAGTATTGTCAGGGAGGTGGTGTTGATAAATTGATGAGATTAAAAGGCAATATATTCCACCAACTACGAATGCAATGAATGCGTTCGGTAACTGGAGTGTGGAGTCTAAATAGATTAAATTAATTGTCATATCTCAATATTATATCGACTCTGAAACAATGTCTATGGATTGGCAGTCAGTTAATGTGATCCCACTATTTATAAAAGGAGGTAGCGGGAATACATGGAATGACAGAGCAGTTAGCCTAACACTGCAAAACAGTAACTGGATTGGACAGAGCCAGCATAAATTTACGAAACTAAAATAGGAAAAGAGATCGAGTCTCCTTGTACACAAACCACTGAATGTAAACATGCAGGTGCAGCAGTAAGTGAGGAAGGCAAAAGGTTTGTTAACCTTTGTATTGAAAGGATTTGAACGCAGGAGCAGGGACGACTTTCTGAAATTGTGCAGGGTCTTGTTGAGACCACAACATAGAGTATTGTGTGCAGTTTTGGAATCCTTCTCTGATAAAGGATGTTCTCCATACGGAGACTGCACAACAAAGGTTTGCCAGACTGATTCATGGGATGGCAGGACTGACGAACGAGGTAAGAATGGATTTGTTAGGATGAAAATCACTCAAGTTTAGAATGATGAAGTAGGATGTCACAGAAACGAACAAAATTCTAAAAGGTACGAACAAGGAAAATTCAGAAAGATTGTTTTCAATGACCAGGGCGTCCATAACATAGGGGGTGGGAAGGTGGCGTCACTTCTAAGAATATTGGGTAGCCAGTTTAAGACTGAGATGAGGATTTTATTTTATAATCAAACACTGGTTACTCAGTGGAATTTGCTGCCACAGAAAGTAATTAAAGCCAGAACATGGAATATTTACACGATGAAGAAATCTATAGTTTGAGGGGCAGGGGGATCAAAAGGTATGGACTTAAAGTGGTAGCAGGGTACTGGGCGGAATGATCAGCCATTATCAAACTGATTTATGGAGCAGGATCGAAAATCACAACAAACTGCTCCTGTTCTAATTTTCCATTTTTCCATTCTGTTAAAGGTGCACTATAAAAACAAATTGTTTTAACTGGCATAGATTTCAGTACTACGTTATCACTACTGGATGAAAATCTTGTTACTAATTACCGAACAGCAATATGGGAGCAATTGTAGCATACGAACTGCCTCAGATCGAGGAGGTGGAAAGTGGTATTTCCGGTTTGTGCACTGGCTGCTCTGTCTCCACTTTCAATCTAGTTTTCAAATTATTGAATGTTCTGACAAAAGCGACATAGTATTTATGAACTAAGTAAAAGTCATTAGAATGTTGCTGATAGTGGCTGGAGACACTGTTGTGATAGGGTTGGGAAGGGGAACAGTGAGAACAAAATCGGGTCGGGTTTTTCTTGGGGAGTGGCAATAAACGACACCAAATTCCAAAACCTCCGCACCCCGATATCCTGCTCAGGAGTCCTGGCGTTCCACTCCCTGCTCCATTCTTTCCGTCTCTGTGACATTGACAACAAGGTAAGGGGCAGAGATGTACATGGGGGACACTTTTCCATCACTTTCAGTCACTAATACATACACATGCGTCGCCCAACAGCACATCCTCCCCAGAGACCACAACAATAATTAACAACAATACCATTTTCAGGTCCATTCACACCAAAGATAGATAAACAAGTAGTGACGAGATAAATAAAAAAAAACAAAATAAAACTCAACCAGGAGTAAGGGCCGATTACTGGGGTCTCTTTCTTGGACAAAGCCTGAGGGTCTCTGTGACCTAAATCGCGGCCGCAGATAACCCTAATTGGGTCCAGAACATTAACTGACCAACCATGAAAACTCTGAACGAATAATCGTACCGGGTGCTCCCCTTCCCTTTAGCCCTCACTCACCGACTGGGGATTGAGGCAAAAACATTTCATTCCGATGATTACTTGTCGCAAGCATGCGCACAGATCATGTTAACCCTCAGCATGCTCCACGACGCATTCCAACTGATTGATGTCGTTTGATGGCCAACAGCGAACAGGCGGTCCTACAGGGCCAAACTGTATATAATGATCCTCAAATCAATCAGAGAAAATCACGGGTGCGCTGGGGGGGGGGGGGGGGGGGGGGGGGGGGGGGGGGGGGGAGTTCTGATCAATCAGAGAATGTTGTTGGGCTAAACTAACCTATCTGGAGCTTCCATACCTCAAACCCCAATCAAAGATCGGTTGAAACCTTCTTCCACTTCAAAAGACAATTGTTAATGATGACTCAGTTCACTTTCGTGCAGGTGAAAGTGAGAACTGCAGATGCTGGAGATCAGAGTCAGGACGTGACTGGTGCTGGAAAAGAACAGCAGATCAGGCAGCATCCGAGGAGCAGGAAAATCTAGGTGTCGGGCAGGAGCCTTTCATCAGTAAACTGTCACACAGCCAATTTATGATCAATATTGCGACTTTTCCTGATATTCCTTGATCCCCAGGTTTCACTCAGAGCAGTCTCACAGAACTTTTGCCAACTTTTTTTGTCAATCTATGTTAACCCGATCGTTTTGGATTATCATCACCAAAACTTCTTCTTACCTCATCAAAAAAATTCGGGAGACAATTCACCACATTTTCTTAGAACAATACTATCTGAGCTTTCCTGAATGAAACCCATATTTCTTCAGGTGACACCTCATTTTGTCTGGTATGACAGTTTCTAACATTTCCATACATATTTAATCGGCTGTCCTGTCAGCACCGAATTAATTGACCAACAGTTTCAATGGCAAACTAAAAAGGTGCATCCCTTTGAAAGACGAATAAATGTGTCTGAATGAGTTGTGAATGAGACATTAGTTCTTGTGTATACAAAGTTAAGATAATCAGCTTGTGATGGCGTTCACCTCTACCACACTTTCAGAAGCTGCCACACAAGCTGAGTATTTCCAGTGTTTTCTGCTTGTATACATACATATCAGATTGTTAGTATTTTGCTTCTGCACTTGTTCTTGGAACTAAATGGATGAAACGTTTTGGGTAGAAAGCAGGAGCAGTCGCCTCCTTCAGTTATACAACCAGCTCTGCCTCTTCTTTTGTAGTCTTGTGAAAAGACTGACTGGCTTTAATATTGGTGTTTAACAATAATCTAAGGGTAAACATGATACTGTTTCTGCCCAAGTATTGAATAAAAACAATCAGATTATTTTTTATCAATTTCACAATTTATACTTTTAAAGATATTGCAGCATTTCATATTGGTAACAAGAATTGTTAACGATTTGCATGCTATGGCTGTGAGAGCACGGAATCCTAATGACGAGACTTCCAGGGATGATCACTGTTTCTTCACGCTGGACACTGTCAGATTCGTCATTTCTTTCTCCCATTCTTCTGCACATGATCCACTCAGCTCTGTTTTGGTTTTGTTACGACTGGTTCCTCATACATGGGCTGTTGAATCTTCTGTTAATTTGCAGTTTCAAATGCATGAGAACCCTTCTCTCAGAGCACACTGTCCTGTCTCCGGAGCTCTGTACTGTTTAGATAGGAGAGGAACACGGACACTGGAATGGCCAAATGCTGCCTTTCTTTCCAGGAACTAGACTCTGGAGTTGAAATCTGAAATGGGACAAAATATACCAATTGGGTGAATCCCCATTTTCTGGTTGATATCTCCTGAGGTTTCAGTCAGTCCCAGTGGAACGTGACTGAATGTCTCTCTTTGTGGGTGAAAAAGAGGTTCAGATCACTGAAGGGTATGAATGCAAGTTATCCATTTTAAACTTCAGTCGCATTAATTGCAAAACCTAACAGGATAATAACATTGAGACGACTACTTGAGACATCTGAGAATACAAGGGTACAGGCCAAGTGCTGGAAATTTGGATGATGGGCCTCTTTCCGTTCTGAAAACTCGATAACTCGCTCAAACTTATCTCCCGATATTTAAAATGTCAAACGCTGTGGCATTAAGAAGCAGTCCAACGACTCCGGAGGCAGCATTGCTCGTGTAAAGGTAAGGAATCGGTATTTTCTTCGCTGTGTCCAGAGTTGGATCCTGGTCAGGGCATCGGGTTTTATTGTTTTTGACAGTGACAACAGCAAGAGCAGAGCAGCTGTGATGGGGATTATTTCAATGTCTCGGATCAGTTCATGCCTCAAGAACATCTGACTGCATGTCCCTGCTCCTTCAAGAGGGGAAGGTGCCCTGACTTTCTCTGCTCAGTCGGTCGGGTCATCCTTCATTCCCCTCCCAAAGAGTTTCTAAAGATTCACAGAGTTGAAACTGGGCTCTGTTTAATTGTTTTCTTTTCACTCCCGGGTGTTGCAGGGATTGGGTTGGTTTGAAAATAATAAGGCGCCCAGGACAAACATGCGAAACTATTTTATCTTTCCAACTTCTGACAGCGCTGTGATATTGACTCTGGTGTTCTCGGTCGAATTCATTGACTGGATACATTGATTGGCATATCAGGAAGGCCACAAATAATCCCAAACACAATGAAATTCTTTCAAATCTTTTGGCTGCAAAGTATTCAGAAACTGGTCATTTTTGAGAGATGCTTAGGAAAACCAACTTAAAGAAGATGAACAACTTGCAATGCAAGATGCTTGTAATGAATAAGTCAATTATTTTGAACTATTCGATGGAATTGTGCTGATCATTTTTGTACTTTTTCTAACCACACCGACTCCCTGTTTATTAACTATTCTGTTAAACATTTTTTGCGGTATAATCGATTGAAATATTGCCGACAGTAAACGTTGGCAGCTGATAATACCTAAAAGTGGACAATAAATTGAAGGTGGACATGGTTTTATATCAATAGTACAGACATCCCAGCATTGCAAACGTTTTGGTACAGACAAAAGTTGTGGAATTGATAAGGAAATATTCTAGTTCCTACAGATAAAGTATTCAAAGCACATCTCGGCTTCAGGACAATGGATGTGTAAGTGTAAGAAAAACTGGAAAAGCTGGCGACAACGAAGAGTTGAATGGACAATCCCCAGAATTGCAAATAAGTATGTTACCCATTACACCACTGATTCTAGCGCATGCTGCAGAGATGTGTAGCTATCACGGACAGGAGCAATAATTTTAACGGTCACAAGGTAATCAACCAGCAAAGATAATCGACTTCACTGCTTCACGCCAATATTGTGAAGTGGATAATTTCGCAAGGAAAACACGTTTGTTATTGTGAAGGTTTCATTCATTCTATGTTGGCACAGCCATTCAATGGGATTACCGCTGATCTAATAAATCTTAACTCCACTTTCCTGCTTTTCCTCGATAACTCGAAGTAAACTTGAGCCGAATAACAAAACTGTACATTCTCATTAATTTTGGGAGTTTCAAAATGTTTTAGTGACTTGCGTGAGTGTCGTTGTATTTGAATAAAATGAAATTAATTTATAAGCCATTCGTTCAAATTACTCCACTGCATGTCAGCCATACAGGAAAGGTTAGTAAGCTATAACATTGCAACGTTTTCTCTCTGCTCAGGTCGCTCGCCTGGAGTTGAATATTTGCACAATTCCTTTTATACTTGGAACATTTTCCTGGAATACATACTTCTATCTTCCACTAATATGAGTCGTGCCGAAATCTATTTTGATTCAGATTAAAACCGCTGAATATCATTTCACCCAGCCTGATGTCCTAACTCCCCCTGGTCATTGTTAATTTAAACTGCATTAAATGAGATTGGAGCTCCCAGCTTGATGTTCGAAAGCTCTCTGCTCCATGTTAATAAAAATTATTTTAGGTGACTTTGGAGGTGCCAGCCTGATGTTTCAATGCTTCCGGCTTCATGTCAATAGAAGCTGCTGCACGTGAGGTTGGAACTTCCAGCCTCGTCAAACACAGTTTGCTCCACTGGATCCACAGAGTAGCACTTTGCGCTCTATTCTATCCCCATTTCCTGATGGATATCCGTGGCTCCATCACTCAGTTTCTCTGAATCGGGGCCTGGTAACTGATATTGATTGATCGTTGGCAGCAGAAGTTACTTCCACATGTGAGGAAACTCGTGAAGTAAATTTTATTGAGCTACATGACTATTGATACAAACATTTCGACAATATCCCATGCTATCCTCTCAGCCTTAGATATTTTGTGTCCATCCGTCAATCTCAATCTTCAACACACTCAATAATGGAAACTTCAGAGCTTCTGGAAAAAAAAAATAAATTAAACTTTCAGCCCATTCCGTGTTCCTACATCTCAGTCCAGACATCTTGTATTTGTGATGCTGTTTCTGACATATCCTCTGCCGCTGAAATTGTTGGGGATTTTGTTTTAAAAGTGCATTGGTTTGCGTGATAACGTGTTAGTATTCAGTGGTCAATACTATGTCTTGTAGCTGCATCAGTACGTTTCGAATTCGAATCATTGCACGCACTATTTCCCCCATTTTACGCAGTGTGACATGTACCAAATCACGCAGCATACAATTAATTGTTTGCACTTAAAAATATTGTCCAAGGTGATGTTTTTGATCCTTCTGACCCTGCTTTCTCACATCTCTGCATGTTATATTTAAGGATTCGAAACCACCCAATGTCGTTAATCACTAACCGCCCACAAACACGAACCTTCCTTGATATCTCCCTTCCACCTACCCTCAGACACTGCGCAATCTAACACTTATTACATATTGTCACCATTCAGTCAATGCTGCTGCTGCTGTTGTTCACAATCTCACGACTGGGAACTTTAAACCAATCGATCATCTTCAAGACTGCGGTTGTGAGATCAAAACTCACGTCACAACTTTAACTGTCATGGTCCAGAGATTCTTGGATCATCAGGATCAGGAGAAGATAAGGGTTAGGTGAATTGGCCATGCTAAAATTCCTATCGTGTTCAGGGATGTCCAAGTTAGGTGCATTACATAGGGGCAAATATGAGATAATAGGGTCGGGCAATCGGACTAGTTGAGTTTCTCTTCGGAGAGTCAGTGTGGACTTGTTGAGCAAACTGCCTGTTTCAGCATTGCAGGAATTCTATGAAAACGACACAATAGAGTATTTATTTCATTTGTTCCATTTATTTCATTTGTTCCTTCGGCTCCAGCTCGACTATTGCGTGCAGTCTGCAATTCAACTAACAAAGGAGATGTGATAGCAGTGGAAGTGGTTTAGAAGAGATTTATTAGGACATTGTCTGGAATGAAGAGTTTCATTTTAAAGAGAAATTGTTCTGATGATTTTCTCAAATCAGATGGGATTGGAAGAAGACAAGATTGAGACGTATGAAATAACAAGGAATATGGAGATGGTAAACTAAAAGAAACGTTTCATCTTGAGATCAGTCACCAGGTAGACAGAAATTTAAGTTAAGAGGCAGAAAGATTTGAGTATGTGTTTGGAAAAACCTTTTCAGCCAACGGGTGTTTGGAATCTGGAACTGACAGTGAGGGTGAGGACCCTCATCACTTGAAGAACTATTCACATGTTAATTTCTGATGCCATCACATGTCTATGGGCCAAGTGGTATAAAAAGGAGTTAGGATAGTGAAACGGTTGTTATTGCCTAGTCCCGACATATAGGCTGAGGGGCTTCTTTTTTCACAGTAGTACTGGTAGTAAATCCGCCTGTCACTCGTCAATCCGAAGTTCAGTTACCATCGGGAAAATTGCATGCCTTTTCAGGCAGATCTGTCGTTAACGGTGTTCTGTCTCGGCGCCAGGAAACGAGTTTGATTCCAGTCTGGAGTGACTGATCATGTGGAGTTTGCACGTTCTCCCACATAAGTTTCCTCCGGCTGCTTCGGTTTGTTCACACAGTCCAATGATGAGCATGTTAGTTAGGTGGTAATTAAAGCTGAAAGAGATGGAAGTGCTGTAAATCAAAGACAAAATTAGGAATTAAAGAATCAGATACTTCGGAGTTACGGTTTCGAATTGAGTGAACCTTCTGCAGAACAATTCTTGACTGAAACGTTGACGCTAATTTGTTTTAACTGATACTGTCAGATTTGTTCTTTTCTTGTAAGTTATGCTTTTGAAGTTGGATCGGAAGTGCGGGTTTCAAGGAAAGGGTAGGGGAGTGTGAAGCACTTCGGCGGCGCGGTGCAGATTCAATGGGCCGAACGGTCTTTGTCTGCATTGTAGGGGGTTCTGTCAAGTCGGACCCTCTGGGGTTTGTCGTTTCCTTTTTCTTATTGTTTTAACAACTCTCCGAAAATGTGACTTGCAGATCTTTACACAATATTCTTGCTTTTGCCAAATGAACAAATGAAATAAGTTTTAGAATTGGAATTTGTCCACTCCGTGCCCAAGTGTGGGTTATTAATACATGTCCTTCCATTACCAATGGGACATGTCACTGGAAGGACGTTGCTGTCTGATTCAGCGTGGGGAAGGAATGCAGTTCCAGGGAAGATAAAGTGTCATTGAATATGTAAGCACATTTCTACTTCAGTTGAAATGCAAATCATTTCATAGTCTTGTTCCGGGTTGAACTTCCTGGAATCAGGAAGCAGAGGAAGATGTACATTCTATTCGATATTCCCCAATGTCCAATTCCACTGAATCGCACACCTTTCCAGCACAATGCAGGACATTTTATCTCGTGATCCAGTACATCTTGGAGCTCAGCAACTGCCCACATAGCACCATTCTGTGAAATCACATAATGTGCGGCTTTACCACTTGGAAGGACTCCACTTGCAGTTGTGCTTGCAGTTTTGGTCACAGAATTTTGGAAGGATATGGAAGCTCTGGAAATCGTTCAAAGTAGATTTATTAGGATGTTGACTGGTGTGGAGCATAGGTCTTTGGAGCAAAGTCTGAGGAAACGGAAGCGGTTTCGTTGGAAAGAAAAAGGTGAATTAATCGAGACTTACATGATAACTAGAGGGTTACATAGGGTGGACAGTAAGAGCCTTTTTCCTCAGTAGGTGCAGGCCAACACGAGAGCCATAGCAATAAATTGAGGGACGATAGATTTACGAACAATAACAGTGTTAACTTCTTCACTCAGAATGTATTCCGGACTTGTATCAGTCTGCTTGCAACAGTCGTAGGCTCGTCGATGTTAAGGGCATTTAAATGAGCATTGGACATGCAGATGGATAGTAATGGAATGGTGAAGGATAGATGGGCATCACACTCTTTTTACAGGTCAGTGCAACATCGAGTGCTGAAGAGCGTGCATTTCGCTGTAATGTTCTATGTTCTAAGCTATAATACTTATTGGCTTACGATATCACTACTCACTGAATTCGTTTCCAGACACATCTTGCAGTGATTTATCTGCACTTTCTTCAATATAGGCAACAGAACTTCCTGCTCAGAATGTGATCTCTCTCTCTACAAATGGGGAGGAAAACAGAGGCACTGACAAGTCTGAGATCACCTACATTCTGTCCAGAACCAAAAAAAATTATCCAGAACTTCCAGTCTCCCTTCACTTCAACATTACACTGTGTACCCAAACCACCATTTCAGTCTATGGTCTGTTGCAGTGATTCTTCAAGGCACTGCACAAGCTGAAAGAACGGCACCTCGTTTCCGACTGACAGTTCAAGCAGCCTTCAGGACCCAACATTGAGTTCAATCATTTTAGAACCCGTCCACCTTCTTCCACATTTTTTACCGACTAGCACACCCCATCAGTTCAGAAGACGGATCATTGGACTGGAAACATTAACTCTCCTTTCACTCCGTAGATGCAGAGGAGCTGCTGATTTTTTTCAGATATTTCGGCTTTTCTTCAGAGAACTTTTTCGTTGTAATCGCGAGACTGCAGGAAGCGTCTGAGTGCAGGACAAGATGTTCAGAGGAGATGATAAGAATGACAAGGTTTGGACCATTCCCATTGTGAAGATAGACGAGCCAGACTGGGGCTGTTTATTAAAGCGCAGAGAAGGCTAAGTGATAAACCAATTAACGTGCATATATTATGAAGAGAATAGATATGTACGATAGAAATAAACCTGTTAGGAATAATAACCAGCAACACAGATGAAACGCTGGAGCCAACAGTTTTAGAGGAGTATTAGGAAGAATGGTTTCATCCTGAGAGTGTTGTTTATCTGGAATTCACTATTTGAACGACCGGTAAAGCTAAGCGTCATCACAACATTTCACCAATATGTAGCTGAACACTTGAAGAGCCAGAGCACATGTGGATCTGGACCAGGTACTGGAAAGTCTAACGAAGACAGACAAACGTGAGATGGGAGTCCTGAACAAAATGAATCAAAGACAACTTTGTGTGGTTAACACAGAAGCTCTGCGGGGCTCTGTGGCGAAATGGCAAGCGCCTTGCACTTTTATGTTAGGATGGTGGTTGCTATTCAAAGATTGTGTATTCGATTCCCATCAGAATCGACGTTCATATCATTGTCTGAAACGGGATCAGAGCAGACTGAGCTGCTTATCTGCAAAACCTACAATATTCGTTCAGAAACCCAACTGACTGAAATGCGACATTTTCCCCTCACATGTGAACAATTTCCGTGCCTATTTTAGATAGAGCTCGATAAGTATCTGTTAGCCAGTAGGTAACACGGTGACGTGGATAGTCTGGAAAAAAGACATTAAATTGCTGGGTCAGCTAGGGTGATGTCGAATGGCGGGGCAGGAGAGGTGGGGAGAATGGCCTCCTCCTCATGTTCGTTTATGTCTGCGCTGTTTTTGGTCCAGGTTTTTAAACTATCACATAATGAGGACAATGTGAAACTACACCACGGAATATCAATGCCTCACCTCTTCCTCACTGGAATAGACAGCTCCTGTTGCAGCTTTAGTTCAGATAATGGAGGATTCACACGAGTGCTCTGTCAGGATGAACGCTCCTTCACATAGGTTTACAAGTGAACACACAGAGCAAGCGACTGCATGGATGCTGGGGATTCAGGGGAAGATTTGCCCATTTGTTGGGCTGGAATTCTGACCATGGCAATGAACCTGAATTTCTGACATTTTTAATATTATTCTGGATTCTTGTTACTTTGCTAATTAAACTGAACCTCCTTTTTTCCTTTTAAAACACTGTCCTATCTATAATATTTATAGAAACCATGTCACGGATGCAGTAATGGGGAGGATTACTGCAGTTTGTGTCCAGTGTGGGTCATTGCGTCGCAGGAACTTCTCAAAGGAAGTTGGCGAAGTGCCAGTGAATCGAAGTCTGTGTCGAATTGAAGTCAGTGGAAGGAGTATCCCAATGCAATCGCAACGAAACATTGCCTGTGATCAACGCTGGAAGCCAAGGTAAATTTATATTTAGTAACGTATATTATTCACCACATTTTTCAATGTCCTTTTCCTGAAACTCGTGCTCCATAATCGGTGATCCGTTATCAGTCCAACCTCCTCTGCGTCGGGTTTCATTTCACATCAACAGCAAAAATTGAGTAATTGGATTAATGGGCTCAGTGGTAAGATCAGGAGAGGTTAGACCTTGTCTGATGGCAGCTTCAGTGGCGCAGTTGATCAGCTTGCCATACTCGTATGACATAATAGAAGTGTAAGATCGGCCGAAGGTAAGAGTTTGTTCCAAACCAGGCGCTGGTTTCATTGATAGTGAACAGACACTATTGCAAGATCAGGTTGAACAACCGTTTGAACACCAAATATTGCAGTGCACTAAAGATTCCTTAACCCTCACTGCTGCACCAACCTCTGATAAGAATCTGAAGTCCATCGAACTGACATTTTACCGTTGTAACCCATAAGTTTATACAACGGCCATTTAATTCCACTGAACGTTAGTGAGTCTAAGACTGTTGAAGGAAAGGCATTCTGCACCCTTACTACTCTTCAGTAAAGAAGATACCTCGGCTTCTAACACCCTTAATTTAAAGTTATGTGCCCTTGTGCCAGCCATCATCATTTGAAGACAAAGGCCTTCACTGTCCAGCTTATGGAAACCTCTGACCATCTTTATGTCTCTATTAATTCACGTCTCAAACTTCTTATCTCTATCAAAAACAGCCTCAAGCCCTTCGGCCTTTCAAATCGAACATGACATGCTCCAGAAGTTGGAATTTGAAGGAATGATGTCTGAGAGTGAATTGAAAACAAAATCTTAGGTATCAGGTTCGTTGGCTGGGTTGCCATTCATTTACCAGTTCTAATTGCTCTTGAGTGAGAATATGACAGTGATAGGTAGAACGAAGACAGTCAGGCGATTTGCAGAAGATGATGAAAACTTTGAAATTTTACTGCCTGATGATGAGTAAACAACCCTTGTTGCGAATACTCCCACGTGCAGCAGAGTTGATGGTAAACCTCAGCATTGTCAGGAAGCCAGTTCTTAATAGATGCCTCTTTGCCTGAGGATCGACGGTGAGGGAGTCAGAATTTAGGGTGTGTCACATTTAAAACGAGAGTTCTCAGGTAAAGCAGTTCTGCCAAAGAGACCAGTACTGAAATTATGCTGCACTGTTAGAGGGTCAGTACTCAGGCAGTGCGGCTCTACGAAGAGACCAGTACTGAGGTTGTCCTGCACTCTCACAGAGTCAGTACTGGGGAAAGTGCCTGATGATCAAAATAGTCAGTACTGAAAAGATGACTTATCGTCGCAGGTTCAGTGATAATAATATGCACATTGTCGGACACTCTGTTCTTATTCAGTGCTTAAATGCAATGCCATCAGAATGGAGTGAGTGCAAGACGACTCGAGGATTGAAGAATGAGGTATTGTTGCACTGGCAGGGGATCGGTTCTGATAGGGAGACTTATTATCAACGTGTCAGTCCTGAGGGAGTGTATCATTCTAAAGGAATCAAAATTGATCGTTTGCCTCATTACTTGAGCGTCAGCACTGGGGAACTGCACGTCCATCAGAAGGTCAGTTCTGAGGGAATCCCTCATTATCGAAATGAAAGTGCTGAGGGAGTGTGTGTATGTTAAATGATCGATACGGAAGCAAAGCCTTGTGGTGTTAGGTTCAGAATTGAGATTGTTCCTCGTGATTAGAGATTAGTACTGAGGTATTGGAGCTCTGTCAGAGAGTCAGTACCGAGGGAGGAATTCATTGTCAGAAGATCAAGTTGAGCCCGTGCATCATTTGAATTGTGTCAGAATTGATGGAGTGCCACGCGTTTCTCATATCAGTACTTAGGTAGGACAGCACTCTCAGACCATCAGTACTGAAGGAATGCCTCATTGCATGAAGGCCGTTTTGAGTGAGCCAGTGCTTCAGCGTCAGAGGGTCAGACTGAGAAAGTGCCTCTTTGATAGAGGTTGAACCTGAAGCGATGCCTCCTGAGAGAGAGTCAGCCTGAGGCATTGATTCACCGTGAGATGAGCAGCTTGAAGCAGTGCCTCACCATCAGACGGTCAGCCTGAGGCAGTGCCTCACCGACAGAGTCTGCCTGAGACAGCGCATCTTCGTCAGAGGTTCAGCCTGAGGCATTGCAACATCGCCAGAAGGTCAGCTTGAGGCAGCGTCTCACCGTCAGAGATTCAGTCTAAGACAGTGCCCCCTCGTTTGACGATCGGCCTGAGGCAGCGACTCACCGTCGGAGGTTCATACTGAGACAGAGACAGAGCGTCAGAGGGGCTGTGTAGCACTAACTGGGAGAATTGGGACAGTGTAGCTCCAAAGGGGAGGATTCGGGCAACGTAACACAAAATGGGACAATTGGGTCAGTGCAGTTCTAAATGAGAGAATTGGGGAAATATAACACTAAATGCGAGATTCGGGACAGTGTAGCCCTTAATGGGAGATTCAGGCAGTGTAGTACTAAATGACAGATTTGGGAAAGTGGAGCAATGAATGGGAGAATTGGAGCACTGTAGCACTAAATGGGCGATTCGATGGAGTGCTTCAGTAAATGGGAGAATTGGTGCAGTGTAGCAGTAAATTGGCGATTTCGGGCAGTATAGCACTAATTTGGAGAATTGGCCCGATATCATACGAAATGGAAGAAACTGATAAGTGTAGCACCAAATGGGAGATTTGGTGCAATTTATCACTAAATGGGAAAATGGGGGCAGTTTAGCACTGATTGGGAGAATTGGGCAGTATTGGGCACTAAATGGGAGATTCGGCGCAATGTGGCTCTAAATGGGAGAACTGGTTTAGTGTCACTCTAAATGGGAGAATTAAGGCAGTGCAGCACTAAACGGGAGAATTGGTACAGTGTACCAGTAAATGGAAATATTTGTGCAATGCAGCAGTGAATGTGGGAATTGGGGCAATTTAGCAGTGAATGTGGGAATTGGGGCAATTTAGCAGTGAATGGGGCAGGACGATACTGGATGAGAGAATTAGAGGAGCGCACCCCAAATTGGGAGAATATGTATGGGGACTCGGTCAGTTCTCAGACAATCCCACAGCACTGACTCTGTGAAAGTCACTCCCTCAGGACTGAACCTCAGATAATAAGACACACTTCTTCATCCCCTGACACTCCGAAAAGAAAGGACTCCCGCAGGACCAAACCTACAAAAGTGCCCAAGTGCATCAAAATTGACACCAGAAATCTCATTACAAGAAACATTGGCTGAGTATTAACCCTCTGTTAATAATGCAGACCTCAGTGCAATGAGGCCAGATCAGAGTGTTGCCATATTGGGTGAGTCCAGTGGCAGTACGGAAAACCTATCAGAGGGCCAGGACGAGTGAGTAAACCCCCTTCCTATCAGAGAGCCAGAACCAAGGAAGTGACGCATTCACAGAAATTCAGTTTGGCACGAAAGAATTAAGGAAGTCATGCGATAGGGTTAGGGTTAGGGTTAGGGTTAGGGTTAGGGATAGGGATAGGGTTAGGGATGGGTTAGGGTTAGGGAGGTTAATTTTTGGGTTGGGGTTTGTGCTAGGGCTAGGGCGATGTTTAGAGTTAAGGTTAGGCTTAGGGATGGGGTTTGGGTTGGGCTAATGTTTATGGTGAGGATGAGGGATAGGGTTAGGGTTAGGGTTAGGGCTGGGGATAGGGATAATGGTAGAGTTAGGGTTTGGGTTAGGGTTAGGGATTGGGATAGGTTTAGTGTTAAGTTAGGGTTATGGTTAGGGGACAGAGGGGAGAGAGAGGGTGGGTTAGGGTTAGAGTTAGGTTTAGGTTTAGGGTTAGGGTTAGGGTTAGGATTAGGGTTAGGGTTAGTATTAGGCTGAGGGTCAGCTTTTCTGTTAGGGTTATGGTTAGGGTGAGGTTTAGGGTTGGGGTAGTGTCAGTGTTAAGGTTTGGGTCAGCGTCAGGGTTAGGGTTAGAGTTTCAGAAAGTTCTAGGGTTACAATTATGGCTACGAGTATGGCTGCGATAGGATTAGAGTCAGAGTTGGGGGAACGTTGCAATTATGGGGGGCTTTAGGGTTAGGGTTAGGTTTAGAGTTATGGATCCGTAATCACGTGCAATGGGGTTAGGGTTAGGGTTAAAGTTAGGGTTAGCGTTATGGTTCAGGTTAGGGAGGCTGTACTCACCTGCGATAGGGTTAGGCTTGGTTTAAGGTGAGGGTTAGAGTTATGGTTAGGGACGCTGTACGCACCTGTGATAGGGTTAGGGTTAGGTTTAGGGTTTTGGTTAGGGATAGAGCTAGGGTTAGGGCTAGTGCTAGGGTTAGAGTTAGGGCAAATGTTAGGGTTAGGGTGAGGTTAATGTTTGGGTTGGGTTTGTGCTAGGGCTAGGGCTATGTTTAGAGTTAGGGTTAGGCTTAGAGATGGGGTTTGGGTTGGGCTAATGTTTACGGTTAGGATTAGGGATAGGGTTAGAGTTAGGGTTAGGGAGGGGTGGTTAGGGTTTGTGTTAGGGTTAGGGTTAGAACTTGGTCTGCGATAGGATTAGGTTTAGGTTTTGGGAGGCCGTACTCACCTGCAAGAGGTTTTGTGTAAGACCTTGGGCGACGGCGAGGGCAAGAGCTAGTTTTATAGTTAGGGCTAAAGTTAGGATTAGAACTAGAGCTGTGATAGGGTTAGGGCAAGGGTTGGGTGTGGGTTAGGGCTAGAGTTAGGGCTATGGCTAGGGCTTTGGGTAGGGCTAGGGTTAGGGTTAGAGCTAGGGCTGTGATAGGGTTAGGGTTAGGGCTAGGGGTAGGGTTAGGGTTCGTGCTAGAGTTTGGGCTAGGGCTAGGGATAGGGTTAGAGTTAGGGGTAGGGATAGGGTAAGGGTTAGGGTTAGGGTTAGAGTTGGCTGCGATATGGTTAGGGATGGGTTCGAATTAAGGGAGAGAGAGAGACTGAGAGGGGAGATGTTAGGGTTAGGGCTAGGTTTATGGGGCGGGGAAGCGGAAGAGACCGTGCCGCGATAGCATTAGTTTAAGGGGTATTGTGAGGGTTAGGGTAAGGTTTAGGGTTATGGTTAGTGGGTTAGGGTTAGGGCGATGCTGAGGATTAGTTTTAGGGTTAGGGTTAAAGTCACTTTCAGGGCCAGAATGAAGGTTAGGTTGAAGGAAAAGATCTGTGTTAGTATTAGGCTGAGGGTCAGATTTTCTTTTCGGGTTACTGTGAGGGTGAGCTTTAGTGTTGGGGGAGTGCTAAGGTTAGCTTCAGCGTCAGGGTTAGGGTTAGGGTTCCAGAAAGTTCTATGGCTACAATTATGGCTAAGAGTTAAGGATAGGGTTCATCTCGTGCGATAGGTTTCGGGTTAGAGTCATGGTCAGGGTTTGGGTTAAGGTTCGGGCGCAATAGTGTTATGGTTAGGTTTAGGGTTAGGGATAGGGTTAGGTGAAGGTTTGAGGGACCATTGCGGTTATGGGGAATTTAGGGTTAGGATTAGGTTTCGAGTTAGGGAGGCCATACTCACCTGCGAATGGTTTAGGTTTAGTGTTAGGTTTCGCGTTAGGCTTATGTTTAGGGTTGGGGAGGCTGTACTCACCTGCGATGGTGTTAGGGTTGGGGTTAGGATTGGATTATGGATAGAGTTAGGGCGAGGGCAAGTTCTCGGGTTCGAGATAGGGTTACGGCTAGGGTTAGGGTTAGGTTAATGTTAGGGTTGGGGTTAATGCTAGGACTAGGGCTAGGGCTGGGGTTAGAGTTGGGATAGGGTTAGGGATGGGATTTGGATTAGGGTAAGGGTAAGGCTAGAACTGGCTGTGATATGGTTAGGGTTAGGGTTAGGGGAGAGAGAGAGATGGCGGGAGGTGTAGGGGTTCAGGCTAGGGGCCGGTGAAGAGAGACAGTCCGGGCCGCGATAGGGTTAGGTTAGGGTTAGTGTGAGGGTTAGCGGGTGGGTTAGCGTTACGGTTAGTGGGTTAGTGTTAGGGTTAGATTTAAGATTAGGTTTAGTGTGAGGGTTAATAGTTAGATTCAGAGCCAGAATAAGGTTCGGGTTTATGAACAAGGTCTGTGTTACTATTAGGCTGCGGGTCAGAGTTTCTGTTAGGGTTACTGTTAGAGTGAGGTTTAGGGTAAGGCGTAGTGTCAGTGTTAAGGTTAGGGTCAGCAGAAAGTTCCAGGGCTACAATTATGGCTAAGGGTTAGAGTTAGGATTAGTCTCCTGCGATAGGGTTAGGGCAGGGTTAGGGATAGGGTTAGGGTTACCTCCGATTGGGTCAGTATTAGTGATTTAGGTTAGTGTTACCTGTGATAGGGTTGCGATAGGATTGTGGTTGGGTTAGGGATCGGTTTCGTTTTAGAGATACGGTTAGAGAGGCGCGGTTAACGTTAGGGTTAGGGTTAGGGTTAGAGCTTGTGCTGCGATAGGGTTAGGGTCAGTGTTAGGGTTGCGTTAGAGTTAGGAATAGTGTTGGTGTTAGGATAGGTTATGTGTAGGCGTGGTTAGGGTTATGGTCAGGTTTAGAGCTTGGGCTGCGATCAGATTCGGGTTAGGGATCGGGTTAGGGTTCGGGTTAGGGTTAGGGATGGAATAGGGTTAGGGTTACCTGCGATAGTGTTTGGGTTAGTGAGTTAGGGTTAGCGTTAGGGTTACCTGCGATAGGCTTGCGATAGGGTAGGGCTAGGTTTCGGGAAACTTCTTGGCGTAGGGTTAGGGTTAGGGTTAGGGGCCCGATTAAGGCTAGGATTAGGGTTGGGGTACAGAAAGTTCTAGGGCTACAATTTTGGCTAAGGGTTAGGGTTAGGATTAGTCGCCTGCCATAGAGTTAGGTTTGGGTTAGTCTCCTGCCATAGGGTTAGGGTTTGGGTTAGGGTTAGCCTCCTGCGATAGGGTTAAGGCAGGGTTGGGACAGCCTTGCTGTTATGGGGGGCTTTAGTGTTAGGGTAGGATTAGGTTTAGTGTTAGGGAGGCCGTACTCCCCTGCGATGGGGTTAGGGTTAGGATTAAGGTTAGGGTATGAATATGGTTAGCTTTAAGGAGGCTGTCCTCACCTTCGATAGGGTTAGGGTTAGGGCTAGGTTTAGGGATAGAGGTAGGGCTAGGGAAGTGCTATTGTTAGAGTTAGGGCTAAGGTTAGTGTTAGGGTTAGATAAAGTTTTGGGTTGGGGTCAGTGCTCAGGCTAGGACTTGGGCTAGGTCTAGAGTTAGGGGTAGGGTTAGTGATGTGTTTTGGGTTCGGTCAGGGTTATGTGTTTGGGTTAGAGCTGGGTGTGATATGGTTATGGTAAGCGTTTAAGTTAGGGCTACAGCTGGCTGCGATAAGGTTAGGATTGTGGTTAGGGTTGGGGAGAGGGAGAGGGGTAATGTGTGCAGGAGAGTGTGTGTTACAGAGCAATCTCGCACATGCATAAATGCGAAAGAGAGTACGAGATTGTGCATTGCCTCAGAGAAATGGGAGGAGGGACGGAAAGGAAGTTGAATGATTGTGGGAAGGAGAGAAATCTCCGACAACTGGTGTGTTTGAATCCTGATATATGAAACGCAGAGATATGAGAGAGAGGGGAACTTGAAGGTTAAACAATCAATTTCTTACCATGTATCACACAATTGACAATGGAGAGAACACTTCGTGCTGTGATATGTTTTCGAAACGCTGTTGCTGTGGTCACAATGCGAAATACAGACAACCACGATCACAGCAACACCAGAACTAGATGCTTGCAAGCAGCAATAAGTATACTAGCAGAGGAAATGTTCGGGAGAACACCAAATGTACAGTATCATTACTCAGCGAACAGTGACAGACATGTGCGAACTGAGAATGAGCTGAATCTTTTAGTTCGGCGTCCTCAGGGGCTGTGGAGATCCTTGAATGAGAATGTTGAAAACTAAGCTTGATGGATTTCGACAAACATCAAAGAATTGGGGGACAGTACAGGATATTGTTGAAATGTATCCTTCAATAGCATTTAGCTTAACATCGTCGACTTCACCAGCTTCCTCAAGGCAATAATCAGTGTTGCAGATAATCACACATAATCCCAGTTCCCAGCCTCGGAATCAGAGAAACTGCGGCACAGCCGCCCAGATCCAACCGGAAATGGGGATTGGAAAGAGTGCGCGGTGTTACTCTATGGCTCTAATGATGCAATAGGTGAGCGTGCCGTCCTTCTATGGTGGCATCGAGGCGCAAGAAATTCCAAGAATGAGCGTGCACCTGCTCAAGGGAATAGTTGTCCCGGTTTATACTATCATAGCGATCTACAGTGCATCTTGCTAAGACAGCTGAGTGGCACAACTGGAGCGTGTTGAGCCCTTAACTTTGCAGTGGTGGGTTTGCAAGATGATTTTGCTATTTGGATCTGTGTTTCCGACATTGACTTTGGCAGCTGCTTTTGCTTGCATCAACTCAGAATCAGTTTCTTCCACACAGTAAAGACCTTAACCTGGAGAAGGTAGTGTTGGGGTGATATTTTAAACGAGTCATGCTTGGCGAATGGGACACGGAAACGGTGATGTTTTAGTTCGACTAATAAAACCTGGAATGCTTGCCTGACCTCAGGAACAGACATCATGACTTTAATTTCCTGAAATCCTATTCATTCATATCCTTTATGCAGGGAATTCTACAATCTTTACCCAGTCCTGCCTACGAGAGACACCACTACCAGAAAAAAAAAGCTGACTCTTAATTCAAGATTCCTCACCGTGTGGGGAAGCAGGCTAATCGGCCCTTCCAGTCCACACGGTCCCTCCGAATCGCATCCCACCAGACCCCATGGTATTCCCTATCACATAAGCCTGCATTTCCTACTGCTGATCCCAGTAACCGGAACATCTTTGGTCAGAGGGAGGAATAAAAACGCAAACACACAGAGAATGTACAGACGGACCACAAACAGAGGCCCGAGGCTGGGATTGCACCCGGGTTTGCAGCGAATAAGGGGCGAAGAATAAATGTTGTCCTGACCAGTGATACTCACACCCTGTGGGTGAATGAGAAACAAGGAAAACACATTCACAACATGGACAACAGAATTTTTATCTGTGTGGACACAACATGAAAGGATTGGTCACCCTGGGTAGAAAAAAGGACACCGAAAACACAGAGAAAGCAGGGCAATGTGGGAACTACTGGAAGGGATTCAATTAACCACAGAAATGGAAACTAATTTAATCAGTAACACTGGGGAGAGGCCGTTCACCAGTCCCGTGTGTGGGAAGGGATCACTGGGCAAAACAACCTCCGGAGACTCCAGCAGGATTACATATCCCATCAGGTGTTCGATTATGCTGTCAATGCTGCCGTTAATCCCAAAAGGCTGCTTGCTCCATAGCTTCAGCCAGGGAGGCATACAGCATGAAAACCGGCCCATCAGTGCAACCAATCCATGCTGCACATTCTGCCAAACTAATCTCGTCCCGTCTGCCTCCTCCTGTGCTCGCTGAGAGGTAATAATGCTCTTGTAGGTTTATTACTGTATCGTTAATCTAAAAACTCAGGTAATATTTTGGGGACGAAGTGTTCAGGTTCTGGCATGACAGATGGTGAAGTTTGAATTCAATAATTACCTGGAATTAAAGGGTCTCGTGATGACCTGAATCAGTTGTGTGGGAAGCAAACTGCCATAGTCATCTGCTCTGTCCCACATGAGACTCCAGATGCATAATATCGTGCTTGACTCTTAACTGTCCTGTGGGAAATAACTGATGTACTAGGTATGAATGAATAGATTTTATTTTAAAAATCCCCCTTTCCTATTCATGGATGGATCCAATTATCCATTAAATATTGCAAATGTACCCTCATCCATCACTTCCTCAGGAAGTTAATTGCAAACGTAAAACACCCTATCAAGAAAAATGAATCACATGTCTTTTTTTTAAATCTCTCTCCTTTCCTCTTCAACATATGCCCTCTCGTCTTGAAATCCCCCCTCCTAAAAAGCCAGGTATCGTTCAGTCTAACTTAACTCTCAATAAGTCATAAACTTCTATCGCGTCGCTGCCAACCCCTATTCTCGAGTGAAAACAGTCTCAACTAGGAGAAAGTGAGGAGTGTAGATGAGAGATCAGAGTCGAGAGTGTTGTGCTGGGAAACCACAGGAAGTTAGGCAACATCTGAGGAGCAGGAGAATCGACGATTCGGGCAAGAGCCTGATGAACGACACTTGTGTGAAAAGTTGATTCTCCTGCTCCTCCCATGCTGCCTTTCCTGTTGCCTTTTCCAGACCCCAATCTCGAGTCTGAAAATAGTCTCAGCATATCCAGCCTTTCATTATAAGTCAAATTTTCCACACACGGCAACATGCGTGTATACCTTTTCAAAAACTGCTCCAGCTGAATAATATCATTCCTAGAATTGGGCGACCAGAACTGGACATAATATTCCAGAAGAGGCCTCATCAGTGCCCTGCAATACTTCAACATAATGTCCTAATTCCTATACACAAAGCACTGAGCAATGAAGGGAAGTAGGCCAAATGCCTTTTAACCATCATGTATGTATATGATGCAAACTATAAAGAATTATGTTCCTGCACCCCAGCTTCCGTGTTCTCCAAATCCAAGCAAAGTCCTTATCACTAACTGTATAAGCCGTACTCTTTTTGTTGTTCCAAAATTCAATACCTTCCATTTATTCAGATAGAAGGCCATGTTACATTTTTCAGTCCAACGACTCATTGGATTAAGATCTTTTTGAATCTTACATAATCTTCCTAGCTGTCGACAATTCTGGTGTCGACTGCAAACCTATGAAGCATGCCTGCTATGAATTCCACTATTTTCTCATATAGAACAATGATTCATATTTACTTGTAGTGACTGTGATTTAGCAGTGTGCAGATCATACAACAGTCATGTAATTAACCATGAGGAAGAAAGCCGCAGACTGCATGGAGCTATCGAACAATTGTAAATAGAAATGGTGAAAGCAATTCATTCCAGGGAAGTGATAGTGAAGCAAAATCAAACTTCAAACCAGCCGCCCACGCTCCAGTTGTGGCACTCAGCTGTCTCAGCAAGATGCACTGTAGATTGCTATGTCATTATAAACGGGAACAATTTTTCCTCCTGCCCCGCCTTTGACCAGGAGCACTCCCAACTTCGGAATTGCTTGCGCCTCTAAACCGTCATAGAAGGACAGTGCATTCACGGGTTGTGTCACAGGAGACATCGAGTATCTGTGCGACCTCATTACCATCCCGATTTCCAGTTGGATCTTCGCGAATGCGTCACTCAGTTCCTTTGATTCGGGGGTTGTGAATTAGGACTATGTGGCAGCAGTGGTTGCTGCCTTGGGTGGGGAACCTGGTAAAGTAGCCGATGTGAAACTGCATGACTATTGACACATACATTTCAACAACGCCTGCACTGTCCCCGGAGTTTTTGATGTTTTGGAGAATCCTATTTATCTCAGCCTTCATCATATTAATGATGGAATCACACAGCCTCCGGGGCATCGATATTAAACGGTCAGCCCATTCTGAGTTCCCACATATCTGCCACTGTTCGCGAAGCACTAATATTGTAGGAGGAGAAAGTGAGGTCTGCAGATGTTGGAGATCAGAGCTGAAAATGAGTTGCTGGAACAGCGCAGCAGGTCAGGCAGCATCCAGGGAACAGGAGAATCGACGTTTCGGGCATAAGCCCTTCTTCACTAATATTGTACTCTGCTTAACATTTCCTATGCTACTGTACTGTTTGCATTATGCGAGCCTGTTCGTCTGTGGCATGCTGTGAACGTATAGTGGTTAGTACTCCGTGTTGCTGCCTGTAGGAGCCTCACTTCGAATCCGAGTTACGGCCGCAATTGTTCTATCTGGCCCCGTTTTCGTGAAACGCAAAGGAATCAGTTCTTTTAACATGGTCATTTTCTCCAAAGTGATGATTTTCTTTCCTTCAAATTCTGCTCGCTCACATCTCTGTGTTTCATATATCAGAATTCAAATCCACCCGTTCTCAGAGATTTCTCTCCCTCCTAAAATCACTTACTGAACTTTTCGTCCCACACCCCCATTTCTTTAATTCAGAGATGCCGGTGTGTTGGACTATGGTATACAAATTTAAAAACCACACAACACCAGGTTCGAGTCTAACAGGTTTAACTGAGCACTAGCTTTCTGAGCGCTGCTCTTTTATCATGTGGTTGTGGAGTCATTTCCTATTTCATTAAGGCACTGTAGAATCTAACACTGACTCTCACATTGATACAGTTCAGTCTGTGCTGCTGCGTTCACTTTTGCTTGGTGAACGTGTACCAACACCACGATCGGGACCTGCAAACCAGTTGATCCATTTTGGTTAACGCTGTTGTGAGGCCAATCCTTAGGTAGCAGCTTTTACTGACATGGACTCGCGATTATTGGCAGTTAAGCTCAGGAAGATGACAGAGGACAATATCGAGGAAAAGCGACTTCATTGGGAATAATTAGTTTCACGGGTTTTCTGCAATGGCTGAGCGCTATTACCACTGGACTATTAATTCCGACACCAAGCAAATGATGATCCGGTTTGACTCCAACCATGCCCCCAGGTGTTATAATTGGGATTCAATAAACATCTGGAATTACGAATCTAATAACTCCTATAAATCCATGGTCAATTGTTGAAAAAACAAAACTATCGGGTTCAGTGACGTCCTTTGAGGAAGAAAACTGCCATTCCTACCTGGTCGGGCCTCCATGTGACTCCAGACTCACTGCAATATGATTGAGTCTCAACTGCCTGCTGTTCAATTTGGGATCTCAATAAATACTGCCGAGCCAGTGACGCCCTCAGACTGCAACAGAATAGGAAAAACAAGTTCATTCCGCTCTAGCTAGAATACTGAATAGTATGGATGTGATCGCACTCGGAACGTTGCAGAAGAGATTCACGGGGATATTGTCTGGGCTGAAGAGTTTCAGTGATGAGGAAAGGTTGGACAGACTTTGTTTGTTTATCGCAGAGCAGAGGAGGTTGGAGAAGACACGACTGAGATGTACAAAATAATGAGCGATATGGATAGGATAGACCGAAAGAAGCGTTTCTTATTGATAGAGGGATCGAACACCATGGCCAAGAGATTTCGGGAAAAGGCAGAAAGGTTTGAGAAGATGTGCGGAAAGGGTCAGAGAGGCGGAAATCCTTCTCGCCTGAAAAAATTCAGATGCGAACTTGTGAAGACAAGATATATAAGACTATGGGATAAACTTGATTCAGGTCGTTGAGCAGTTGTGTTGGACAAGTGCGGCCACAACAGGCTGAAGGGCCTTCTTCGATGTTATTGTCCTCCACAGTACCATGGTTACTGTCCCCGCCTGTCACAGAGCTCAATTCTCCGCTGGGGGCATCGCAAATGTTTTAAACCTGTCGCTCTGTTCTCCAGTGAAGGTTATTAATGCCTGGCCTTCAATTCTCGATTGGATATGTCACAGGAAGGACAGTGCTGTCAGAATCAGCGTGGGGAATGACTGCAGCTCCTGGGGAGAGACAGTGTCAATGAAAGTGCAAACACGTAACTTCTGCAAACTGCACAATGTGTTTGTGTTGCAATGCAAACCATTATATAGAGTTGTTCCTGACTGATATGTTTATTTAAAGCAGGAATCTGAGGAAGAAAACAGATAAACCCATTCAGATCTGAGTGCAGAAACATTTCCTGCAGCACTTATGAAGTTGTACAGCATAGAACTGCATCTGGATGCATTGAATTCGGGTTGCTGGGCGCAGACTTTTTTCACTAGGCTGAGTTACCAGTGTATAAAGCCATTAAACATGATACAGATGGTGCTCAATTTGATGGTACATTTGCTCAGTGGTTCGCACTGCTGTTAAGTCTGTATGTTAGGTGGATTGGCCATGTTAAATTGTGCTGATGTGTCCCGGGAGTGAATTCAGTAAGTTAAGTGAATTAGCCATGGGTAACGCAGTGATAAGGTCAGCAGTCACACGATGCCAGGTTTTAATCCAGTAGGTTTATTTGAAATAACAAGCCAGAGGCGTGCGGGGATAGAGACGGGAGCTAGGTCTGGTTGAGACGCTCTTCAGAGTGTCCCTCCAGACTCGATTGGCTGAATTGTACTTTCTGCATTGTTGGGAATCTGTGATTCTATCAAAGAGGACACTGCCAGCGCTTACTGGGGTGCTAAGACATTAGAGACGATGCTGACCGCGTTTAGTGGGGATAGAATGCTATTTTTGTGTGTTTGAAAATTTGAAACTGAACCAAAGAAAACCGAATGTAAGTTTTCCAGAGTATGTGAGGTTTGGAGAGAGGAAATAGGTGGTAAATTCTCTCTTTCCAGTTGGTAAATATCTGAATGTCACGCTTTCAACACTATCGTTGTAGGACAAAAATGATGGGAACAGAATTTCTGTCATTCAGAGAATCCGTTTCCAACGTATTTGGAAAGGCACATTTGGAGACACACAAGGAGGGGGTTTCACCAGGAGAGAGACAACCTGTGGCCAGGTAAAAGTGTAAAAGTGGGGTGTTGAGGATGGAAGGTGCAAGGAAACAATGTCTAATTTGGATAACTTCAGATGTAAAGAAATATCGGAAACGTATGCAGCTGAATAAGATTCAGCAAAAAGATAACTCAGAGTTTTGAAAGATTTCAATTAATATTCCACATGAAGCATTATAAATGGAACAGAGCAGATTTGGCATATTGTCAAGGAAAGATCTTCCATAATGAACAGGAAGTGACCCGTCTCTTGAAGAAAGATTACCTGCTTTAATCACATGCCTTAAAGATGGGAGGACGATCGCCAAAATGCCGGGTTCACTTGATACCCACTGAACTTTGCCAAAGTAACTGAGCATCAAAACTGATATCTTGTTTTGTAGTTCAACCTTCTGTTTCTCTCATCAGTATTACCTTTAATCTGAAATAAATTCGGAACAAAATTAAATACAACATTAAACGTTCCAATGATAGAAATCCAATTCACTTCCGATCATTGCAATGAACAGGTTCCAGCAAAATTAATAAAATGAAACGAACAAACCAGCATTTCCGGGAATTTTACCCAGTTCAGGTTCAGCCATATGAGAAAGACCATCTAGCTATTACATCACCTTCATTTCTCTCTCCGTGTATACTTCTTCACGTGAGAGAGAAACTGTCCGCTGCCCGTATCAACCCTGTCAAGGTCCCACGAATATTGAATGTTTACAAATGTAATTATGTGATTATAGAACTCCCCTCCGCCTCCTTTGTTTCAAGGAGAATAACCACAGCCTAAAAAATAATTCCAAGAAGCTCCATTTTCTCCAGTGTTGGCAACATCCTCGTAAATCTCTGCTGTCCCCTGTAGCGTCCTTACATATTATTAAGGCAGGTGGAGACATTTATGCGATGCAACGATTGAAATTTCAAGAACAGAAGAGAACTGGAAATTGAAATCAGTTAGCGATTGGAATCAGATTAGTCCACACAAGGACAAAATCCAGTAATGATAACTCTGTAAAATGAGAACCTAATCATATCCCATTGACATTCAATGGTTTTACTGTAACCTAACTCCCCTGTGTAATCGTCTACGTAGCTCGTACTTAGGAAAAAGGGATTGAGACTGGCTATGAGCCTAACCTCGGTGGTGGGCAAGTTGTTGGAGGGAATCTTGAGGGACAGGATATACATGTATTTGGAAAGGCAAGGACTGATTTCGGATAGTCAACATGGCTTTGTGCGTAGGAAATCATAGCTGAAAATGTGTTGCTGGAACAGTCTCCGCGTGGGAAATCATGTCTCACAAACGTGATTGAGTTTTTTGAAGAATTAACAAAGATGATTGATGAGGGCTGAGCAGTAGATATTATCTATATGGACTTCCATAAGGCGTTCCACTTGAGTCCCCATGGAGACTGATTAGCAAGGTTGCAGGGAGAACTAGCCATTTGGATACAGAACTGGCTCAAAGATAGAAGACAGCGGGTGGTGGTGGAGGGTTGTTTTTCAGACTGGAGGCCTGTGACCAGTGGAGTGCCACAACGATCGGTGCTGGGTCTTCTAAATTTTGTCATTTACATAAACGATTTCGATGCGAGCATAAGAGGTACAGTTAGTAAGTTTGCAGATGACACAAAATTGGAGGTATAGTGGACAGCAAAGAGGGTTATATTAGATTACAACAGGACTTGGACCAGATGGGCCAATGGGCTGGGAAGTAGCAGATGGAGTTTAATTTGGATAAATGCGAGGTGATGAATTTTGGGAAAGCAAATCTTAGCACGACTGATACACTTAATGGTAAGGTCCAAGGGAGTGTTGCTGAATAAAGAGACCTTGGAGTGCAGGTTCATAGATCCTTGAAAGTGGAGTCACAGGTAAAGAGGATCATGAAGAAGGCGTTTGTTGTGCTTTCCTTTATTGGTCAGAGTATTGAGAACAGAAGTTGGGAGGTCATGTTGCAGCTGTACAGGACATTGGTTAGGCCACTGTTGAAATAGTGCGTGCAATTCTGTTCTCCTTCCTACCGGAAAGATGTTGTGAAACTTGAAAGGGTTCAGAAAAGATTTACAAGGATATTGCCAGTTTTTGAGGATTTGAGCTACAGGGAGAGGCTGAACAGGCTGGGGCTGTTTTCCCTGGAGCGTCGGAGGCTGAGGGGTGACCTTATAGAGGTTTATAAAATTATGTGGGGCATGGATAGGATAAATAGACAATGTCTTTTCCCTGGGGTTGGGGAATGGAGAACGAGACAGCATAGGTTTAGGGTGAGGGGGGAAAGGCATAAAAGATACCTAAGGGGCAACCTTTTCACGCAGAGGGTGGGACGTGTGTGGAATGAGCTGCCAGAGGATATGGTGGAGGCTGGTACAATTGCAACTTTTAAGAAGCATTTGAATGGGTATATGAATAGGAAGGGTTTGGAGGGATATGGGCCGGGTGCTGGCAGATGGGATTAGATTGTTCAGGTATATCTGTTAGGCATGGACGTGTTGGACCGAAGTGTCTGTTACCATGCTGTACATCTCTATGACTCTATGACTCCACATAAACACTTTGACAACAAAAACATGTCCGTTGTTAGACAGTTTTTGATTATAAACTCAACTCATTGCTCTGTGAATCCTACATCATTTGCAAGGCACAAATGTAATGTGGAACTGAGCTCTCTTCATTTCCCTAGATGGGTGGAACATCAATAGCACTTAAGGAACAGGACCCCATTCAAGACAATGGAGTCACTTGATTGTACCCTATTCAATACCTGAATATTTATTCCTTTCACCGCTACGGCACAATTGCAGAGAGTGCACCAACTACACGATGCATTGAAGTAAGTCATTCGGGCATTTTTGACAGAACATTCAAAGCTCCTCGGCAATACTGACTATAAATACAAGGTTGGAAGATGCAACGAAACACCACCATTTGGAAGTTTCCCTCCAATGCCCATAGCACCCTCACTTGGAAAGGAATCAGTGATAAACTCATTGAATAGTGAAGCAGTCTTGATGGGCAAAGTTGCATACTTCCGCCCTCCATCTTGTATCTTAAAATTTAATAAATGTTGATTAATGCGGTGACCAAACTTGTGCTCAGTCCTTCAACTGTTCACTAAACTGGTGTTTGCTAAAAATTTTTACTACCGTCCACAGCCTCTGGTCAACAATAGAAAATATCCAAAAAAATCTCAATCAAATGATTCCCCTCAAAATGAAAGTGGTGCTGGAGATGCACAGCAGGTCCGGAAGCATCTGAGGAAAAATCAATGTTTCAGGCAAAAGCCCTTCATTAGGAATGAGACTGGGAGCCTATGGGTGGAGAGATAAATGGGAGGGGGTGGGTCTGGGGAGAAGGTAGCTGTGAGTGCAGTAGGTGGGTGGAGGAGGGAGTGAAGATGATCTGTCTGAGAGGATATGGAGCTGATAGGTGGGAATGAAGATACACAGGTGGGACAGGTCAGGAGGATGGTGCTGAGCTGGAAGGTTAGAACTGGTATAAAATGGGGAGAAGGAATGAGGAAACTGATGAAGTCCACATTGATGCCATGGGGCTGAAGGTTCCTGAGGAAGAAAATGATGCGTTCTTCCTCCAGGCATCGGGTGGTGAGGGTGTGGCGATGGAGGTGGTCCAGGACCTGCATGTCCTCGGGAGAGTGGGAGGGGGAGTTCTAATCTTTTACCATGGGGCAGTGAAGTTGATTCTTGCAAGTGTCCTGCAGATGTTCTCTGGAGTGGTCTGTCAGAAGACACCCAGTCTCCCCAATTTAGAGGAGACCGCATCTGGAGCAACAGATACAACAAATGGCATGTGTGGAAGTGCAGGGGAACCTTTTATGGATGTGGAAGGCTTCATTGGAGCCTTGGATAGAGGTGAGGGGAAACATGTGGGTGCAGGTTTTGAAATTCCTGCAGTGACAGGGGAAGGTGCCGGGCGGAAATGGTCGTCCATTGTAGGGTGTGGTCATGAACAGGTATTCACAGAGGGAAAGGTCTTTGCGGAAAGCGGATAGGTTTGGGGAAGGGAAATATATTCCTGATGGAGGGGTCAATTTGCCGATGGCGTAAATGTCGGCGGATGATGTGATTTATGCAGAGGTGGGTGGATCGGAAGGTGATAACCTTCCTCTGTCCGTGTTCTGTTCTTGCTGTGTTTGTAGGTGTGGGGTTCATGGATGGAGGTGTGGGACATGGCTGAGATGCGTTAGAGAGCATCTTCAACCACATGGGAGGGGAAGTTCCAGTCTTTAAAGAAAGAGGCCATATGGTCCTCTGGGAGCAGATGCAGTGGAGGCGGAGAAGTTGTGAACACCGGCTAGAATTTGTGCAGGAGTTGGGTTGGGAGGAGGTTCAATCCAGATTGCTGTGAGAGTCAGTGGGTTTGTAAAAAAAAACATCAGTAACACTGACGTCCAAAGATATTTTTCCCTCCTCACTCCATCAACTTTCCGCCAAGACCGTTCCCTCCATGACAACCTAGTCAAGTCCACGCCCTCCAATGACGCACCCTCCCCTCCCAGCACCTTCCTCTGCCACCACAGGAATTGCAAAATCTTAGCAACACACCCGCCACCTTCACCCAATGCCCCAAAGAAGCCTTCCAGATCCATCAAAATTTCACCTCCACTTCCACACATGTCATTTATTGCATTCGTTGCTCCCGATGCAGTTTCCTCTACAGTGGATCCACCAGACACCTTCTCGCAGAGCGCTTCAGAAAACATCTCCAGGACAACGGCAACAATCAACCCCAACGCCCCTGACCGAACACTTCAACTCCCCCACCACTCTCCCGAAGACATGAAGGTCCTGGGCCTCCTCCACCGCCAATCCCTCACCTCCCTGGTGGAAGAACGTCTCATCTTCTGCCTTATGACACTGCAACCCCGTTGCATCAATGTGGATTTCTCCAGTTACCTCATTTCCCCTCCCCCATTTTACCTTAGTTCCAAACTTCCAGCTTGGCACCGTCCTACTGACCTGTCCCACATGTGTATCTTCCTTCCCACCAATCCGCTCCACCCTCTTCTCCGAGCTAACACTCTTATCCCCACCTCCATCCACCTATTGCACTCTCAGTTAAATTCTCCCAAGCCCCACCCCTCCCATTTATGTCTCCAACATCTCGGCTATCAACCTTATTCCTCATGAAGGCCTTTTGCCCAAAACGTCATTTTATTCTGCAACTCGGATGCTGCCTGACCTGCTGTGCTTCTTCAGCACTACCCAATCTTGACTATGATCTCCAGCATCTACAGTGCACCCTTCCATCCAACTGATTCCCCTGTCCATTGATTTTCAGTGATCATGAATGTCCACTCCAAGATCTCTTTGTCTGTCTACATCACACAGAATACTCACTGTTATTGTTTCTTCTCCCCAATTTCGTGAACACTCATTGGTCTGTATTCAATTCCATTCGCCTTTTTTTCCTTCTACCTGATTTATGCATCCCTGCAATCTCTGAAATTCTTAGTCAAAGTCAACTACACGACCGATTATTGCATCATCAGCAAACGTCTAAATCATGTTTCTTACAACTAAGTCTAAATCATTGGTCTACATCAGAAAACAGTGGAACTCCACTGGAAACACGCATCCAAACATGATTGGGATGAATAGCTGCATTAACAGCAGAAACTCCTGCTGTCATTTGTAAACTTACTGGTGACTCCGTCAGTTGGTCTCCAGAGTGATCACTTCTCACATGTGCGAGTGGTGAATGACCTGTGCGCATTGTGACTGAGTAAGTGAGTTTACACCTCAGCGAGTAATTAAATCCCTTCCTGCAGACACCCCATGGCCCTGACTTCTTGGTACTGCGGCTATCCTTGTGTCTATTTAGTTTGATAATCAATTGAATTCGAGTCCACACAGACACGATTCCCATTTTCCCCGTTGCCCATGTATTTTTATTTTTCCTTATTCTCCCACGGAATGTGGCTATCATTGGTCTGAAGAGCATTTGTTGTTCATTCTTAATTCACCTTGAACTGAGTCAGAGGGCATTCATGGCTGAACCACATTGTCGTGGGTCTGGAGTCACATATGACAGGACTCGTTATGGTCGGTAGATTCCCCTTTTGAAGGGACTTGAATGAATGAGTTTTCAGCAATAAAAAGTTATTGTCTCTGTTCCTGAGATTGGGTTTATTTTCCAGGTTTAATTTATCGAATTTAAATAAGAGCAGCTGCCACGCTGCAGTCTCTAAAGATTACTCGCCCAATAGATCGCAGCTGCGCTAACAACTCCCTGCTATATTTCTCCACTCAAAGAATGACATTGTTAATTCAGATTATCCCAGTTGGAGGGAGAGTAGGACGCGTTTCTATGTTGGAATGGAAGCAATGTACGCTGGATTAGAGTGTTTACTGGAGTAAGAGACTGATGTGGAGACGATGTGATCAAAAGCAGTTCTTACTGTCAAAGTAACAAAATACCGCTTTGTAAAGGAAAATCTCTTGGAATGCTTTCAACACATCGACCTCTCACTTAAGGCTCCAGTACGCTTCCTCTGAGCCAATCCTCAGTCCGGGTTACTGTTGCTTCTGAATCTTAACAATATAATTAATTGAGACCAAAATACCCTTCCTTTGACCAGAAGTACTCCCAGCCTCAGTATTTCACGAGCTTGGATAAATAGACAATGTATTTTCCCTGGTGGCGGGGAGTTCAGAACTAGAGGGCATAGGCAGGTTGAGAAGGGAAAGATATAAAAGAGACCTAAGGGGTAACGTTTTCAGACAGATGGTGGTGCGTGCATGGAATAAGCGGTCAGAAAAAGTGGTGGAGGCTGGTACAAATACAACGTTTCAAAGGCATTTGGATGGGTGTATGAATAGGAAGGGTTTGGAGGGATATCGGCAGGGTGCTGGCAGGTGGAACTAGATTGGGTTGGGATATCTAGTCGGCATGGACGGGTTAAACCGAAGACTCTGTTTCCATGCTGTACATCTCTGTGACTCTATGACTCTATGACCGCACCTTTGCCAATCATGTCACTGGTGACACAGATTAGCTTCACGTGCTCATTTCCACCCCCACTTCCGTTTTGACATTTGCGGCTGCGCCACGAAGTTTGTCTGATTCCGGTTCTCGGAACTGGGGTTATGTGACTGACTGCAGCAATGGGTACTTCCTTGTGTAGGGAAGTTGGTGAAGCAACCGTATTAAACTCATTGTTATTGAAACATACATTACACCAATATCCCTCACAGTCTCCTGAAACTTTTTGTTTCTAGAAATCTATCAAACGCAGTCTTCAGCATGCAGTCCTCGATAGAACCACCACAGAGCCTGGGGATATCGAATTTAAAGATTCAGCTAATTCTGAATTTCCACATGTCTGCTATCTCTCGACTAATATTCCTGTTATCCATCTGCAACTATTCCTAACACATCCTCTGTCACTGTAATTATTGCTGTTTTTAAACGCGTGCCTCTGCATGATTCAGTGATGATTTTAATGTTAAAATTTTCTGCATTGTGGCCGCAGGAAGCTCGTTCAAATTCGAGTCACTGCATTTTATTCCTTGTGACTCATGCTGAAGAAACACAGAAATAAATTAACTGATTTTACATGAAATCAATCTCAAAGATTATGATTTTTTTCCATCAAACCCCCATGTCTCCCACATCTCTGCGAGTCATATATCAGGATTCAGATTCACCCATTCTCGGAGAATTCCCTCCCCCCCGCAATCACTTACCTCCTTTAAGATCCCCCTCCCATTTCCCTTACAATCGCTTTCACATTGACCTCGTTTAGTCTGTGACCATGCCCAAGTCTCACCATCGGGACCTTCAAAACAGTTGATTCATTTTGATACCACGGTTGTGAGATCAATCCTCATGTAGCAGCTTTTATTGACATGGACCAGCGATTATTGAAACATCAGGCTCAGGTAAAAGGTACAGGGCAGCATTGAGGAAAATAAACTAATATCAAAAAACGCCAGTATTTGTCGACTTCCGCATCATTTATTTCACTTGTCCATTTGGCTCTGGCGAGACTATTGTGTGTAGTTATGCAATTCACGTTATAGCAGGGATGTGATAGCACTGGAAACGATGCAATGGAGATTTGCCAGGATATTTTCTGGGCTGAAGAAGAGAGATTGGACAAACTGGAGTTGTTTTTCTCAGAGCAAAGGAGATTGAGGGGGGCATGATTAAGATGTAAAATGTACTGAGGGATATGGATGGCATTGACTGAAATATATGCTTCACTTTGATGGAGATTTCGTTCACGGGAGGCCATCCATTTAAGGTCAGAGGCAGAAAGATTAGAGTGAATGCATGGAAAAACGTTTTCAAACAGTGGGTGATTGCAGTGTATGCAAAGATCGAAGAGACAGAAATCTACATAACTTTCCGAAGTATTTAGATGTAAATTTGTGATACCAAGACATATAAGGCTATGGGTCAAGTGATTTGAAAAGGAGTTAGGATAGTTACGCGATTGTTATTGAGCAATACAGATACTCCGTTCGAAGTACGGGTTATTAATACCTGCACTTCCATTCTCGAAGGGGCATGTCACAGTAATAACTGTGCTGTCTGAATCAGCGTGGGGGAGTACTAATGCTCCCGGGGAGACATTGCAAATACGTGACTTCTGCAAACTGTACCTCGTGTCGGTGTTGGAATGAAAATCATCACATACTTTTTCTCCGTAGTGAGTGTTTATTTATAAACGGTAGATCAGGAAGATATACATTCTACTGCCCTTTCCCTACTAACCCATACCACTGAATACCGGCACTATGCAGGACAATTTCTCTCTGTACACCTCGTCCAATCCTCTTTGACCCCCAGCACCTCCCCATGTGGCACCATTCCACGAAATACCAGAAGGTGTAATGTTTCTCATTTATGATGTCTCTCCTCACTGTCTAAAGTTCCAGTGATTTATCTGTCAATCACTCAATTTAGCAAACTGCATTTCCAGCTCACAATGTGATATCGTCTGGACAGGGGAGGGAAAAACAGAGCGGGTGACAAACGTGTGTACACCTTCGTTCTGTCTGTAAGCAAAAAAGACCTTGAGCTTCCAGGTTCCCGTCACTGCAACAGCCCACTGTGTTCCCATGCCTCCATTTCAGTTTGGTCTGCTGCAGAGCTCCCGCATAGCACAGCGCGATTTGGAAGAGCGGCACGTCATTTCCTGCTGAGACACCCTGCAATCTTCAATACCCAGTATCGATTTCAATCATTTTAGACCCTGTCCACCTTCTTTCACGGTCCTGCCCCACCTACACATACCATTCGTTCCAAAGGTGGATTGTTTGGCTCGAAAATCTCTCCCCAGATGCACTAGACCTGCTGGCTTTTTTCCGTTATTTCTGCTTTTCTGTGGATAACTTTATTCTATTCTGATTGCCAGCCTTCAGGAAACGTGTGTTTGCACCGGAGCGTGGTCAGAGGAGATTTACCATGGTGGTGCCTGAGCTCGATCATTCTCCCTGTGAAGATAATCGAAAGTGAGGGCTGCAGGTGTTGGAGCTCAGAGTCGTGAGTGTAGAGCTGGAAAAGCACAGCACGTCAGACAGTATCTGAGGAGAAGAGAATCGGTGCTTCAGTCACAAACCACCGCCATTGCATTACCAGCCGATGCCTGGAGAAAGAACGTCTCATATTCCACCTTAGGACCCTGAAACCACATGGGATAAATGTGTATTTTAATAGCTTCCTCATTTCACCTCCCCCCACATTATCGCAGTCCAAAGCCTCCAATTAGGCACTGCTCTCTGGACCTGGCCAACAATCCCCCCTCTGAACTATCACATTCTCCCTCACCTTCATCCACCTATCACTTTCCCAGCTACCTGAACGCCAATCCCATTCCCCTCCCTCAACCCCGACTCAAAAGCCTCATTCCTGATGAAGGGCTTATGCCCGATACATCGATTCCCTTGCTCCTCGGATGCTGCCTGGCCTGCTGTGCTCTTTAGGCATACACGCACACCACTGCAAAGATAGAAGAGCTGGACTGGGGCTCTTTATCTGAGAGCGTTGAAAGCTGAGAGAGGAATTGATTAACGTGCACAGAAAGGGGACAGATATGTGTGACAGGAATAAACTTCTTATTTGAAGGTTCAATAATCAGGGATATAGATGAAACGCAAGAGAGAGGATGTTCAGGGAAGATTTAGGAAGAATGTTTACATCCTGAGAGGGTCGTTTGTCTGGAACTCACTATTTGAACGTGTGGTAAAGCTAAGGGTTATCAAAACACTTCAGGAGTATTTAGCCGAACACTTGAGGAGCTAGAGCATGTATGGATAAGGACCAGGCACTGGAAAGTGGGGCGAGGATAAACAGATGTTTGATGAAAGACTTGAACACCGTAACGTTGAGTGCAGTAAAACGGAGGCTAGCACAGCTCTGTAGCACAATGAAAGACGTGTTGGACTTTTACTGCACTATTAAGGTTGTGTTTCAAAGTTTTTTGGGTTTCAGTTACACCAGAATCGGAGTTTACTTCAGATTTCAGTTGAATTAATTATTGTTTTGCTTATTCATCATTAGTTCCCGTCGTCTGGAGTTCTCGTCCCCGCCACTGACCAGAGAAGATTCCTCCCTTTCTTGGTCGTGAGTTTTATGGGAATCATATCATTTGAAACATGATCAGCCCAGAATCGGCTTCTCACTCACGAAACCTACTGCAGAAGCTCAATGACACTAAACACGTTTCCCTCCCACAGTTGCACAGCGTTTTTTTGGTTTATTCAGTGTCTTTTTCCCTTTGGGCGACAGGTTGATGTGAATGCTGGGAAAAGACATTGATGTGTTCGGTCAGCCATGGTGACATCAAATGGCGGGGTAGCGCTGGTGGGAAAAATGGCCCCCTCCTATTCCTCACTGTCTGTGCTGTTTCTGACAGAGGGTTTTAAACGGTAACATGATGAGGACCCTGTGAATCCACACCACGGAATACCAAGGATCACCCTTTCACCCACTGCTCTCACAGCTGGAATACACAGCTCCTGTTCCAGCTTTAGTTCAGACAGTGGAGGATTCCCGCAGGCGCTCTATCAGACTGCATGCTTCTTCACAGAGGTTTCCAACTGGACATATGGAGCAAACGGCCATGTGGATATTGGGGATTCAGGGAAAAACTTACCCTTTGCCTGGCTACAGTTCTGGCCACGGTAATAAACATGAATTTGGGACATTCAGTATCTCACTCTGGATTCTTATTACTTCACAATTTAAACTGAAATTCAATTTACTCTTACATGACATTCTTATATCTTCAGTGTTCATGAAAACTGTGCAACATGTCCTTGGACGTAGCCCTGGTGAAATTGATGATGAGTGCAGTGTGTTTCACGTTGTCTGTAGTAACTTGCAGAATGAAGTTAGTGAAGCGTCATTTAATCGTATTCTGCGCCAAATTGAAGCCGAGCGAATGAGAAGCCCTGTGACAGCGATAATATAACATTGTCTGTAAACAACGCAGCGACCCACAGAAACCCAGTTTTCAATCAAGTCTACTTTGCTAAAGGTTTTTCTGTGTCCCTTTTCCTGAACCTGATGCTCGAATAGTCACAGATCAATATCAGTTCCTACTCCACTTCCTTCGCTTAAATTTCAGAACCACTGGAAATGTAGAACAGGCGGATCCCAGAGCTACGGGTAGGGCACTTTATAGGCTTGCTGCGGGCGGTTCCAATGGAGCAACTGATGAGCGCTTGGTACTTAACAGCGTGTAAAAATGCCTCAGTTGTAATTTCAATACTTGTCTAAAGCTTCTTTTACTGACGTTAATCACGAATTATTGGAGGACTGGACTGAAGCGTACTTGAAAAATAATTTCGAATAAAGCAACATCTATTCTAAAACTCAAACTTCCGATTTTTGGGATCGTTCTGTCTTTGGGAAAGGTATCAATTATTAAACGTAAAACTGCACATACTCCCCGGATGATTATCCATCTGTGGAGCGAGAAACAGAGGTGATATTTTAGCTTGATGACCTTTTTCAAATCTCTGACATTCTTGATTACATTCTTGGAAAGGCTGTTAAACTCGTTTCATATAATCCTGTTTGCTGCAAACTCACACAGCTCATTATACCGTTCGAAAAGAATTAGAGTTATAAATTTGGGTAGACTGAATGTTGTCAGTGAATCTGGTAAAGCTCTGTGCAGAACAGAGGTTTCAAACGGGAATAAGGACGAGTCTTGTCGCTGGATTTTTCGGGAGAGATCAGTGTGTATTAAATGGACTCAGTCCCGTTCCTGGTCATTGTGAACAAATGTTCAAGGCAACAGATGGCAATGATAATGATGCTTGACATCGACAGGTCCATTCCTACTCACTAGAGTCACCATTGTATTCCAGATCACGTGAGCGGTGGAGATGATGATCCTTATGGCAACCAGAGAGAGTGTGACAATTAATCCCACGTTGTTAGTCTCACTCTATACCATAAACCAGTTACCCAGCGGACTGAGCTAACCATCCTCCATTCAATGCAAAGCTAAAACAAACAGCTCCGTACATTAACAATTTGTAGTAGTTCACACAGAACCAGCGGCTACAGCTTTCAACACCACCAGCTCTTCTTACATTTAACATGTTCAGTTGCTGGTGTTATGCAATTTCTTTCCAATGCATGTTAAACAATTCTTGAGTGTGTCACTTTTGCCTCCCCATCCAGGCAGCCCAGAATCCCTGTCCCTTTTAAATTCGCTCCTTGTGTGTCTGCACGTGGCCTTCCACATATAATGGAATCATCTTCTAAAATGTTTTTTTCTTTCTGAAAAACCATCTCCGATTTCAATAACTCTCAGAATGAAAAGTACCTGATGTAAACTTCTTTGTCGTTCCTCGCTGGATTTGAAGCTCCAACCCCTAGTTATACACTCACCTGAACGAGGGAATTTCCCTCCTATTTACCCTTATCAACCTCACATCAGCTGGAAAGCCTCCATTAGGATACAACTCAGTCATTCCTGATTTGTGTCGTGTGATTCTACATCTATGCCACCATCCCATTGAATCCCTTATTTTTTTTTTTCGTGGCTTTATCTCTCAGTAAATCTCATTTCCGTCTTCTCTAATGATTTTGTATCAAGGGAACTCTGACCATATCCTTCCTAACCATATTCCACCCCCCCTCCCTCCCAACCGCCGTGTATTTCATCATGTCTTTATATCCCAGTAAATTTCGTCCTGAGAAATGATGTTAGGTCTAATTCATCTCATGAAAACTTACCACATTATTGGTACAAGAAAGGTGTGGGCTATTTCACTTACAGCCGAATGGGTTGGCTGCAGAAACATTGGGTCAAATCGCAGTCACACAGGTGACTGTTGTTCTCAATTTTATTTCTTCTCAAAGTCTGCTGAAGTAACACAGTGAGGAATCAATTAATATTGTAAGTCATACATAAGGGGGCGTGTTAAATCTGAGGTTATATGAATAGGGCAGTTTTGTTTAACATAGACCGGAGATAGTTCAAATCTCGGCACATGAGATTGACAGAGACCGATGTTGAGCAAAATCGACTGTCTTGGCAAATGCCAGTGTTTTGAAGTTTTGGGTGTAATGTACTTTTAATGGTGCTGAAATGTCTGGCTAGCACAAGGAGTCCAGAACAAGGTAACAACATAACATTAGATCGAAACAACTAAGAGCTGTGTTACATGGATACAAAAAACAAATTGGAATTCAGCCATTCAGTTTAAATTATGCCCCAATCCAGTTTGAATTTGGTATATTTACAATGTTAAAAACCATTGAAACGATCCGACGTTTTGTGGGACAAATATCGGACATTTGGAACAGTTACCCAGAGCGACAAAGAACAGCAAAAAGAGCAGCTAAAAGACCAACAGATGTAGGATGTTCGTAAATTTTCCAAGAGGTGACTATCTGGAGAAATAGATTGCATAGAAAAAAGCATCACACCGACCTGGAGAAATAAATCTACAGATGAAGCTACAAAGAGAACATTCGACAACTGGTTGGTTTTTAAATTTGAATTTTTTGGTAAATGTTAATGGGGTCGTGGATGGGGAAGGTATTGTAGAGCAGAAGGTTAAAGACCGATTCAGAGAAAGGAGTTGTAAGTAATTTTAAGTTGATTTTCTCTGTCAAATGTAAAAAAAAATAAAGTTTTTATTTTTAACATTAAATACTAATTTTTGGGATAGTTCTTTGCCTCTTGAATTTTAACAGAATACAGCACGGGGTGAATCCTTCCTGTTTTGCTGTTTTACATTAGCAGAGGGGGTTTACCACGTCACGTAACACCAGATTCTGTGTTGGTTTGTTATTTCGCTCATTCGTGCATTTTGCCTCATTACCGATTTTCAAGTTGTCCTTTCTACACAAAAGGTCTGTGCTTTTGCACTATTGTACAAAAGGTGCAGTGTGTCTAAGCGACAGGGCTCCCTATAATAACATTCGACGCTGTTTCAATCTATCTATCCTGATATTGACCCATGGAAATAGCACTGCGCACTCTCCTCCAGTCTGGAAAACAATCCCTTCGCAGATAATGTTACATCCCACTCTCAAGAGGATTTTCATTCCATCGTTTTCAATTCCTCACAGGATCCGTTTCAACAGATTTTGTCACTGAGTCGTTTATTTGTTTGTGTTCAAATCCTGTGAGCAGAGGGACACAGTTGGAGCATGATGAGCCCATAACTCAGGGGTCATACCATACTTTGTGAACTGCAGTCTGCTGTTCATCATTTCACTAACAGCAGGGAGATGTATCTATTCTCTGCAAATTTTCAAGAAGCAAGATAAGCATATCTGGTTGCTGCTTTTGTTGTCACACAGAGTAAAATGGTAAATACTGGAAACATGCACTGGTCGAGACTGTTTGCTCTCGCACGTCCGTTTTCTCCCCAGCAGGTGTTCAGATGATGGTCTGAAACGCTTTCTTCTGTTCCCTGTCACTCTGAGATGATAGGAGCTGTGAAATCTTTTCTCTGAACTGGGGGTAACGTGAGAAAGCTTATACACCTCAGGTCCAGCGTGCCTGAGCGACAGGACTCGCTGCAGTAATATCCCATGCTGATTTAGACAACAGAACCCTGGCTGTGACTTCGAGAAGGACAGGGGCAATGTTAACGATGACTGGGAGCGATTCTCACTTTCCCAGCAGTTCTGCACTTTTCTATCTGTCTCAGATGGCGTTATTTGCACAAAGTTCCTAAAAGAAGATGAGGTCCTGTGAATGCGTGATCTCTTTTTTGTTCCGATTTCCAGCATTTTCATAACTCCCACTCCCACTCGCCCCCTCCCGCGCTCCACAAGCCCGTGTTTGATTCGGAGCTGAAGACCGGACTCACATTGCTCTCCCACGACACTGATTGCCAAGAAAAGATGAGTACGTCCAGCTGCCAAGAGTGGGAGCCCACTCGCGTGAGAAATGGCTAGCACTGCCTCCAGGGAATCGGAATTCAGAATGGCAAGGAACTGTTATTAAAATTCAGTGCTGCCTTCACTCCGAAACAACAGAATTGTTTTTTTTTAAAACAAGCAAACTCACCTGATTTATGGATCATGCTTCTGCTGCGGTATGGCTTGTTGGTCTTGGGTGTGATATCGCCTCGGGTGGGTGATGTAAGTGCGAGAAGTTACATACTTGAGCCCTGGAGTTTTGACTCCAGTTCCATTTTTGACTCAGAAGCTATAATTTTAATGAAATCGAGGTCAGATCAAGGTACCGAAGCTTAAAGACATACAACAGCAGCTTCTTGTAGGCTGTTACTTGGCGGAGAAATTGATTCTCTAAATTCAAATGATGATGATCCTGTTAATGTGGATTTTGCCGAGTGCAAGTCCTGTGCGGAGTAACCTGAAAGCCTTAATCTGTTCAAAATTTTGTTTTTCTCATGATGTGATCTGCATGCCATTGATTACTATGATCTGCCTTTAACAAACGCAAAAAAAGCTTTTTACTGTACTCAGGTTCATGTGACAATCAATCAATCAAATAAAGTCAATCAGTCGAACCACACAAACATTTCCTAGTCGCACAGAAACCCACCAACTCTCTCAAACAATAATTAACAAACTTAAAAGACCCAGTACAACCCATGGACAAAACCAACGTTATCTACAAAATTCCATGCAAGGACTGCCACAAACACTACGTCGGACAACAAGAAGAAAGTTAACCACCAAGATACATGAAGACCAGCTGGCCACAAAAAACACGACCCTCTCTTCCTCGTAGCCCTACACACGAATGAAAATAAAACAACATTTCGACTGGGACAGCACATCTATCCTGGGACAGGCTAAGTAGAGAACTCCTAGAGGCCTGGCCCTCCAACCACAACGCCATAAACAAACACATAGATCTCGATGCCATCTATCAACCCCTCAGAAAATGAACAGGAAATGAAATCACCACAAACCCCAGGAAGACAATCCAGGAGAAAGATATAAATAGAAAGCAGGAGACAACGGCTTCGCTTCACTTGGAGGTCGCCAATGATGATGTTACCTAGCCAGGTAATGAAAGGTCTGCATATCAGACATACAGCTTAGCGAGCAAACCTGCACCCTACATTTCCTTATTGTTTGGTGCGAGTACAGCGAAGGTGGGCTGCATGGCCTCACTTTGCACTGTGACATGTTTTGGGATTCTGAGCAAAATCACAGTTAAAACAACAGAATGTGAGAAGGTACTCACAGGTTATATTGACATAGCCAAAATACATCTGCGCCACAGAGCATCACACAGTAATAGTGAAGACCTTTTCAAATCATCCTCTGAGGTTTATGTCACACGCCAGACGAAAAGCTGAAGATTGTGTGAAACTTCTATGGTCAGCGCTAACAGTGCTAAATGCCCCTGCCAGTGTTTCTCTATAACAGAGCTTCATTCCACATATTGCATGTTGTTTCGCTTACTACTTCGTTTCAGTCAATGTATCTGAAATGAATATTTCGTACTGATAAGCCAGGGAAATTTACACAAGTGGGAAAACACACTTGTGAATTTCTGGAAGTTCTTTTCCTGTTCACTGTCGGTCTGCTTTGATCTGATTCGCAAAATAACTTGCCAGAGCTGGGACTAAACTGGAGAAGGTGAGATACATCAGTTGCAGAGTGCTCTTTGTGCATGACGCCCTGCAGGTATTCACCATGCTGTTTCACACAGAAGTGTTCTCCCCATAAAATGAAAAGCCATAAGTGACAATTGGTCAACTTGTTGGAGACAGCATTACGATACGGACACAGCTCCGCATTATTATGACATACATCACCAACTATGAATAACCACAGAGATATACAAGCGACAGAGAATCGCCATGGATTCGATGGGCTGAACACCTTCTGTCGGCGCGTGAGTGACGCCACACGTTGATGCTGCCACTTTTCCTGTCTCTGGGACAGAGTGGCTGATGGTGAAACAATGTCTCATTGGTAACCTATCGTCTGCGTTAGACAGTCTGCAGCCCCGCAGCTGAGGGCCGTAGGGATGACTCTCAGTGAGTGAGGATTTCACTCGGTTTGTCTTCATCTGTGACAGGTGGGGCTCAGGTGTTCACTGCTACCCGATTGAAGCAGACAAACCGATGTCACTGTAACAAAAACCTTTCTGCAGGAAAACTGCATGAAGATGGGATCCTGAGCAGCCAACAGACAGCACAAAGAAGCCCTCACATAAATTTACCTGAGGTCAGAGAATCCACAGTACATTTCTGTCTTTCCCACCAGCTCAACATCTTTATCCCTGTCTCAGATAAAGGATATTTGGAGGAAGTTCCCAATCAAATTTGCTGATTTCCAGTACTTGATATAGCTGGCTGTGCCGATGAGAGCTAGCTTTAGAGTGTAACCGCGCTTGCCTCTCCTCACACTGCTTGCAGGTGGAGGGTCGTAGCTGAATATTCTGCTGATGGAGATAACTTAGTCCAAGAAGGAATAAACAGCACTGTCCCGCGAACAAGAAGACGGAATGAGAAGGCGTTATTATTGAGACACTTTGGTGTGTAGAAATTCGAGAGCACAGTGCGATGCAGTTGGACCTGAGCGACTGTCAGCTGCTTTGGCTTTGGACATGTAAGAGTGTCTCGGGCATGATCTTCGTTTAGCAGCTTGTGTTAATACTGGCATGTGAGAATGTCTTACTTCAAATCGCCATCGAGCCTTGGTTGTTTGATTTCACTTTTGCCCGTTCGTCCTAACTACTATTTGATAAAATCATTAAGTTGCACCCCTTGAAATACCGTTGAGTTCTGGAGTAAGAAGTGTCATAATAGTGGGCATGGCACATTACCACATGTGGTGAAAGCGAAACAAGTGTTTCAGGATGCTCAACCACACAATCCCACTCTGAATAAGTCCACCATCTGGATGTTCATACAGCTCTGGGTGTGAAACTTTAGGAAGTGGGGACGTGAAATGATTGGAAACAGCGCTGAAGAGGTAGATGGGAATGGTGTGGTATATGAGGAATGCTAATAATAAAGGTCATTTAGAAACTTGGAACAGATCTCCTTGGAGAGCAGAAGGAAGAAAGCTGGCCTTGTTAAACCTTTCCAAGACATGAGTGATTTAGACAGAAGAAATAAGGAAGGGAGAATGCTCCCTAAGCCTGAAAGGGTCGAGAACGATTCGGCAGTGTTTTAAAGTCTTTAATAAAAGAAGAAAAATGTACATGAGAAGAAACGTTTTCACATAGGGATTGATTAGGGTCTGTAAACAACTGCCGAACATTGACAAACACGAGTTATTTAAAAACTAATTCGATGTTTATGTTGAAAGTAAAAGTGTGCAGAGTTACAGGGAGAAGGCAAGAGAATGGGACCAAAATAGAAACACATTTATCTCTGTGGAGTGCCAGCATATCTAAGGTGGTTTGTGACACATTTGTGATTCTGAGTGGAATCACAGTTCGACCAACAGAATGTAGGGAGTTAGACCACGGTGATATTGGCAAAGGCGGGACACGTCTACACAACAGAATCTTAGCCAGCACGCACATGTCACAGGAAGGATGGCGCTATCTGAAAATCCTGCTGGTGTCCTGCGGGTCAGACACCGCAAACTTCACTGTTGTAGCGTGGCCAAGCAGACTGAGAAGCTGAATTCAAGTTCATGTTTGGTAGGTAGTGTAGGTTCGAATCCTACCGTTGCAATTTCTGCTCATCAGCTGCAGCGTGTTGAAGTGCTGTCGTCAAAGCAAAACTGCAGGTCTGCTTCTTGGAGAGTTAACTACAGTGTGGGAGAGTGCAGACTCTTTCGAATTGGTCAGTGTCCGTGTTGTCATGACGTGTTTGCCTCCCACATGGTAAATCATAGGCTTGAGCAGCTCTCCTCCTGCTTTATGTTTCAGGCAAGTTGAGTTTTTACTGGAACCCAATGGAGACTCTTATTTCATTGCTGGTGTGAAACAAAGTCCTGCAGTTACTCTACTCGTCGTTATTTGATGTTCCGGCGAATGGGAAAATAATTCCAACGAATTGCGCCGTCCTATGTTCTTAAATTTCTCTCATTTCCTTCACTTCTGTCCAGGAGAAATCGGAACGGAAAGGTAATCTAATCGAGACTGTGATTGGTGAAATTCACTTTTTATGGTCCATTCTTATTATGTTCTTTCTTTCTCTCTTTTCAGCACTCTTCTGGGAAGTGGTGGTGCACTAAGGCTCCAATATGTTTGAAAGACTAGTTTGGGATTGCCCTACTGTTAGTTGTGAGATTAGTATATGGTTCATGCCCCCAGACTGTCTGACATTTAGTATTCATGCTTCGATGTGTCTGAAAATGCATTAATTATGCCAGTTTTGTTTGTTTTCCGTGTTAAATGCTTTCTGTTTTGCGATTCGCTCAATACATTATGAGTTAACAGGGTTTCTGAGGTAACTTCCAGCAGCAAACATCCTCAACTGAGGATCTGGGAATATTTCATTGAGTATGGTCAGTCGGGGCAAAAGTAAGGAAGTTTTTCGGTTCTACAGTGTTTCACAATACTACCTTTTCCGTGAGCAGTCGAACAGATAAACTATTGCGCCACAGTGAGCGATTGGAAGCAAGGAAAATTGGGAATTGTTTGGGAACAAGAATTCTTTCGAGGGAATACGAAACATGGGAGTGAGGAAGAATAAGATTTCTGAGACGGAAATTGAAATAAGAGTAGCCGAGAATGGATGTTCTGAAAGAAAATGTGAAACAGGAGGCAGAGAGAATTGGAAAAACTGTTGGCAGGATGGGAGATCTCAGGCTGAGTGGCAAATATAGGTGTGAGGGGGAATGGGAATTCTGAGTGGGAATGGGATACAGGGGAGTGGGATGAAATAGATATTCTGAGAGGTATTGGAAACCGGAGTGGTAGAGAATGGGAATTCTGAAGTGGAATTGGAAATTAAATGTGGGAAAGTATAGGAATTTTGTGAAGGCATTGGAAATATGTCTGGGCTTGGTGAATGAGCAATGGGAAATGCAGGTGTATAGCTGGAGGAGAGGGCTCTGGGTTGGCTTGTCTTCGGAGGATTGATGTGGACTCAAAAGGCCAAAAGGCCTGCTTCGACAGTGTCCTAAATCTCTGATTATCGATCTCTGCCCCAGATCCGTTCTTCCACTGCAGAAACCTCGTCAATGCCTTGCTTACTTCGAGACTTGACGATTGTTTTCAATTCCAGAAACCGGCTTGTGAAGGATAGAACCAATCATTGCACAAATTAAGTTAATGTACATGGTTTTTCATTGCAGGCAAAGGATTTGTATTCCTTTAATTACAGTCTTTGAGAATTTCAATTTTAATGGAAGAGCCTTCAGTTACTAAGACAATGACCTCTTTAATTCCTTCCCTGAACTTTGCTTCTGTCTATGTCGCTTTCCTCCTTCAATATACTCAAACTGTATGAAATATTTCACATCTGCCCTTGGAACTCTATGAGGCTCAGTAGTATGTTTTATTCTATTTCTGTGGAGCTACTTGGCTTGTTTTATCACATGAAAGATTTGTTGGAAATGCACGTTTTTAAAGATAGAACAGGAAGAACCAGGTGATTGCGAAATGAAATGGTCACAGTAAATTTCAAAAGTGATGACTGTGCTTGAAAAATCGCAAATTTGAGATGTGCAGATATGATGGGTGTGTACATGCACTTCTTTAAAAAATCACTATTTGAAAAGGTACCGTTAGTAAAATTAATTGGCATGGAATTAAGGCAGGGATAGAAAACTGGATTTAAACGGAAGAGTGGAAATTTGAAAAATGACTTATCGAAGTTCCAGAGTGGTTCACGTAAGTAGAGGTGTCTGGTAGGGCTTGCTTCTCAAAGCGCTTTTCCTTTCGGTGTTAATTTCATAATTTTATTATATGCCAAGAAGGTGGCGTTGAAAATCAGAATATTTTAAAATAAAAGGTATGATTAGTGTTTTGGAATAGTTAAGGAAGCTGCAAGGAGGTTTGTGAAGAAGCAGGAATAGTTTAAAGATGACAGGTAGAATTGTGTTGGCGGGTGCGTGTGTGACAATAGACAATCGGTGCAGGAGTAGGCCATTCTGCCCTTCGAGCCTGCACCACTATTCAATATGATCATGGCCGATTATCCTTCATCAGTATCCTGTCCCTGCCTTATCTCCCTAACCCTTGATTCCACTTTCCTTGAGATCTCTAACCATTTTTTTTCTTAAATGCATCCAGAGACTGGGCCTGCAATACCCTCTGGGGCAGAGCATTCCACATAGCCACTACTCTCTGGGTGAAGAAGTTTCTCCTCATCTCTGTCCTAAATGGTCTATCCCGTATGTGTGCACTGGTTCGGCATTCACCCATCAGCGGAAACATGTTTCTTTCCTACAGAGTGTCCAACCCTTTAATAACCCTTTATGTGTGTGGCAGTGAATTTGTTCACATTTTAGACTAAAAGTACCAGCAACAATTATAATTTGAGTGGGAGCAGTCCTGCTGTTTTGTAACAGCAGGTTCATAGGGCAATAAAAGCTTTATCTCAAAAACTGTGCTTTTTATTATGGAACGAATAGATTTCAAGAACTTAGGAAGTGAGATTGTTCAACACCCCCACCCCCCCTCCCAGCCTATAATTCTGGAAGGCCTAGTGGTGGTGTCACCCATCCACCTAACCGCACATCTTTGGACTGTGGGACGAAACTGGAGCACCCAGAGGAAACACACGTGGGTACAGGGGAAATGTGCGAACTCCACACACAATTGCTCAAGAGAGGAACTGAACCCGGATACGTAGGGCTGTGAGGTAGCAGTGCTAACCACTGAGTCACCATGGCACCCAGAGGGAAGTTTAAAATTAATCTCCTTTCTTATCCTTCCTTCTTCCTTTTTCATAAACTTGGAAAATAATGTCAGACTGGAATTAATGCTTGCTTTCTCCTCTGGTTTTTCAGTCTCCTTCCTCAAAAGTGCCTGAATGTACATCAAAGCCAGATGGCCAGTTAATCAGCTCCAGAGTGTGTGCGCATGGCAGAACTTTTCTAAAATCCCACCAAGCATCTGCAGCTGGTCTGATCAGCCTGTTTCTGTGACACAGTCAGGAAGGACATTTCAAACATGACCAAGATTCACAGACGTTTCCTCAAGTCATTTGGTGTGCTTCGAAATTCAGATACAATGTGCATTTATTTTTAAAATGTAGCATGGCTGAGAGTATAGCACAACACTGAGGAATGGTGATTCTCGAGCGTTTTGTTTTGTGTGAAAGTGATAATAGCACCTGATTTGGGCTTGCTGTAGGATTCAGTAAGGGTGTTTTGTTATAATTTACTTGTGGGATATGGGCATTGCTGGGTGCCCAGTATTTATTGCCCTTCCATAATTAGCCACAGAGTAGTTAAGTATCAGTGAACCACATTGCTGTGGGTCTAGAGTCACATGGAGAGCAGGCCAGGTCAGAATGTCAGTTTCCTTCCCTGAATAACATTAGTGAAACAGATGGGTTTTTTTCCTAACAATCGAGAATGAATTAATGGTTTTCATTAGACTCTTAATTCCAGAGTTTTCATTTTATTGAATTCGTGCTGGGATGATGACATGAGTTCTGTCACAGAAGGTATACCCTCTAGTTTTGCTGAATATTGTGTTGTCACCATCAGGGAGGCCGAAAGGCCAGAGTAAGTCAGCATACGTGTGGTAGATTGTCTGATAACATATAGTTATGTCAGTTTCCTTTGATAGCTCTTGAGTTCAAACAGTGAGAGCTTAATACTGATACAAGTTTGATTTCATTGGTCTGTAACTTCGGTCATGTTGCATCTGTCTAAATTGGAGAAAGAATGGGACAAGCCTTTCAGAAAAAAGAAGAATGCAATGGAAGTATTCAACAACTAAAAATCAACACATACACTTGCTGACTCTCCAGCTGTATCCCTTTGCCACTCCAGCCTCCCATTTGCTATCCTCAGCTGCTCCAAACCCTTTATATCTCAGCAGCGTATTCCAGCCTCGAATGAATCCAGCATTTACTGACCACAAATCTGTCTCTGTAAAGGTACATGCATCATGCCTCATCATCCATAACTCTCACCAAGAGACTGGATAATTCCATCCTCTTTTGGTCAGGTTTTCTCCTTATACTCCATAAATGTGAGCACTTCCAAAAGTCTGCTGCCTGTATTCTGGAAAGAGCTCTTATTGTGAAAGCTATCAGCCTCGCCTTAGTGACTTTTGCCTCCTAAACGTCTAACTTCTCCATTGTTGAAAGTCTTTCATGATGAATCCCTGCCTTACTTTATGACGTTTAGTCTAACATCGTCCTCCAACCTCTCGTGGTGTTAAGTTGTCTGACTGGTTCACCTCTTCCAGAGTTAACCTAAATCCTGGTCATGTATAATCGCCTCATTGCAGAATTCCTTTCCAAATCCGATTCCTCTCCTGTCCTTCAAATGCATATATTTTGCAAGCTTTTAGCTCTAGCTTCTTATTTTGGCTTTTTTCCCTCAATATATTTCTGACCGTAATTGCACCTTGCTTCCCGATGCTGACAGCCCAGATAGTTCTGCTGTGTGATCGGCTTGTGTGTACAGTGATACTGCACGTCTGATTCGTTGATGTGTATGGCGACACCGTGGCTGTCAAGAGGTCAGTGTGTTCATATATCTTTTATCCGCTAATGTTAGTGTCCAAATTGAGTTTGCTCTTAATGAGACCTGTTAACATCCATTGGGTGGATCTTCTTTAGAAACTACGTCAGTCCAGAGTGATATTGAGATCAGGATCCGTGCACTGAGGGACGAATTTAAAAAGCACTAGACCATTGTGGACAAGCTGATGAAAGAACAGAAGAAACGTCAAAAGGAGAGATTGAAAGCACAGGAGGCCAACCTCATCACACATTATGGGCGGCACGGTAGCACAGTGGTTAGCACTGCTGCTTCACAGCGCCAGAGACCCGGGTTCAATTCCCGCCTCAGGCGACTCTCTGTGTGGAGTTTGCACATTCTCCCCATGTCTGCGTGGGTTTCCTCCGGGTGCTCCGGTTTCCTCCCACAATCCAAAAATGTGCAGGGGTTAGGTGAATTGGCCATGCTAAATTGCCCGTAGTGTTAGGTGAAGGGGTAAATGTAGGAGAATGGGTTTGGGTGGGTTACGCTTCGGCGGGTCGGTGTGGACTTGTTGGGCCGAAGGGCCTGTTTCCACACTGTAAGTAATCTAATCATTTACAACTGGAGGTGAGATTGAACCCACCACGACGCTGCAGATTTCAGCTGGGGATGTATGCAACATGCGATCTTGAAGAGATTGCATTTCAGAACATTTCACACGTTTCCATACTGCGTTCCCAAAACCAAATCAGCATCCATCTCCTTTAATTAAAAATTGTTGCCGATTATGAAGTTTTTTTCTTGACATCTTAAGAAAAAGTAATCTAGCAGGTTTCTTTTTTCTGTTTTTTCTCTCTGCCATGAATAAGAGTTTATTATTCTGCCGAACATTCATTCAAACCTAATTCCTCAAATTCCTCTTCATAGCGTCCTCTCTTCCCACTTTCAAGAGCATCCTTTTTCCAATGGGGTCTTGTATATTCTGATCTTATACTTCCTTCTTCCTGACCAATGTCTCACTATTCTTTAATGAAACAGCTTTGGAGCCTCTTTCTTGTTAAATGCTGCATATATGAATTGCTGTGTTGTTGAATGGTGTGTGCAAGGGTTTGAGAGGAATATCCGGAATAAATAAATTTGTTTTTGATGACATTCAACCTAATGTGCATTTTGATATCTCTGTTAATCCTTTTTAATTTTGTGGTTAAAAGAGTTCACAGATTGCTAAAATTAGATTTGTTCATTCAGAAAAGTATTTGTAGTTTGTCTTGTGCAGTTAGCAAAGTAGTGTCATGCGTACTTCTTTACATCCCAAAGTTTAATGTCATCTTCTCACCATGTTGCTTTCAGTCGTATGATGGGTTTATAAAGGGGGCCCAAGCTGAACTCAGGAAAGATCTTGATGTTGCCAGCTCGAGTGAAACCAAAGCGCAGATTAAAACTCTGTACTCCACTGCTAGTGAGAAGCCAAAGATTAAACCGCTCTCTCTGCAGAGATACCTTCAGTAATGGATGTTAATTGTATAACTTTATGAAGGGATGCCTATTCTATTTCTCTTTTATACACTAGTGGGACCTCTTTTTACCAAATGAGTGGGGGGCCAAATGGTTTTTTATTTAAGGAGACCAGGACATTTACGGAGACTTTGTGGGCGGCACGGTGGCCCAGTGGTTAGCACTGCTGCCTCACAGCGCCTGTAGACCCGGGTTCAATTCCCGACTCAGGCGACTGACTGTGTGGAGTTTGCACATTCTCCCCGTGTCTGCGTGGGTTTCCTCCGGGTGCTCTGGTTTCCTCCCACAGTCCAAAGATGTGCGGGTCAGGTGAATTGGCCATGCTAAATTGCCCGTAGTGTTAGGTTAAAGGGGTGGATGTAGGGGTATTGGCGGGTCGGTGTGGACTTGTTGGGCCGAAGGGCCTGTTTCCACACTGTAAGTAATCTAAGTAATCTAAGTAACAGAGAAACGTGCCTTTTGGCCCAACAGGCGAGTGCAGATATTTAGTCTCCATAGGAGTAAACTCCCACTTTGTCTAATTCCATCAGTTGTATCCTACTGTATGTTTCTCCCTGAGGTACTTATCCAATTTCCCCTTCAACATCTTCATGATATTCAACTTAAGCATTCCTGGTACGAGATGTCATGTTGTTCCATGTTGTCACCTTTGTCAGGGGAGAATGTTTTGTTTTGAATTTCTGATTTGATTCATTAATGTTAACTTCCTGTTCAGGTCAGCCTCACAAGTGAAAATACTTCTCCCTGCATGCAGTTTAAGCACCTTAATTTTTAAATTTCTCAATGAAATCTGGTTTTAAAGTTCTCCATCCAGTTACTATCTTGTAGAGTTAATGGTAGGGCCCTGGGGAGTGTTGCTGAAAAAAAGAAAGACATCTCGGGATGCAGGTATATGGTCTATTGGAAGTGGAGTTTCAGGCAGAAATAGTGGTGAAGAGGTCATTTGGCATGCTTGCCTTCCTTGGTCAGGACATTGACTGTCGGAGTTGAGGCAAGTAGACAAGTCCCCTGGGCTGAATGGGATTTATCCAAGGATTCTCTGGAAATCTAGGGAGGAGATAGCAGCGCCTTTGGCGTTGATATTTGAGTCGTGATTATCTGCAGGTTTGGTACCAGAGGACTGGAGGATTGCATATGTTATGCCCTTGATGAAGAAGGACAGTAGAGATGACCCAGTTAATTATGCACCAGTGAGCCTTATTTCTATTGCAGGAAATGTTTTGGAAAGGATTATAAGATTTATAATCATCTATCAAACACCAATTTGGTATCACATAGTCAACATGGTTTCATCAGGGCAGGTAGTGTATCACAAACTTCACTGATTTTTTGAGAATGCGACCAAGCATGCATATGAGGGTAGGGCAGTTGACGTGGTATACATAGACTTCAGTAAAGCCTTTGATAAGGTTCCACATGGTAGGCTATTGGAGAAAATGCAGAGACGTGGAATTGAGGGTGATTTAGGAGGTTGGATTAGAAACTGGCTTTCTGAAGGAAGGCAGCGAGTGGTGGCTGATGGAAAATATTCAGCCTGGAGTCCGGTTACTAGTGGTGTGTCACAAGGATCTGTTTTGCAACTACTGCAGTTTGTCATTTTCGTAAATGATTTCGACGCAGGCATAGGTGGATGCATTAGTAAATTTGCAGACGACTCTAAAGTGGGTGGTGTAGTGGACAGTGTGGAAGAAAGTTACAGGTTGCAGGCGGACTTGGATAAAAAGAACAATTCTGCTGAGAGGAGGCAAATGGAGTTCAATGCAGCTAAATGTGAGGAGATGCACTTTGGGAAGAATAACAGGAAAGCAGAGTACTGGGTCAATGGAAAGAGTCTTAGTAGTGCGAATGTGCAGAGGAATATTGGAATCCATGTACATAGATTCCGAAAAGTTGCCACCCAGGTGGATAGTACTGTTAAGAAGGCATAAGATGTGTTAGGTTTCATTCATAGAGGAATTGAGTTCCGGAGCCGCAATATCATGCTGCAACTACACAAAACGCTGGTGTAGCCACACTTGGAGTATTGTGTGCAGTTCTGGTGCCCAGATTTCGGGAAGGATGTGGAAGTATTGGAAAAGGTGCAGAGGAGATTTACCAGGATGTTGCCTGGTCCGGAGGGAAGGTCTTATGAGGAAATGTTGAGAAACTTGTACCTGTTCTCACTATCAAGAAGGCTAAGAGGGGATTTGATGGAGACATACAAGATGACCTGAGGCTGAGATAGGGTAGACAGTGAAAGTATTTTTTCCAAGGATGATGATATCAGTGTGTACAAGGGGTCATAACTACAAATTGAGGGGTGATAGATTTAAGACAGATGTCAGAGACAGGTTATTTTGTCAGAGAGAGGTGAGGGTGTGGAATGCACTACCTACCAATGTAGTTAACTCAGCCAAATTAAGTATATTTAAACAATCCTTTAGTTAAGCACATGGGTGAGTTTAGGATAGTATAGAGGGATGAGCTGAGAATAGTTCACAGGTTGTCGCAACATCAAGGACCGAAGAGTTTGTTCTGCACTGTATTGTTCTGTGACTATAGTGCTACAAGAGATTTCAGCTGTCTTAAACAGATTGATAGATCTTGTGTTGTGGGCTTATGAAATGTTACTGATCTCTACCAAACATGTACGAGGTAGAGTTAGGGCAATAATACGATGCTGAAACAGGAGGGGAACAGGTAGCTCCATACAAAACCTTCACACGTATTTTCAACTCCAAAATCGAGCGCCTTCCACAAAAGCACCTCTATACCCCACCACAACACTTTGCCCCACAATCGTGGTATCTGGTAATGCACTAGGAGTGCAACCGTCTGTTCAGGGGCCTTGAAACACTTGGTAAAGACTAAAATCATCTGATATTGGGAGCCCCACCACATTGCATGCATTTTCTATCCTTTGTTCCTGACTTCCCTTGTTTTTCTTCATAAACCTGTTCAAAGTTGTTATTACACACACCTGCACAAGCTGTGAATTGAATCCAGGCCTCTTGGTCCAAGATTCGGGGTATTTTCACCGCATCACAAGGAATCGACTCTAACTTTCCTTGTCCCTGAGCCTGTGAGTCACGCCTGAATCAACTCTGCAATTGGGAGGAAGGAGCGGAACTGAAGGACAAAGCAGTGGCCGGTACTCTAACCAGAGTGAGTGAGGTGTGGGACCAACGCATTCTCGAGGAGTGAACGCTTCAGGATTGGTCAGAAAGCAAACTGTTTTGCAGGATTGATCATTCTCACTACATAGTGGAGCATAAATCAATGTGAGATTTTAAGAAATAGTTGAGATGTAAATCTGATAACGTACATGTTTCCAATCGATTTTCACAACTCGATTAAGAAGCTTCTTTTCAAACTCCCAGAACGATTGGTAATTTACATACCTGGCCGTTGTGGTTGGGTTGGGCCGAACAGTCTGTTTGCATGCTAGACAGCTCTATGACTGTAACTCGAGTGAGCTATTGTAAATGTCAAAGATTCCACCCATGATTCCGTGTGGATATGAATATTCCCAATAAACTCACCGATAGCCTCAAACGCATGCGCAGCTTGGTTTCTATGGAGAGCATGCGCATTGTCACATTGATCAGGATAGGGAAAGAGAGAGAGAGAGAGAGATGGAGTGCTTTCTCCGGCAGCGTCTGCGATCGGCTTCAGAGAGTGGCACCCAGAGCCGGTGTGCAGGAGCCTCGCTGGGAGAAAGGAGCGGAGAGAATTCACAAATCCCGGAAAAATGGTTAAAAAGAACCTCTATGCCCGGGGAAGGACGTTGCGGTCTCTTATCAGGGGAATTGCCTAGGGTCGCGGCCGCCATTTGTTTGAGGGAAGAGGGAGCGCGGGCCTCAGCACCGCCATCTTGAGAAGGTCAAGGTGCAGGAGGTGGGGACAATCGAGGTCTGTCGAACAATCAGAGGAAAGGGAAGACCCATTGTTATTGATAAATTCCACGAACACAGCTTCACTGGGCGGTCCCGCAGGATTATCCCCTCTCAGTCCTGCTGGGATGGTTCACCCAATCAGAACCAGCAGCTCTCCTCCTCTCTCAGCTCCCCTTCTGTCCTTCCTGCAGCATCTGTCCCCTGGAACATTGAGCTGCCTATCCTGTCCCTCCCTAAGCTGTTGTTCTGTAATACCTGTGGTATCCAAGTCCCATATTACATTACTTCACTAAAGACTTGAATGCACCTGATGGATTTTTCTTAAAATCAGCAATTCTTTAATAATCACTTACAGGTTTTCAATTACATCTTTTTTGAAGCATTTAACTCACATTCAATCATTTGCAATGGTGGGATTTGAACCTGTGTCCAGAGAACATTCGCTGAGTTTCTGCATAAATTGCCTCACAATAATACCACACGGCCATCACTTCGCCTGCTCACAGGTTGCTCATCCCAGTGTAATATGAAGCAAAACCCTTTTTTCCTGCACAATTATTTGATACTGACACCTTTCTGCACGCTGGTGGTATCACTCAGAATCACTCCATCTGGTATCAAATCGCAGTACGGGTCTAATTGCTGCCTCTGTCAGTGCCTCTCGCTCTTGCAGATACTCCAGATCCTGAGCAAACAGAATTCTCCACTCCAGAGAGACACAACAGCACAGGCCAGGAATGGAGCTTGGGATTTTCCAGATCTCCGAGGGACACAGAGCCTTTCGCAGTGAAGCCCTCACTGCATCAGTCTAATTTCCCATTCTGTCCATTCCTCTGTCTCCTGTACGTACTCAGGAAGTTCCTGACTCAATAAACTTCCCAACTGCTGGGTGTCTCATCCGTCACCTCATTGAAGATGATTGGTCAGCCAGAAATACAAAGAGCAGGGAGATCTGGAGCCTTCAATAAATCCTGCAGCGAGGTAAGATCATTCACAGTGTATAGAGCAGAGAGCAATGAGAGGGCTCCAAACATTGGCTAGCAAAACATGACACAGATACAGTTCTGGAGGGGGAGCACAGTACAGACACACACCAGACTCAATCAACACCCCTCCATTAAGTATTGTTGTACTCGCACAGCATCGGGAGTGTCACAGTTATCAATCCAGGCCTGAGCTGTCTTAGTGAGCATCAGGAAAACAGAGGGGAACGCAGGCCTCCACGAGAGGGTGGGAATGCTGCCTGGGAACTTTCTGCTCTTTGTTCCCTCTCCAATACTATGTCTATGCATGTCTCGTGGATCAGTGACTTTAATCATTCTAACGCCAAAAACAGTTCCTATGTCTGTCTTCTCCTCCCCCTCACCAATCCCTTCACAAATTTGAATTCTGATCCAGTCCAGGCTACCATCCATGTCTCTCTAACTTGCTTCAGTCTTGACAACATGTCTGTCTTGATAGTCTCTCATCCAATAACTGGAGACAGAGGGTCTGTTTCTGTGCTGCATGACTCTTTGGCTGATCTTGTCCATGCTGCCCAACTTTCCTAAATCAGACAATTCACATTTCCCTGCATTTTGCCCATGGCCCTTCAAACCATCTCCTCTCCATGCTCCTGCCCAAGTGTCTTTTCCATGTTGTCATTGTACTTGTTTTTACCATTTCCTCTGGCAGTCCGTTCCGTCTATGCACCATCCTCTTTGGAACATGTTGTTCCTCAGCTCCTTCTTTAAATCTTTGCTCTCTCTCCTCACATTTCCACCCTCTAGTCTTGGACTCACCTACCCTTGGCTGTTCACCTTACTTATGGCCCGCACGGTTTTACAAACCTGTATAAGGTCACCCCGAAGTCTCCTCTGCCGAGGAGAAATATTGATGACAATGTTACAAATATCTCCAACTCATGTACTCAATGCTCTGACCCATGAAGTGTACCAAATATTGCTTTCACCACGCTGTCCACCTGTGATGCCATTTCCAAGGAACAATGTGACTGCACCCCTTGGTCTCTCTCCATTCGACCACACTGGCCAGGGCCCACCATTAACTGTGTTAGTCGTCTCTGGTTTGTCTTAACAAAAATCCAACATCTGAATTAAATTTCATCTTTCACTCCTTGGCTTAGTGGCCCCGTGGATTAAGACTCCCTTCGATAACTGTAATACCTGCCCACTATCCCACTAATCCTACTATCCACAAACTTACTAACAGGGACTACTATATTTTCACTCATATCGTTTATGTAAATGATGCACAATAGTTGTCCCAGCACCAGTCTTTATGGCACACCGCTGGTCAGAGGCTTCCAGTCTGAACAACAACCCACTACCACCACCCTCTGCCTCCCACTGCCTCATTTTGTATGTAGATGGCTAGCTCTCCCTGATCCCTTGGGATCCAACCTTAATAACCAATGTATCATGCTCAACCGTTTTCATTCTCTTGCTGAATCGAGAAACGGCGTCTGTTACTCTGCCTTCATCTCTCTCCTTGCTCACATAAAGTCATAGAGTCATAGAGATGTACAGCATGAAAACAGACTCTTCGGTTCAACCCGTCCATGCCGACCAGATATCCCAACCCAATCTAGTCCCACCTGCTAGCACATGGCCCATATCCCTCCTAACCCTTCCTATTCATATACCCGTCCACATCTTCAACAAACTTAGTTAAGTTTTAAGTTTTCCCATTCACAAAGCCATGCTGACTGTCCGTGCTCAGTCCTTGTCTTTCCAAATGCATGGGTATCCTACCTCTCTCCAATAACGTACCCACCCTGATGTCTGGCCTATCGGTCTGTTTTTCCCTGGCTTTCCCTTGCATTCCCTATCAAATAATGACTCAACATTATGTTTCAAGTCATACAGCATTGAAACTTTTCAGTGTCAACTGAATAAAATCTGAAAATAATCCGTCCCACCTGCCTGTTTCTGGATCATATCCTTTCAAACCTTTCCTATTCCTGTACTAATCCAAATGTCTTTTCAATATTGTAATTGACCTGACATTCACCCCTTGTTCGCAAAATTAATTGCACATGCAAACCTCCCCTGTGCAACAATTTGCCCCTCATGTCTTTCTTTTTAATGTCTCTCCTAAAACTTTAAAAAGTACACCGTTTTGAAACTCCCCTGTCCACGGTAACAGATAACTATATCGACCTCCCTCATTATTGTATAAAATTCTATCAGGTCGCCTTTCAACATTCAGGCTTCAATGACAAATTCTAGTCTATCCAGCCCTTCTTTTTTACTGAAACCCTCCACACCCAGCAGCATCCTCGTACATCTCATCTGAACACACTCCAGCTTAATAATATCATTCCTATAACTGGGCGACCAGAACTGGACACAGCATTCCAGAAGAGGCCCCACCAATGGTCTGTTCAATCTAAACATGACTTCCCAACTCCTATACCCAAAGGACTAAGCAATGAAACCAAGTGTGACAGCACCATCAGAACCATCCTGTCTCTCCATGTGGCAAACTTCGAAGAATTATGTACCTGAACCACGAGGTGTCTCTGTTTTACAATCCTACCGAAGGTCCTGTCATTTATTAAATAGGATCTACCCTTGTTTGTTGTACCAATTGCATTATCTCACATTTATTCAGATTGAACTCCATCCAAGGGTTTTCAGCCATTTCACCCATATCCTCAAAATCCCTTTGTAATCTTAGCAAACCTCCTTCACTGTCCACTATTCCACCCTCCAGTCTTCCAGGACATCACGCACATGGTGTCAATGGCACAAATATATTTGATCATCTTGTCGCAATTTCTTCCCCAGCTTCCCAAATGTCCTGAGATACTCTGGATCAGTCATGGGGATTGATCTACCTTTGAGGTTTACAGCATGCAGCACCTCTTCTTCTATAATGTGGACTCATTTCAAAACATAGAGTCATAGAGATGTATAGCATGGAAACAGATCCTTCGTACCAACTCCTGCATGATGTTTCTAGTCACATTTGCCAGAAGTTTGCAAAAATCCCTGTAAACCTTCCTGTTCATATACCCATCCAGATGCCTGTTAAATCTGTAGCAACTTCCATTACCTCCTCTGGCAGCTTATTCCATACATATGCCACCCTCTGTGGGAATCAGCTGTCTCTTAGGTACTTTTTAACACTTCCACGCATACTTTAACGCTATGCCCTGTAGTTTGGACTCCCCAAATCGGGAGAAAAAGTCTTAACTATTCACCTATCCACGCCCATCATGATTTTAAAAACCATTATAAGATAACTTCTCAGCCTCCCATATTCAAGTGAAAATCGCACCAGTTAATTAAGTATTTCCCTGTGGCTCAAAACCTCCACCCCGGTAACATCCTTGCTCATTTTTTCTGAACCTTTTCAAGTTCAACAGCATCCTTCCGATGGCACTGAGACCAGAATTTCGCACAGTATTCCAGAACTGGTCAAGCCACACACTGTTTAGTTCCCAGAGCTCCTCAGTCTTTATCCACAGTAAGATTCAAAGTGAAATATTTGTTTCGGAAATTGTGGTTTCACACACCGTTGGCTTCGTTGATCATTATGGATACTGGTTTTGTCGCTCGCTATTCTTTTGCTCTTAACACATGTGTAAACTCTCTTTTGATTCTCCTTAACCTTATTTGCTAAAGCTATCTCATGATCATTTTTGCATTCCTGATTTCCATGCAAAGTGTATTCGTGCAGCCCCTGTGATCCTCAGGGATTCCCTTGATCCAGCTGGCTCGACCTGACATGTGATCTCTTCTTCTTGACCAGAGCATAAACAGTCAGCCAGTGTTTCCTAATTCTGTCAGCATAGAGCTGCACACAAACGGGAACATGCATTTTATCTCCCATTTAAAATATTCCCACTTGCTAGACTTCCCTTTACCTGAAAATAGCTTCCACTTTTAAAAATCATCATGTCTAATAACATCAAGACTGGTCTTGCTCCATTTTCTAACTTGAACTTGTGGACCAGGCCTGTGATTCACCAAAGCTATTTCCAAACTAATACAATTATGGTGACTTTCCAAAGTGCTGCCCCACTAACACCACAGCCCCATTCCCTACTTTGTTTGCCAAGGGGCGGGCAGGTTTAGCCCCATTCTCCAATTGGGCCGTTTACATATTGACTGGGAGTTTCTGGAACGCACTTAACAAATTCTTTCCATCCAATGTTTAACACGGTAGCAATCCCAGTCCAGGTTTGGAAACGTTGAAATCCCCTACGATTACAACTCTCTTATTCTAACAGATATCTGAGATCTCCTGACAGAATTGCTGCTCCATCTCCCACTAACTACCGCTGTAGTACAATTTCAGTACAATCATAGCAAACTGATGATTTTTTTTTCTCTCAGTTCCACTAATATTGTTTAACTGGGTGATTCCACGTGAATATTCTCTCTAAATACTGCTGCGATGTTTCCCCCTTCACCACTGCTCCTCTTCTGCCTCCTGTCAATTCTTCCTACAGCATCTATTCCATGGAATAATGAGCTGCTGCCAGTCCATCTGTTGTGCAATTCTACAATACCTATTATATCCCACTTCCTGGACCCCATCCGTGCACTGGGTTCATCTGCCTTAACTGTGGAGGGCCCCACAGCCCTGCCAGAGTAGTTTAAATCTTCTCGAGCAGCTGCAGAAACGCACCCCATCAGGATATGGATCACCCTCAAGCTCCCAGTTCAGGTGCCTTCCCCACCCGGTCTATCTGTGCTGACACCTTCATGCATCTATGGACTTGGCACCAAGACCCCTTTGTTCCTCAATACTCCACAAGGTATTCTGTTCATTCTGTCTATCCTTCGCTTATCATACCTTCTACAGGATTTGACCTCACACTGATTAGAAGTAAACTACATTTGAGTTTACTCTGCTCAGTTTATCATCTGATCGATTTTAGACTGGAACGTGAGACCATCCTCCTGACTGTGAACAACACCCTCACCTTTTATGTCATCTGCAAACCTACTAATGATACCTTCTGCGTTCACATCCGAATGATTAATGTTCATAATAACCAGCAATGGTTCCTGCACAGGACCCTGTGGTACACCGGCGGGTGAAAGGCTTCCAAATACAAAAGCAGGCATCCAACAGGTGCGGATCCAATTTGTCCACTTGCCTTGGATCCCATGGACACTTCCCTTTTGGACCAGCCTTCCATGTGGGACCGTGTCCAAGACCTTACTGACTCCATGTAACCTACATCATCGGCACTGCTCTCCTCAATATTCTGAGAGGCCATTTCAAAAAATTCAACTGAATTCCTGAGGCGGCATCTTCCTCTACCAATTCCGTGAAGATGCAGCCAAGTTGATCCCTGCCTTTCCAAGTGTTGATTCATCCTGTCCTTCAGAATTGTTCCCAATAATGTCCCTCCCACTGATGTCAGACTACCTGCTCTGTAATTACCGAGAACATAGAACATAGAACAATACAGCACAGAACAGGTCCTTCGGCCCACGATGTTGTGCCGAACATTGGTCCTAGCTTAAGGACCCATCCATGTACCTATCCAATTGCCGCTTAAAGGTCACAAATGATTCTGACTCTGCCACTCCCACAAGCAGCGCATTCCATGCCCCCACCACTCTCTGGGCAAAGAACCTACCCCTGACATCCTCCCTATACCTTCTACCCTTCAACTTAAATTTATGTCCCCTTGTAACACTCTGTTTTACCCGGGGAAAAAGTTTCTGACTGTCTACTCTATCTATTCCTCTGATCATCTTATAAACTTCGATCAAGTCACCCCTCATCCTTTGCCGTTCCAATGAGAAAAGGCTCTCAACCTATCCTCAACCTATCCTCGTACGACATATTCTCCATTCCAGGCAACATCCTGGTAAATCTTCTCTGCACCCTCTCCAAAGCTGCCACATCTTTCCTAAAGTGGGGCGATCAGAACTGCACACAGTAATCCAAATGTGGCCGAACCAAGGTCCTGTACAGATGCAACATCACATCACCCTGTATTCTGCATTCTTATTTGTCCTTCCAAAATGGACAACCTCACACTTGACAGGGTTGAACTCCATCTGCCACTCCTCAGCCCAGCTCTGCATCATATCTAAGTCTCTTTGCAGCCGACAACAGCCCTCCTCTCTATCCACAACTCCACCAATCTTCGTATCATCTGCAAATTTACTGACCCACCGTTCGATTCCCTCTTTCAAGTCACGAATAAAAATTACAAACAGCAGAGGACCCAGAACTGATCCCTGCGGAACTCCACTTGTAACTGGGCTCCAGGCTGAATATTTACCATCTACCACCACTCTCTGACTTCGACCGGTTCGCTAGTTTTCTATCCAACTGGCCAAATTTCCCTCTATCCCATGCCTCCTGAGTTGCCACATAAGCCTATCATGGGGAACCTTATCAAGTGCCTTACTAAAATCCATGTACACTACATCCACTGCTCTACCCTCATCCACATGTTTGGTCAACTCCTCAAAGAATTCAATAAGACTTGTAAGGCAGGACCTACCCTTCACAAATCCGTGCTGGCTGTCCCTAATCAAGCAGTGTCTTTCCAGATACTCATAAATCATATCCCTCAGTACCATTTCCATTGCTTTGCCTACCAACGAAGTAAGACTAACTGACCTGTAATTCCCGGGGTTATCCCTATTCCCGTTTTTGAACAGGGGCACAACATTCGCCACTCTCCAGTCCCCTGGTACCACCTCCGTTGACAGTGAAGACGAAAAGATCACTGTCAACGGCTCTGCAATTTCCTCTCTTGCTTCCCACATAATCCTAGGATATAACCCGTCAGGCCCGGGGGACTTGTCTATACTCAAGTTGTTCAAAATGCCCAACACATCTTCCTTCCTAACAAGTATCTCTTCTAGCTTACCAGTCGTGGGCGGCACGGTGGCACAGTGGTTAGCACTGCTGCCTCGCAGCGCCAGAGACCCGGGTTCAATTCCCGACTCAGGCGACTGACTGTGTGGAGTTTGCACGTTCTCCCCGTGTCTGCGTGGGTTTCCTCCGGGGGCTCCGGTTTCCTCCCACAGTCCAAAGATGTGCAAGTCAGGTGAATTGGCCATGCTAAATTGCCCGTAGTGTTAGGTAAAAGGGGTAAATATAGGGGTATGGGTGGGTTACGCTTCGGCGGGTCGGTGTGGACTTGTTGGGCCGAAGGGCCTGTTTCCACACTGTAAGTAATCTAATCTAATCTAATCAGTCCGTTTCACACTCTTCTCTTCAACAATACGGTCCCTCTCGTTTATAAATACTGAAGAAAAGTACTCATTCAAGACCTCTCCTATCTCTTCCGACTCAATACACAGTCTCCCATTTTGATCGGACCTACCCTCGTTCTCGTCATTCTCATGTTTCTCACATACACAAAAAATGCCTTGGGGTTATCCTTGATCCTATCCGCCAAAGATTTTTCATGCCCTCTCTTAGCTCTCCTAATCCCTTTCTTCAGCTCCCTCCTGTCTATCCTGCATCCCTCCAATGCTCTGTCTGAACCTAGTTTCTTCAACCTTATATAAGCCTCCTTCTTCCTCTTTACAAGACATTCAACCTCCCTCGTCAACCAAGGTTCCCTCACACGACCATCTCTTTCCTGCCTAACAGGTACATACATATCAAGGACACGTCGTATCTGTTCCTTGAAAAAGTTCCACATTTCCACGACATCCTTTCCTGACAGCCTATGCTCCCAACTTATGCTCCTCAGATCCTGTCTTACAGCATCGCATTTACCCTTCCCCCAATTGTAAAACCTATCCTGTTTCACGCACCTATCTCTCTCCATAACCAAGGTGAAATTCATAGAATTGTGGACACCATCACCAAACTGTTCACCCACTAACAAGCCCATCACTTGTCCCGGTTCGTTACCAAGTACCAAATCCAATATAACATCCCCTCTGGTCGTAAAATCTGCATACTGAGTTAGAAAAGCTTCCTGGACGCACTGCACAAACACGGCCCCATCCAATCTACTTGATCTTAAGAGCTTCCAATCAAAATTTGGGAAGTTGAAATCGCCCATGACTACTACCCTGTGGCTTCTGCACCTTTCCAAAATCTGTTTCCCAATCTGTTTCTTCACATTCTCTGCTGCTATTGGGAGGCCTATAGTAAACACACAACAAGGTGACTGCTCCTTTCCTATTTCTGACTTCAGCCCATACTACCTCCAAAGGCAGACCCCCTCGAACTGCCTTTCTGCAGCCGTTATACCAATTCTAATTAGCAACGCCACCCCCCTCCTTTTTTACTACCCTCCCTAATCTTACCTAAACATCTGTAACCAGGAACCTCCAACAACCATTCCTGTCTCTCTTCTATCTGCGTGTCCGTGATGGCCACATCGTAGTCCCAGGTACCGATCCACGCCTTAAGTTCACCCACCTTATTTCTGATACTCCTTGCTTTGAAGTATACACACTTGAACCCATCTCTGTGTCCACGAGCATTCCCTGTCAGTGCTACCTTCTCCATAGCCTCCCCACATTCTTGGACATCCTGACAAACGGCTAGCCTGCTTGCTGGACTACAAGTCCGGATCCCATCCCCCTGCCTATCCCTGCTGCCCTTTTGAACAACTGAACCATATTGGCTATCCTCCAGTCATTCTTCACTTCACCTGTGGCCAGTAAAGTATTAAATATATCCACCAGATCCCCAGCAATCTCCTCCCTTACCTACCACAGCACCCTGGGATGCATCTCATTGAGCACTGGGGATTCCTCCACCTTTATGCCTGTTTAAACTTTTAATACCTCCTCCTGATTGATCTTAACATGTTCCACAACCTCACCATCCCAACTGAAATGTCCGGCTACAATGCCTTTCTCCTGTGTGAATACAGATGGGAGGTATTCATTGAAGACCTCACATACTTCCTCTGGTCCATGCACAGATCGTCCCTTTGCTGTCTAACAGGCCTTACTCTTTCACCAATAATCCTCTGACTCTAACTGTAATGGTCAAATACGTTGTGGATTTTCCATAACACTGTCTGCCAAGGATATTTCATGACTATTGTTTGACCTTCTTTTCTAAGCACCCCATTGCCCTCTCTATACTTGTAAAAGGCTTCACCTGTGTTTATTGCACTGTATTTCCTTTATCAAACTCACGATATCACTTGATCAGTATTTGCTGGACTTGCCGCCTTTGCCATTCATTCTTCAATGAACAGACTGGCCATGGATCCTCACCGTATCACTTTAAAATACTCCCACTTTGCTAATAAAGCCCAACTGCAGGCATTTCCTCCCAGTCTCTGTTTGTCAGATTCGGTCTAATGATAGCAGTAATGACAGGAGACTCCGTTGTGAAGAGGACAGACAGGAGATTGTGTGGCTGCAGAACCAGGATGGTGTGCTGCCTCCCGGGTAACAGTGTCAAGAATGTCTCTGGGCGGTTCCAGAACATTCTGAAGGTGGAGAGTGAACAGCCAGAGGTCATTGTGTACATCGGTCCACATGACAGAGGTAGACAAAGGGAATGGGATCCTGTGAAATGAGTATCGCGCGTTAGGTAAGAAGTTAAAAAGCTGACCTCAAGGGTAGTGATCTCCAGATTACTCCCAGTTTCACTCACCAGTGGATATAGAAATAGAAAGATAGGTCGGATGGATGTGTGGCTGAGGAGCTGGTGTACGGTCAAGGGTTTTCAGTTCTTGGATCATTGGGATCTCTTTTGGGTTCGGGGTGTCCTGGACAAGGGGATGGGTTGGGCTTGGACCAGAGGGTCACCAGTATCACTGCGGGGAGATATGGTAGTGTTAGTCGGGAATGTATAAACTAGTTAGGCAGGAGTTTGGGACTCTTAAAAAGAGAGTGACAATTGAAAAGTCAGGGGAAAATGCATTAGCCATCAACAGCAAGTTTCATATTCAGGATATTCTGGGGCACAGTCAAGGGAGGGAAAAGACATTTGGTTTAAAGGGCATTCATTTCAACACACGAGGCCTGACTGGTAAGGCAGACGAGCTCAGAGCATGGATTAGCTCTGGGGACTGGGATATTATAGCCATAACAGAAACATGGCTGAGAGAAGGGCAGGACTGGTAGCTCAATGTCCCAGGATACAGAAGCTACAGGCGTGACAGAGGGACAAGTAAGTGAGGCGGGGGAGTAGTCCTTTTGAAAAGGGAGGACATAAAACAGTGCTTAGAGAGGATACTCTTAAGGGATCATCAAATGAGGACATATGGTGAGAAGTTAGAAACAAAGAAGGGATGGTCAGTCGACTAGGATGGTGTTCTAAACCCCAAAAAAGCCAGCGAGTACTAGAGGAGCAGATGTGAAGAGAGATTGCAGGTACCTATAGATAATAAAATAGTAGTTTTTGGAGATTTTAACTTCCGTTGTATTGACCGGGAACTCAGAGTGTAAAAGGCCCGTATTGGGTGGAATTTGTTCAATGTGTCCAATAGATTTTCCCAGATCAATATATAGAGGGCCCCACTCTATTCAGGCAGGAGCAACACTGGAACTCCCCTCAGAAACCGAAGTCGGGCAAGTGACTGAAGTGCTGAAAATGTGTTGCTGCAACAGCGCAGCAGGTCAGGCAGCATCCTGGGAACAGGAGAATCGACATTTCAGGCATGAGTCCTTCTTCAGGAATGAAGTGACTGAAGTGTCAGTCGAAGAGCACTTTGGGTCCAGTGACCGCAACTGTCTTCGTATTAGCATAGTTATGGAAGAAGATCAGACAGCTCCACAGATTAAGGTCTTAAACTGGAGCAGGGCCAGGTATGGGGCCATTAGGCAGGATCGAGCAGAGGTCGTTTGAGTGAATTGAAAATCACATAACACCGGGTTATAGTCCAACATGTTTACTTCAAAACACTAGCTTTAAAAGCGCAGGTGATCATCCTAAAAGATAAATATAACACTAAATTTGTTTGATATTACATTCCATGACACTACTATCCTGTTGCTATAAATTCTATGTCTTATGATTGGGCTCCACAACCACCTGATGAAGAAGCAGCGCTCTGAAACCTAGTGCCTCCAAATAAACCTATTGGACTGGAAGCTGTGTTGTGTGATTTTTAACTTTGCCCACCCTCGTCCAACAGAGACTCCTCCACATCATGTTCCCATCAACTGGCTGAGTCTGTTTGAAGGAAAAGGAATGGCTGGCAAATTGTAGGTTTTACAAAGTGTGGTCTCAAGAATCCAGGGTCAGTGTGTCCCTGTTAGAGTTGAGGGAAAAGCTGGCAGGTTTAGCGATCCCTGGCTGATGAGGGATATTGAGGCTCTGTTCAAGAAAAAAGAAAACAGCATACATTGTCTTCAATGTTTCTGTATCAACGTAACCTCTTCCAGTCCTAAAGACACGATGACTCGCTGGAGACTCGACAGTCCTTTCAGGGACGTGCAGCACTTCTGATCTGCAGAACCCAATGAAAGCCTGTGACTCTCCCAATCCAGTTTCGACAAGACTCACTCTCTGTGTGACATCCTCCTGTCGCCAGCACCCCACCCTATCAATGTAAGTTCCTCCTGTATCTCTATGCATTTACTCCATAACCTTCTCCAGCACTTACACCCCTATCTGTGTAAATGTCACCCTCCCCTACAAACCTTCCCAAATTGACCAAACTGGTGGAGGTTACTTATGCATCCTTATCTGTGAAACTGTATCCAAACAAAATTACTGTCATTCTGGAAAATCCGTCAGACTCCACACCCTCCATGTCTAAATAATTTGCAGAAGTAAACCTTCCTGTATCTATGAACATCTTCAGTCACGACTACCCTCCCTATCTCTGTTTGGTCCTCCAGTCTATACAACCCACTTTACCTCTGACATCTGTGCCATTCACCGCACTCTGGGGAAAAAAAAAAACTTCTTGTTATGCACCCTGTCTGTACAGCCCATGATTTTGTAGACCTCAATCAGGTTCCCAGTCAACCTTTGTCTTTCTAATGAAAATAATCCGAATCTATTCAAATGTCCTAAATAACTAGCCCCTTCCATACCAGACAACATCCTGGTGAACCTCCTCTGCACCCTCTCCAAAGCATCCACACCCTTTTGTTAATGTGGTGATCAGAACTGCATGTCTTATTCCAAATGTGGTCAAAACAAAGTCCAATACAACTGTAACATGACCTGCCAACTCTTTTACTCAATATCCCATCCAGTGAAGGAAATCATGTTGTATGCCGCCTCAACCACTTTACTATCCTGCGTTGTCAACTTCAAGGAACAATGGGCCTGAATACCCAGATCTCAATCTACGTCAGATTTCACCAGGACTTTTCCATTTAGTTTGGTCTTGAATTGGATCTTCTGAAATGTATCACCTTGCATTTGCCTGGATTGGGCTACCCATCTGCCATTTCTCTTCCCATCTCTCCACTGCAGTATTCTCTGACTGTCCCCTTCACTATCTGCTACTCCACCAATCTTAGTGTCATCTGCAAACTTGTTAATCAGGCAAAATATACCTTCCTCCAAATTATTTATGTTTATCACAAACAACAGTGGATCCAGGACGGAACCTTATGGAACAGCAATGGGCACAGGTCTCCATTTTGAGAAATTCATTTACTATAATCCATGTGCTTGTCCAAAAGTTAAGTAAATGTCCCTAATGTAACTATCTCTACCACCAACGCTGGCAGTGCATTCCACACACCCACCACTCTCTGCGTAATTCACCTACCTCTGACATCTCCCATAAACCTACCTCCAATTACCTTAAAATTATGCCCCATCGTAATAGCCATTTTCACAATGGGAAAAATCTCGGGCCACCCACTCTCTGTATGCCTCGCATCATCTCGTACACCTCAATCAAGTCAGCTCTCATACTTTTCATTCCAATGGGAGAAGCTCTGGCTTCCCCAACATTTCTTCATTAGACCTACCCTCCAATCCAGAAAACATCTGATAAATCTCTTCTGCGCCCTCTCCAAAGTTTCCACATCTTTCCTATAATGACGCGACCAGAACATAACACAATATTCCAAGAGTGGACTAACCAGGGCTGTATGGAGCTGCAGCCTCACGTCACAGGTCTTAAACTCAATCCCCGTGCTAAAGAATGCTTAGACATCCCACGCCCTTTTCACACCCTTTCAACACGGCTTGCATATGTGAAGGATCTATGGACATGGACCCCAAGATTCTTCTCTTACTCCACACTACCAAGAAGCCTGCCTTTAACCCAATAGAGGTTCTCAGCAGACACCTTCAATCTTAAACCCTCCCTATTTTGGTACCTTCCTCCAATCCCCACAAAACTCATAAACTGTGAAACGTCTTCCAATCCCTACAATCCTCCTCAGCTCTGTCACCTCCTTTATTAGCGTGAACCGTCAAAATAATCGAAGCCAATTTTAGCCACTTCAATATTACTAATAATTGCAAAATCCTCCAATCCTGATATTCCTCCCTAACTCTGTAACTCCCACCAGCTTCCAGTACCCTTCTAGGGAATGTTGCAGAGGAAGGAAGAGTTTTAGAGTCCGGGTCATGTTACGAGCTAGGAAAGGCTGCAGAACCTGGAGGGTGGTCCAAATATAGGAGGGGATAGGGATCCTGCAGGACGTAAGAGGGAGCGAGATTCATAGAACCTCCAGGATGGGACCGGGAATGGGTTGTAGAACCTGAAGGATATTTTAGTCTAAATGACTGATTTATTTTTGATTAGCATGCTGGGCCTATCTTGATGACCTAATTTTGGCGATGTTTGCCAGAATTTCTGTGCACAGCTTCAGATTCCCCGGTTGGGAAATGTGAGTTCAGATGTGAATCTATTTGCCCATTCTGTCTGTGTGCTTGATACTGACTTGGAGCTGCTCTGGTAGAAAGCACTCTCTGTGCATCTGGTGGCCTCCAGATCTACATGGCTGACCTGAGCTCACCTATTCAAACCCTTCATTTAGAATGTGCTTTATTTTTTCATTATTTTCAAATGGCAATTTCGTGAGAAATTTCGTCAGGAATTAGAGTTTGGGAAAATGAAACCTTTATCATTGGAAAATGGGAAGCCTTCAAAAATGAGATTATGGCTTTCCAGAGACATTATAAAGTCTTCCTATTAGGATGAAAGGAAATGCTGGTGGGCGTAGGGTATGCTGGATGACTAGAGAACTAAGCTTTTGGTTAAGAAAAAGAAGGAAAGATTTGTCAGGTATAGACATGAGAAATCAAGTGAATTCTTAGACTATAAAGGCAGGAGGAGTGTACTTAAGAGGGTAATCAGGAGGGTAAAAGGGGAAATGAGTTAGGTCTCACAAATACGGTAAAGGAGAATCCAAAGAGTTTTTATAAATACATAAAGGACAAGAGGGTAAGGAGGGAGAAAATAGGGCCCCTCAAAGATCAGCAAGGCAGCGTTTGTGTGCAGCCGCAGGAGATGGGGGCGATGCTAAACAAGTGTTTTGCATTAGTGTTTACTGTGGCGAAGGAAATAGAAGAGAAATAATATGGGGAAATAGATGGTGACAACTTGAGAACGTCCATATTTAAAGAGGAGGAGGTGCTGGATGTCATGAAAACATAAAAGTGGATAAATCCCCAGGAACTGATCAGGTGTACCTTGGCACTTTGTGGGAAGCTAGGGAAATGATCGATGTGCACCTTGCTGAGAAATTTGTATAACCGACCATCACAGGTGAGGTATTTGAAATTTTGAGGTTCTCTAACCTGGTGCCACTATTTCAAAAAGGTGGTCAAGGAAAGCTAGGGAAGTTTGGCCAGTGAGCCTGACATCAGAAGTGGGTAAAGTGTTGGAGGGTATCCTGCGAGATAAGATTTACATGTATTTAGAAAGGCAAGGAGTGACTGGGGATAGACAGCATGGCTTTGTGTGTGGGAAAACATGTCTCAAGAAATTGATTGCTTTTTTGAAGAAATAACAAAAAGGATTGCTGAGGGCCAATCATTGGATGTGGTCTATATAGATTTCAGCGATTCGTTCGAAAACGTTCCTCCTGGAAGATCAGTTCGCAAGGTTAGATTTCATGGAATACAGGGAGAACTAGCCGTTTGGATAGAGAACTGGCTCGAAGGTAGAAGACAGAAGGTGGTGGCGGACGGTTGTTTTTCACACTGGAGGCCGATGGTGTGCCACAAAGATCGGTGCTGGGTCCACTGCATTTCGTCATTATATATATGATGTGGACATGAACATAGGAGGTATCGTTAATCAGTTTGCAGATTGCACCAAAATTTGAGATATAGTGGACAGTGAGGAAGGTTGCCTCAGATTACAACGGGATCTTGATCAGATGGGCAAATGGGCTGAGTGATGGCAGATGGACTTTAATTCAGATAAATGTGTGGTGCTGCATTTTGGGAAAGCACACCTGAGCAGGGCTTATGCACTTAATGGTAACGTCCTAGGGAGTGTTGCTGAACAAAGAGACCTTGGAGTTCATAGCCCCTTGAAAGTAGAGTCGCAGGTAAGCGGATAGTGAAGAAGGTGTTTGGTATGTTTTCCTTTATTGGTCAGATCATTGTGTACAGGAGTTTGGAGGTCATGTTGCAGCTGCGCAGGACACTGGTTCGGCCACTTTTTGAATATTGCGTGCAATTCTGGTCTTTTTACTACTGGAAAGATGTTGTGAAACTTGAAAGTGTTCAGAAAAGTTTTCCAAGGATGTTGCCAGGGTTAGACGATTTGAGCTATCGGGAGAGGCTGAAATGACTGTTTTCCCTGGAGAGTTCATAAAAGCATGAGGAGCATGGATAGGATAAACAGACAATATATTTTCCCTGGGGTGGTGGAGGCCAGAGCCAGAACGCATAGGTTTAGGGTGAGAGATGAAAGATTTAAAAGGGACCTAAGGGGCAACGGTTTTCACGCAGAATGTGGCGTATGCATGGAATGTACTGCTAGAGGAAGTGGTGGAGGCTGGTACAATTGCAGCATTCAGAAGGCATCTGGATTGGGATGTGAATAAAAAGGGTTTAGTGGGATATGCATCAAGTGCTAGCAGATGGGACAATGTGTTATTCAAAGAAACACTGATTACAACATTCAAGAAGGATCTCGGATAACATCATTCTTGCCAATGTGTCTGTTGCAGATTATACAAAGATTGAAGACCCCCAAAATTACCACACCACCTTTGTTACAAAGTGCAATGAATTCCTGTTTAATGCAGGAATGAGCAACGAAATACTGCGAGGCAACTTAAAAATTGTCCCCTTGCTTTTGTTTTTGACACTTAGCACCCAGAATTTGCATTCAGGCTGATTCAGCTGCATAATCTGAGGCCAAATGCTTTCTCTGTAATGCCTTTGGTATCCATTAGTGTCAGGGTCCCCATCTTGCTTTTCCATACTGCCTGAGATCTGTAAGGTTGTTCACAGTTGAATATTTATGTTCCACCTTTAGTTCACCATATAATCACGTCTATCTGATGACTAAATATCATTTTTCTCTGTGTCACAACTCACCATAATGCAGATACTTTGTCCATTCCAAACATAAACAGCATTATAATTTACATTTTCCCACAATGTCCTGTCACAATCATATTCTCTGGTGTCCAGTTTTAGTTCAACTCTGTCCCTTCCTGTTCCTTTTTGCTTGTCTTCAGCCTCATCCCCATGCGGTTCCAAGCCTTCACATTTTCTCTTTGGATTTGGAAATCTGGTTTCACCTGAACCCTGTCCCTGCATCCTTTATGTCAGTTTAAAGCCTTATCCATAAACCTACCGACATGATTGGCCAGGACACTGCTCCCAGCATGGTTGGTTTCAATGCACTCATGGTATGTTGCTGTCTCTGACTGGCCAGCATCTGAGGACCACCCTGACCAGTCTTAGACTTGAGTGGCTTGCTAGACCATTTGAGTGTCGAACCAATTGCTCTGAATCTGGATTCATATGTAGGCTAGATCGGCAACCAATAACAGATTTCCTTACTTAAATGGTATTCAGTCGTCAGATGGGTAACCCTGCTACCGGCATTAAATTCTGGATGCACAGTTGAGTGAGAATAACGCGAGACCATTGCCTGGCCCACTGATAGCTCCCACATCTCTGAGTACTGATCCCAGTGCACCTTCTTCCTGACCGTGGTTTGATCGTGATGCCTTCCCGCACTCTGGTGATTTCACTCAGTATCTCTCCATGTGATATCTGTCACCGTGAGGGTTTGATTGCTGCCGGTGAGTGCAGCCTTTGCAGCTACTCCAGATCCTGAGCCAACAGAACTCTCCACTCCACGGAGACGAGGCAGCTCAGGCCAGGGATGGAGACAGGGATTTTACAGATCTGTGTGGGGCTCAATGCCATTCTCCATGTGTAAACCTCACTGCATCAGTCTAATTTCCAATTCTGTCAATTTCTCTGTCTCCTGTAGGTGATCAGGATGTTTTTGACTCAGCAGAAATCCAAATTCCTGTTTCATTCATCACCACACTGAAGATCTAGAGCCGTCAGTAAATCCTGCAGTGAGGTAAGATCACTCACAGTGAAGAGAGCAGAGTATACTTAAGACATCAAACTTTGGTCCAGAAGACATGACATAGATACAGTGTTGAAGCACGGACACAGAGCATGATGGTTTCCAGGCTCAATCTCCACCATCTTGTTTATTTTCATCACTGCTGTCCTGAGCCTTTCCATGTCAATATAGGAAGTTGAAAGTTATCAATCCAGTCCTGTGCTGTCTTAGTGAGGATCAGTACAATGAAGGGGAAACCCGGCCTCCCCCCAAGGAGATGCCATTGAAACCTGGGATCCTTCTGTTCTATATTCCCCCCTCAAGCTGTCTCTTATCGTGTGATAGAGTCATACAGCAAGGAGACATACCTTTCGGTTCAACTCATTTGCACCAATGCCTTGAATGCTTGTACTTGCCAAAAAAATTCCTGTTTCTATAACCTCGACCCCTCCCATATTCCCGCTGTATATTTGAAGCCTACTCCAATGCTGATGACTTCCAGTGTGTAAATTGCTCCAGTGTCGATAACATGCCCAATATCAATAATCTCATCCTGCACCCAGTGCAATAATCCCTATTTCTGTAGTCTTGCACAATACTTACAGTGCCCCCGTCTCTGTAAATTCCTCCAGCTTGGACCAAAATACCCACCTGTGTACCTTCCTCAATCCCAGGAGAACATGATATCACTGTAACCTTCTGCCTCACTGTAACCTTCTGCCCTATAACACATCTGCCTCCTGGCCTGCAGCACCACGCAACCACAGTAACCTTCTCCCATCCCTACAGCGCTCCTAATCTGTATAAACGCCTCCAAACGCTTTTCAAGCCACAACAGCACTACACATCTCTGTTTGCTCCTCCACTCCCTACAGTCCTCCCAGGATCTCAAACATTCCCTCTTTGTGAAATTCTGGAATTTGGTGCAGCACGGCGGCTCAGTGGTGCCTCACAGCGCCAGGGACCCAGGTTCGATTCCTGCGTTGGGTGACTGTCTCTGTGGATTTTGCATATTCTCCCCGGGTTTGTTCCGCTATCATCCCACAGTCCAAAGATGTACAGGTAAGGTGAATTGGACACTCTAAGTTGCCCATAATGTTATTTGCATTGTCAGTGAAAAGTGGCTCTGGGTGGGTTACTCTTTGGAGAGTTGATGTGGACTTGGTGGAGCGAAGTACGTGTTCCCATGCTGAAGGGAATCTAATCTAAACTCTCCCTCTACGTTCCATATTACAGTCCCTAAATATATTCCTCTATCCATAAACAGCCCCAAACCCTTCAAACCTCCGAGTGTCTGTGAACTCCTGCAGGCTCCCTCCTTAACCTTGTAACGTTTTCCAGTTTGGAACACTCTGAAAATGTGAGCATCCTACAGTCCTCCCTACCTGCGTAATCCTCTCAGTTGGCTGTAACACCCCCGATCTGTGGAACCAACTCCAATGTTTTTGACTCTCCCGATCAGTTTCTACAAGACTTACTATCTCTGTAACCTTCGCCCGTCGCTAACAGCAGCACTGCCAATGTAAGCTCCTCCAGTCTCCCCACCAATCTAATCATCTCCATAACCTTCTCCAGCTATTACACCATATCTCTTACACTCCCCGACAATCATCCCTAAAGCAGATACCTCCTCCAGTGTCTGCAATGCTCCCTATCTGTGTTAGTGTCTCCAGGCTCGATTGCTGGTCCTGTCTCTGTAAGCTCTGACAGATTGTCCAGCTTTCCGGTCCAATTAATTTCCAGAACCTCAGCATCTGACATCAGCAAATGTATTCATTAACTACAGCCTTCCATAGCTCTGCTCGTTCTTCAATTCTATACAACTTCATAATCTCTGTAAATAGCACCATTCCAGAAAATTCTCCATATCTGCATAAACTGCCCCAATTCTAGTGAGAAGCCTCACTGTCCTTTTGATCACCTGTAGACCCTTCAGATCTTCCTGCATCGTTCCTGACTCCATTGAATACAGTTCATCTCATGTTACAACTCCTATAACTCATATGTTACTCCCCATCTCTGTGATATTTTTCAGTTACTGCAATTCTCATTTGTTATCTCCAGAGCTTCCAATCCCCCGATTGATGTAAGGTTATTGATCCCTTGCAGCATGTTTAGCACCTGTAGTAGCCTCCAACTCCTCACTGCATCCTGTCGCTGTAACCTCCTCGAATACGACAGCTCACTGTCTTTGTAATATTTTCCAGTATCTGCAACCCTGCTGAAATCTGTAAACTCCTCCTGAACAGCACTCCACATCTCTGTGTAACTGATGGGAATGCTGCAAACCTGCCTTCACAGTCCTCACTAAATCTCTGAACTCCTGAAGCCCTACAACAATCAGTATCTCTGGCTCCTCAAATCCCTACACTTCTCCCTGGCTGTGTGAACTGATCAAGCCCCTTCAACCCTTCATATCTCACTCAACCCTGCAACTCCAACTTTTGTCCATGTCAGTGTAATTCCCAGCAGCAACAATTCTCCCGGTCTCTATAAACTCATGCAGCTCCAACTACCACCCAATCTATGTAATCTCGAGTCTGTCCAATCCTCCATTTCTCTAGAAACTCCTGTAGCTCGACATACCACGCCATCTGTCTAATCTCCAGTGCCTATAACCCTCCCTTTCTCTAAACATTTCTGTAGCTCCAACTACTACTGTGTAATCTCTCGACCCTATACTCCTCCCGATCTCTGTAAATTCCTCAGAACTGATAACCCTGTAAATCTCCTTGACATCTTTCAGCCCGACAACCTATCTTATCTCTAACCACCAACAGTGATCTCAAACCACCCGAACGCTGTAACATCCTCCAGTCTCTCCAACCCAGCTTTTTTCCGTTAGCTTCTCTGGTATCTGTATTCCCCTGCATCTCCGGTTACAGATCCTTGCTCAGGGAAGCAATGTCTCAGTACCGAATCTGTAAGAACACAAGAAACTTTGGTCCATCAATAAATTTGCCTCATTTTCTAAATTTTAACGACTGCAAGTTCAACCTTCTCCACCTCGTCTCATCAATATCCTTCCATTTTGAAAATCAGCTTGGTGAACCTTCTCTGGGCTGCCTCCAATGCAAGGACATGTTCCCTCCAGATAGGGGACCAAACCTGATCACAGTATTCTCAGTGCGGGCTGACTGGAGTCCTCTATGTTTGTTACAAGCCTTCCCTATTTTTATTCTCCATTCCCATTGAAATCAATGCCAGCATTCCATTTACATTCTCTATGTCATGCTGACCCTGTATGCTACCTTTCTGAGACTTATACACAAGGATTCCCACGTTACTCCGTGGCGTAGCTTTCTGCAGTTGATCTGAAACCAAGAGGTGGAAGCATTAATCACAAAAGTGCTGGAATGTATGTTAAACGATATGCCAGAAATGCTAACTGCAAACTTAGAAACCTATGGAATAAGTGCAGTCCATAAGACCATCATGTATAGGGGTAGAATTAGGCCATTCGGTCCATCAGGTCTATTCCACTATTCGATTATGGATTAATTGTTTCTCAACCCCATTGTCTCAATCCCTGTAACCCGTGATCTCCTTATTCATTCAGAAACTGCTTATCTCTGAGTTAGATACACCGAATCACTTAGCATCTACAGCCCCAGTGGTAGGGAGTTCCACAGATCCATCATCCTCTGGCTGAATACATTCCTCCACTTCCCCATTCTTAAGGGTCATCCCTTCACTCTGAAGCTATGCCCTTGACCCCTAGTCTCTCCTACAAGTGGAAACATCCTCCCCACGTCCAGTCCATCCAGGCCCCTCAGTATTCTATAAGTTTGAATGGGATTCTACCGTCGCCTCTGAAACCTCATCAAGTGCAGACCCAGAGACTTCACCTGCTCCTTATACGACACGAATTTCATCCCTGGAATCTTTCTTCGTAACCCATTTCTCATACCCCTCCACATCCTCTGTCCAGACTCTGAATGTATAACGTGTAGAGTGTAGTCCCAACACTGACCCCTGCGGAGCTCCCCTCATCACCAGTTCCCATCGTGACAAAGACCCCTTTCTTCACACTCTCTGCCTTGTGCAAATCAGACAAACCCTCTATCCATGCTCAGCTTCTTGTTCTGACAGGGACATTTCATTTCACACACACACACTGCTGGATTTTTTTTCTGTCTGGCTGTAAACAGCAGAGTTTCACCATTACCTTCCCATCTTTAATTCCCTTGAGAAGGTGGTGGTGAGCTGTCTTCCTGACCCATTTCAGTCCTTTGTCTGTGGGGACAGACACAGTGCTGGGAGGATGGAGCGCGGCTTGGAGGGCACCTTGGAAATGCTGGTGTTCCCGTGCATCGGGAACTCCTGCCCTTCCAGGGTATCGTGGTTCCGGGTTTGTGAAGTACTGTTGAAAGAGCCTTCCTCAGTGATTTCAGTGTTACGTGTAGATCTTTTATTCCTTCATTCATTCATGAACATGTGCTTTGTTGGATGAGCCAGCATTGATTTGGAGTTGTCCCTGAGAAGGTGGTAGTGAGCTGCCTTCCTGAGCCCCTGCACCAGCCGTTGGAACTACGACTACAACACTCCTCATGTCTGTAACTGCACACAGACAATGCAGCTTTCTCTGTATGTGTGACATCCTCCCCGCCATATAAATCTGACAGTTTCTCACAATATCTCACCTCCTCCATTCCCATCTGTGCCTGAGATCACTAAAATTTCTATATTGTTGTTTAAACTTCTGATCACCCAAAATTTCTCCCTTTGAAATTTTGTAACCCCTTCAGTTTCTGTTAATCTCCATATAACTGCAATCAATGACAGCACAGGTTCCCTTCCTAAATCTCTATAATAACAATGGTTGCGTGTGCTAAATTGGCAATTTTCTTCCTAATTATACATCTCAGGACTTCCAGCCCTACAATCCCACTATTTCGAATGCTCCCATTCTCTGTACCTCCTCATGTCCTGGGGGTACTTGAAAACCACCAGTGTCCCAAAGGTTTATATTCCCCCCAGTTACTGCAAGTCTTCCAACTATGTAACATTCAACAGTCTCCAGTATCATACGACACTTGCTCGCTGTAAATTTGCATTTGTTGAAGTATACACATCTCTGTAAGCAACTCAGAAAAAGCCCTTTAGACTCTACAAAGCTCCATCATGAACAAGCCACTATCTCTCTATTTACTTTGCCGCCTTCAGTGTCTGCAATTCTCGCTGTATCTTCCAATAAACTTCTTCAGTTGCTGCAGATCTGCCAAGCTCCCCAGATAACGTGTTCCATCCCATGTAGCTCACTCAATCACTGTATCACCCTCTGCTCTGTCTAATCCTCCTCTTTCCCACTGTCTTCCAGGCACAACAGCGGTTCTGTAAGGCAGCAGTGTGGAATGGGATGTTATAAATCTTAGCTGAGGATTGAAGCCTACCATTACCTGGGAGTCACAAAGGGAGAGAACCTGAGAGAGAACAGCACAGAGCGGGAGAATATTAATCAGTAGCGAGGATCGAGGTCGACTCGGACTTGGAGTTGGAGAAGCAGCAGAGCAGGAGGCTTGAAATCAGCACCGAGTCACAGAGGGAGTGACCATGTGAGGGAGCAACTTGGAGCAGGAGCATGAGGCTCACTCACATTTCGGAGTATCAGAGGCAGCAAAATGGGAGGATATAAATCAGCACTGAGAATCGAGGCCAAGTCGTACCTGTGAGTCACAGAGACGGTGACCCTGTGAGGGAGCAGAGTGGAGTGAGAGCTGGAGGATTACACGTACCTGTGAGTCACAGAGACGGTGACCCTGTGAGGGAGCAGAGTGGAGTGAGAGCTGGAGGATTACACGTACCTGTGAGTCACAGAGACGGTGACCCTGTGTGGGAGCAGAGTGGAGTGGGAGCTGGAGGAGTACACGTACCTGGGAGTCACAGAGACGGTGACCCTGTGTGGGAGCAGAGTGGCATGGGAGCTGGAGGAGTACACGTACCTTGGAGTCACAGAGACGGTGACCCTGTGTGGGAGCAGAGTGGAGTGGGAGCTGGAGGATTACACGTACCTGGGAGTCACACGGATAACTTTCTGCTGCTGGGACCTGCCTGCACTGAGTTTGGAAGAAGTGCATGACCCATCGCAGAAAAGGCTGTAAGTTCATTGGCTGATAAAAACACCGTTATTAGGGACTGTCAGTTAATTGCTGTAAGTCAGCAAAGTTATTTTTTCAATTTATGAAGTAAGGATTGATCTCAGAAATAAGGGAGAATGTGAAATTCTGAGCCAGTATAATAAATTACCCTCAATAAGCCACAGTGGAATAAGGGAATTAACCATATTGTTATTCCCGGATGTTAACTTCAATCTAAGTAATTCATTAAGTTACTCTAGACATGTTGCATTTTACGACATGGCAAGACAAGTTTGTCAGAAGGTAAATGTGTTCTGTTACATTGGGAAGTCATAGCCCCTGCTCATGTCCTAGATGAACACTGGGTCTTGGAGATCAGACAGTGCTAGAGACTCTGTAATGCTGAGAGTTATGCGGATAGCACACGCACAGAGCAGATCACCCTGCAGACATGACAGCCTGGAATAAAGAAGGGAATGGGGGACTAGGCAATCGAAGAGAACTAATCAGGGAATCCAGGAATACCCTGATATCTTCCTTCCAATTCAGTTTCCCAGTTGGGAAGCTGATGAAGGTATGGCCTGCTCAGGGGAGGACAGTCAGAACCAGGTCTGTGGCATCACAAGCAGCCTGAATGTACAGGAGGGGAGGGAGAAGGAAGGAGGAGCAATTGGCACAGGAGATGCAGGAAATTGAAGAAGATGTCAGTGTTTCTGTAATTCCAGGATAGTGGGGTTAAGAATGTCACTGTGTCTGCAGGGCATTCGTCTGGGGGACAGTGAGCAGTCAAAGGTCACGTCCATGTTGGTAGGAATGATCTGGGTAGGAAGCGTGAAGTTGCCTGGGAATCAGAATTTAGGGTGCTCGGTGGATGGTTAGCAAGCAGCTCCGCTAATGTAGCAAGCCCTTGGTTACTGCGAGTGCCGTGCCAAGTGAGAACAGAACTCGGAGTTTAGGTAGATGGGAGTGTGACTGGAACGATGGTGCAGCAGGAAGGGCTTCAGATTCCTATGACATTGGGACTGTTTCTGGGGAAGGCAGTAACTGTACAAGCTGGATGGGCTAATGTGACAGAGCTGGGACTGAATTTCTTACGGGGTGTTTGGGAGGCATTGAAAATAACTTGGCCTGTGCTGAGTAGTAGAATAGAGGAATAGTAGAGGAGACTATCAGGATTCTCAAAATACTTGGAGATACAGTTGGTCCTAACTTACATCAACAAGTTTATCAGTGGAAGATGGAGTAAGAAAGAAAGACTGAATCTGAGGTCCTCTGCATGGACATGGATACTCGGAATGTGCAGAGTTACAGATGCAGCTTGGTGTGTGGAAATTTGGCTCAAGGAATGGCAGGACTGGGTGTGAAATATTGCTGATAAAGAATTCCAAAATGATAGAAGGGAAGGGAAAGAATTTAGGGAGAAGTACTGTTTTAGACTAGCATTAGTTAAGGAGTGCAAGAGAAAGATGATCCGTCCAAGGACAGAATTAATTTGGCTGAAGTTACAGAACAAAAAGTATACAATTACACTGTGCGGTACAGTCTGTTGGCCAGCAACCAAAGAAATGATGGAGAGAATAAATATGCAGGCGCGTTTGAGAGCCATGACAATACTACAGATTAGTTATACTGAGAAACTTAAATTATCCAGATATGAACTGCGTCATTTGCGTTGCAGGGTCACGAGGTTCGAGTATTCCTAGATTACATGGAGGAGAGCTTACTGCAGGAGTATGTGTCCAGCCCAAGACAGCATGTACTGTTGGACCTGGTCCTTGGGAAAGAGGTGAGGCAAGTGGATCCAGTGTCAGTCGGGGAAGATTTTGGGGCACAGCGATCATTTTATTGTAAAGGTCAGGCTGATGGTAGAGAATGATATGCAATAAGTGAGAGTGAGAAACATTAGTTGACTGAGAGCAGCCTTCAATGGGGCAAGAATGAAGCTGGGAAGGTTTGACTGGAACACCAATTTGGTCAGAAAATAACAAACTGAACCATGACTCCCTGCAAAGAGGAGATGGTTTGGGTCCAATCGAGGAATGGTCCCTCAAATAGGAACGGCAGGATAAACAACCCCAATGCTCCCTCGGTGACAGTGAAGAACAATAGAGTTCGTGTCAGATGGAGAATTGTATTGGGAGCCACGAGGAATGCTGGAGGTTCAGAGGGGAGATGATAGAGCAGAGCGGATTTATGGGAAAACTGAGTGTCTCCATAGAGCTGTCTCAGAATCCTCCTGTGAGCCCCTCATAATGAGCATGTTAAAATATGGAGTAAGGCTGCATCAAAATTAGAAAGAGGATTTATACCTGGAAAAAAGATCTCTACAAGTAGTTAAGATGCACTTAAATGCGTTATAGCTGCATGTTTGACTGAAACATTAGGGAGGCGATTGGATAATTTTTAATACAAAACAAACGTGAGGATGTGAGTGAAGGAGAAGATAATTACTCAGCAAAGAGTTCCATTGAAGAGCTGGGGTAGCCATGATCGGCCATATGACCCCCTTCTGTGCCAAAAGGCATCTGTGTCATTCAGTGTGATGTCTTGAGGGTCCTCCAAATCCATAAATATCCGGTCTTTGTAACCTCGCCGATCCTGTATGACACATTCTAATCTCTGCAGTCTCCATCAGCCAATGTTGCCCTCCTTATCTCTGTAACTCATACAGACCATATAAACCTTCTTTCTCTGGAATCTCCTCCAGCCCCGGTAACCTTCCTCTCTATAATATATTTCTCAAGTCTTTACAGATCACCCCTTCTCTGCAACTACTCTGATCCATAGAAACCGAATCTTTGCAATCTCCTCCAATCCATGCAACAATCAGCGTTACTAACCCCCTCCTGCCCTTACAGATTGCAGTATCTCCATAAACTCCAACCACTACAGTATTCATTATATCTCCAACGTTCTCCAGCACTGACAACCCTGCCCATCTCTTTTCTTTGCTACAATCCCTACAACTTTCCCTATTGTATAACCTAATCCAATGCCTAACAAGCTGTGTAACATCCACTCGTCCCGACCAGGCTCCTAATTTTGTAACCACCTTCTGCCACGACACAGCTCACTGTCTCTGCAACCTCCAGATTCTAAACCCGTCCTGATCTGTGGAAATTTCCCCTGCCCTCCCTCACTCTGTAATATCTACCAGATGTTAAAACTGAAATAACTCCTCAGAGGCTGGTATACTGTTACCAAATCACCTTTTATTCCTACATGCATGATCCATGGCACTGACCCAAGCTAGCTCAGAGCCGGCTCTTATAGTTAACAGAGCCCCTGATGCTTCTGTTTATTTATGAGCCATGATTCCATGATTAGAGCTGGTTAACAGTCCCAATCAGGTAACACGTCTTAATTAGGTTTACCTGACTGACCTCGTTCCAATCGCTATAAAAGCACTTCACGTATCTCTAACGTTCATGAACACCTACAAATCCCCTAGTCTCTGAAACCTCCTCCAGTTTCGCCAATGCTGTCCCTGTAAATTTCCCCAAGGACAGTCCTGTACCTTTCAGTCGAACCACTTGTTATCAATCTCCTGCAGGACCAATACAAGCTATTTTTCCTGTTTTCTACAAACTCTCAGTCTCAATGCTCTCCACTCAGAACGTCTCTTACTAATCACTAACTGGTTCCAAAGACACGGTCTGCCGTTTGTGTGTGACCTTCTCCATAAGGAGGAAGGGGTTTTTGAAGCAGGGAGCTTCATAAGGGTATGCAGCCCTTCACACAAATAGGAATGTTTGTAGAAGCTAGTGAGTTTACAGAGGCGGGAAGGGCCATGGAACATGAAGGATGTTTCAGAGACAGGCAGTTTGTAGACACAGTGGACAGAGTTTTTATTTCTGGAGCCGAGAGATAAAGAGAAATAAATCATGTGCTAAATTGTCCAGGTAACCTTTTCATCAGGTGTTGGGGAAGGTTTCTCTCTATAAGGCTCTTGTTGCCAGAATATTGATCTGGCTGCTCCAGCTCCATTTTCACTTCAACTAAAACCTAAAACTATTCTTGTCTTTGTAAGCTCCTTCAGACTCTAGAACAACCCATACCCCTGCAATATCCCATATCCTTCACACACCTTCCTATGTCTGTAACCACCTCTGGACCCTAGAGCTATCCTGGACTTTGCATTTGCTGCCATCCCTGAATTCATTCCGAACGTTTCAACAAAGCCAATGAAATGGTAGCTTTAAATAGCATGAACCAGGTCAGATGGAGCTGCCATTATGGAGACGTGGCTGCAGTGTGATAATGACTTAGAACTGGATATATCAAAGCGGTTTAACCATTTACACAGGAAGGATAAAAAGGCTAAAACGGTGAAATACACTGTGTATAAAGATTGGGATCAGTAGTATTTTGATGCTGATCAATTCACACACTGTTCCTCCCTGCTTTCTCCCCTCACTCCTGCGTATTGATCCTATCAGATATTGGTAACCCTTGAAAACTTCTTAAAATAGTACAGTATCGAGGAAATCACTCTGCACACTGTCTACATTGGACAAGATGTAATGTTATTTTTGAAGCCCTAGTTCTGCCTCCCCAGAGGCGATAGGCCTTCAGATGCAGCTCCCGGCACCTTTTTAAAATGGTTTGCGAGTTTCTACCTCTACTCCACTTCCATGTGTGACTCCCAGATCTCGACCATACTCTGGGTGAAATAACAACCTTCCTCAGCACTTCGCTAATATTTCAACTAATTACATTTAATATTCACCGTTGGTAACGCAATTCTTCAACAGGAGCAAGATGTTCTCTCCCTTTCTACCAGGCTCCTGACAATATGTGCACCCCAATCAAATCTCATCTCAGAATCCTCAATTCCCCTATCTTTCCCCATAACTGCACTTGCACTGTCACAGGGTGAAGAATCTCCTCTGTACCCTCTCCAGTCCAATTCCATCCTTCCATGTGATGGGGTGACCAGAACTGCACACAATCCCCTAGCTGTGACTGAACTTATTATTTATACAGTTCCTGCATACGCTTTCTGCTCTGAAATTCTGTATTTTGTCTGACAGAGGAAATAATGCCAATTGCTGCATTAACAAGATTATTGATCTGTCCAGCTTCCTTCATTTATCTGCCCACACTGACCATACTCTCATTTATTGTCCATTCCTCTCTATTGTTGATGTCCCCAAATGCCTTGCCTTGCACTTCTCTGGGTTGTTTACTCCATTCACCTGGATCCTATAGTTTCTGTTTTTAAATGGGATCTCTCGTCAAATCCAAGTAAGTCACATGTAGTTACAAGTTACTGCCTCAAACCAACACACTCAGATTAATTACACACGATCTTCCTTGAACAAACCCTTACCGACTGTCCTGGAGTCCCTGGGACTTCCTCAGTGACAGTTTATCCACTGTCTCAGAATTCCAGTCTCGACCTATTCAGTCAGTCCCTTGCTCCACATTAAACAAAGCTGTAGTGTTAGCCGTTCTCCAGTCCTCCGGCACCATCCCTGCATCCAGGGAGGATTGAATAACGTAGGTGACGATAAGGCAGGGGATTTTCCCCTGCTCCTTTTAATAGTCTGGAACATTGTGTTACCACTTTTTAAGGAATTGAATCTCCTGTATAATTCTCCGCTCCAAGTTTGTTGCTCCCAATATTTCACCTCTTTTTTTTCAAACAGACAGAGGCCTAAACCATCTTATGATTTCGTCAAGTCTCATTTTAATCGGGTTTCATGGAGTGTTTCTCTCCACAAGGTGAATTGCATTTTCTCATGACACCATCCCCAATCTGCCTCATACCCTCCCTGCCCGCGTGGTCTTCCTCTCATCTGACACTAACGCGATGATTTTTCCCCTTCATCATAACAACTGCCCTCTGCCTGGATATCCCAGAATGCACCGGCCTCCCTGTTTCCAGGAGCCATCTTTAAAAAGTCATTTTACTCTTGGAGTGTGAAGCCGAAACTGGCCTGGACATGGCAGAGGGGGTAAAACTGGGGCCCCACTCTCTGGCCAAGCCACAGGTCCTTGTGTATGACATGGTGCATGAGAGGGACATTATCTTCCTCCAGGGATGACAGGGGAAGCTATGACACCAGACTCTGCCAGCTTGGTCCGAGACTGATCTTTAGGTCAATGAGGTGCCAGCCTTCTGAGTGAATATCCAGCAGTATAGGAATGAGGTCAGTGACTTTTTCCCCTCCACCAGGGTAATTGACACCATCTACAATTTGTGACCCCACCCTCACTCTCTCTGTTACTGCACCCACCTCCCGCCAAGGCTCATGTTCTCCCACTCTCACTGAATGCAGCACCTTCTCTCAGTCTCTCTAATCACTTCTCTGCCCCTTTGCCCAACTCTGCCTGGTGTCTGTGCTGCCCACTCACTCAGGACACCTTGACACCTTTTCCCCAGCTGTCCCAGCACTAACAGCTGCACCAAGCACTTCCATCTCCCTAATCCTTCTTGTAATTCTCACATTCCGGAAGGAACCATCCCACACTAGGGCACAAAGATCGAAGAGGGATATGGGGCAGCCTTACATTCATCTCCTCACCCCCTCACAGGGGAAGGATCCTGATCCTAACAACCACGAGAGACTGACTGACTGTGTCCAAGTTCCCGGAGTGGGATCTGAGACTCCCCCTTACTCACTGTGCTTGGCACCGTGACCGACTGTGGACATTGTTATCAAGCTTCCTGGGTTTGTATCCCTGCTAATCACCAAGACAATACAGCAGATGGGTGAGCCTGGGAGCTCTAGCTGAGCGGAAACGCTGCTAAAGGCAGGGTAAGGCAAGACAATAATTCTGTGAGCATTCAGGTCAGTTCAAAGTGAGTTTGTACAAACATGGAGTGAGAAGCCCAGAGGGACAGTCCATGTGCTGGGTGTGTGTCCCTAAGCACAGTGTCCTTGCAGCAGGATTGAGTGTGTAGAAACATGGAGTGAGCAGCCCAGAGGGACAGTCCATGAGCTGTTTATGTGTTTCCTGAGCACAGTGTCCTTGCAGCAGTATTGCAATGAGAATTGTCAGTGCACACTGAGCTGCAGCATTGAAGTACTGAAGCGTACTGTCAGTGGGTCGGAGATGTGCTGGGATGGCATATTGAGGCTGGCATGTGTCAGCAGACAGCATTGGTGGGTGCGGAGTACATGCAGCTTCTGTCAGTGCAGTGTCCCCCGAGACGTTGGTGTCCAGGAGAGAAGTCTGCAGGAGCGAGCGGCGAGATGGAGTCACCAGGTACCAGGTCTGACTTTCTTGTCAAATTCTCCATATTGAGTTTCCCCACAGTGGGGGAGGATATGAAGCTGCAAGTTAATGAGGGGGTGGATCCACAATAATGTGGCTGTTGATCATCAGTAATCATTCAGTGAGGATCTCGCCTCTCCCGCGCTCAAATCTTGACTTTAAGAACAGTCCAGTACAAGAACAGGCCCTTCAGCCCAGCAACCCCCCACTGACACATGATGCAATTCCAAAGTTAAAACAAAAGTTTTTACTCCGATATCTTCTATGTCATTCTATTCCCTACTTACAGATACTTGTGCCAAGATCCCTCTTAAATTTGCTGTATTGGCTTCTTCCCCTCTATCATTGCATTCCAGGCACTTTCACATTCTGTCTGGCACAGCAAAAAAATAACCTATCACATCTACTGAACTTTCTCCCTTTTAGCTAAAACCTACGGTCCTGAGTAATTGATATTTCGACTTTGGGGGGGGGGGTGGGGAGCCTCTAACTGTCCTTCTATCTATGCCTCTGATAATTTTGTAAGTATCTATCAGGTTACCCCATAGCCAATGATGCCCAGGTGCACACAAACCATGTGTGTTCAATTACTCCTTCTGGCTAATACCCTCCAAATCAGACAACATGCTGGAAAAACGTTTTCATACCCTCTCCAACACTTCAACATCATGTGGCAACCAATATTGTACACAATATTCTAGATGTACTTCGAAATAAGTTTCTCTACAGCTGCAATATGACCTGTTAATTTTCATACTGTATGCTCTGATGCATGTCTGCAAGTTTGCCATCAGTCTTCTTGATCATCCTATACACCCGTGTTATCACTTTCAGGGAACTGTGGAGCTGTTCACCAAGATCCCTTCGGATGTTGATGCAATCAGTAGTTTTTCCATCCACTTCTCTCCTGCATTAGACCTTCTAAAATGCATCATGTCGCAACTGTCCAGATAAAGTTACATCTGTATTTTCTCTGTCCAAGTCTGCAGCTGACCTATATTCTGCTGTATTCTCTGTCAATCATCCTCACAATCTGCACCTCCGCCAATCTATTTACAGATCTTCAGTCACAAAATCTCTGATCCACCACTACTCTGTCTTTTCAGACCAAGCAGTTCTCTATTCATCTTACTAACTGATTCCCTTTCACTTCACCTTCTGTATGAACCTGCCATAAGGAACCATATTAAAGGCCTTGCTAACATCTAAACGGCCAACATCCAGCCCCATTTCCTCATCAAAAAAATTTTGTCACTTCCTCAAAATATTCAGTCATGTTTGTGAGACATCACCCTCCCCACACAACTGTGCTGCTGGTTGGTAGTAAGTTCATACTAGAGTACGGTTGGAGCTGCACTCATTCAGACAAGTAATAATTCCATCATATTCCTGACTTGAACCTTGGGGAGTAGATTACATTCCTTACAGTGTGGAAACAGGGCCTTCGGCCAAACTAGTCCATACGAACCCTCCGAAGAGTAACACACCCATACCTATTTCCCTCTGACTAAAGCGCCTAACACTATGGGGAATTTAACAAGGCCAATAAACCTGACCTGCACATCTTTGGACTGTGGGAGGAAACCAGGAAGACACGGGGGGAATGTGCAAATTCCACAAATTCTCCCAAAGCCGGAATTGAACCTAGGACCTTGGTGCTGTGAGGCAGCAGTGCTTAGCACTGAACCATCGTGCCGTTCTGGATGGTTACTGTATAGTAGGAGGTATTTGGGCCATACTGGTTACTGTACAGTGGGAAATTTGTCAGACCGTGACAGTTACTGTAGAGTGGGAGGTGTGTCGGGCCGTGATGGTCACTGTACAGTGGGAGGAATGTCGGGCCGTGATGGTAACTGTACAGTGGGAGGTATGTCGGGCTGTGATGGTTACTGTACAGTGGGAGATATGTCGGGCCGTGATAGTTACTGTACAGTGGGAGGTATGTCAGGCCGTGATGGTTACTGTACAGTGGGAGGTATGTGGGGCTGTCATGGTTACTGTACAGTGGGAGCTATGTCGGGCCGTGATGGTTACTGTACAGTGGGAGGAATGTCGGACCGTGATGGTTATTGTACAGTGGGAGGTATGTCGGGCTGTGATGGTTACTGTACAGTGGGAGGTATGTCGGGCCGTGATGGTAACTGTACAGTGGGAGGTATGTCGGGCCGTGATGGTTACTGTACAGTGGGAGGTATGTCGGGCCGCGATGGTTACTGTACAGTGGGAGGTATGTCAGGCCGTGATGGTAACTGTACAGTGGGAGGTATGTCGGGCCGTGATGGTAACTGTACAGTGGGAGGTATGTCAGCCGTGATGGTTACTGCACAGTGGGAGTTATGTCAGACCGTGATGGTTACTGTACAGTGGGAGGTGTGTCGGGCCGTGATGGTTACTTTACAGTGGGAGGAATGTCGGGCCGTGGTGGTTACTGTACAGTGGGAGGTATATCGGACCATGTCCGGTTACGGTACAGTGGGAGGTATGTCGGTACAGGAAGTTGCAGACTGTATGAGTTGTACAGAATGTGATTCTGTTGCTGCCGATTGTCCATTGTACCTCATGGATGCATCGTCATTGGTTACTTAACCTGTTTAAAGTCTGTACCATTCAGTGCATATCATGGTGAGGAGGGTCTGCAAAATGTGAAGTTAGCCCTTGCTTCCCATAACGACTGTGCAGTGACCATTCTTACCGATATATGAAATGGAGGGGTGTATCTGCAGCAGGCAGATCGGTGATGATGTGGTCAATTATAGGTTTCCCTATATATAGCAGTCTAGCCGCCACAGGATCCAGCATCAATGCTGAGCACTATCATTATATTCGATTCCCTACAGTGTGGGAACAGACCCTTCTGCCCAACTAGTCCGCGCCAACCCTTCGAAGAGGAACCCACTACCATGGCCAATCCACCTGAGCTGCATTTCTTGGGACTGTGGGAGGAAACCCACGCAGACACGGGGAGAATGTACAAACTCCACAGAGGCAGTTACCAACGGCTGGAGTCAAACCTGGGTCCCCGGTGCTGTGAGGCAGCAGTGCTAACCACTGGGCCACCATGCCGCCCCATTTTGACTCGATGTCAAGGAGCTGTCCCCCTCTGCCTGGCTGTGTCCTTTCAGTGGGACAGAACATGCCACAGGATGGTGATGTTGCCGGGGACATAGTCCTGTTAACATAATCTTGCTTTCCAGACAATATCTGATTGTTGCTTGATTAGTCTGTGGGAAATATACAACAGGTCACTTTTACATTCTGTATAATGAAGAGTTAATATCACTTTATTTCTTACATATTTTAAAATAAACTAAACATCATTGTTTTTCAGTTGAAAGCAATTGAAGTGAACAATAATTGATTTACCAGAGCGCACACCTAACTATAACAGTTCAGTGACTGTTGTAAACAGCCAATTCATGTTCAGTTCAGTGAACACACCATCTTGCAGGTAGCAAAGCTATTAGAAATGACTTTGAGAAAAAGCCTGAATTCAGACAATGTGTCACTGGCCCTCACCTTGACCTCCAAAACTCTGGTCATCTACAAACTCTGTTCAGAGAGATTCCTAACTTGACCTGGACAGTTACTCACACAATCCCTCACAATAGACTGGTTAGAGGCGTACCTGAACTACAGGGAGATGTGTGTGGGGCAGACTGGTCAATGGACTAGCACATGGCGCTGGTCCAGACGCAGTTCAACATTTGTAACAATGACCTGTAAACAGCCATGTCTTGCAAGTATATCTCTTCTCGTGTGCCACCTAAACACTGTAATTCTGCACCTTCGACCCGATCCTGAATGAAGGTGTTATAAAGGTGATGAACTCCTGCAGCACATGGCATCTTACATTGAATCACTCATAAACCATATCCAGTGTATGTTAACCCCACAATGTCAGTATCCAAACAGAATTGTACAGCTCCATTAATGGCTGGCATCATCCCAGCCCAACATCCTTGTGTATGACTTGAGCTGGAAATTTCTGTGTAAATGTTTGCAGCATTGTTCTAACCATTAACAGCAAAGTCTTATCATTGAACGTCCGACATCATTCCGTTATACCAACTTTTAGATTGTCCAATAAACATAAAATCCCCCCTTTATTCAGTTCATTTTAATAACAATATGATGAAAACAGTGCACAACTCACAGTATGGAGCATTGAAATGATGGGACTCAGTTCCACACCCAAGAGCAAGTTATTATTAAGTGCAAGGACTTTGAAAATAGAGCATAGAACATAGAACATAGAACAGGCACTTCAGCCTATGATGTGGTGCCGACCACTGATAATCAGGTGTGCACCCTCACATTTCTATGACCATATGCATGTCCACTAGTCTCTTAAATGTCTCCAATGCCCTTGCTTCCACAACTGCTGCTGGCAACGCATTCCATACTCTCACAAATCTCTGTGCAAAGATCCCGCCTTTGACATCCCCTCTGCACGTTCCTCCAAACAGCTTAAAACTATGACCCCTCGTATTAGCCATTTCTGTCCTGGGAAATAGTCTGTGGCTTTCGACTCTATCTATGCCTGTCATTATCTTGTATAGCTCAATTCAGTCCCCTCTCCTCCTTTTCTCCATTGGAAATAGTCCGAGCTCAGTCATCCTCTCTTCATAAGATAAGCCCTCCAGTCCAGGCAGCATCCTGGTAAACCTCCTCTGAACCGTCTCCAAAGCATCCACATTTTTCCTATAATAGGGCGACCAGAAATGGATGCAGTATTCCAAGTGCGGTCTCACCAATGTTTTATAGAGCTGCAACAAGATCTCACGACTCTTCAACTCAATTGTCCCGTTAATGAAAGCCAAAACACCATATGCTTTCTTAACAACCCTGTCCACTTGGGTTGCCATTTTAAGGTACCTGCACACCAAGATCTCTCTGTTCCTCCACACTGCCAAGAATCCTATCCTTAATCCTGTACTCAGCTTTCAAATTCGACCTTCCAAAATGCATCACTTCCCAGTTATCCAGGTTGAACTCCATCTGCCACCTCTCAGCCCATCTCTGCATCCTGTCAATGTCTCGCTGCAGCCTACAACAGCCCTCTGTACTGTCAACGACACCTCCAACCTTTGTGTCGTCTGCAAACTTGCTGACCCATCCTTCAATCCCCTCATCCAAGTCATTAAAAAAATTGCACACAGGAGAGACTCAAGGACACAGCCCTGTGAAACACCACTCGTAACTGACTTTCAAGGAGAATATTTTCTTTCTACTACCACTCGCTGTCTTCTGTAGCCAGCCAATGCTGTATCCAGACAGCTAAGTTCCCTGGTGTCCCATTCCTCCTGACCTTCTGAATGAACCTACCATGGGAAACCTTATCAAATGCGTTGCGGAAGTCCATATACACCACATCCACAGCTCGACTCTCATCATGACCAGCCCCTCACAAAGCCGTATTGACTACATTTATTCAAGCCATGCTCTTCCCGATGGTCAGAAATCCTATCCCTCAAAATCCTTTCTAACACCATGCAGACGACAGACGTGAGACTTACTGGTCTGTAATTGCTGGGGATTTCCCTATTTCCTTTCTTGAAGAGAGGAATTACATTTGCCTCTCTCCACTCCTCAGGTACGACTCCAGTGGAGTTCGAGGATGCAAAGATCTTCGCAAGTGGCGAAGCAATTGCATTTTTCGTTTCCAAAGCAGCCGAGGACAAATCTGATCCGGGCTTGGCAACTTATCAATCTTAATGTTTCTCTTCGGAGGGTCTGTGTGGACTTGTTGGGCCGAAGGGCCTGTTTCCACACTGTAAGCTAAAATGTGCTGAAGAAAGCAGTGTGTATGTGTCACCATTTTGATTAAAACCTCGACCCACAAAACCTCGTTTGGAGACCCTTCCAACATATTGTCCATCATTTCAGCAGTAACTGATATGTTAATTAATAAACCAACGCCACACCCTCTTTAACACCCTGTCCTGTCCTGCCTATACTTCCAGTACAACAGAGTATTGAGTTGTTAGCCCTGACCTCCCTCAAATGTGGTAAAAAAGTCACATCTCCTGGAATACCCTGCACCTCGGAGTTCTTTAGTCATTTCCTGTTTGTTATCAAGCTGCTAAAACCATGAACCACAACTCTAACTCTGGCACTGAATGAATATCTGCGGAATTGTATTTTCTTTAAAAAAAAAACGTATTCATCAAGTTTCCAAAACTGAGCAGTCAGCTCCACATACAATGAGTTTCTGATGGTTAATTTCCCACTCAGTGTGCAGAGGGGACAGCCCTCAGTAATGGAGAAAGTGAGGACTGTAGTTGATGGAGATCAGAGTCAAAATGTGTGGTGCTATAAAATTGCAGCACGTCAGGCAGCATCCGGGGGGCAGAAGAGTCGATGTTTCGGTCCTAAACTTTTATCAGGAAAGCATTGGTGCATTCCTTTATTTTTTCATTCCATGATTCACAGGACGTTGGGAACCATACTTACTCAGGAAGGCAGCACTGTATATTGCACTGAAATGGAAAGCAGTCAATCAGTTGGTTGGACAGGGTGTAGAAAAGTTGAAGGGACGTATACACTGATGGAATGAATTACAAAAATAAGGATAGGTAAATCCCCTGGGCCAAATGGGCTTACCCTAGGTTACTCCAGGAAGTGACGGGAGAGATTGGCGTGCCTTTGGCGATGATCTTGGCGTCCTCACAGTCCACTGGAGCAGTGCCAGCCAGATGATTGGAGGGTTACAAATGATGTTCCCTTGTTCTGGAAATGGAGTAGGGATAACTGTGGGAATTACCGAACAGTCAGTCTTATATCAGTGGTGGACAAAGTATTGCAGACGTTTCTGACAGACCGTATTTACAATTACTTAGAAAACGATAGTTTGATTAGACATAGTCAGCATGGCTTTATGATGAGCTGGTCATCCCTCAGAAACCTTGCTGAATTCTTTGACGATGTAAAAAGCACGTTGATGAAGGTAGACCAGTAGATGTGGTGAACAAGAATTTTAGTACGCTCATTCAGAAGGTACTGAAGCATGGGGCGCAGAGAAATTTGGCTGTCTGGATACGCCCACAGAAGACAGAAGATGGAAGCAGATAGAAAGTATTCAGCCTGGAGCTCAGTGACCAGTGGTGTTCCACAGGGATCGGCTCTGGGACCTATACTCTTTGTGATTTTTATAAGTGATTTTGATGAGGAAGTGCACAAGTAAGTTTGCCGATGTCATGAAGGTTGGTCGAGTTGTGGATAGTGTGGATGGCTATTGTAGTTTGCAACAGGACATTGACAGGATGCAGAGCTGGGCTGATAAGTGGCAGATAGAGTTCAACTTTAAAAATGTGAAGCAATTTAGTTTAAAAGGTTGCATTTGCATAAAGCATACAGGGTTAAAGGCAGAATTCTTGGCTGTGCAGAGTGACAGAGGGATCTTGGGGTCATTGTCCATCGATCCCTCAAAGTTGCCACCAATTTGATAGGGTTGTTCAGAAGGAATACGGTGTGTTGTCTTTCATTGTCAGAGGGATTGAGTTTAAGAGCAGCGAAGTTACTTCTTCGCTCTATAAAGCTGTGGTTCAACCACACTTGGAATACTGTGTTCAGTTATGGTCCCTTCATTATAGGAAACACGTGGAAGCCTCAGAGAGTGTGCAGAGGAGACGGACCATGGTGCTGTCTGGACTGGAAGGCATATCTTACAAAGAAAGTTTGAGCTGCTAGGGCTTTCCTCCAGCAGTGGTGGTCGAGTCAGATCCATTCGGGATATTTAAGAAGACTCTTGGATAGGCACAGAAAGTTAGTGCATTGAAGGTTATGTAGGTTAGTCTGATCTTAGAGTGGAATAAAAGGCTGGCAACGCATTGAGGGCGAAGTGCCTGCACTGTGCTGTACTGTTCTATGTTGCAAGTTTCACTCAGCTTGTGGATTCTCGTCAGTTGGTGAATGTGTGAGGGAGTGAGGTGTGTGAGGGAGTGAGGGAATGGAGTGTGTGAGGGAGTGAGGTGTGTGAGGTCAGGAAGCTGGGAGGGGCGTTAGACCAAGACTTCCAGTTTTGATGTAATTGTTACATTCACCTGAGTGTCAGCACAATATGTGTGGTTATCTAGACCAGACAAAATCCACAAGTTCAGTTATTAAAACGATTTTGGCTTTCCCTTCGCTCCTGGTGTCTTCAGATACATTCTGCTGGGTGACCCATGAATTAATGTCTGACCATCCACAGACGTGTATAATTTTGGTTTGATACTGTTGAATGTTAAAGTACATTTATTGGATATAGTTTCAGAGGGTTCACTGTAAGACACAAAATGCTGCAATAGACTGTCAAATGTGAACGTTTTCACCCAGTGTCTGGTTCAGGATGCAGATGTATGCAATCTGGGGGACATGCCAGATGTCATCACCATAAGTAACGTGTGCGGTGCGATTCTGACACTCCATGTCCATACATCTGCTCCCTGGGCCAGGCTCTGACTGATGATGAATTTGAACAATCAAATAGAATTATAACTATTACACATTTAAATATAATCAATGGATTTAATTTCTCACATGAAATGTGTGAACTTAAGTTATTTGCCAACAATTCTATTAGTTTTAAAATAATGATGGAAAATGTTAGACAAGATCTAAAAGCTGAAGGTCTAAATTGGAGAAAGGCCAATTTTGACGGTATTAGGCAACATCTTTCAAAAGCAGATTGCGGCAAATGTTCGCATATAAGCGGACGGCTAGAAAATGGGAAATCTTCAGAAATTAGATAGTCGGAGTTAAGAGACAATATATTCTTATTAGGGTAAAAGGAAAGGATGATAGATATAGAGAGTGCTGAATGACTAAAGACATTGAGGGTCTGATTAAGAATAAGAAGGAAGGATATGACAGGCACAGGCAGGATAGATTGAATGAATCTTTAGAAGAGTATAAAGGCAGGAGGAGTATACTAAAGAGGGAAATCAGGAAGGAAAAAGGGGACATGAGATAGCTTTGGCAAATAGAGGTAAGGAGAATCCAAAAGTATTTTACAAATACATGAGATAAAAAGGATAAACAGGGAGAGAATACAGCCCTCAAAGATCAGTAAGGTGCCTTTGTGTGGAGTCGCGGGAGATGGGAGAGATACTAAACGAGTATTTTGTATCAGTATTTACTCAGGAGGAGGACATGGGAGTTGTAGACATACGGATAAATAGACGGTGATATCTTTAAAATGTCCATATTGCAGAGGAAGAAGTGTTGGATGTCTTGAAACGCATGAAGATGCAGAAATCCCCAGGACCTGATCGATCAGGTGAAACTTGAAAGGGTTCAGAAAAGATTTACATGCATTTTTCCAAGGTTGGAGGGTGTGAGCTATAGCTGGAGGTTGAACAGGCTGGGGCTGTTTTCCCTGGAACGTTGGAGACTGAGGGGTGACCTTATAGAGGTTTATAAAATCATGAGGGGTTTGGATAGGGTAAATAGACAAGATCATTTTTTCTGGGGTAGGGAAGTCCAGACCTAGAGGGCATAGGTTTCGGTTGGGTAGGGAAAAATGTAAAAGAGATGTAAGAGGCATTTCTTTCACTCAGAGGATTGTACGTGCTTGGAATGAACTGCCAGAGGAAGTGGTGGTGGTTAGTACAATTAAAATATTTAGATGGCGTCTGGATGGGTATATGAATAGAAAGTGTTTCGAGGGATATGGGCTGAGTCCAAGCAGGTGGGAATAGATTGGCTTGGGATATCTGGTTGGCATAGACAAGTTGGACCGAATGGTCTGTTTCCATGCTGTCCATCCATTTGACCCTGTGACTGTAATTTAGAAATGATAATGATTTGACATGCACTATCAAATAAATAAATCGTTTATATTATTAAACTTTAGCATACAATAAGTTGAAAACTTGCTATTTTTAGAAAGATTGATAAAAAACAAAGAACATTCCAACACAGGAACAGACCCTTCGGCACTCCCAACCTCTGCTGATACAGATCCTCCTATTTTCTAAACCTGCCACCTATTTTCTAAGCGTCTGTATTCCTCTGCTCCCTGCCCATTCATATTTCTGTCTAAATACATCTTAGATAATGCTATAGTTCCTGCGCCTACCACCTCCTCTGGCCACACGTTCCAGGGTGCCACCGCCCTATGTGTAAAAAACTTCCCACATATATCTGCCCTAAGCCTTTCCGGTCTCACTTTGGATTCATGACCCCGAGTAATTGAGTTCCACAATCTAGGGAAAAAGCTTCTTGCTATCCACCCTGTGTATATCTGTCTTGATTTTGTAGACCACAACCTTCGACTTTGTCATGAAAATAGTTCTAATCTACTCAAACTTTCTTCATAACCAGCACCGTCCAACCCAGGCAGCATCCTGGTGAACCTACTGGGTACCCTATTCAAAGCATCCATATCCTTTTGTTAATGTGGTCACCAGAACTATATGCAGTATTCCAAATGCAGCCAAACCAAAGTCCTATGCAACTGTAACATGACCTGCCAGCGCTTGTACTCAACAACTGATCCAATGAAGGAAAGCATGCCATATGCTGCCTTGACCACTTTACTGACCTATATTGGCATCTTCAGGAAACAATGGACCTGAACACCCAGATGTCGCTGTAAGTTAATTTTCCCCAGGACTTTTCCGTTTACTCTATTGTTCACTCTTGAACTGGATCTTTCAAATGCACCACCTCACATTTGCACAGATTCAACTCCATCTGCCACTTCTGCGCCCATCTCTCCAATCAGTCTATATTCTGCTGTATTCTGTAACAGTTCCCTTCACTGTCTGCTACTCCAAAAATCTTGGTGTCATCTGCAAACTTGATAATCAGGCAACCGATACCTTCTTCCAAATCATTGACATATATTACAAACAACAGTGGTCCCAGCACGGATCGCTGTTGCACAACACTGGTCAAAGGTCACCATTTTGAGAAATTCCCTTCCACTATTACTCTCTGTCTCCTGTTGACCAGCCAGTTCTCCAATCACCCAGATAGAACGCCCTGGACCCCATGCGACTTCACCGTCTCCATCAGCCGACCATGGGGAACCTAATAAAATGCCTTTCTCAAGTCCGTCAGTACCTTCTCCAGCAACTTCCCACCATTGATGTCACGCTCGCCGGTCTACAATTACCTGGATTCCCCCGCTATCCTTCTTAAACAAGGGGACAATATTAGCAATTCTCCAGTCCTCCGGGACCTCACCCATGCTCAATCATCCCGCAAAGATGTATGTTAAAGCCCCAGTTATTTCCACACTCACGTCCCTGAGTAACCTGTGGTTTACCCCATCCGGACTTAGGGGCTTGTCTACATTAATACCTGTTAGAGTATCCAAAATATCCTCCCTCTTTATGTCGACTTGACGAAGAGCACTCAGAGATCTATCCCTAACCCCAACATCCGTCATGTCCCTCTCCTTGGTGAATGCAGATGCAAAGTACTCGCTAAGAATCTCACCCATTGTCCCTGACTCCATGCATAACTTTCTTCCTTTGTCCTTGTGTGGGCCAAACATTTCTCTAGTTACCCTCTTGCTCCTTATATATGAAAATAACTCTTTGTGATTTTCCTCAATTCTGTTTGCTAAAAATATCTCATGACCACTTTTAGACCTCTTAATACCTCGATATCTACTGTGACTAGTAGCTAGTGAAAAGAAAATAAACGTTTGTTCGTGCGAGTGGAACTCAGAACTTTTCATAGTGTTTTGTGGCAAAAGAAATTGAAATCCGTCTCAGTGCAAATAAAACGCAGGAAAACAAACCTCTTGGGAAAAGTAATTTTCAACCATTGTCACCCCCCCCCCCCTCCCCACCCAAAGTACTTTTGAGGTAGAAAAGAGTGAAGGCTTGTAACATGGGCACAACAAAAACTATGGGTTGTTTGAACATGCAAATTGGCTCAATTAATCAATTTGACAGTGATATCCTTGAATAATGATTCATAGAGTATATGAGAGATTATTTCTGAGACGTCATGGAACCAACCAGAGAATTGGACGGAATGGTGGCTCAGTAGTTATCACAACACCAGGGTCCCAGGTTCGATTCCAGCCTCGGGGGACTCTGTGCGTGTAGTTTGCAAATTCTCAGCCTGTCTGCGTGGGTTTCCTCTCACAGTCCAAAGAAGTGCAGATCAGGTCAATTGGCCATGCTAAATTGCTTATAGAGTTAGATACATTAATTAAAAGGAAATGGGCAGGTTACTCTTTGGAGGGTCGGTGTGGACTTGTTGGGCCGAAGGGCCTGTTTCCATAGTGGAGGGAATCTAATCTAATTTAGATTTGATATTATGTAACAAGAAAGGATTGGTGGATGAGCTTTGCCTTGGAATAACCACAAGATGCTGCAGTATCACATTCAGAGTGAAGACTGAGTCATACATGAGAGTTTTAGTGTTAGTCAATGATAACTATACTGATCTAAGGAAGGATTTGGCTGTGGTGGCCTTTGGGGAGAGAAAAGAACAGTCAAAGGCAGGACAGCTGAAGAAATTTGGCAAACAATTAGGGAGATAACACAGATCGAAGAAGAATTTCATTACGGAGAAAAATCATACATATCTTGATAAGGAAGTCAAGGATAACATGAATCCAAACACCAGGGCATATCATACTGCACACTTTAGTCACACTGTGGAGGATTGGGCAAGTCAGTGGCCTCGCGGTGTTATCACTGAATTCTGATGTGATAAACCCAGATAATGTTCGAGTGACCTGGGTTCAAATCCTGCCGCAACAAATAGCACAGCTTAAATTCAAATCTAGTATTAAGAGGCTGATGGTGATTATGAATCGATTGCCAAGAAAAACTCACCTGGTTCACTTATGTCCTTTAGGGAATGAAACTTCCATTCTACCATTGATACACCACTCTCAGGCTGAAGACGTTTCTCCTTATCTCCATTCTAAAGGTTTTCTCTTGACTCTCAGGCTATGTCCTTGAGTCCTTTCTTTCCTAACAGTGGAAGCATCTTCCCAACATCTACTCTGACCAGGCAACCAGTATTTTGTATGCTTCAATTAGATCCACCTTCATCCTTATAAACTCCAGCGAGTATAGATCCAAAGATCTCATATGTTGAGCTTTTCATTCCTAGGACCATTCTTATGAAGCACCTATGAACACGCTCAGGGATGGTACATCTTTCCTGAGTTATGGGGCCCAAAAAGGTACACAATACACGAAATGTGTCTGACCAGAGTCTTATAGAGCCGCGAAAATCCATCCCTGCTTTCATGTTCAAGTCATCTCAAAAGAAATGTCATTACTGTATTTGCCTTTCTGACCAGACGGTCCACCTGAAATAATAATCTAACGCTGGACAATAGTAAATTGTTACATAAATGAACAATGATTAAAGCATGCTGGAAAGTAGAAACCAGCCTTGATCAAAGTCTCTGTGTTAATCCACATGCTGCAGAATCCAGATAGGCTGCAGCTACCCAGAGATGGTTTGCAAACAAACTGACAGCTACAGACCCTACAATACACAACTGAAGTTGGACCTGAATGTGGTAATGGAATGTCGCCTTTGGGCCATCAATGTGCCAACCCCAGGTTGGGTCTGATTGATCAGGATAATTGATCATTCCATTGTCAGATTCTCCACACCCTCTCAAAAGGCATGAAGATTTGAGAGGATAGGAATTACCGTAAAACCGCTCTGAGATTGATAACTCGAGAATAACCACTGAAAGATAAGACACCTACAAGAACATCAAAAGAACAAGAGGACTTGGCCAGGTGGAATCAGGTAAACTTCTGGTGGAGTGGTATGTGATCATCCAAAGTTAAGTTAAACCATAACATAGATTGTAATGTTTTTCATTACGTTATAATACGTTTTATTGTTCTAATATTAATTGTGTTCAATAAACAAATATCATTGTTTATAAGAGTTAACTCAGTTCTTTTGGTGAATATAAGATTTCAAACATACTGTGCGGCAGATACAGCACCTTCCTTCCTACTGACACAACCTGCTCATTTACCTTGAGATAATCCTGACTGGAACTCGCAACACTCTGCACTTCAGACATCTGAATTTTCTCCCCAGTTATAAAATTGTCCATGCCTCTCTTCTTCCTACTAAAGTGCATCACCTCGCACTTTCCCAAGCGTACACATCTGCCACGTCTTTGCCCATTCTCCTACCCTGTCTAAATCCTTCTGCAGCCTTCCTGCCACCTCAATGATACCTGTCCCTCTAACTACCTTTGCATCATCAATAAACCTCGCCGGAATGCCCTCAGTTCCTTCATCTAGATTGCTAATGTACAAAGAAAAAAGTTGTGGTTCCCTTGCAGAACACCAGTTGTCATTGGCTGCTTTCCTGAGAAGTATCCTTTTATTCCCAGTCTCTACCTTCTGCCAGACAGTCAAGCTTCTGTACATACTAGTACCTTATCTCTGATACCATTGGCCCTTATCTCACTCAGCAGCCTCCTGTGAAGCACCTTGTCAACGTCCTTCTTTAAGTGCAGATAGATAACATCCATTAGCTCTCCTTGATCTAACCTGTTTGTTACATCCTCAAAGCGTTCTGACAGATTCATTAGCCTGACCTCCCCTTGATGAAACCATACTGACTTAGCCCTACTTTACCATGAGGAGAAAGTGAGGTCTGCAGATGCTGGAGATCAGGGCTTATGCCCGAAACGTCGATTCTCCTGTTCCCTGGATGCTGCCTCACCTGCTGCGCTTTTCCAGTAAGACATTCTCAGCCCTACTTTACCATGCACTGACAATTATTCAGAAATCTCATCCTTCACAATGGATTCCAGGAACTTGGCCAGGATTGAAGTTAGGCTAATCAGTTTGTAATTTTCTGTCTTTTGCCTTATTCCCTTTTTAAACAGGGTGTCAGCGAGATCTAAGATGGCGGCGACGCAGTAGGTCTGAGTCTGCAGAGCCCTGCCCAAGACTCAGGCAAAGTGGGATACCCACCCTCACCTCACCTATTAAATTGTTAAAATAGTTTTTGCCCAGCAGCCTTGGCCATTCTACATCAAAATTTAGCAGTGTGATGCTTTTAAAAATGACCAAAGATGAAGGCTCTTGCAGTTCACAACAGGCAGGGACTTCTCCCCCACTTCCCTCTCAGCAACAGAGACCTCTGAGGCCACCCCGTGAGCCTGACCTACAGGGGACAGCCTAATCTCAGAGTTTCTTAACCTCTGAGAGAAGATTGATGAGTCCATTAAAGTGAGGCTATCCAGGTGGGAGTTGTTCTCGGTCATGCTGCAGAAACATGACAGAGAGATCGAGAAACTCGGGCAGCATGTAGGTGAAGGGCGGAGCAACGGGCCGCGGCCTCCGAGACCACTGCTGAGTCATCCATGGGTCAAGTCTGGGCTCTGGAACATCGAGTCCCGACCTTGGATGAACATATTGATGACCACGAAAATCGGAGACATCGGAAAAATATTCGGTTGCTGGGCCTTCCTGAACGGAAGGAGGAAGGGCAGCTTGTTGATTTCCTGAAGCAAAGGCTCCCACAGCTGCATAAACTGGAGTTGGAGCTGGGCCGGGTGCGGGTTGAGCGGGCCCATTGGGTTGCTGTGCGCCGGCTCGGATTGGACCAGCGCCCCCGCCAGGCCCTAGTTCAACTTCAAAATTAGAGGGAAAAACAGATGTTCCAGAGTGTTGGGGAAGGATTCCGATGCCCTGATATACAAAGGCTCCAGGATAATGTGGTCTGTAACAGGAAGGAATGTGGTGAGACGAAGCGTCTGAGGGATTTAAATATTTAATATTCTATGTGATATCCGGCAATGCTTTGCCACAGTCATGGAGGATCTGTATATGACTTCAGATCACCGAAAAAAAGTAATAGAATTCCTGGATGCTCACAAATAGACTGCTGGGTTTGAACTGAATGGATAATGACTTTATTTTGCCCCCATTTTCTTTTTTTCCCTCCTCCTTTCTTCCTTTTTACTCTTCTCGATCTTTCCATTGTGATGGGGGAGGGGGAGTGCTAGTTCCTTATCTTTTCTATGGACTCTTATCTATAGCTCATGCGGTTTAATTGATTATTGGGGGACGTTTCTGAGTGTTTTTTTTTTATTTGGCTGCGTTACTTGCTGCGATTGTAATTTTATAATTTAATATATTTTCATCTTGTGTTGTTTTGCTAGGTGTATCGAGGTGTTTGTATGGGGGGTCGCCCACTTTTAACTTCTGTCTGATAAGGTGTTGGAATTTATTTACTCTACTTTGTAATGCCCGGGCCGAGGTCATACCTCTGGCTGGGAGATGTTAAGGTGGGATTATTGGAAGGTAGTAGTGCCTCTTGTGAACAAGGGGGAAAGTCTCCTTTCAAATATGTTTTATGTTATTTGTTTTTAGGAATGTTCTTAGTTGTTTTGATTTAGCTGTATTAAAAAGTGTTTTATGTGTGAATCATCTTTGGTTTTATCCAATGTCTTTGGGTGCAGTTCTCCCTCCTGGGGGGTCTCGGGCTTGCTTGGACGATCATGGCTGCTCATTCGTTTAGGTGGTGCACCTGGAATGTCAAGGGGAGCCACTCTCCAATCAAAAGGAAAAAGATATTATCAAGTCTTAAAAAAAGAATGGGTGGATGTAGCCCGTCTATAGGAGACACACCTACTTGATAAGGAACATTTGAAGCTGCAACTGGGTGGATTTGGCCAGGTGTTCTTTTAATCTTTCAGCTCAAAAAGTAGAGGAGTTGCCAATCTTACTGGGAAGAATCTTCCCTTCCAAATGCTAAGCCAGATAAAAGAAATGTCTGGAAGATATATATTAAATAAAGCCCTAATATATGGAGAGGAATAAGGGATTTTGAATTTCTGTTGCCCGCCGGTGCACCATTTAAATTTGTAATGGAGGTGATCTCCAAGTTGATGGCTTTGGGATGCGGCACACAATTATAGGGGGAGATTTTAATTGTATCATCGACCCTAGGGTGGACAGAATACCTAAGATCTCTGCGGGCATAAGTATGAGATCGAGGCAGTTGACGGATCTGAGTAGGGAGTTAGGATTGGTAGAGGTGTGGAAGTGTCTTCACCCTGAGGGTAGAGGCTTTTCTTGTATTCTAACCCACACAAGTGTCATACTAGAATTGAAATGCGTCAGTCCCCTCGACCCTTTTGAACTCATATTGTTTTGTAAAGTAGGCAATATAACTAATTTCCGACCATGCCACAGTAGATATGGAGGTTAAGACGAGTGATGACGAGATAGCTTCCGGACATTGGCGTATATACCCTTTCCTATTGAAAGATAGTAAGTTCATAAAATATTTCACGCAGGAATTTAAAACCTTCTGGGATAACAACTCAAACACGGCCAGTAACCCGTAGATGATGTGGGAGACTGCTAAGCCATACGCATGAGGCTTGATTATCTCATATTCTGCGACCCTGAAAAGACAAAAGGGAGAACAACAGTGTCTGCTTGAAGCTCGCCTGAAGGCGGCTGAGACAGCGTATGTTGACAGACCCTCCTTTACTAAACTACAGCTGATCACAGCCCTTAGGGCAACTTTGAACATTTGTATTTGCAGATGCATTTTATTTTGTTCCAAAACATACAATTTATATTCAGTCAGTCAATGTGATATTTTATAAACTCCTAATTTGTAAATAAAACCAGTCTGACTCCAGGTGAGGACACAGACAGCATCGAAACAAGTTCTCACGCTTAGAATACATTGTCTGACGGCAAGTGTTACTTCATTTACCTGAAAGGCAGTGACATGAAATAAATTCTGCGATTTGCATAATAATCAATCAAATTTGCATCCCCATTCTAACTGATTAATTATTTAAGAGCCATCTCAGTTGTGTGGACAATTCATGTGCACAAGTTGTACAACCCTTTCATCTTTTCCTTATAACTTCTGTGTTTAAAGTCTTCCTCTCTCTTACACCTGATGATGGAGCAGCGCAATTAAACCTTGTGTTTACAAATAAACCCATTGGGTTCTAACCTGGTGTCGTTTGATTTTTGACCTTGTCCAACCAAGTCCAAAACCAGCGACTCCATATCATGGTTTTTACTGGTTAGCTAATCCTCTCTCCCAACAAGTAAGGTGTGGACATGAATTGATGGGTTTCTGAACAGAATATTGACAAGAATTATTAGAGTGAACTGTCAATGGAAAAGGTAAGAGTAAACAAGAGCAGCTTCGTTGCAGTCTGAACCAAAAGGAAGGAGAATAGAGAACAGAGCAATAGCAGAACTATGAAGCAATTATTTCAGTTATGTCTGCACAGAAGAAAACGAATCAAAACTTCCCAGGAAGACTGGAAAGCCTAAGTCTCGAGAGAAAAAGAATTAAATTAATAAATAAATGTTTTGGGAGAAATTATTGGACTGAAAGTATGGTTGAATTTAGAATAGAGATGGAAGGTGAGAAGGTAAAGTCCAATAACAGGGTCCTGTGCTTAAACAAAGTAGACAACAATAGGATGAGGGAAGAATTGGCTAAAGTTAACTGGAAGCAAATACTTTATGGTGGAACTGTATATGAACAGTGGATGGCTTTCAAAGCAGTTTTTCCAAGTGCTCTGCAACAGCATATAACAGTGAAATGGAAGGATTGTAGGAAAAAGGATAAGCTGCCATGAATGTCTCAGTAAATAAGGCTATCAAATTAAAATAAATGGTATAAATAATGGCAAAGACCAGTGCGAAACTAGAACATTGGGAAAACTTTAAAGGTCAAAAGAGCAACAAAAAAACTATCAAGAAACATAAAATAGATAGATAATGAGAGTAAACTACCTCAGAGTATAAAGACAGATAGCAAAAGATTCTATAAATATATAAAACGAAAAGAGTGGCTCAGGTAAGCATTGGTCCTTTAGAGGGTGAAAAGGGGATTCAGTAATGGGATACGTGGAAATGCCAAGGAATGGAACAGATATTTGGTCGGTCTTCACAGTGAAGGGCACCAATAACATGCCAGTAATTGTCAAAGGGAGGAAGGTAGGTGAGGACATGGAAACAACCATTCCCACGATGGAGAGAGTGTTGGGCAAGCTAATGGATCTAACGGTAGGTAAGTCTCCAGGACCTGATGCAATGCATCCCAGGGTACTAACAGAATGGTGGGAGAAAAAGCAAATGCATTTGTGGAAACTTTTCTAAATTCACCTGACTCTGATGCAGTTCCAGCAGATTGGAAAACAGTAAATCAGACACCACTGTTTAAAAAGGGAAGTAGGATAAAAAGTGGTGAATTATAGACTGGTTAGCCTAACATGTGCAGTGGGGAAAATACGTCAATCTATAATCAAGGAATAAATAGCATGCATCTAGATAGGAATTGTCCCGTTTGACAGACACTGCATTTGTTCATTAAAGACAGGTTATGCTTAACTAATTTACTGAAAATCTATGAAGACATTATGACCACGGAGACCCAGTAGATGTGGTGTACCGAGATTAACAAAAGGCATTCGACACAGTGCCACCAAAAAAAGATGCTGCGTAAGGTAAAGATGCATGGCATCACGGGTAATGTATTAGCATGGATAGAGGATTTTAACTAACAGGAAGCAATGAGTGCGAATAAATGAGTGATTCTCTGGTTACTGATCAGTGACTAGTGGTGTGCCTCTGGGATTGGTGCGGGGACTGCAATTATTTACAGCTTACATCGACGTTTTGGAGTTGGGGACCACGTGTAGTGTCTCAACGATAGCAGATTATACTAAAATGAGTGGCGGAGCATAATATGCAGAGGACTGATAAACTTTACAACGGGACATAAATATTATAGGTGAGTGGGCATAGGTCTGGCAGATGGAGTACAATGATTATAAATGAAAAGTCATCCATTTTTGTAGGAATACCAGTAAAAAAAAGACTATTATTTGAATGGTAAAAATGCAGCATGCGTCTGTGCAGGGGAACCTGGTTGTCCTTGTGCATGGATCATAGAAGTTGGCCTGCAGGTGCAACAAATAATTCACAAGGCAAATTGAATTATGTCCTTCATTGCGAAAAGGATTGAGTTTAAACACAGGGAGGTTATGTTGCAGCTATACAGGGTACTGGGGAGGTCACACCTGCAATACTGTGTACAGTTTTGGTCTCCCTACTTGAGAAAGGATGTCCTGGCTACAATGGATGCAGAGGAGGTTCGCTAGGTTGGTTCTGGAGTTGAGGGGGTTGGCTTATGAGGAGAGACTAAGTGGACTGGAATTATATATTGATTGGAATTTGAAATAAGATAGAAACATATATGATTATGATTGGAATAGATATGATAGAAATAGAGAGGATATTTCCAGTCGCAGGCAAAACTTGGGCAAGAGGGCAAAATCTCAAAATTAGGTGGAGCAGATTTAGGACTGAATTGAGAAGGAACTTCTTGACCAAGAAGATTGTGAGTCAGTGGAATTGCCTGCCCACTGATATAGTTGAGACCTTATCATTGAATGTTTTTGAAGCTCAGATAGATAATGTTTTGATCATTAAACGAACAATGGGTTATGGAAAGCGGACGGGTACGTGGAGCTGAGACCATGAAATGATCAGCTCTGATTATATTGATGCTCATAGATTTTATGGAATGGGTCGACGTGAAATGGGAATCATACTTGAGAAAATGACTGGTTAATACATTGATTCCCTCAACTAATATTGCATTTGATTCCCTGGTTGATACATATGGAGAAGCAATGGATGCAATGCATTTGGATTTTCAGAAAGATCTTGGTACAGACTCTGGCATGCAAAATTAGATGTTAAAGAATTGGGGCTAAAATATCAACATGGTTTTAGAATAGGAGTGCTGACAGGAAACAGTGAACATGAATAAAGCAATATGTTTTGAAGTGGAAGGAACATGGTGTGTCGCAAGGATCAGTGCTTGGGCCTCAGCTGTTCCCAATGCATGTCAAACATTTAGTTGAGGGAATCAAATGCAATATTCCCAAAACTGCTGCAAGCACTAAACGAGGTCGGATTGTGCGTGGGTACGGAGGATGTAGAAAGGCTACAAGGTGATTGAGGCAAGTGGAGTGAATGGGCAAATACGTGGCAGATGGAGTGCAATGGGGATGGATGTGACGGTGTGTATTTTGGTGGGAACAATACAACAGCAACCTATCATTTGGAAAGGGATTCGTTGAAACATGTTGATCTTTAAAGGGATTTATGTTCTGTCTTTGTTTCTTCTGTGCGGCCCTCCGAGGTCCATGCAGGGCAGTGACTTCTGAACCCAGAAGGCAATACTGGGAATGGCATTGGCACACTGACCAGTGAACACAGACCGAACAAGAGGAGAGCTGTAACATTGAAAAGGACCTGGATCTCCTTGTACACCAGTTACTGACAGCAAGATTGCAGGAAAGAAAGCAGTTAGGAAGATAAATGTTATGTTGACCTTCATTTCAGGGAGATATAAGTACAGGAGTGAGGGTGTCTTACTGCAGCTGTACAGGGCCTTGGTGAGACCCCATCTCGAACATTGTGCAGTATTGTGTGAGATTTGGTCTCCGTATCTCATGAAGAACAAACCTAACATTGAGGGAGAGCAGTGAAGGATGACCAGACTGATCTCTCGGATCACTGGCTTGTTGTGAGGCAGCTTTTGCATTGACTGGATTGGGCCTGTAATCCATGGGCTTTAGGAAAACGAAATGAGATATCAATGAAATATATAAAACCCAGACTGGGCGAGACAGATTGGAAGCAGGGATAGTAATTCCACTGGCTAAGACGTATAAAATAAGGAGCCACAGTATTAGGTGCAGACAGGTCACTCTGCATTGAGATGATAATAAATGTCTGCACTCACAGACTGATGAACCTGGGGAATTCTCTCCCACCTAAGGCTGTGGAAGCCAGGACATTGAATATAAATAAGGATTTCTGGACACTAAAGGGATCAGGAGACAGCTGGAGTACAGCTGTCAGAGGATCTCAGATGTTAAGAAGGATGTCTCTGCAGTGTCAACAGGACTGTGTTTCCCATTCCCTTTTCCGATACCGAGTTTTCTGTCGGTTTTGTCCTTCCAAGCCTCGGAGCAGTTTGATACATCTGAGTGTCTTGCTTGTCTGTTTTAGAGACCATTGAAGAGTTTATCACAAGTCGTGTGTCTGGAGTCACTTTTAGGCCAGACCAGGAAAGCACGGGAGATTCACTTCCTGAAAGTACATTGAGGAAGGAAATAGATGTTTATAATCGACATTGGCTTCAAGGTCACTGTTACTGACACCAGGTTATAATTCTTGATAGTTTATTAATTGTTTTAATCCACCAGCTGCCAGAACATCAACCTGGTATGGATTAGCAATCCAGTGACATTTCCACAATAGCACCATCTCCACATGGGGAGCTATCAGATATCACACTGAGCAGGTTATTTCTGTGCTGCTTGACAGCTCTATCAGAAAAAAAAAACAACCACTAATTTGACTTTCATGAAAACACTGATGGTGTGATAATTAGTCAGATCGTAACTATTTCTCTCTTTGTGAACTGGACATAGCTGAGTAATTTTCCACATTCCCAGGGAGATGTCAGAGTTGTCAGCTTGGTGGAAATGGTCGACTGAGGGATTATTCCAGTCAAAAAGTTACAGATTGTGAATGAATATAATGCTGTTTCAGCTGCTGCTACTGCTGTGGTGTCCAGCACCACAACAATGCCAGGAATTCTGTATTTAAGAAAGTTCAGCGAGTTGTATCATTGAAAGTCTTTACAGAGGAGTTTTGACTTGGAAAATAATTGAGTGCAATGAAGAATTAATGATGAAAGAGGAGTTCTCGAGTCATACACTCTTAGAGTCATACAACATGCAAACATACTCTTTGGCTCAACTCATCCATGCTCAACAGGTTTCCTGAACTTCCAAACCTTTTATATTCATGTACACATCAGATTGTCTTTCAATTGTTGTAATTGCGTTCACCAATACCCTCTTCCTCTGACAGCTCGCGACATATATACACCAATCTCTGTGAGAAACAGCTGCCCTTAGATCTCTTTTAAATCTCTTCCCTCTCACCTTAAACTTATCTTCTCTGATTTTGGACACTCCCACCCTCTATTGTCTATTTATCCAATCCATGTCACTCTTGATTTTATAAACCTCTGTAAGGTCACCCCTCAGCCTCCTACGCAAAAGGAACAAAATCCCTGCCTCTCCATATATCTCAAAACCTCCCGTCTCCGTCACATCATTTTAAATACTTTGTCGCCGTTCCAGGTTATAACATCCTTCCTATAGCAGGGCGACAATAATTGTACTCAGTACTCCAAACGTGGCCTTGTGCAGCCACAACATGATGTCCCAATTTCATACTCAATGCTCGAACTGATGTAGGTAAGTGTACCTAACGCCTTCTTCACAGCACTGTCTACCTGCGACTCCACTTTCAAGGAACTATGTACCTGCACCCTGGGTCTCTCTGTTCGAATACAATCCTCAATGCCCTACCGTTAACTGTATAAATACTGCCCTAGGTTGTCTAACAAAATGCAACACCTCACAGTTATCTGCATGAAGCTCTACCTACCAATCCTCAGCCCAATTCCCCAATTGATCACGATCTCATTGTTCTCTAAGATAACCTTCTTTACTGTCCACTATTAACAGCAATTGTGTGGGGTTTGCCTACGAACTTACTATCCATGGTTCCTATATTCTCATCTAAATCATTTACAAAAACAATGAACAGCAGCAGACTATTCCTTGTGGCACACCACTGGCCACGATCCTCCAATTTGGACAACACATCTCTCCCAGCATCATCTACCTCCTACTGTCAAGCCAATTTTGTGTCTAATTGGCTAGCTCTCACTGATCCCTTGTGATGTAACCTTATGAACCAGGCTACCATGAGGAACATTGTTGGGCCTCACTGAGGTCCACGTAGACATCGCATGCTGCTTTAACTTCATCTATCTTTCCGATCACCTCTTCAAAAATTGCAATCTAGTTTGTGAGACATGGGTTCCGAGACAAAAAGCCGTGCTGAATATCCCTAATCAGTCCTTGCCTTTCCAAATGCATGTAAATCCTGCCTCTCAAAATCTCCTCCAAACACTCACCCATCTTTGACATCAAACTCACTCGGCTGTAGTTCCCTCGGTTTTCCCTGCAGCCAAATTACCAATAATGTAAAAACATTAGCTGCTTCCTGTCCTCCAGCACTTCAACCATGGCTATCAATGATACACATAAGTAAGTCAAGAGAACTGCAGATTTCGTAAACCGGAAAGCTAAGACAGAAATGTGCTGGAAAAGCTCAGCAGGTCTGGCAACATCTTTGCAGAGAAATCAGAGTTAATGTGTTACAACACGGGGTAAACTCCACCCCCACCCGAACGCTAATTTAAACTTGCAAGACAGAAAAGATTTAGCCCGTGCTATAATCTGTAAAAATTTGGAAGGCCAAGAACCATCCTAAAGGTCAGTATTTAAAGTAAAAAATAACAACTTTGTTTTTTAATGTCGAACAGGGAATAATTACCTAACAACTATTTGCAACTCCTTTCTCTGACCTATCTTTTACTTTTCCTTCTACAATACTGGTCCGATAAACCCCCCAATTAAGATTTCCCAAAGCGGACAAGTTTCAGAACCTGCCAGCTGTCGAATCTTCTCTTTGTATCTTCCTCTGTCTTCTTTTATTCTCCGTTGTGTTTCTGTTTCACAGGTCATTGATAAATATAGCTGAATTTAAGAGAGCTATTCTCTGGGCAGTCAGCAGATGTTGGTGGTGTGGCAGTTCTCCCCGAACTGGTCAATTTCATTTACAGCTTCATACTACAAAGCATCGGCTCATTTCATTTTTTTTTATAATACCGCCAAATGTCAAATTTAAACTCGATTGTAGTTTAGCTTCTTGGGACATAATTTAAACGGATTGAACAAATTTGATTTTATTTTTTGTCTCATAGCAACCCAGGTACTGCCAGCTGCTGAACCAAATATTACATTCTAAATTTTCTAGAACTAACTGTGCTTGTAAATCCTTCAACTCTCTTAAAGGTACAATACCCTTTACACGTTAATAACAACTTCTCTCTCAAAACAGAAGCATCATAATGAAAACACTGTCTCAATTGTTTTTCTATTCTTTAAACACATTACCATAACATACAGATAACTGAAATCTAAGTTCACCTTAACTTTTCCCACATACCAATATTTTACATTGGATAAATACAAATCTCGTCTAAACTTTATCAGTTAAATCTGTGAGAACGCATCTGTGATTAAATTCTTACGACATTCTACATGTCTATTTTTTAAACTAAACATCTGTAACTTAAGACTACAATGAAATAGTCTTTAAAGCGTTCAAAGAATGTAAGCAGATTGGGATCCGTGTACACAACCGTCTCCAACACGCTGTTTGTGAGTACACATTAAAATGTCGTAAGGCTAGTGCCAAACTCAATAATTCTTTCTCAATCTTGGAACATGTTCTCTGGTGGATGTTGAGTTTCTTTGAAAAGTACAATCCCATCTCATCTTCCTTTAGCAGGATAGCTCCAACTCCTACGTCACTAGTGTCGATGGCAACTTTGAAAGATTTTGAAACGTTTGGTATATCTAAAACTGGTTTGGTGGTCAATATTTCTTTCTAATGGTCGAATGCCTCCTGGCATTGTTCTGTCCATCAAAACTTTGTGTTCTTCTTCAGCAAATTGGTTAATGGTGCCACTACACTGCTGACATTTGGAACAAATTTCCGATTGAATCCGCTGACTCCTAAGAAGCGAAGCACCTTTTTCTTCGTGGTTGGTCGTGGAAATTCCTGGGTAACTTTTGTCTTTGTGTTCCATGGAGTCAACTTTCCATGACCGATGTTTTGTTTCAAGAACATCACGTCTGTTTTCGTGAATTCAGTTTTGTTTAATTTTATCACCAGTTTTGTTTCACGTATTCATTCAAAGAGCTCTTTCAACTGTACCAAGTGATCTTTCCAGGACTTAGTAAAGATCACTACATAGTCGAAACGGATTGCACAGTTTATTAATCAGGCCACAACTCTGTTCACGGGTCTTTGGAATGTGTTGGGTTTGTTGTTCATTCCAAAGGACATCACGTTGAATTGATGCAGTCCATTTGGCGTTGCAATTCAGAAATTTATTTTACCATCTCTGATAAAGGTACCCGCCAGAAACTACGTATCAAGTCCAACTTTGTGGTGTAACTGACTTGTCCAACTTTCTCGATACAGTCTTCCAATGTTGGTATTGGATAAAAGTCTGATTTTGTAACAGTGTCGACCTTCTAATAATCCAACCAAAATCATTGAGTCCCATCCGGTTTGGGAATGAAGATAATCGGTGAGCTCCACTCGCTCTGGCTTGCTTCGATGATGTCCTCATTGAGCATAGCCTCCACCTCCTTCTGGACCTGTCTGCTTTGAGAGGATTAAGCCGATAGAGGTGTTGATTTATCGGAATAATATTCCACGCGTCTACTTCAGGTACAATGGCATTAGTTCTCCCCGTATGATTCTTACATATGCCCTCATATTGCAATAACAAACGTTTCAACTGCGTTCTATGCTCCTGAGGCAGATTGTTTATGAACCTATCCCATTGCTCAAGGACTTCTACATTTTTAACACATTTTGAGGCACATCAAAATCCACACAATTTGGAATTGATTCCTCACTCTGTGGGACAGAAACTAGCATCTGTTTCTTCAATTCTTTCTCTCCTGTACTTTTCCGGAGGGCACATTCATTTATAAGCCACATGAAGGGGTTTCTGAATGTGGGAATTGGCGACAGAGGTTCTAGTTTCATTACTGCCTGTGGCCAACCTACTATTTGGCATGGATGACACGTATGCCAGAAGTTAACCATATCTTTGTGCATTCCAGGGCAATAAAAATGTTTTTGTCCCTTAATCTGAGTCTGTTGTACCCCTCGGTGACCTCCCATAGGTAGTTCACGTGCTACCCGTAACACATCTTGTCTCTATGCTACCAGCAACACAATCTAGCCTTCAGCACACGACTCCTCTGCATTAACCTGCCGTAGTCTCCATTTCAGTTTTAGGATTCTATATTTCTGATAATAATCCTCAGGAATAACTCTGCCTCACTTTCAGAGTACGCATCCATATATGTATGTATGTATATATATATATATATATATATATATATATATTATCATCTTGCTTGTCTGTTGCAAATCCCTTAGCCTTTCAGGACTAAACACCTCTGTCTGACCCTCTCTTTGTTCATGATTCCCCTGCACCATTATGTCAAAGAGGATGTCAGCTAACAGAACCTTAACTCCTTCATCCTTGTCTTTAGTTTGTGCTTCCTGCTGTGACCTATGATAATGGGTTCCGGTTACTGTACAGTCTGGGAAAATACCAGTATATTTCTGTTTTAACTCCTCAGTTTCCTGGTCTTCTTGGGCTTCTCCACAACAAGGGGTATCGCTCCCAACTTGGACCCTGCTAAATCATTCTCGAGAACAAATCGGATTCCTGGAACTCACACTCTGTCAGTCACTCCCACGGTTACATCCCCAGACTTGAGAAGGCACTCCAACCTCATCTTATGGAGAGGAAAGCTAAATTTCTGTCCATCTATCCCACACATTATCACACTCTCGTGTACCAGATCAGAAATACTTCAAAGTTGCTCATCTTTTACTATTAGAAACTGTTTAGATCCCGTATCTCTCATAATTATAACTTATTCTCTTTCTCCCCCTGTTGTTTCTGAGTAAATACTACTCACAGATGCGAACTCTTTATAGAGATCAGGTACTAACTCCATACCCAGCCCCTGCCGAGGCTGTGCAATTTCCTGCAGCTCTTCGGTTCTTGTTGGGGTTTCCTTTAAGACTTTCACTAATGCCACTGGCTTATCTTCTTTTACCACATCTTTTTCCACAGTCCCTTTCTTAACGATCAGCACTGTGGCCATACATATCCCTTCTTATCGCAGTGAAAACATCTTTTCCCAATGCCTTTTTGAAACCACCGGCACTGTAGCTTTCTGTGCCCCATTCTATTAAATGAAAGCACCTTTGGCACCTTCTTTAACCTGTGGAAAACTCTTATTCTCTACCGTTTCGTTTGCAGCGCAGCATCTTCACATCTGCCAAATGCGATCCTTCACAGGGTGAAATTCTGGTTGGAAGCTTGTCTTATGCAGCAACATGTATTCATCTGATAATTCTACTGCCCTTCTCAATTTCTGAACTTTCTGTTCCTCCACGTGAATTCTTATCATCTCTAGAAGTGATTTTTTCAATTCGTTCAGCAGAATAATCTCCATTAGAGCCTCATAGGTCATATATATTTTTAAAGCAAGCATCCATCTATCAAAATGCATATATTTAATTATTTCAAACTCAACATAAATCTGACTTGATTACTTCTTTATGTTTCTGTACTGCTGTCTATATGATTCTGGTACCAATTCGTGAGCACTTAAAAGAGCTTGTTTGACGTCTTGAGAATCTTGTGACCCTCATCTGACAGCGGAGAAAATACCTCACTCGCCCTGCCTACCACTTTAATCTGAATTAGCATTACCCATAAATTCTTGGACCACTCCAAATACATAGCCAATTTTTCAAATGAGATAAAGAAGGCAGAATCATCTTTCTCATTAAAATGTTGCAGAGTATTGACATTGCTGATTATAACACAACCATCTCTTTTAATCTCCACCTTTTTAATGTGACTTTGCTGACTAAATCACAACTTCTCAAGTTCAAATTCTCTCTCTTTTTGGTCAGCTAAGAACCTTCTCCTTCTCTCTTTTTCCTCTCTCTCTCTCTGTTCTGTCTTGCTTTCTGTTTCTTCTCTCTCTCTTTCTCTCCCTTTGTTTATCTTTAAACTGCATTTTCCTCAATTGGAATTTACGTTTTGTTTTTCTCACTCTGCTGCACTTGTCTGTGTTTCTGACACACCTTAGAATGTGAGAAGTTCCCGGACAATTTCAGCTTTACTTTTGTCCTTGGTTAAATCCAAATCTAAATTCCTTGCTAATTCTAATAGTTTGGTCTTTATCTTTTCTTCCAAGATTTCGTGGCAAATTTGAGAATCATCTTCAAACACGTCTTAACTTTTTTTAACAGCCATTTCTCTCCCTTTTAATTTAAAACACAAGTCATCGGAATTAAACAAGTTATCTCACTGACGTTTTATTTAACGATCTCAGAGACACGAACGTGCAAATGTTTAAATATACTTTATTTTCCTTTCATCCCTCGAATCTATACAAATCTGCTCAAACCTCAACTGGATCTGTCTCAACCTGTTCTTAAAGTGGACGAAAGCCCCCAAGCTGTTACGACACAGGGTTAAACACCTCTTCTAATTTAAACCAGCCACACAGAAAAAGTTCACCTCATGCCATAATCTGTTAAATTTTAAGACGCAAAGATCCATTTACAGACGTCACATTAAAAGTAAAATTAACAATTTTGTTATTTAAGTCCAACAGAGAATAATAAAACAAACAACTATTTAGAACTCCCTTCCGTTAAAAGTATCTTTGACCTCCCACACTACAATACTGCTCCGATAAAACAAAAAAAAGATTAAGTTTTACAAAAAAAACACACATTTCAAAACCAGTCAGCTTTGTCGATTCTCCGTTTATACTTTCCACCGTAGACCTTTATCTCGGTTGGCATCGATGTTCTGCTATGCAAACCTGTTATGGACAGGTACCTTTCAGAAAGACCTTCAACTCACAGTCTATCTTTCTAGATGTCCTTGGCAGTTCTCCCCATAAATGTTCAAAATGGGTGGTCGGTGCCAGGATCAAGAATTTCTCCGAGCATGCTCAGGGCATATTGAAGTGGGAGGGTAAACAGCCAGGGGTCGTGGTTCACATTGACACCAATGACATAGGTAAGAAGAGTGAAAGGTTGAAAGATCCTAAAAAGAAAGTTAAGGGGGTTAGGAGTGAGTGTAAAAGCAGGATCTCCAGGATTATATTCTTGGGATTACTCCCTGGGCATCTGGAAGTGAGACAAGGAAGAGGAAGATAGTCGCGTTGAATATGTGGCAAAGAGCGAGTTTGGGAGGAGGGTTTCTGATTTTTGGATGATTCTGATCGCGTTCAGTGCAGGTGGGAACTGTACAAAAAGGAAAGTGTGCACTTTAACTGGAGGGGCCCCAACATCCTGGAAGGGAGGTGTGATCGTGCAGACTTAAGCTAATGATACAGGAGGATGGGAACCAAAGCAGCAGGTCAGAAAATGAACAGAAAGTAAAGGTTTGTCAATTAAACATACAGAACCATTTCAATGACCATGCAAAGGGAACTATTCGCATCAATTTTATAAACGTGAGTTGAAAGTTGGAGTAAATGATAGGCTCACTATTATCAGGGATCAATAAATAAGGATGGAGAGCCTGTGCACACAAGTATTAAAAGAGCAAGCTAAATCGATAGAACTTATGTTAAAACTTTTTATAACTAAATGTGTGCAGTATTTGGAATAAGATGAATAAGCTGATAGTGCAAACAGGTATAAATAGGTATGGCATGGTGGGCATGACTGAAATGTGGTTACATGAAGGTCAGGACTAGGCTGTTAAATGTCCAAGCCTACTCAGTATTCAGACAAGAAGGGGCAGCAGGTGGAGTGCCTGTATTCGTTAAGGATTATGTCAAGTCTGTATTAAAAAATGATATTAGCACGTGGGACAAAACGGATGAATCAGTTTGGTTTGAAATAAAGCACATTGAAATAAACCTATTGGTAGGAGCATTTCCAGTCCACAAACTAACCACCCCCCCCCCCCATCCTACCACCCCCACGACAAATTACTTTCAAAGTAGGGAATAGCATGACCCAGGAAATAATAATGGCTTGAGACAAGACCACAAGAGTAATTATGGGAATGTGACCATGCAAATTGACTGGATTAATCAATTTGGCAAGGGGACCCTCAAAGAACGATTCGTCGAATATATCATGGATTATTTATTTGATTAACATGTAATCGAACCAACCAGAGAACTGGCTTTGGTATTACGTAATGAAGAAGGAGTGATAAATCACATTGTAGTACAGGATCATCTTAGAAAGAGTGACCACAACATGTTGGATTTGCACATTCAGACTGTAACAGCGAAGACAGAGTCACATAGGAGAGATTTAGTGTTGGACACGAAGAATGTTACTGGCCTGAGGAAGGGTTTGGCCTGAGTGGACATGTCAAAAAGATTAAAGTGCAAGACATTTGAAGAACAGTGGCAACTACTTAAGGAGATAGTCAAAATCCCTCAAATGAAGTATAATCCTGAGTGGAAGAGGAATTGTAAAAAGGTGGAAAGCAATCCATGTCTTAACAAGGAAGTCAACAATAACATGAAGGTTCTTGCCTGGTGGTATTATCGCTGACTGCTAATCCAGATAATGTCTGGGGATATGGGTTCAAATGCCGCCATGGCAGATGGTGGAATTTAAGTCCAATATGAACCTGGCATTAAGAGTCTATTGATGATAATGAATCCATTGCTCATTGTTGGAAACACCCATATTTTTCATAAATGTCCTTTAGGATCGGACAACACCCTCCTTACCTGGTCTGACCTACATGTGATTTCAAACCCACACAAATCTGGTTGACGCTTAACTGCCCTCTGGGCAATTAGGGACAGACAATAGCTGCTGTCCAACCAGCGACACGCTCATCCTCTAATGAATTAAAGGAAACACTTCAATTGTCAGCAAATGGCTACTAAAATCATAATCAAAATGGCTATGAAGGAAAATGAGAAGAAAACATAAGAAATGATAAAGAACACTTCTCTGAGTAGACAAAAAGTTTAAAAATGCTGCAAGTAAATGTTGGCCTTTGAGAGGATGAAAATGGCGGGGTAATAATGGGAAACTCAGAAATGGCAGAGGTAAAACCAACACTTTCTGTTTTCACAGTGCACGATCATTTCTTCCCAAAATTTAAAACAACTGCAAAGGATCATGATGGAAGTACGATGACGAGGAAGAAGATATTAAATACATTGATGGGATCATAGGCAGGTCAGACCCTCGGCCTGCAGTATATCATATTAAAGGATGTAACAGCAGAGATAGTGGATGTGTTAGGATATTCAAAAAAAATCCTTGAATTCTTGAACAGTACCGATGTATTGGAAAATTAATAATGTAGTACTCGTTCCCAAAACAGGAGAAGGCAAACATTCACAAACTGTCGACCAGTGACTTTAACCTTTGTAGTGGAGAAGTTTCTTCAGTCTATCGTAAAGTATGAAATAACTAAACACTTGAAAAACAAAAATCAATTCACCAGTGTCAGCACAGTTTCATGATGGGCAGGTTGTGCTTGACAAACCTGTTGGATTTCTTTGAGAATGCAACCAGCAAGTTGGATAATGGGGATGCTGTACATCTGAACTTCAGAAGGCATTTGACAAGGTGCTGCATAAAGGACTGATCTAGCCGGTTAGATCCAAGGAGTTAAGGGTAGAGTATTGAATTGGATAGAGGATTGACTGGCTAACAGAAAGCAGAGCATCGGGATAAATGGTCTTTCCCTGGCGAACTGAAACTAGTGAGGTGCTGCAGGGTTCAGTGCTCAGACCTCAGTTGTTTACAATCTGACCAAATGAGCTGGAAGGAGAGACAGAGTGTAGCAACTACATTCACAGATGGTATTCAACTAGGTGGTAAAACAAGCTGTAATGAGGAGCTAAAGAGTTTACAGATGAATAATGGTAGGGTTAGAAAATGGGGCAGATTGCTATATCTGGCAGATGGTGTTTAATGTGGTTAACTGTACAATTGAATTTCCTACCGCCACTCATAATTTCTATTTTCTTGCGTTGCACCATCCACAGTTCTTTGGATTTTATTCACCGTTTGTGGCTGGGGACACAGGAGTCGAGAAGTTTGGTTGAGGGAGTTGCAGGTTGCTCTGTGTGTCTGGAACAAGACATTAATGTGGAGAAAAGACCACAGTCAGGCCTTGTTGATTCCCACAGCAGGCCTGGCAACCAGCTGGTCTATCCCTGTTCTTACCTCCTGATGTTTAATTGTCTGGAGTAATCCACATCAAAATGTTACAGTCAGACAGACAGTCTGTAATTAATATGCCCATTTCATAATAAAGGGACAAATGATCACTTAGATCTGAAGTAAAGACTTGGCAATTCTTTTGAGATTTAATGACTATTTGCTGCAACTGCAGGCTTGGAGCTGTGTGATGGGACAACAAAACAGTTCAGCATTGTTGCAAATTTATAGGTTAGATATTGAGTAACAATATTATGTTATCAATTCTGTGAGAAAGTGTCCATAATCTATATCTTATGAAAAATGTGTTGAATGTATTGTGGGAAATATGAACATCGAATTGGTTAGAAAAGGAAGATGTGAAGTGGATAGAAGTCAGAGAACATAGAACAATACAGCGCAGTACAGACCCTTTGGCCCTCGATGTTGAGCCGACCTGTCATACCAATCTGAAGTCCATCTAACCTACGCTATTCCATGCACATCCATATGTTTGTAAAATGACGACTTAAATGTACTTGAAGTTGGCGAACCTACTACCGTTGGAGGCAAAGCATTCCATAACCTTACTACTCTCTGAGTAAAGAAATTACCTCTGACATCTGTCCTATATCTATCATCCCTCAATTTAAAGCTACGCCCCCTCGTGCTCGCTATCACCATACCTGGAAAATGCCTTTCCCTGTCCACCCTATCTAACCCTCTGATTATTTTATATGTCTCTATTAAGTCACCTCTCAACCTTCTTCTCGCCAATAAGAACAGCCTCAAATCCCTCAGCATTTCCTCGTAAGAGCTACCCTCCGTACCAGGCAACATTCTAGTAAATCTCCTCTGCAGCCTTTCCAAAGCTTCCACGTCCTTCTTATAATGCGGTGACTAGAACTGTACGCAATACTCTAAGTGCAGCTGCAGCAGAGTTTTGTACAGCTGTAGCATAACCTCATGGTTCCGGAATTCGATCCCTCTATTAATAAAAGCTAAAACTCTGTATGCCTTCTTAACAACCCTGTCAACCTGGGTGGCAACTTTCAAGGATCTGTGTACCTGGACACTGAGATCTCTCTACTCATCGACACGACCAAGAATCTTACCATTAGTGCATTATTTTGCATTCAGTTTACTCAAACCAAGGTGAATCACCACACACTTGTCCACACTAAACTCCATTTGCCACCTCTCAGCCCAGCTATGCAGCTTATGTATGTCTCTCTGTAAACTACAACATCCTTCGTCACTATCCACAACTTCACTGACCTTAATGTCATCTGCAAATTGACTAACCAACCCTTCTACGCCCTCATCCAGGTCGTTTATAAAAATGACGAACAGCAATGGACCCAATACCGACCCTTGCGGTACACCACTAGTAACTGGACTCCAGGATGAACATTTCCGATCAACCACCACCCTCTGTCTTCTTTCAGCAAGCCAATTACTGATCCAAACTGCTATATCTCCCACAATCCCATTCCTCTGCATTTTGTACAATAGCCTACTGTGGGGACACTTATCGAACACCACGCTGAAATCCATATACACCACATCAACTGGTTTGCTTTCATCTACCTGTCTGGCCACCTTCTCAAAGAACTCAATAAGGTTTGTGAGGCACTACCTACCCTTCACAAAACCGTGCTGACTATCCCTAATCAAATTATTCTATTCTGGATGATTATAAATCCTATCTCTTATAATCTTTTCCAACAATTTACCAACAACTGAAGTAAGGCTCACTGGTCTATAATTACCAGGGTTGTCTCTACTCCCCTTCTTGAACAGGGAAACCACATTTGCTATCCTCGAGTCTTCTGACACTATTCCTGTAGACAATGACGATTTAAAGATCAATGTCAAAGGCTCGGAATCTCCTACCTGGCTTCCCAGAGGATCCTAGGATAAATCCCATCCGGCCCAGGGAACTTATCTGTTTTCACACTCCGCAGGATTTCTAATACCTCTTCCTTGTGAACCTCAATCCCACCTAGTCTAGTAGCCTCTCCCTCTGTATTCTCCTCGACAACATTGTCGTTTTCTAGAGTGAATACTGTCGAAAAATATTCATTTAGTGCTTCCCCTATCTCCTCTGACTCCACACACAACTTCCCACTACTATCCTTATTGGCCCTAATCTTACTCTCATCATTCTTTTATTCCTTAAATACCTATAAAAAGCCTTAGGTTTTACCCTGATCCTATCCGCCAACAACTTCTCATGTCTCCTCCTGGCTCTTCTGAGCTCTCCCTTTAGGTCTTTCCTGGCTATCCTGTCACCCTAAAGCGCCATAACTGAGCCTTCACATCTCATCCTAACAGAAGCCTTCTTCTTCCTCTTGACCAGAGATTCCACTCCCTTCGTAAACCACGGCTCTCGCGCACTACAGCTTCATTCCTGCCTGACATGTACGTATTTATCTCGGACACTCAGGAGCTTTTCCTTGAATAAGCTCCACTTTTCTAATGTGGCCATCCCCGGCAGTTTCGTTCTCCATCCTATGCTTCCTAAATCTTGCCTAATCGCATTGTAATTGCCTTTCTCCCAGCTGTAACTCTTACCCAGTGGTATACACCTATCCCTTTCTATCACTAGGGTAAACATAACAGAATTGTGATCGCTCTCACCAAAGTGCTCACCTACTTCCTTTTCTAACACCTGGCCATGCTCATTACCCAGTACCAAATCTAATGTGGCTTCGCCCCTTGTTGGGCTGTCTGCATAAAGTGGCAAGAGGCCCTCCTGCACACACTGGACAACAACTGACCCATCTATATTGCTCGTATTGGAAAGTTGAAGTCCCCCATGACAACTATCCTGTCTCTCTCACTCCTATCGAGAATCATCTTTACTATCATGTCCTCTACATCTCTGGAACTATTCGGAGCCCTATAGAAAACTCCCAACAGGATGTCATCTCCTTTCCTGTTTCTAACCTCAGCCCATTCTACCTCAGTTGACGATTCCCCAAACATCTTTTCTGCAACTGTAATACTGTCCTTTACTAACAATGCCACACCTCCCCTCTTTTACCATCTTCTCTGTTCTTACTGAAAAACCGAAATCCTGGAACCTTCAACAACCATTCCTGTCCCTGCTCTAACCATGTCTCCGAAATGGCCACAACCTCGAAGTCCCAGGTACCAACCCATGCTGCAAGTTCACCTACCTTATTCCGGATGCTCCTGGCGTTGAAGTTGACACACTTCAAACCAACGTCTTGCTTGCTGGTGCCATCTTGCCTCCCTGAAACTTGATTTCGGACCTCCCTACTCTCAACCTTTCCTACAATTTTGGTTCCCATCCGCCTGCTGGATTAGATTAAACCCACCCGAACAGCCTTAGCGAATTTACGCCCCCCCCCACCCCCCGGCCCAGGATATTGGTATCCCTCTGATTCAGATGAAGACCATCCTGCTTGTAGAGGTCCCACCTACTCTAGAAAGAGCCCCAATTATCCAAGAATCGAAAACCCTCCCTCCCACACCATCCCTGTAGCCACGTATTCAATTCCTCTCTCTCTCTGTTCCCAGCCTCACTAGCACGTGGCACGGGCAACAAACCAGAGACAACAACTCTGTTCGTTCTAGCTCTAAGCTTCCATCCGAACTCCCTAAATTTCTGCCTTAAATCCCCATCTCGCTTCCTACCTATGTCGTTGGTCCCTATGTGGACCACGACTTGGGGCTGCTGCCCCTACCTTTAAGGATCCCAAAAACTCGATCAGAGACATCACGAACCCTGATACCTGGGAGGCAAGACACCAACCGTGCGTCTCTCTCGTCCTCACAGATCATCCTATCTGTCCCCCTAACTATGGAGTCCCCAGTGACAACTGCTCAGCTCCTCTTCCCCCTTCCCTTCTGAGCAGCAGGGACAGACTCTGTGCCAGAGCCCTGTGCCCCACTGCTTTCCCCTGGTAAGTCCCCCCTCCAACAGTATCCAAAACGGTATACTTACTGTTGAGGGGAATGGCCACAGGAACCCTGCACTGCCTGCCGGGTCCGTTTCCATCCCCTGACTGTAACCCATTTGCCTTTGTCTTGTACCTGAGAAGTGACTACCTCCCTGTAACTCGTCTCAATGACTCCATCTGCCTCCCGAATGATCCGAAGTTCATGGAGCTCCAGCTCTAGTTCCCTAATGCGGTTTTCGAGGAGCTGGAGTTGGGTGCACTTCCCGCAGATGTGGTCAGCAGGGATTCTTGTGGTGACCCTAACCTCCAACTTTCTGCACGAGGAACATTCAACTGCCCTCACGTCCATTCCCATTATTCTAAATTTCCAAAGAGATTGTTGAAAAATGTGGAATTTAAAACAAACATGCGACCTTACCAATCTGGCGCACAGAAGTTTGTTTTTTCCGGTCAGAGGAGGAGATGGGTGGGAGACACGACCCAAGTAGAGTTTTGGGTAATGCAACCACACAAATATATGACTTCCTAGAAGTCGTTCACTCCTCCCTCACACCTATCAGCAAATGGAGGCCGGACTCCAGAGGTAAGTCCCTTTTAAGTCTTTATATAGGTCTAGTCAAGCCAAGAAACGGGCAAATATTGGTCTTTGGATCATATTAGGAAAATGTGCCTGTGTTTGAACACAATGACGAGTTTAATGGAAAAACAGTGTATTATTTCAACGAATTATTTTCTTATTATTGAGACTTCGAGTAAGGGGAAGAGCTACTCTTTGTTTTCCTTGTCTCGACCCCTCATGTTGTGAAACACTTCCATCAGGACCACCTCTCAGCCTTCTTTGCTTAAAAGTAAAACCAAGTAGACCCAGCCTCTCTTCAGTTTGAGTACACTCTTGTCTTGTTACTTCTGAAAGGTATCAGTGTTAAATTCATTAGCGATTGATCTGTCCACCTGAACAATCGGTTTATACCCTCCTGTACCCTCACACGTTCCTCCTCACTGTGAACCACCAGCTCATCTTTCTGTCATCCACAAAATTATTTACCATTCCCTCCAAAATCCATCCCTCCCATTCTCATCATCATCGTTTATGAAGTTCACAAGTAAGCCCGGATTTTCTCCTGTTCTTCAGATGTTGTTCACACGGAAAGCATTGAGAATTCCATTCTCTTGTTTTTCCTATTTTGGTGAATTTACAGCGTGATGCAGTTGAGTTCTTTTTTATGAGGGAGCCACAAATTTTATTTTGGACATGGACCTGAATTCTACTTTATACTATGCTCCTCTGTATGTTTTATTAATTAAGCTTGTACGTAATTAGTATTGGATTAGGTTTAGATGGCTTTCACTGCAGCATTTGTGTTCCATATGGACCTTGATAATGTTCTCTGTATCGTTCCCTGCAACAGTCAGAGCTGAAAGAAGTTTCCGTCACTACGATAGAGACAGATTTATAATTTTGTTTGAAAGAGTTGGAGTGATGAGGATAAAGATTCAACTAAATTCTATATATAGAATCGCAGCAGGAGATCAAATCATATCGTCAAGTCCACCTTGAACTGGAAACAAATTATTAAATCATATTCCCACTTTTCTTCATATTGTAAAAACATTTTCAAAAAATGTTCTTAGAGCAGCGTGGATCTTCTAGCTGCTCCTGGGGTTGCAGGCAGTTGAATATTTAATATAGTCTTTTTGCAGTTGATATTATAGTTTATTAATTTAATGTAATTATTTCTATTTTGTTTTATTAGCATTCAAAAACAAACAAAACAGCAAAAAAAAACTCCCGATTTTCTTTCAAACGAACTTTTGTTAAAATAGTTTTTTAAGGGTGGTTTACCAAAAAAACGAAATGTCTATTTTTGTTTTAAATGGTTTCTTTTATTACACTGCAGAAGTTGTTTTTTTTTGTTTTGCAAAATTAATTAATTAAAATAAGGAGGTGTACCTTCCTTCAAGAGAATCCTACACATTTTCAGCTCTGGAGAAGACTATTTTCTTCTCGGACTTTATTTAAGAGGAAGATTTTTATTAATTTTATTAGCTAAATGGTTGATTTTGTTTAATTTTTCTATGTTTGATACCTATATGTACATATTTTTCAATTTTAACATTATTGTCTGTAGGTAATGAAAGGTAACAGAAGGTGTCGTAAAAAATCTGCTTTTAGGCATAATATTATTAAGGTCTCATATAAGGCACAGAGAGGATGGCTGGAAGATTTGGAAAAAAGTATTATCCAGCATATCAGTCATATAGAAGTGTGGCTCTCAGGAAAGATAAGAAAGTCGTCCAAAATTTTCCGGTGGTATTCCTCTATCAAAATGCTTTTCAGCTTTTAGAACAGCTGAAGGGGATTGTCTCTCTGAGGAAAATGGAAGAGCAGTCAATTATTGGACACGTGGAAAGATTCTTATGTTCAGCAGCGTTTGAGAAGATTTAGTAGAATGTATGCTTCAGTGGACTTTTCCATCAGGGACATTAACAGAAGATTCTGTGGCAGTGACCGTTAATTGAGGAGGGTTTGTTGATTTCCCTGTACTAAGATTAAGAACGTCTCGAAACATTTCAAGCACGTTGTTAAAGGTGAGATTGAGTAGCCATATATTTTTGTAGATATTGGCAGGAATTATATTTTTAGGGAAAGATTAAAGCAGTACAGAGTGAACTTAAGAGGTGAGGTAGAATATTAATAATAAAACCTTTAAAGCAATACTTTCTGGTTTACTCCCAATGCAAAACCCAACTGGGAAGGAACAAAAGGTTAACAGAAAAAAAACAACGGCTGAAGCGCTACTATGTTGTTGATGGGTTTCGATTTTTGGGAAATTGGAATTTATCTTAGAATAGAAATGACCTGTTCAGAAAGGATTGGTCTAATCTAAACTGGAAAGCAGCCAATATATTAGCAGGGAGATTTGCTCCTTCTAATGTAGGGAGACTTTATTTTGATAGAGTTGACAAGGGGGATATTCTAAGTAAAATTATAAATGGTACGATGGATGGAGAAGTTTATGAATGTGAGGAGAGCACGTCAATTAGAAAAGAAAAACGAGAGAGTTAAAAGTATATAGTAATTATGAAGCACGAAATTGCATTTATTTCAAGTGAGGCGTCTGACAGGGGAGGCTGATGAACTCGGGGCATGTTTAAGAACATGGGATCGGGACGCAATATGTACTACAGAAAATTGGTTGAAAGATGTTCCTGAAGAAGGGCTTAAGCCCGAAACGTTGATTCTCCAATTCCCTGGATGCTGCCTGACCTGCTGCGCTTTTGCAGCAACACATGAGCTATTCAGTGATGATTAAACAATTATTTTTCTTTTCTAACCCCAAAATTCGTATAATACAAGAATTATGATTTTCCATCTGTTCATTTCAATATTACTTTAATTTACATTGTTAATATTATGATGAATGTTACGACATTTGTGTCACCATCAGGAAGTAAATTAATAGATAAAGATAGTCAACATATGATGCAGTCAATGACATTTGGTATATAAAGCGATTTTAATAATTGTGTCATTATTGTACAATGATGGATAATGTTGGAAGAGAAACGGCAAAAAAATTCAACATGTTCCAAGGAAATATTTCATTACAATGAAATCAAAGCAATAATCATTTTGCAGTGCATACGATTTGAAATAGCATTTCATTTAATGTGACGTATCCACTTAGACTACTTTCCTTTTTACAAAAATGGAGGACTTAACTTAGGGGTTTTGAATTATACAAACATAAATTGTTGGAATTTGAATTTTCTCTGGCACGTACACAAAGAAAGGAAACTTAAAGGTTTTTAGAATGACAAAAAAAATAAGTTTTAGTGTTATTACATTGTAGACAATATCTGTAATAAATTAGAATTATTGTTTTAAAAAGACATAACTTATCTTTAATTACGGAACTGAAATATAGGATATCAGTTGCACATATTGCATGGAATAGTAAACAAATGCTTACTGTTATCATTGGTCTCAGGAACAATAAGGTACTAAATCAGGTTATTCTACTGAACAGTAATCAGGTGGTTATGAAGTCCTTTGTGTTGCTTTATGTGGACTGTTTAGCGTGAACATTGATTTCAATAAACCTGAGATACTTACATAAATTAGGAACAGATTGATAAGTGGTTTGAAAGATCTTTTTAAAATCAGACAGTTGTTGATATTTACTAGGATTGCTGACTGAAACGTTCTTAAACCATCATGCAATTAATATGATAAGTGAGAGATATGGAAAGTCAGCTTTCAAATGAACACACTGATATTTTCACAGCATTTGAATCTCATATTCAATATAAATTGGTGAGTAGAAAACACAAAACAAATTTAACGCGATTCATAAACTTATAAATAATTATAAACTGATAAATAATAACAAGTGGCATTTTTTTTAAATTTTACTGAAGAAGTAATTGATTTTTCACCAATTTATAGCACTGGAGCATAAGGTTCTCTGTGCTGCTTGAACTAAGCTCTTCAGGACAAAACAAAATTACTGACTATCATTACTTCATATATTTCATCTTTAAGATGCAATATTCTCAAATACTTTCCAAGGAAAATTGATTGAGTGGAATTAGATACATCATGTTATTAGTGACCCGAAGAAACTATATAGCAGATACTGTGATTATTGGAGTGAACAACAGATAGAAGCCTGTTTAACGTTGAATTGAAAGGCAATTCAATCAATTCTTAGATATTTTCTAATCAAAATTCAGAAATGCTAGTTCTGAGATTCAGAGATTCAGCTCTGTGCAAGGTGGAAATTGAAACCGTGACCCTTAGTCTAGTTGGAGAGACACTACCAGAACTGTACAAGATCCCTTCATGGTGTTCCCACACAGGATGTGCAGGGCTGTAATCACATGCTCACTCTGGATATTCAAGTGAAAACTAATCAGATTATTATTGTCCTAATTAGATTGGAATTAATTAGATGGCTCCTGTATGCAATGAACAGAGAATGAAATAGTAATTTACTATAATGACGTAATGAGTCAACAAATGTCTAAATTAAATATGAAAATCATGATAATTTCTGGAAGAGAAATTGACAAAATTGTGTGATTACAGTCTACTCATAAATAAAAATGAATAAAATCATTCTATATATTCATAAGAGTTTCCCATTTTATGAAATTAAAACTAAAATGGTTTTGCTCTGCATGTAAATTGAAACAAAATGATGAATTAGTCAGTCAATGTGACTTTAGCTGAAGACAACTTCCATTCTTTCCAGAAACGTGTGAATTCTAAGAACTCAGCATTTATTGTGATTGTTTAATGAAACAAGACAAATGTCAATGCGTTCCTGTTTACTTAAAAAAAAGTGAATTAAATTGATTTTGCACATGAAAAGTAGTCGAATGACATTTTGATAAGAAACACTGCGAATATCAGCATTGAAATAATTTATAATCAAATCAGTTCAAAAACGTTTCCATGTTTAAAATAAATACAATATTCACAATGATTGAAAGATTGTATATTGCAATATCCCTGCATTAGCTATTCTATGGAAATATAATTCGACACATACATACATCCCTTCATGGATTGAACAATTGTTAGATATTAGCAACAAATTGATTTTTAAAATTCTATTAGTCAATTTAAGAATAATGAGTATCTCATCTTGATATTAGACTGAGAAATATTTAGAAATGAAGAGTACTATTGCCGGGAAAAGTAAGTGGAATTCCCCGAATTTCAAAGATTGAGATTACTGTGATTTTTCAAACAAGCAAAACTCAGATATTTGCAAATAATGTTGCCAGGGATATTATTGGTCTTTTTGCGTTTGCATTCAACTGTACAAATAGGTATTCATATTGTAGCATTGGTAATAACAAATAATGAATGAAATAATTTTTAAAAAACTGGATTATATTTGTTACAAAGTCAACGTTAAAGTGCTGTGTAATTATTGTAATTGATCATTGTTTCCAGAATCCTGACGGGTAAATTTACTTAACATTTTGGAAGCACTTTGCTCTGATGTTTATTCGATATTCATTAAGATTGACAAGCTGAAAATTAAAATATTAAAGGTATTTTTATGATTTGAAAAACAAATTCCGCAACCATTGAACAAAATTGTTTTTGTTCAATGGTTGCTGAATTTTTTTTCCAAATCATAAAAATACCTTTAATAGTTTAATTTTCAGCTTATCAATCTTAACGCATGTTTGAACAAGATTGTTTTCGTTCAAACATGCAGGCAATGCAAGTGTTATATGTTTTCTTCCTGTAGTTTTCTTGTAAAGTCATTACAATTTTATTAATGTAATTTTTATCATGATAAATATTGCAACACTTATGTCAGAATTAGAAGGAAAATAACTAGACCATGAAAATGACTAATATTGTGCAGAAAAGTTAGAGTAATGACACTTGGTACAGAAAGGAATGCTCACAATTCTGTGATTATTATTCATTGACAACTAATGTTTGGAAGAAAAAGAAAATTGTCAACATTTCCAAGTATTGTTTTTCTTGTAACGAAATTAAAATAAATATCATTTTGGAAGGCACATAATTTGAAAAAAGGAAACAGTACTTTAATGTGGCATTTGAGGTAAAGCCTACTTTCATCCCACCCCCCCCCCCCCCCCCCGCCACCCCCCAAACCCACTGAAGTCCTTATTTAGGGTAAAAAAAAACTATAGCAGAGAGGTATCAGAAGGTATTCTAACTCATACTTGTACAAAGTAAGTAATTAACTAACTAAGCAGAGATGGCTGAGCAGGTGATGTGCTGTTGCTGTATGATGTGGGAGCTGGCTGATCCCATTGTGAACGGCAGTGACCACATCTGCAGCAAGTGTTGGTTGCTGGAAGAACTCCGGATCAGAGTTGATGATCTGGAATCTGAGCTTAAAACACTGCGGCACATCCGGGAGGGGGAGAGTTACCTGGATGCTTTGTTTCAGGAGGCAGTCACACCTGGGAGATTAAGTAATTCACATTCAGCTAGTGATCAGGCACAAAAGAGTGTGACTGTAAGTGAGGCAGGTAGGGGGAACCGGAGTTCAGGAGTGGAGGAGCCTCAGCCCTTGACCTTGTCCAACAGGTACGAGATTCTTGCTCCCTGTTCGGATGAGGAAAAGGGCTCTGGACAGGATGAGCCAACTGACCAAGGCACCATGGTGCAGAAGGCCATTCAAGAGGGGGGAGCTAATAGACAAGTAGTGGTTATAGGGGATTCTATAATTAGGGGGACAGATAGTATCCTTTGCAAGCCGGATCGGAAGTCTCTCATGGTGTGTAGCCTGCCCGGTGCCAGGGTGCGAGACATCTCCGACCGGCTTGAAAGGATATTGGAGCGGGAGGGGGAGGATCCAGTTGTTGTAGTCCACGTTGGTACCAACAACATAGGCAAGACTAGGGTGGAGGACCTGTATGGGCATTACGAAACACTAGGCAGGAAATTGAAGCACAGGTCCTCAAGGGTCATAATCTCCGGATTACTGCCCGAGCCACGTGCCAATTGGCATAGGGACAAGGAAATTAGGCAAGTAAACACGTGGCTAGGGGATTGGTGTGGGAAAGAGGGATTCCACTTCATGGGGCATTGGCATCAGTTTTGGAAAAGGGGGGATCTGTACCGTTGGGACGGTCTCCACCTGAACCGATCAGGTACCAATGTTCTAGCGAAGAGGATAAATAGGGTGGTCAGTAGGACTTTAAACTTCTGAGTTGGGGGCAAGGGAAAGTGAAAGCGACAGTGAGTATGGAGGTAAATGGCAAGATAAGCAGCAGGATAGCATGTTTCCAGGCGGATTTAAAATTGAGGCAGACTGAGAATGCAGTAAAAAGCAATGATAACTTAGGACATATGATTTCCAACATCTCTAATGATAAGGAAGTTAGCATTAAGGCACTTTACCTGAATGCTCGTAACATTCATAACAAAGCCGATGAACTAATGGCACAGATAATAGTGAATGATTATGATGTAGTAGGCATCACAGAGACTTGGTGACAGGGGGTCAGGACTGGCAGTTACACCTCCATGGTTTTTCAACTTATCGAAAAGACAGAGAGGTGGGCAGAGGGGGTGGGGTTGCCTTGTTAGTTAAGAACTAAATTAAATCTATGGTATTGAATGACATAGCGTTGGATGATGTGGAGTCTGTGTGGGTGGAATTGAGGAACCACAAAGGCAAAAAAACATAATTGGAGTTGTGTATAGACCTCCTAACAGTGGTCAGGACCAGGGACGCAACATGGACCGGGAAATAGAGAAAGCATGTCAGAAAGGCAAGGTTACATTGATCATGGGAGACTTCAATATGCAGGTGGACAAGGTAAATAATGTTGCTAGTGGATCTAAAGAAAGGGAATTCATGGAATGCTTACAGGATGGCTTTTTGGAACAGCATGTCATGGAGCCCACAAGAGAGCAGGCTATTCTGGACCTAGTGCTTTGCAATGAACCAGACTCTATAAAAGATCTTAAAGTAAGGGAACCCTTAGGAAGTAGCCACCATAATATGGTAGAGTTCAGTCTGGAGTTTGAAAGGGAGAAGGCAAAATCGGATGTAATGGTGTTACAGTTGAATAAAGGTAATTATGAGGGCATGAGAGAGGAACTGACTAAAATAGACTGGAAGCAGAGGCTAACCGGGAAGACAGTAGAGCAAAAATGGCAGGATTTTGTAGGTATAATTGACGACACTGTACAGAGGTTCATTCCCAAGAAAAGAAAGATTAACCGGGGAGGGATTAGACAACCTTGGCTGACAAAGGAAGTCAGGAAATGTATTAAAGAAAAAGAGAGATCCTATAAAGTGGCTAAGACCAGTGGGAAATCAGAAGATTGGGAAGGATACAAAAGCAAACAGAGGATAACAAAGAGTGTAATAAGAAATTAGAGGATCAAATATCAAGGTAGGCTAGCCAGTAATATTAGAAATAATAATAAAAGTTTCTTTCAGTACATAAAAAACAAACGACAGGCAAAAGTAGACATTGGGCCACTTCAAACTGATGCAGGAAGCCTAGTGATGGGAGATAAGGAAATAGCAGGAGAACTTAACAAGTACTTTGCGTCAGTTTTCACAGTGGAAGACATGAGTAATATCCCAAACATTAAAGGGTGTCACGGGGCTGAGTTGAGTATGGTTGCCATTACGAAAGAGATAGTGCTAGAAAAGTTAAAAAGTCTTAAAATTGATAAATCTCCTGGCCCCGATGGGATACACCCTAGAGTTCTGAGAGAGGTGGCTGAGGAAATAGCGGAGGCATTGGTTGAGATCTTTCAAGAGTCACTGGAGTCAGGAAAGGTCCCGGATGATTGGAAGATGGCTGTTGTAACCCCCTTGTTCAAGAAAAGATCAAGGCAAAAGATGGAAAATTACAGGCCAATCAGCTTAACCTCGGTTGTTGGTAAAATTCTAGAATCCATCATTAAGGATGAGGTTTCAAAATTCTTGGAAGAGCAGAGTCTGATTAGAACAAGTCAACATGGATTTAGTAAAGGGAGGTCATGCCTGACAAACCTGTTGGAATTTTTTGAATAGGTAACAAGTAGGTTAGACCAGGGAATCCCAGTGGATGTGGTCTATCTAGACTTTCAAAAGGCCTTTGATAAGGTGCCACACGGAAGGCTGCTGAGCAAGGTGAGGGCCCATGGTGTTCGAGGTGAGCTGCTGGGATGGATTGAGGATTGGCTGTCTAACAGAAGGCAGAGAGTTGGGATAAAAGGTTATTTTTCAGAATGGCAGCCAGTGACGAGCGGTGTCCCGCAGGGTTCGGTGCTGGGGCCACAGCTGTTCGCATTATATATTAATGATTTGGATGAGGGAACCGGGGGCATTCTAGCGAGGTTTGCCGATGATACGAAGTTAGGTGGACAGGCAGGTAGTACTGAGGAAGTGGGGAGGCTACAGAAGGATCTAGACAGGTTGGGAGAGTGGTCCAGGAAATGGCTGATGGAATTTAACGTGAGCAAGTGCGAGGTCTTGCACTTTGGCAAAAAGAATAAAAACATAGACTACTTTCTAAATGGTGAGAAAATTAATAAAGCCAAAGCACAAAGGGATCTGGGAGTGCTAGTCGAGGATTCTCTAAAGGTAAACATGCAGGTTGAGTCCGTGATTAAGAAAGCGAATGCAATGTTGTCTCTTATCTCAAGAGGGTTGGAATATAAAAGCAGAGATGTCCTACTAAGACTTTATAAAGCTCTGGTTAGGCCCCATTTGGAGTACTGTGTCCAGTTTTGGTCCCCACACCTCAGGAAGGACATACTGGCACTGGAACGTGTCCAGCGGAGATTCACACGGATGATCCCTGGAATGACAGGTCTAACATATGAGGAACGGCTGAGGATACTGGGATTGTATTCGTTGGAGTTTAGAAGATTAAGGGGAGACTTAATAGAGACGTACAAAATAATACATGGCTTGGAAAAGGTGGATGCTAGGAAATTGTTTCCGTTAGACGAGGAGACTAGGACCCGTGGACACAGCCTTAGAATTGGAGGGGGTCATTTCAGAACAGAAATGCGGAGACATTTCTTCAGCCAGAGAGTGGTGGGCCTGTGGAATTCATTGCCACGGAGTGCAGTGGAAGCCGGGACGCTAAATGTCTTCAAGGCCGAGATTGATAGATTCGTGTTGTCAAGAGGAATGAAGGGCTACAGGGAGAACGCTGGTAAGTGGAGCTGAAATGCGCATCAGCCATGATTGAATGGCGGAGTGGACTCGATGGGCCGAATGGCCTTACTTCCACTCCTATGCCTTATGGTCTTATGGTCTAAGTCTTTTCAATAATTTAAAATGTCGTGTTAGTTGCACAAGAGAACAAATGGATGTATCTACATTGTTTTCTTGCACACACAAAAAAACAAATGTAAAACAATTTAATAATGAAAATTATATTGCTCTGAATGTAATCATTTCACACACAATAAATATTTGTCATGAATTGAAATTCCGTCATAGCTGTCGGAGTGTTTTCCCTACAGGGAATGAAGACTCAGGAGGGGGCTGAGCTCAGGCACGTGGAAGATATTTACTCATGCAGCAATCAGTCAATGAATGGATCATCCCCTGAAGCCAATCTCGGAAGGGAGATCCAAGACACACTGTAAAGTGTACAGCAAAAAGTTACATTTTTATGCACTTTTAGTATTACAATGGTCACATGCGATGTGGTTACATCCCTCCCCTCCTCATCCAGGCACACAATCCAAATGCATAATTCCAGATGGGCATTCTAAGAGACAGCCCCTGGTTCCTATCATCTCTGAGGAGAAAGTGAGGTCTGCAGATGCTGGAGATCAGAGCCGGAGATGTGTTGCTGGAAAAGCGCAGCAGGTCAGGCAGCATCCAGGGAACAGGAGAATCGACGTTTCGGGCATAAGCCCTTTCCTGAAGAAGGGCTTATGCCCGAAACGTCGATTCTCCTGTTCCCTGGATGCTGCCTGACCTGCTGCGCTTTTCCAGCAACACATCTCCAGCTTCCTATCATCTCATCTTGTTTAATAGGTGTTATAATCTCCAGGCCTTGGGATCATTCCACACATCTCATTCGTTCAGATTCCAATGCTAATTGCTACACTGCTTCGGGCCTCTCAGGATGCCTTATCTGCAGGGACATTGTGAATTCTGATATTCATTGCACTCTCTTTTATCAACGGCAATTTCTCCTCATATTCACCTCTCTCCTAATTATATATGCACAAAGAAATACAAAAGACAGTCAGTTTCCACTTGCTTGCTAAAAGATTAGTAATATGGACTCATTTATAAAGTTAGCTATACAGTGTAAAATTATACAGCCACTCTCACAGTCAGAACTTTTTAATTCATGGACAGTGAACATTATATCATGAAGTTATTTCCTCAAGCTAGATAACTTCACATTTCGGAATAAATGCTTTTCTATAAAACTTTTTATTAAGCGTTGGTTACATGTATCTAACTTACGTTACAAATTACCCCTATAATTCCCGAGAATCTGTAATTAGATTTTTTTTTAAATGTTCTGAGCAACTTTAAAATAGTAACTATTTCTGACAAATGACACCTGTCTGTTGTCCTGATAGCTGCTTCGGAGCTTAACTGGGCTTAACTGGGCTGTATCCTGCAGCTGGTATTCAGTCATTCACTGAGGCAATTATTCTTTCATTAATGAATATCAGTGTTGGTCTGTTGTCTATATGCCGGCATGCTCTTCAGAAAAACTGTCCAGAATACTGTAGTCCTGGCGTTGGAGTAAGTCTGTTCAAAATGTTCTTGGTTTTCTTAAAGCAAAGGCGGAACAGAATGTTAGTCTTGTTTATCTCCCCTCTGACACCGTGTGTTTTCATTGTAAGGCAGGCTGCCCCTTTTTGTTTGTCGGCCATTTTGTATGGGCCAACATGTTCCAGATGAGGGCAGGCCACCCCCTACAACAGCAAATCAACAAGCATTCCAGTATTAAAATAAAAATCAGCATTCGCTGCCATTGGTGTCTGTACAGTACAATATATCTTTGTCCCTGAGCCATAACTCCACACTTCAATTTGGATGTACTGGATTTGATCAACTATTAAATATTAGGTAAAGGCAAAAATTAATCTTAGAACTATTTTGTAGCAAGCTTAAAAATGATTAGAAATCTCATTTGGCTGTCCATGATGTGAAAAAATGAACCGTAATCATTGTAAATCCAACGTATCTAAAAATGAAAGGCCGAATATTAATCCAACGATTTCTGTGAACATTCAAATGAAAAAGGAGCAGAAATTAACTGTGAGTGTTGGATGGGGAATCATTAGTTGGTTTATGGTTGTGTTCACTTGGAATAACAGATCTATTATTCTTTGTAATATTAGTACTAAGAAGTAATGGATTAAATTAAAATGTGAATTTGACGAGGTTTGTTACAAAACCTAAACTGATTATTGGAATGACAATGAATTCATAATTAAGTTTAGAACTCTGCAAAGTAGATTATTCAATATTTCCAATCAGGTTTGCTCGGAAGTTGATTAGGTATTTATTAAAATCAGTCAACTGAGAATTAAAATGCAGGCATGATGGTTTGGAAAAGTCATCACACATTCAGTGAACATTGATCAGAATTCGTTTGTCATTCATAATTCTCAGGTCTTCAAGAATTCTATACTTGGTGGCTCTGCTTTTCTTTGGAGAAACATAACAAGTAATTAAAATAAATGATGTATTTAATTCATGCAATATTTCATATCATCAATATTTTGACATTTGATCCAGCATTACAAAGAAAAATAAGTCAGTATGAACATTTTTTAAGAGAAAAATATAGGCATCAGCATTTATGGATTTTTGTTTTCAATATTGTGTCTGACTGAACGGACGGATATGTTTAATGTACTGAGACACAATTGCATTTTATTGTAATTTTTGGACTGGAAACCTATCAGAAAGCTTACCTATATTCAGGACTTGCTTCATATCGATACATGATACGATTAGCATCCTCGGCCATGAGTAATAGGGTCTGATAGTTGGTCTGGGAAAGATGTAGTGTGTAAATTATAAGAAGGTATTACTTGCATATCATTGGATCTGGTGATAACGTAATGTTTGCTGTGGTTATTCATCCTGGGAACAATAAGATACTACAAAGAGATTTTCACTGAACAATAATTAGGTGACCTTGAAGACCGTTACGAGTAATTTGATTTCAATAATGTTGACCTTATTTGCATGATTTGGAAAACGTTTCAAAGCATTTTGGCAAAATTCTGAATTCTAAACATACGATGGCTTTCGTGCACATACCTTTCACCTTTTGTCATTCCCAAGAGCGGTGTCTAATTCGCAGGCACTGGCTGGAATTCAAGTGCCAGGAAGTCTGCCTCAACGTCTCCAAAACACATGTGTGGGGTTGGTTTAAACTGTATCTCCTGAACATTTCTGACCTCTTTGACCTGTGTTTCCACCGTTTTCTGGAGCCGATTGACTCTGGCTACTGTTTGCTTTAGTTTTACCATTTTTTAGTACCGATTTCCCCAGCTATAGGAATATATAGAATGTTCGACTACGGGCCACAGGTCACTGGACCTCAGTGGATAGATAAAATGTGGTTTAGTTATTGTTGTAACAACGAATTAATAATAAATCTTTGCATTTTGCAAACAAAAAGATTCAATATTTTTCAGCAGTTTGCAGTGACATTGATTAGATGCTCATTCAGATAGATCAACTGACAATTTGTGGGCAGCACGGTGGCATAGTGTTCAGCACTGCTGCCTCACAGCACCTGAGACCTGAATTCAATTCTTGCCTCAGGCAACTGTTTGTGTGGAGTTTGCACATTCTCCCTGTGTCTCTGGTTTCTTCCCACTGTCCAGAAATGTACAGGTTAGGTGAACTGGCTCTGCTAAAATTGCCCATAGTGTTAGGTGAAGGGGTAAATGTAGGGGAATGGGTCTGGATGGGTTGCTCTTCGGAGGGTCGGTATGGGCTTTTTGGAATGAATTGCTTTATCATTCAAATATAAAGGCTGTTCGAGAATTCTATGAAGCCGTCCTTTGGTTCTCTTGTTGAGATGCTAATTTATAATTCATACCGCATTTAATGTGAAAAGAATTTCGATATGTGCATCAGAGTTAAGAAGGAAATGAGGAGCAATTGATATGAGAATTTGAATGAATAGAAAGCACAGTAGATTAATATTACAAAGGAGTTTTAGTCTTTGCTCCAAATAAGCAGACAAATATTTTTAATGTTAACAGCATGGTGCTGGAAAAGCACAGCAGTCCAGGCAGTATCCAAGAAGACAAAGAATCAACGTGTTGGGCATAAACTCTTCTTCAGAAAAGATGCAAACAGGGTCATCACGTAACTCGACACAGACAGTCGCCTAGGATGGAATTGCACTCAAGCTCCTGGCACTGTGATGCAGCAGTGCTAGCCACAGAGCCAACATGCGCGGGAAATGAGAGATATGCCACCGTGCTGTCTCACAACACCAGGGTCCCAGGTTCGATTCCAGCCTCGGGTGACTGTCTGTGTTGAATTTGCACGTTCTCTCCGTGTCTGCGTGGGTTTCCTCCCACAGTCCAAAGATGTGCGGGTCAGGTGAATTGGCCATGCTAAATTGCCCTTAGTGTTATGTGCATTAGTCGGAGGGAAATGGGTCTGCGTGGATTATTCTGCAGAGAGTTGGTGTGGACTTGTTGGGCCGAATGGCCTGTTTCCACACTGTAGCAAATCTAATAAAATCAAATTTCAAATGAGCACTCTGCAATATTGTCAAAGCACATCAAATTTTCATTCAATATGAATAGTTGAATGGAAAACAACAAAACAACTTCCTGACAATTCACGAATGAACAATAATTAGAAATTTAATTTGATCTAAGGACATAACAATAGTTAGATTAATTACAATGTTTTGCTACAAATGTAGGTAATTAGCTGACTAATTAATAATAGGAAGTGACATTTGTTTGCTTTTAACAGAAGAAGAAATTGACTTGTTTTTCATCTTTGTAACATTGCAGAATAATGGTTTGAATGTTTGAAATATTTGAATTAAGCTGTTTAAAATAAAAACAATCATGCGATCATCTGGCATTTCATCTTTCAAGTGGTTACATTTTAAAATATTTTCCAGGATTTTAGAACCAACTGAACTAATTAATTTCTTTTCTTAGGAACGTGAAGAGAATAGACAGCAGATACTGTGAATTATTCATTCAATGTTAGTAGTTAGCTAAATACAACATTCCTTCTTTGCAACAATGGTCAACTTAACAAAATGCAAAATTTTCCGTCATTGTTAATAGATGCAAATTCTTTTTCATTTGACTTCAAAAAGCGAATGAATTTCACAAGATTTTGTTGCATGAAAAGTACTTAACTCTTATTGTGATTATAAACACAATGGGTGTTTGCATTTAAGTGAAATGTAATTAAATAAATTCAACTATGTTTCCACAGGTGAAATAAGAATTGATATTAACAATGATTGAGCGATTGTTCACTGCAATATTTTTAATTACTTCATGTACTGAGTCGTAATTCCACATTTATACCACATACTAGATTAAATAATTATTAGATATCTGCAACAATTGAATTCTCAAATTCTATCACTGAATTTAGGAATAATGAGAAATCTAATTTTGCTATGTGATCAAGTGATTTTGTGGAAATGCACTGCAATTATTGCAGTGAAAAGTAATTAAATGGCCTCAATGTTATGGTGATCATTCAAATAATCAAACATGAGATATTTACAATGAATGTTAGATGGGTAGTTTTTGGTTCCATTGTGGAATACGTGACCTGAACAAATATCACAGTTTTCCACTATAGTATTAGGACTAAGCAACAATGGAGTAAATTAAATTGTGAATCTCACTAAGCTTGTTCAAAGGACTTTCTTAACTAATTCTGCAATTATTGTAATGACAACGACATGATAAATAATGTTGTCATATGAACAGTTCAAATGATTCAATATTTCAAAAGCAGTTTGGTGTGGTGTCGATTGGATTTTTATGAAGATCGGTAAGCTGAACAATAAAATATTAGTAGCTTGCTTTATGCCTGGATGAAGAAATGAGCCATTCAGTGATTATCGAACATAATTCTTCTTTTATTTTAACTCAAAAATACAGGTAATACAAGAATTATGAATTTCTATCTAATGGTTTCCTTGTAAAGACTTTTTAAAATTTATATGATTAATATTATGATCAATGTTTTGACATTTGTATCAGAATTTGGAAGGCAATTAATAGATAATGAAAGTGAACAAACGATGCAGTCAATATCATTTGGTATATAAAGCGATTTTCATAATTGTGTTATTATTGTCTATTGATGAATAATGTTGGAATTGAAACGATAAAAAAAATCAACATGTTCAAATGAGTCCTTTTGTTGCAATGAAATGAAAACAATAATCATTTTGCAGTGTGCATGGTTGAAATAGCAGTTATTTAATATAGCATATCCACTGAGACTACTTTCCTTTTTGCAAAAATGTCGGACTTTCACAAATTCGAAATGAAAGGTTTGTTCAATTATACAACAAAAAATGGTTGCAATTTGAACTGCCTCATGCACACACAGAAAGAAAGGAAACTTCAGGATTTTTAGAATGACAAAAAATTTGTTGTTAGTGTCATTTTATTACAGTCAATATCCGTGATAAAGTAGACTTATTGGTTTAAACAACATAAATCGCCTTTAAGTACTGAACTGAAATACGAGATGGCAATTTCACATGTTGCTTGGGATCGTTAGTGAATGCCTACTGTTATCATTGGTCTCAGCAATAATAAGGAACTTACTCAGGTTATTGTACTGAACAGTAATCAGGTGGTGATGAAGACCTTTGTGTTGATTTATGTGCACTGTTTAGCGTGAACATTGATTTCAATAAAATTGAGATATTTACATGAATTAGAAACAGATTGATAACTGGGTGTGAAAAGTCTTATTTAAAATCAGAAAAAAAATGATATTTACAAGGATTGTTAAATTAAACACACCTAAACATACCATAATGCTATAAATGAGATAAGTGAGAGATATGCAAAGTCAAGTTTCAAATGTACACACCCTAATACTTTCACACCTTCTCAATATCTCATTCAAGATAAGTAGGTGAGTGGAAAACAAAAAGAAAATTCACACAATTCACAACCAGATCAATAATTGCAAATATGTAAATAATAGGAAATGGCATTTGTTTATTTTGCTGAAGAAGAAGTTGATGTTTTCACATAATTATAGCACTTTTTATCATTAAAGTTCTATCCGCTATTTGAATGAAGCTCTTGAGAACAAATGAAAATCAATGGCTATCATTACTTCGTATATTTCATCTTTAGAACTGCAACATTCTCAAATATTTTCCAAGGAATATTGATTCAGCGGAGTTAGACCTATGCTGTTATTAGTGATCTGAGAAAAATAAATAGCAGACATTGTGATTATTGGAAGGAACAATAGGTGCAAGCATATAAAATGTTGCATTGAAAGGCAGTACAATCTATTCTTAGATATTCTCTAATCATCATTCAGAGATGCTCTGGCACAGCTCAGTGCAAAGTGGGGATTGAAACCATGCCTCTTTGTTTAAGAGCAGAGACAGTACCAGAGACAGAGCTGCAGAGGTTCCCTTCATAGTGTTCCCAACCAGGCCAGACAGGGCTGTAATCACATGCTCACTGTGGTTACTCAAGTGATAACTAATCAGATGTTTGATGTGATAATTGGATTGAAATTAACGAGATAGTTCCTGCATGTAATGGACTGAAAATGAAATAGTAATTTACATTAATAGTGGCATGAGTCAACAAATCTGTTAATTACATATGAAGTTCATGATACTTTGTGGAAAGACAAATGGACTACAGTCCATTGATAAGTAAAAATGAATAAAATAATTCCGTTTATTCATAACAGATTCTCATTTTATGCAATCAAAATTAGAAACATTTTGCACTGCACATAAACTGGAAAAAATGATCAATTTATCAGTCAATGTGACTATCCAGCTAAAGACAACTTTCATTCTTTCTGAAAATGTACGATTTCTAAAAAGTCAACATTTACTGTGATTGTTTAATGCAACAAGAGAGATGTCAACCCTTTTTTGTGTACTTCAAAAAAATCCACGTGTACTTAAGCAATTTTTCACATGAGAAATAGTCAACTGGCATTGTAACTCGAAATGCAACAAATATTAGCATTGAAGTCAATTATAACCAAATCAATTCAAAAGTATTTCCAAGTTTAAAATAAAAAGCAATATTCACAATGATTGTGAAACTGTAAGTTGCAATGTCCTTGCATTAGTTGTTGTATAGGACTATAATTCCAAATTTATACCCCTTATGGGATTGAACAACTATTTGGTTTTAGCCATTAGCAACAAATAGATTTTAAAAATTCTATTTATGTAAAATAAGCTCTCTCGTTTTGCTATTAGACTGAGGAATGCGTATAGATATTGTAGGGAAAAGTAACTAGAGTTCTCTGCATTACAAAGACTGAGATTAGTGTGATGTTTCAAATGAGCCAAAATCAGATATTTACAAAGAATTTTGCAAGGTATGTTATTGGTATTTTTGTGGGTGCATTGGCCTGAACAAGCTGGATTTAACATTTGGACTAAGAAATAATGGATGAATTTTTAAAAAATTGTGCGTGCTACAATGTCTAAGTTAAAGTGCTATCAAATGATAATTGATTCTGGAATCTTGACAGATTTATTGATTTAACATTTTGAATACATTTTGCTCTGATGTTGATAAATATTCATTAAAATTGATAAACTGAGAATTAAAATTTAACAGGTAGCTTTATGAACTGAAAAAAAGTAATTATCAACAATTAAACAAAATTGTTTTGATGCAAAAATGCAGACAATGCAAGAGTTGTAAGCTTCCTTCCAATAGTTTTCCTGTCAATTTTATTAATGCATTTTTTATCATGATAAATATTTCGACATTTATATCAGAATTATGGATAAGCTAATTACACCATGAAAGTGAGTATTATTGTAAAGAAAAGATAGAATTAATAACATTTGGTACAGAAAGGAATTCTCACAATTGATTGATTATTGTTCATTGACAACTAATGTTGGAAGAAGGAAAAATCCCAACATTTCCAATACGGTTTTTTTTCTTATAATGAAATTAAAATAAAAATTCTTTTGGAGGGCACGTGATTTGAAAAAAAATTAGGAAACAGTCATATAATATGACATTTGAGCTGAAAACTAGTTCCCTTTTTCCCCATTGTTGCCTTTTCAAGAATTAAAATGTTAGTGTTAGTTGAGCTAAAGAGCAAATTGATGTACCTCAATTGTTTGTTTTGCACACAAAAAAGCTAATGTAAAACAGTTTTAACATGAAAATGATCTTGTTCTGAATGTAATCACTTCATACACAATAAATGTTTGTATGGAATTGAAATATCATCATAGCTGTAGGAGTGTTTACCCCTGACATTGATTGATGACTCAGAGGCAGGAATAACTCAGGCAAGTGGAAGATATTTACTCATGTGGGAAGAGTTAATGCAGGGATCATCCCCCAAGGACAATCTCCGAAGGGAGAGCCATGGTACAGTGTAAAGTGTACAGTGTAAAGCAGTATTTTATACAATTCCTGTATTCCAATGGCGACATGCAATGCGGTTATAGCCTGTCCCTCCTCATCCATTTTTTTGTTTTGAGTAACTTTAATCGCATATTTATTTCTGACAAACAAACCCTCTCTGTTGTCCTGATAGCTGCTAAGGGAGTTAACTGGGCTATACCCCTCAGCTGGTGTATATTCATTCACTGAGACAATTAATCTTTCTTTACTGAAGACCAGAGTTGGTCGCTTGTTTTTATGCCTGCATGCTCTTCTGAAAAACTCTTTGAAATGCTGTGCTCATGACCTTGGAGCGTGTCCGTTCAAAATGTTCTTGTTATCTTTTAAATTAAAGGGACAGACTGTAAGTCTTGTTTAACTCCCCTCTGCCACCTTGTGCTTTAATTCTGAGGTAGGCTGCATCTTTGTCGGCCATTTTGTATGAGCCAACATGGACCATTCTGTTCCAGATGGGGACAGGCCACCCTACAACAATACATCAATTAGGATTCCGGTATTACAATCAAAATCAGTATTCACTGCTGTTAGGAAGCTATATTGTGCAATACATTTACATCACTGAGCCATAATTCCATACCTAAAACTTGATATACGGGATTTGATCAATTATTAAATATTAGTTATAAGCAATAATTAATCTTAATCAGTACATAGCAAACTTGAAAATGATTGGAAATCTCACATTGCTGTCCGTAATATGTAGAAGTGAACAGTAATTATTGGAGTGTAATACAATAAGTAATAATTACACATTGAAATAATGGATTAAATTAAAATGTGACTCTCACAACATTTGTATGTAAGTGAGGTCGCTGAGCTGGAAGGTTTGGTTTCAGACATTTCATCACCATGACTAGATAACATCATCAGTGAGAGTCTCCAGTGAAGTGGTATGTCCGCCTCTCTATTTCGACGTCTTCTTTTCTTAAGGTCGGTGCTGTCATTTCCAGCTCTTTTTATTTTACATACCACCAGCACTTCACCGGAGACTCTCACTGATTATATTACCTAGTTGTGGTGACGAAGCGTCTGAAAACAAAACTTCCAGCTCAGCGAGCTAACTTACATATTGTCATCAACAAGACTTTCAAATCTTCTCAAACATCAGTCATGAAATGCGTTACAAAACCTAAGCTGAATTACCGTATGACTGTTAGAATGACAATGAATCGGTAATTAATTTTAGAACGCTGACAAAGATAATGATTCACTATTTCCAAATGATTATGATTAGATATTTATTAACATCAGTGAACTGAGAGTTAAAATGCTGGCATGATGAGTTGCAAAACAAAGTCAGACAATATGCGATCATTGATTATAATTATTTTATCATGCAAAATTCTCAGATATTCAAGAATTATGTACTTCCTGCCTTCGGTTTTCTTCTGGAAAAATATAATATATAAGTCATATCATTTTGATGTCATCATTATTTCCACCTTTCAGTCAGGATTTTGAAGAAATTAAGTAGACAAAGAACATGGGGATCATAGAAAAATACAGTCAACAGCATGAATAAAAGAAGTGTTTTCAATATTGTCTCTGAAAAAGCAGATGAAGAAATTTACATGGGGATCTGATTGAAATATTTGTTGTTCCACATGTATTGAGCTACAATTATACATTTGTCATGACTATTGGACTGGAAACCTTCTCTAAATCTTGCCTATATTCAGGACTTTCTTCATGTTTGATGCATGTTGCTATTTGCATCCTCAGTTATAAGTAATAAAGTGTACTTATTGGTCTGGGAAAGATGTGTGTAAAGTATACGAAAGTATCTCTTGCATATATTTGAGGGCAGACAACCAGATGTTTGCTGTGGTTATTCATCCAGACAACAATAAGGTACGTACAAAGCGTTTTTCACTGAACAGTGACTAGGTGGCCTTTGAAATCCATTACAAGTACTTTGATTTCAATAGCATTGAGCTTTTTTGCCATGATTTGGAAAACATTTGTCAACGTTTTGACAAAGTAATGGATTCTAAGCATCCAATGGGTTTTGTGCAAACACCCCTCATTTCTTGTCATTGGCACAAGAGGTGTATAATGCTCAGGCACTAGCTGCAAGTCAAGGTGCCAGGAAGTCTGCTTCAACCTCTCCGAAACACAACTTTCGGGCTGATTGTAATGGATCTCCCGAACATTTCTGACCCTTTTGACCTGGCGTTCCTCCTGTTTTCTCGAGCTGATTGACGATGGTTACTGTTTGCTTTCGTTTGACATTTTACTTTAGCTCCGATTTCTCCAGCTGTAGGAATATTTCGAATGTTCAATTAAGGGTAGGAGGTCACCTGACCTCAGTGGACAGATAAAATATGGTTCACCTTTTCCTATAATAACTAATTGATAGTTAATGTTTGCATTTTAACAAATAAATTGATTCAATAATTTCAACAGTTCACAGTGACATTGATGAGATAATAATTAAGACAGATCAACTAACCATTATAATCTAGTTACAGGATTATTGAATTGAAAAAAAGATGTAGACATGCAGATGTTTTTTTTTTCACATGGAATTGTTTTTTCATTCAAATACGTAGGCTGTTCAAGAATTTTATATAGCCTTCCATTTTTGTTCTTGTCAAGAATGCTAATTTATAATTCAATGACATTTTATTGTGTTCTGTATTTCGAGATTTGTGTCAGATTTGAGAAGAAAAAGAAGAGCAATTAACATGAGAACATCAGTAAAGAGAAAGCACAGAAAAAATAAATTTACAGAGGCAACTTTCAGTATTTGCTCTGAATAAGCTGAGAAATATTTCTGATGTCAAGTGCGTGGTGCTGTAAAAACATCAGGCAGCATCTGGGGAGAAGCAGAATAAACATTTTGGACATAAGCCCTTCATCAGGAATCTTTTCTGATGATGGCCTCATGCCCGAATGTTCAATTCTCCTGCTGTTTGGATGTGCCTGGCCTACTGTGATTTTCCAGTGACACACTCTTGACTCTGGTCTCCAGCATCTGCTTTCTTCACTTTCTCCAAATATCTTTAATGAACATAAACTGAAAATGTTAGCAGCGGCTTTTGAACAAGACCATATTAACACTTCTTTGCAATATTCAGAGTGAAAATCTGTTTGTTAATATGCAGCAAGTCAGAGCTATCAACATCTCTTGCTGGTAGAATCCTTGGCCATTTATAATAAAGAATAACCACTGCTTTGACTAACTAGTAGCATGTATAATTACCGAACTGAAATATCAGAGGACAACTATTGTATTTACTGAAGGGAATGATAACCAGATCCTACTGTGATAGTGGTGATTGATCTCAGGAACAATAAGATAGTTACCGTGATTATTGCATTGAACAATGATTAGATGGTCACGAAGATCTTTGTGAGGCTTTATGTGCAGTGTTTTGTTTCAGCATTGATTTTAGTAACATTGCGATACTTTACAAGTGTGACAATTGAGGGTTAAAGATTTTTTTTAAAGACAACATTTTCAAAAAATACTTGTTGGTTTTGTTTATCAAAACACAATTGTAAGATTATGGGATGCCTACAGTGTGGAAATTGGCTATTTGGTCCAACAAGTCCACACTGACCTTCCAAACAATACGCCAATCAGACCCATTCTGGTGCTAACCACTGTTCTCGACGCCCAGCCCCATGTAGGAAGTGAGATAAGTGAGAGACGTGCAAAGTCAAATTTCAATTGAAAACTCTCCGATATTGTAAAAGCATATCAATGTTATATTCAATGTGAGTAGGTGAATGGAAAACAAAACAAAAGTCCTGACAAATCATGAATGAACAGCAATTAGACAATTAATTTGATCAAAGAACACAACAATATTTAGATAACTTGTATTGTTTAATAACAAATTTGGGAATTAACTGACTAGCGAATAGCAGGAAGTGATGTTTGTTTATTTTACTGACGAAGAAATTGGTTTTCATCCTTGTAATACTGCAGAATAATGATTTATGTGCCTGAAAAATTTGATTAAGCTCTTTCCAATAATAAGAAAAGATCAATACGATCACTTAGACTGCTTCATCTTTAAGACTGCAACACTCTCAATTTTTTTCCAGGAATTTAGAAACAGCAGAACTGGTTAATTTTTTTCCTTGGGAACCTGAAGAGAATAAACAGCAGATTCGTTGAATTCGTCATTCAATGCAAGTATTCAGCTGAATACAACGACACTTCATTGCAAAAATGTTCAACTTCTAAAAATTCAAAATTTATTGTCATTGTTTAATGAAATGATACAGAGATGTTAATTCTTTTTCATTTGACTAAACAAAATGCATGAATTTTACATCATTTTGTTGTATGAAAATACTTAAATCTTATTGCGATTACAAACACAATAAATGTTATAATGAAGTCAAATATATTGAAATGAATTCAACGATGTTTCCATGGGCAAAATAAAAATTGATATTAACAATGATTGAGAGATTGTACACGACAATATATTTATAGTTATTCATGAGAAGAGCCATAATTCTACAATTACAGCACATACTGAATTGAATAATTATTAGGTATGAACAACAACTGAATTGTAAAATTCGATCAATGAATTTAGAAATAATGAAAAATCTCATTTTGCTATGTGACTGAGGATTATGTGGAAACGAACAGGAATTATTGCAGTGAAAAGTAATTGCAGCTCCATGAATTTAAAGCCTTTGATTCCGGTGATCATTCAAATTAGCAAACATCAAATATTTACAATGAATTTTGGATGGAAGTCATTGGATCCATTGTGGGATACTTGACCTGAAAAAAAAATGCCGTTTCATTCTGCAGTTTTGGTACTCAGAAACAACCGATTACATTAAAATGTGAATCTCACTATACTTGTTCAAAAGACTTTCTTCATAATTGTGCAATTATTGTCATGACAATGACTTGATAATTAATGTTGTAATATGAGCAATTAAAATGATTCAATATTTCAAAAACACTTTGCCGTGATGTTGATTGGATATTTATTAAGATCGGTAAACTGAGGAATAAAATATAATAGTTAGCTTTATGGATTGAAGAAAAAAAATCAGTGATTATAAAACAGAATGCTTTCTTTTTCCTCAAAAATATAGGTAATTCAAGAATTATGACTTTCCATCTCATGGCTTCTTCATAGAGACGTGGTATTTTAATTAATATGATAAATATTATGATCAGTGTTCAGACATTCGTGTCAGAATTTGGAAGAAAATTAATACATAATGAAAGTGAGCATGAAAGTGAACAAACGATGCAGTCAATGACATTTGGTATAGAATGCCATTTTCATAATTGTGTCATCATTGTACAATGATGAATAATGCTGGACCAGAAGCGACAAAAAAACATGTTCAAAGCAGTCATTTTCAGACAATGAAATGAAACCAATAATCATTTTGCAGTGCACATGGTTTGAAAAAGCTAATTTAATGTGTTCTATAAACTGAAGACTACATTTCTTTTTGGAAAAATGGAGGACTTCCACAAATTCGAAACTTAAGTTTTTGAATGTACATCAAAATGTTTTAACTTTGAAATTTCTCTTGCACACAGATTTAAAATAACCAAACTTAACCATTTTTAGAATGACAATATGTTAGTTGTTTGTGTGGTTGCAATACTGTCAATATCCGTGATAAAGTAGAATTATTGTTTTAAACAACATAAGTCATCTTTAACTACTGAACTGAATAAGAGATATCAATTGCATTTGTTGCACGGAAAAGTAAACAAACACTTACTGTTGTCATTGGTTTCAGGAGCAATAACGTACTTTTTCAGGTTATTCTCCTAAACAGTAATCAGGTGGCGTTGAAGACCTTTGTGTTGCTTTATGTGCACTGTTTCGTGTGAACATTGATTTCTATAAAATTGAGATATTTACATGAATGAGGAACAGACTGATAATTGGGTGTGAACGATCTGATTTAAAACCAGACAATTTTTGATATTTACTAGGATTGCTGAGTGAAATGTCCTTAAACCAGCATGCGATAAATGGGGATAAGTGAGAGATATGCAAAGTCAATTTATAAATGAACACACCCTGATATTTTCGCACCATTTCAATGCAACATTCAAGATAAATATGTGATTGGAAAGCTAAAAACAAACCTCACACAATTCATAAACGGATCAATAATTATAAATTGATAAATAGTAGCATGTGGCATTTGTTTAATTTACTGAACAAGTAATTGATCTTTTCTCATATTTATAGCACTGGATCCTAAATTTCTCTGTGTCGTTTGAACTAAGCTCTTTTCAACAGAAGAAAATTAATGACTATCACAACTTCGTATATTTCAGCGTTATGACTGCAACATTCTCAATTATTTTCTGCGGAATATTGATTGAGTGGAGTTAGCTACATCTTGCTATTAGTGACTGGAAGAAAGTATATAGCAGATTCTATGGTACCTCAAAGAATCTACTGATATTATGATTGGATACACAGTAAATGTTAGCATCAAAGTAAATTATAATCAAATCAATTGAAAAATATTTCCAAGCTTAAAATGAATGTAATATTCACATTGATTGAGAGATTGTACATTGCAACGTCCTTGCGTTATTAATTGTATGGAAGCATAATTCCACATTTATACCCCGTACTGGATTGAACAATTATTAGATATAAGATATTAGCAATTATGGGGTTTTAAAAATTATATTTGTGAATTTGAGAATAATGAGATACCTAATGTTTTAATAAATATTTTATTGAAAAAAATCCTATTTACTTAACTGAAACTAAATTACAAATATATTGAATGAATATAGCTTAAATTACATTCAAGTTACATAAATTAGATAATTTATGTAACTGCTTTATTCGGTCTTACTCGTCACTCCTCCAGTGAGACCCATCCCTGTGAGGACCCCCTACAGTACCCATATTCTTTTCCTTCCTGTCTCCTCCTCCCGGGCCCTCACGGGCATTCATAAGATTACCACGGCTATACCGCTGCCCTGACTATGACTGCTGATATGTCAGTTTCAATATAATTTAAAAAGGGCCATCACATCCGACAAAACTGTTTCGTTATGTGGTGCACCATATTTGTGAGGTAACCTTGGGAGAGGTATATCTCACCTTGATATTAGATTGAGTAATGTGCAGAAATGAAGAGTAATATTGCAGTGAAAAGTAATTGAAGTTCTCTGAATTTCAAAGACTAAGATTACCGTGATCTTTCAAATGAACAAGAATTTTGCTCGGGATGTTATTGGTCTTTTTGTGTTTGCATTGACCTGAACAAACAGGTTTTAATATTGTAGCATTAACAATAAGAAATAATGAATGAAATAAAAAAAGACATTGCATTTGTTAAAAGTCTAAGTTCAAGCGCTGTGTAATTATTGAAATTGATCATTGTTTCAGTATCTGGATGGATAAATTGACTTAATATTTTGGAAGCACTTTGTTTTTGTTGTGTTCAAAAAATGCACGCAATGCAAGAGTTATATGCTTTCTTCCTGTAGTTTTCTTGAAGAGTCGTGTCAATGTTATAAATGTAATTGTTATCATGATACATGTTTCGACATTCATTTCAGAATTATGAGGAAAATAATTATACCATGAAAGTTACTATTATTGTGAACAAAAGATAAAGTCAATGACATTTGGTACAGAAAGGAATTCTCATAATTGTGTGATTATTGTTCATTGACAACTAGTATTGGAAGGAAAATGAAAATTGTCAACATTTGCAAGGTTTTTTTAATGAAATGAAAATTAACACCATTTTGGAGGGCATATGATTTGAAAAAAAAGGAACAATCATTTGATGTGACATTTGAGCTGAAGACTATTTCCCGTTTCCCATATTGTAGTCTTTTCAATATTTTAAAATTTAGTGTTAGTTGAACTAAAGAACAAATTTATATATCCCCATTCTTTTCTCGTACACCAAAAAAGGAATATGTAAAACAATCTTATCATGACCATGACATGGCTCTGAATGTAATCATTTCACACACCAGAAATGTTTGTATTTAATTGAAATTTCATCATAGCTATAGGAGCATTTTCCCCTGACAGGAATGAAGACTCAGGAGGCAGGCAGACGTCAGGCATGTGGAAGATGTTTACTCATGCAGCAATCAGTTAATGCAGGGGTCGTTCCCCGAGGACAATCTGGGAAGGGAGTTCCATGACAGAGTGTAAAGTGTACAGGAAAAAGCAGCATTTTTCTACACTTGCTGTATTACAATGGTCACATGCAACATGGTTACAGCCCTTCCCTCCTCATCCAGGCACCCAATACAAACACATAATTTCAGATGGTCATTCTAATGGACAGCCCCAGCTTCCGATCATCTCATGTTGTTTCACAGTTACAATAATCTTCAGGCCTTGGGATCTTTCCATGCATCTTGTTCATTCGGATTCCAAAGTTATTTGCTACAGTCCATCGAGCCTTTGAGGATGCCTTACCTGTAGGGACATTTTGAATTCTGCTATTCATTGTATTTTGTTTTATCAAAGTCAATTACTCCTCATATTGTCCCTAATTATATATGTACAAAGAAATACACATTGTGTTAGTTTTAACTTACTTGCGATACAATTAGTAATATGACTTGTGTTATAAAGTTAGTTATACAGTGTAAAGGTATACAGCCGCTCTTACTGTCAGGAATTCATAATTAATGGGCAGGTAACATCATGTCTTGAACTTAATTCCTAAAACTAGCTAACGTCACATCTAAGTCTAAATGCTTTTCTATAATGCTTTTTAATAGACATTTGTTACATGTATCTAACTTATATTGCAATTTTACCCCATGATATTCAAAAATCTGTAATTAGAATCATTGTTTAGTGTTCTGAGTAACTTTAAAATAATAGCTATTCCTGACGAACGAAATCTGTCTGTTGTCCTGATAGCTGCTGAGTGAGTTAATTGGGCCACATTCTGCAGCTGCTGTTTATTCATTTACTGGGGCATTTATCCTTTCATTAATGATGATCAGGGATTGTCGTTTGTCTGTATGCCTGCTGGAAATTTCTGGAATGCAATACTCCAAGCATTGGAATAGGCCTACTGAAAGTGTATTTGTTTTAATTAAAGGCTGGAACAGACTGCTATTCTTGTTTATCTCCCTTCTGACAGGTGCTTCGTTTTGTTTATCGGGCATTCTGTAGGATCCAACAATGACCATTCTGTTCCAGATGGGGGCAGGCCACCCCCACAACAGCACATCAACTAGGATCCCAGTATTAAAATCAAAATCAGCATTCGCTGCCATTAGTATCTGCACAGTACAATACGTTTCCGTCACTGAGCCATAATTCCACACTTAAAGCTGGATGTACTGCATTTGATCAATTATTAAATATTAGATATAAGCAACATTTAATCTTAAATACATTTATTAGCAAATGTAAAAATGATTAGAAATTTCATATAGCTGTACGTGATGTGAAGAAATGAACAGTAATTATTGGAGTGTAGAACAATTAGATGTGTCTTAATTTATAAACCCGAATATTAATCCAATGATGTAGATGAACATTCAAATGAGAAAGGAACAGATATTATCTGTGAGTGTTGGATGGGGAATCATTGGTTGAATTGTGGTTGTTGACCTGGAATAAAAAATCTATTATTCTTTGTAATATTGGCACTAAGAAACAATAGATTAAATAAAATGTGAATTTGACGATTTGTTTTTTTTTTTACAAAACCTAAACTGATAGCTGTATGATTGTTTGAATGACAATGAATTGATAATTAATTTTAGAACTTTGGCAAATGATCAATATTTCCAACGGGATTGCTGTGATGTTGATTAGATATTTCTTAACATCAGTCAACTGAGAATTAAAATGCTGGCATGATGGTTTGGAAATAACATTAGACATTCAGTGAACATTGATCAGAAATGGTTTGTCATTCATAATTCGCAGATCTTAAAGAATTCTATACTTGGTGTCTCTGCTTTTCTTCTGGGGAAATATATTATATAATAAGAACAAATTATGTATTATATTTACTTCATGCAATGTTTTCATATCATCAATATTTAGAAATTTGAGTCAGCATTACACAGAAAAATAAGGTAATAAGGAACATTTCTTTTCACAGAAAAATACAGTCAACAGCATTTATCTAGGTTTTTGTTTGAATATTGTCTCTGAATGAAAGATGAATACGTTTAATGGGGACATGTTCATAATGTAATGAGCCACAATTATATTTTTATCATAAGTTTTGGACTGGAAACCTATCAGAAAATTTGCCTCTGTTCAAGACTTACTTCATCTCGATACATGTTACGATTAGCATTCTCAGCCACAAATAATAGTGTCATCATTGGTGTGGGAAAGCTGTAGTGGGTAAATTGGTGTCACTTACATATCTTTAGATCTGGTCAGAGCGTGATGTTTCCTGTGGTTATTCATCCTGAGAACAATAAGGTACACACAAAGAGTTTTTCACTGAACAGTAATTAGGTGACCTTGAAGACCATTACGGGTACTTTGATTTCAATAATGATAAGCTGATTTCCATGATCTGGGAAATGTTTCACAACATTTTACCGAAGTTCTGGATTCTGAGCACCCAGTAGCTTTCGTGCAAAAGCCCTTCTGTTATCATTCCCAAGAGAGGTGTGTCATGCTCAGTCACTGAGCTGGAAGTCAAGGTACCAGGAAGTCTGCTTCAACTCTTGGGCTGGTTGTAACGGATCTCCCGAACATTTAGTGACCTCCTTGACCGGGAATTCCACTGTTTTCTGGAGCTTATTGTCACTGCCTACTGTTTCCTTTTTTTTAAAGCTCCGATGTCTTCAGGTGTAGCAATATAGATTAGATTCCCTACAGCGTGGAAACAGGCACAACAAGTCCACACCAACCCTCCAAAGAGTAACCCACCCAGTCCCATTTCCCCTCTGACTTATGCACTTAACACTTGGGCAATTTAGCATGGGCATTTTTGGGCTGTGGGTGGAAACCTGAGCACCCGGAGGAATCCCACGCAGACACAGGGAGAATGTATAAACTCCACATAGACAGTCACCCGAGGCTGGGGTCGAACTTGGGACCATGTTGCTGTGAGGCTGCAGGGCTAACCACTGAGTCTCCGTGCCACCCTGATGTTCAATTATGGGCCACTGGTCACTTGACCTCAGTGGATAGATAAAATGTGGTTTACTTATTGTTGTAAAAAGGAATTGATCATTAATCTTTGCATTTTACAAATAAAACCATTCTCTATTTTTAATCAGTTTACAGTGGACATTAATGGGATATTCTTTCAGAGAGATCAAATGACAATTATTAGCTATTTTTAGGATTATTTAATTTTTAAAAAAGATACAAACATTCAGAGATTTTTTTGGATGGAATTGCTTTTTCATTCACATTTATAGGCTGTTCAAGAAGTCTATGTAACTGTTAATTGGTTCTCTTATCCAGATGCTAATTCATAATTCATATCACTTTTATGGTGACCAGAATTTTGAGATTTGTATCAGAGTTAAGAAGAAAACGAGGAGCAATTAATATGAAAACTTGAGTGAATAGAAATCAAAGTAAATTTCAATTACATAAAGATCTTTCAGTATTTGCTCCAAATAAGCAGACAGATATTTTTAATGTCGAGACTGTAGTGGTGGTTACGCACAGCAGGTCAAGCAGTATCCATGGAGCCAGAGAGTCGGCATTTTGGGAATAAGCCCTTCATCAGGAAAGATTCTCAGATGCTGCCTGACCTGTTGTGCTATTCCAATGCCACACTTCTGACTCTGATCTCCAGCATCTGTTTTCCTCACTTTCTCCAAATATTTGTAATGGACATGAACCGAATATGTTAACATCGGCAGTTGAACGAAACCAAAGCAACACTTTTTTTGCAACATTTGGACGGAAAAACCTGTTTTTGACCATGAAATACAGCAGGACATATGAACATATCTTCCTTTAGAATCCTTGGCCATTCGTAACAAAGAGTAAGCACTGCTTTGACCAACCAGTACCGTGTGTAATTACTGAACTGAAATACCAGAGGAAGGCTATTGCATTTATTGAAGGGAATGATAACCAGATCCTTACTGTGGCAGAGGGGATTGATCTCAGGAACAAACAGATAGGTACTCTGATTATTCCACTGCATAGTAATTAGATGGTCATGACGATCTTTGTGGCCTCGTGTGTAGTGTTTTATGTGAGCATTAATATCAATAACATATTTTACAAGATTTAGGAACACATTGATAATCGAATGGTAAAGATATTAATTAAAGTCAACATTTAAAAATGTGACAATTGCTTAGAGAAACGCAATTAAACGATTGTAGAAGCCCTGTTACCTCAGTGTGGTAACAGGCATTTGTTTGAGAAAAAACAAATGACCCGCTAAAGAGTAACCCACCCAAACACTTTTCCCGATCATATTTCTTCACATTTCCTGCTGACTAATACACACATGCCTGAACACAATGTGCAATTTAGCATGGCCAGCTCACCTAACCTGCACATCTTTGGATTGTGGGAGGACACCACAGCAAAGTCACATAGACTTGGAGAGAACGTGCAAAGTCCACACAGACAGTCACCCGAGGAGGGAATCAAACCGAGGTCCCTGGCTCTGTGAGGCAGCATTGCTAATCACTGCGGTACCGTGTAATCTTATGCAATAAGTAAAATCAGTGAAAGATACGAAAAGACAAGTTTCAATTGAACACTCTCCGATATTGCCAAAGCATGTCAATCTTACATTCAATACGAATAGGTGCCTGGAAAACCAAAAAAAAAACAAATTCCCGGCAATTCATGAATGAACAATAATTAGAAATTTAATTTGATCAAAGATCAAAACAATATTTAGACGAATTGCAATTTTTAATAACAAATGTAGGTAAATAGCTGACTAATGAATAATTGGAAATGGCATATATTAATTTTACGCTGAAGAAAGCGACTTGTTTTTCCCCTTGTAACACAGCAGAATAACAATGTGTGTGTTCGAAATGTTTGAATAAAGCTCTTTCTAACAAAATGACTGATGACTTACGATCACTTAGCCTTTACACCTTTAAGACCACAACATTCTCAAATATCTTCCAGGAATTTACAACCAGCAGAACAAGTTAATTCATTTTCATAGGAACCCAAAGAGAATAAGTAGCGGATACTGTGAATTAGTGAATCAATGCTAGCATTCAACTGAAGACAACATCCCTTCTTTCCAAAAATGTTCAAAATTTTAAAAAAATCAAAATTTATTGCCATTGTTGAATGAAAGAATAAATAGAAAGAAAAAAGAAACCTTTTTCATTTGATTTTGTAGCATGAAACATCCATAAGTCGTATTATGATTACAAACACAATAAATGTGAGCATTGAATTCAAATAACTAATTGAATTCAACTATGTTTTAACAGGTAAAATAAAAATTGATATTTACAATGATTGAGAGATTGTGCACTGCAATATCTTTACAGTAGTTCATCTACTGTGCCGTAATTCCACATTTGCACAACCTACTAGATTGAATAATTATTATATGTTATTATAAATCAGCAACAATTGAATTATCAAAGTCGGTCAATGCATTAAAGAATAATGAAAAACTTCTTTTTGCAAGTGATTGAGCAATATCTGGAAATGAACTGGAATTAATTCAGTGAAAAGTAATTACATTTTCCTGAATTTTAAATGGAGATTACCGTCATCATTCAAATGAGTAAACATCAGATATTTGCAATGACGTTGGATGGGAAGTCATTGTTTCCTTTCTGGGGTAGGTGACCTGAAAAATAAACGCATTTTCATACCGTACTATTAGTACTAAGAAATAATAAATTAAATCTAACTGTGAATCTCACTCTACTTGTTCAAAGGACTTTCTTAAATGATTGTGCCATTATTGTAATGGCAATGACTTTATAGTTAATGCTATCATATAAAGAATTAAAATGATTCAATATTTCAAAAGTACATTGCTGTGATGTTGATTGGATATTTATTAAGATCAGTAAAGTGAGGAATAAAACATAGTACCTAGCTTTATGGATTGAAGAAAAATGAACCATTCAGTGATTATTGAGCAAACTTCTTTTTTTAGGTCAAAATGTACGTAATACAAGAATTGTGAATTTCTATCCATTGGAGTCCTTGTAGAGATATGTTACATCGATTTATATGATTAATATTATGATCAATGTTTAAAGATTGGTGTCAGAATTAGGAAGAGAATTAGTAGATCATGAAAGTGAGCTTGAAACTAAACAAACAATGTAGTCAATGACATGTGGCTATACAAGCGATTTTAATAATATTGTCATTATTGTACAATGATGAATAATGTTGGAATAGAAATGACAATAAAATCACAATTTTCAAAGCAGTTCTTTTCTTACAATGAAATGAAAACAATAATCATTTTGTATCATGGATGATTTGAAATAGCAGTTTTTTAATGTGACATTTACAGTGAAGACTAACCTTTTTGCAAAAATGTAGGAATTTCACAAATTTAAAATGCAGTGTTTTTTCAATTTGTAATAAAAATGGTTATAATTTGAATTGTCTCTTGTACACACATAACAAAAAAGGAGCTTAAAAACTATTAGAATGACAAAAATTTGGTTCTCAACATTATTGTAGCACAGTCAATATCCGTGATAAAATAGAATTATTGGTTTAAACAATATAAATCAACATTAACGACTGGATTGAAATATAACACATCAATTTCATTAACTGCATAGAATAGTAAATAAATGCTTACTGTTATCATTTGTCCAAGGAAACATAAGATACTTACTCAGGTTATTCCACTGAATAGTAATCAGCTGAATATCATTGTGTCGCTTTATGTGCACTGTTTTGTGTGAACATTGATTTCAATAAATTTAGATATTTACATGAATTAGGAACAGAGTGATAACTGGGTGAGAAAGATCTTATTTAAGATTAGACAATTTTTAGTATTCACTAGATTTGCTGAACACAACACACTTAAGACATTATGCAATAAATGACATTAGAGAGAAATATGCAAATTCAATTTTCAATGAATGCTCTCGGATATTTTCACAGCATTTCAATCTTACACTCAATATAAGTAGGTGAGTGGAAAACTAAAAACAAATTTCAGACAATTCATAAACAGATCAATAACTAAAAATCGATATATAGTAGGAAGTGGCATTTGTTTACTTTACTGAAGAAGTACTTGATGTTTTTCTCATAGTTATAGCTTTGAAACATCAAGTTCTATATGCAGTCTGAACTCAGCTCTTCAGAACAAAAGAAAATCAAGGAATATCTTTACTTTGCATATTTCATCTTTGTGAGTGCAACATTCTCAAATATTTTCCAAAGAATATTGATTGAGTCGAATTATATGCATTCTGCTTCAGTGAACTGAAGAAAATCGATAGCAGATACTGTGATTCTTGGAATGGACAACAAATGGAAGCATATCTAATGTTGAATTGAAAGACAATTCATTCGATTCTTAGATATTTTCTAATCACCATTCAGAGCTGCTCTGGCACAGCTCTGTACAAGGTGGGAATTGAAATTGTACCCTCTTGTCTGGTAGCAGAGACACGACTAGAGTTGCACAAGATTCCTTCATAACATTCCCAACCAGGCTGGGCAGGGCTGAAAACTACTCAGATGTTTATTGCGATAATTGGATTGGAATTAAATGGTTGGATACTGTGTGTCATCTTCTGAAAATTCAGTAGTAATTTACAATAATGATGGGAGTTAACAAATGTCTTAATTAAACATGTTTTTTATGATCACTTGTGGAACGACAGCTTGACAGGATTGTGTGATTACTGTGCATTATAAATAAAAAATGAATACAGTTATCCTATATGGTCAGAAGCTTCTCATTTTCTGACATGAAAATTAAAAGGTTTTTGTTCGACACATAAATTGGAATAAACTGATGAATTGATCAGTCAATGTGCCTATTCAGCTGAAGACAAATTTCAATCTTTCCGAAAATCTACGATTTCTTAGAAGTCACCATTTCCTGTGATTATTTAATGAAATAAGAGCGATGTCAACCATTTTTGGTGTACTTCCAAAAAATTCAAACGTGTTTCCAAGTTTGAAATGAAAAGCAATATTCAGAATGATTGAGAGATTGTACATTGCAATGTGCTTGCATTAGTTATAATATGGAAACATAGTTCCACAATTACACCCCTTACCGAATTGAACAATTATTAGGTATTGGCAACAAATCGATTTGAAAACTTTTATTAATGAATTTAAGAATAATGAGGTATCTCCTCTTACTATTCAACTGAGTAATGTTCAAAAATGAAGAGAAATATTGCAGTGTGAAGTAACTGGTGTTCTCTGAATTTCAATGGCTGAGAAGACTGTGAACTTTCAAATGAGCAAAAGATAGATATTTACAAATGATGTTGCAATGGCAATTATTGGTCTTTTGTGGGTATAATGGCCTGATCAAACAGGTTTTAATATTGTAGCACTCACACGAAGAAATATGGAAGATATTAAAAGCACATTGTGCTTGTTATAAAGCCTAAGTTAAAGAATTGCGTAATTATTGTAATTAATCATTGTTTCTAAATTCCTGATAGATAAATTGACTTAATATTTTGAATACACTTTGCTCTGATGTCGATTGTATATTCATTAAGATTAATAAACTGAAAATTAAAATATAAAACGTGACTTTAATAATAAAAAAAATTCAGCAACGATTCAACATTTTTTTTGATCGATTCATGTCTATTTTATTAATGTAACTTTTATCGTGATAAATGTTTAGACAAATGTCAGAACTAGGAAGAAAATAATTAGACCGGGAAAGTGAGTATTATTATGAACAAAACATCGAGTTAATGACATTTGGTACAGGAAGTCATTTTGTAGCAAATGACTAATAATTGTGTGATTATTGTTCAATGACAATTAATGTTGGAAGAAAATGAAACTATTTCAAAATGAAATTAAAATAAATATCATTTTGGAGGTCACATGATTTGAAAAACGGAAACTGTCACTTAATGTGACATTTGAGCTGAAAAATCGTTCTTCCCGCCCACAGCCCAGTGTAGTCTTTTCAATAAATTAAAATTTAGTATTAGTTGAACTAAATAACAAATGGATGTACCTACATTGTTTTCATGCACACGAGAAAAGTAAAACAATTTTTTCATGAATATGATATCGCTCTGCAAGTAATAATTTCACAGATAATAAGTGTTTGTATTGAATTTAAATGTCACCATAGTTGTAGGAGTGACTTCCCCTGACAGGAAATGAAGACTCAGGAGATAGGCACAACTCATGCAAGTGGAAGATGTTTTCTCATGCTGCAATCAGTTCATGCAGGGATCATTCCCCGAGGCCAAGCTCGGAAGGGAGGTCCATGACACACTGTAACGTGTACAGTAAAAAGCAGTATTTTTACACACTTTCTGTATTACAATGGCCACATGCAACGTGGTTACAGTCCTTCCCTCCTTATAGAGACACCCGATCCTGTAGAACACCTAATCTCAGATGGACATCGCTATGGATAGCCCCAGCTTCCTATTGTTTCATGGTGTTTACAGGTGTTATAATCGCTAGGTTTTGGGATCTCTCTGTGCATTTTATTTCCGCAGATTACAAAATTAATTGCTGAAGTCCTTTGGGCCTCTCACTCTGCCTTATTCACGATTCTCAAGAGTATGTAATTAGAAACTTTTTTAATGTTCTGGAAACTTTACAAAAGTAACTATTTCTGACAATCAAACCCTGTCTGTTTCCCTGATAGCAGCTGTGGAAGTTAGCTGGGCTCTATCCTGCAGCTTGTGCTTATTCATTCACTGGGACAATTATTCTTTCATTAATGAAGGTCAGGGTTGGTCATTTTTCTGTATGCTGGCATTTTCTTATCACTATCTGGAATATCACTGTCTGGAATGGCATACTTATGGACTTGGAGTAGGATTGTACAAAATGTTCTTTTTTTTTTTACTTAAGACTGAAACAGACTGTTAGTCTTGTTTATCTCCCCCCCCCACTATTTCTGTTTTAATTCCAAGGCAGGCTGCTCGGGGAATCCCTACAGCAGCAAGACAACAAGGATTTCAGCATTAAAATAAAAATCAACATTCGCCACCATTAGGGAACAGTACCATGCAATATGCTTACGTCACTGAGACTTAATTCCACACTTAAAGCCGATTATACTGGATTTGATCAATGATTAAATATTAGATATAAGTAACAATTAGTGTTAACACTGGTCACTGTAAACATAAAATGATTAGAAATGTCATATTGTTATCCGTAACATGTAGAATTGAACATTAATTATTGGAGTCTAAAACAATCAGACGTATCTTCATTTGTAAGGCCGAATATTAATCCAATGATTTCTGTGAAAATTCAAATTAGAAGATATCAGATATTTCTTGTCAGTGTTGGTGAGGAATCATTGCTTGGTTTGTGGTTGTGTAGACCTGGAATAAAAGATCTATTTATCTTTGTAAAATTGGCACTACGAAATAATGACTTAAACTGAAATATGAATCTCGCGATATTTGTTACAAAACCTAAACTGAATTACTGTGTGATTGTTGGACTAACAATGAATTTGTAATCTATTTTAGAACACTGATACATTAAGTGATTCAATATTTCCAAACGTTTTGCTGTGATTTTGATTACATAATAATTAGTATCAGTGAACTGAGCATTAGAATGCTGGCATGATGTTTTGGAAAATACATTCGATATGCAGTCATTATTGATCATTCAACATTCTCAGATACTCCTGCAATCTGTACTTGCTGTCTCAGCTTTTTTTCTGTAGAAATGCAATATATAATCCATGCAACTTTTCATGTCATCAATATTCAGACATTTGTGTCAGCATTAAAAAATAAAATAAATCAACAAGGAACATGAGTATCATAGCAAAAAAACAGTCAACAGCATTTATAGAGGAAGTTTTTAAACATTGTCTCTGAGTGAATACATGAAAAAGTTTAATGGGGATCTGTTCCAATGTACTGAGCGGCAATTACATTTTTAACATGATGACTGGGGGGAACGTATCAGAAAACTCGCCTATATATAAAAACATGTTACTATCAACATTCTTAGTCGTAAATAATGAAGTCTGATTAATGGTTTGGGAAATATGTTTGTAAATTATAAGAAGGCATCTCTTGCATATATTTGGGATGGTGTGATGTTTGCTGTGGTTATTCATCTTGAGAACAATACAATACTGACAAATTGTTTGGCACTGAACAAAATTAGGTGGCTTTGAATACCATCGTGTGGCGTTATGTGCAGTGATTAATTTATTTCAAGAGCTTTGAGATATTTTCCATGATTTGTAAAATGATTAATAATTTTGTGACAAACATCCACATGTGGTTATGAGCTGGATTTAAAGAATCCAATGTGTTGGTGTGAAAACCCTTCATTATTGACATTTCCAAGAGAGGTGTATAATGCTCAGGCACTCGCTGGAAGTCAAAGTGTAAGAAAATCTGATTCATCCTGGAGCTGATCGATTCTAGCTGCTGTTTAATTGAGTTTGATTCATTTTGTATTTGTCCCAATTTCTCTGTCTGTTGGTGAATTTAATACATCCAATTTCTGTCCAAGGGTCACTTCACATCACTGGAGAGTTAAAATACAATTCATATATTGTGATAACAATGAATTTTCAATTAAAGTTTGTGTTTTAACAAACAAAAGGATTTGAAGTTTTCCGGGAATTTACGCTGACATTGATTAGATATTTATTAAGATAGATAAACTGAAAATTATAATCTAGTTGCAGAATTGTTGAATTGTTAAACCACAGACTTAAGAGTTTTATTTTTTGAATGATTTGGAGGCGCCAGTGTTGGAGTGGGCTGTACAAAGTTAAAAATCAAAAACCAGCAGGTTATTAGCCAACATGTTTATTTTGAAGAACCAGCTTTCAGAGCGCTGTTCGTTCATCAGGTGGTTGAAGGAGCCGCGCTCCGAAAGCCAGTGCTTCCGAATAAACACGTTAAACATGTTGGACTATACCCTGGTGTTGTATGATTTTTAACTTTGTTTTTTTGGAAGGAATGTTTTCTTTATTCAAATATACAGGCTGTTCAAGAATTTTATCTCGCCTTTCGTGATTTTATTTTAGAGACCACTCATGTATAATTCATACAATTTTCACTGTAATCAGTATTTCAAATTTCTTTCAGACCTAAGATGAAAATGAGGACAAATTAATGAGTACTTCCATGAATGGAAAGCACAATAAATTCAATTTACAGAGGCAAGATTCAAATTTGACCTGAATAAGCAAATAAACATTTTGAATGGAAAATATCTGAAAATGTTTACATTTAAATTTGAACGAAGTCAAATTACTTCTTTTTGAAATACATGGCCTGAAAACCTGTTTGAAAACATGAACAAATCAGGACTATCAACATGTCATGCTGTCAGTGTCCTCGGCCAATTGTCATAAAGAATAAATACCACTTTCAGCAACAAGTATCACGTGTAATTACTGAACTGAAAAGTAAGAGGATAGCTCTTGTATTTATTGGCAAAAATGATAACCAGATGTTTACGGTGGGTATTGCACTCAGTAACAATAACATCAAGATCAATGGCTGTTAGAATCATTGGCCACTCGTAATGAAGAATAAACACTGCTTTGAGCAAAAAGTATCATGGATAATTACTGAACAGAAATTTCAGAGGACACCCATTGTATTTATTGGCTGGAATGATGGCCAGATGCTTACAGTGATGATTAATCTCAGGAACAATAAGACAATTACTCAGATTATTTCCTGAACAGTAATTAGATGGTTATGAAGACCATTGTGTGGCTTTATGTATCGTGCTTTGTGTGAGCATTGATTTCAATAACATTGTGATAGTACACAAGTGTGCAGCTGAGGTGCGTTGGCCATGCTAAATTGCCCATGATGCATGGATGTTTCAGGTTAGGTGCATTATATTTTGTTAGAATGGTGCTGGAAAAGCACAGCAGTTCAAGCAGCATCCGAGGAGCAGTAAAATTGACGTTTCGGTCAAATTCCCCTCATTAGAAATACAGCATGTATTCCTGATGAAGGGCTTTTGCCCGAAATGTTGATTTTCCTGCTCCTCGGATGCTGCCTAAACTGCTGTGCTTTTCCAGCACCACTCTAATCTAAACTCTGGTTTCCAGTATCTGCAGTCATTGTTTTTACCTATGTAAGGTGCATTAGTCAGGGGAAATATCGAGTAATAGAGCAAGGGAGTGTCTGGGTGGGTTGCTCTTTGGATGGTCAGTGTGGACTGTTGGGCCAAATGGCTGTTTCAACACTGTAGGTATTCTATGATTCTATGATTATATGGTTTTGGACGAAATTGATAAGTGAGTGCTAAAGATACTACTTAAAGTCAACAAAATCTTTTAAGTTTAGCAAGGTACATTGAAGCCATCATGCATGAAGTGAGATAAGTAAGAGAGAGAGAGAAATTAAATGTTCAAATGAAAACACGCCAATAGTTTCACAGCATATCAATCTTACATTCAATATGAATAGGTGAATGGAAAATAAAAATAAATTCCTGACAATTCATGAATGACTAATAATTAGAAATTTAATTTGATCAAAGCACATACCAGTATTTAGATGAATTGCAATATTTAGTTACAAATATAAGTGATCAGCTAACCAATGAATAACATGAAGTTGCATTTGGTTATTTTGCTAAAGAGGCATTTCGACTGTTAATATTTTCATCTTTATAATACCAGAGAATAAGGATTTATGTGCTTGAAACGTTTGAACTAGGTTCCTTTAAACAGTAAAAACGAATCATGATTACCATGTCTTAGACTCTTCCAACTTTAATATTGCAACATAGTCAACTATTTTTCCAAGGAACGTAGAACCAGCAGAATTAGATGCAACATTTTATCGGTAAACTGAAGAAAATAAATAGGAGATATGGTGATGATGGAAATGCAGAACAGATTGAAGAATATCTAATGTTGTTTTGAAAAGCAGTTCAATCTATAGCCAGATATTTTCTAATGAAATTTCCGAGCTGCTCTGACACATCTCCGCTGAAGGTGGAAATTGAAATCATTCCTCCTGATCTTGTGGTAGAGACACTGTCAGAGCTCCACAAGGACCCGTCATAATATTACCATCCAGAAAGGGCAGGTGTATAATCACATGCTTACGGCGGCAACTCAAATGAAAATTAATCAGATGTTTCTTGTAATTATTTGAATGAGAATTAATTGCGTATTTCCTGTGTGTAATGAACTGACAAAACGAATTAGTAATTTACAGTAATGATGTAACAAAGCAATAATGACTTTCATTAAATATGAATCTCGTGATTATTCATGATAAGAGAAAACCTAATCATTTGTTCAGTGTACACTGATGAACGAAACTCAATCAATCAAATAGTTCAATATGTTCAATGCTGTTTGTTACAGAATGAAAAGAAAATTAATATGCATTTGCAACATAAATGATTAGGAAAATAAATGAATTAGTCACTCAATGCGGCTATTCATCTGAAGACAACTTCCCTTCTTTCCAGAAATGTTCAACTTCCCAAAGTTTAAAATGTACTGTGACTATTTCATGAAACAATAAAGAGATGTTAGTTCCTTTGGTTGTACTTCAAACAGTCATAAAAATTTTATATGATTTTGTTCCATGAAAAGTGATTAACTTGCATTGTGTTTATAAATACATTAAATGTTAACATTGAATTTAAACATAATTAAATCAATTCAACTGTTTCCACGGTTAAAATAAAAATTGATTTTCACAATGCCCACTGCAAAATCTTTACTTTATTTAATTTATGAGCCATAATTTCGTAGTCATACCCTGAACTATATTGAGCAATGATTAGATAATAGCACAAATTGAATTGTCAAAATTATATAATTTCATTTAAGAATACTGAGAAATCTCAATTAATTATTTCACTGAGCAATGTGGAGAAACGACCAGGAATTAGTCTAATGATAAGTAATTACAGTTCTCTGAATGCTTCACGCTGAGATTACCACGATCATTCAAATGAGCAATCATCAGATATTTACAATGAGGCATCGAATGGGAAGTCATTGGTTCCATTATGGGATCGTTCACCTGAACAGTAAATTGATTTTTATGTTGTAGTGTTCGTACTAAGAAACAATTGATACAATTAAAATGCGAATAGCACTATATTTGTTAGAAAGACTAACTCCAATAATTGTGCAATTATTGTCATGGCAGTGACTGGAAAATTACGTTGTAATTTAAAAAAAAAATGATTCAATATTTTAAAAGCACTTTGTTGTGATGATGATTGGATATTCATTAAGATCGGTAAACTGAGAAATATGATATGGTAGCTCGCTTTATGATTCACAAAAATGAGCCATTCATTGATTGTTCAGCAGAATTGCTTTTGGTTCAAAAATGCAGGATTACAAGAATTACATGTTTCCATCCATTGGTTTGCTTATTGGGATGAAGCTGTAATTTACAACTTTTTTGTTCATGACCAATGTTTGGACATTCATGTCAAACGTAGGAAGTAAATAAGTAGATAGTGAAAGTGCATATTGCGGTGATCATAAGATACAGGGATCTTCCATAATTTTGTGATTATTGCACGTCGACAAATAACTCGGGAGTAAAAAATAATTAGAAATCAACATGGAAAGCAGTTTTTTTTTCTTATAACAAATTGAAAGAAATCCTTATGCGTTGCACATGGTTTGAAAACACATCAGTCACAAAAACACCAGTCAGAAATAAAACCAAGGTCATTAAAAGCATCGGTTTAAGACAATAAGACCCTTATGAAGAGTATTCTGCTCAACAGTAATGAGAGGACCTTGAACAGGTTTCTGGTCCAATCTTGGGTCAGAACATCAGTAACTGGACACATTTTCAACACATCTCCATCAAAGTTACTAATCTGATAATTCAGAACAAATATTAGAAAATAACCTTTGTAAATTTAATTGACTATATCTTTTAGATTATAGTCAAGTTCGTTCTCTACTTATTTCCTTCCTATTTCTGACACCAGTGGCTAAACATTGATTAGAGTAAATGTCATATGAGTTAGACATTAGTTTTCTCTCAAAGACCTGTGCAGCACAGGAATTGGTCATTACGTTGTGCTGAACGTAATGCAAAAGAAACTCATCCCTTCTGCCTACCCTTGGTCCATATCCTTCCAAATTATCAAAATGAACATTAAAGAGCCTTAATGTATCTGCTTCCACCACCAACCCTGTAAGTTCATTCCAGACACCTACCACTCCCTGTGTACACTACAAATTGCCCCTTACATGCCCCTTGAACTTTCCCCTCTAACCTTAAACGTATGTCACATCGTTTTTGATGCTTCAACTCTGGGAAAATCTTTCTGACCGTCAACCCTATCTACGTATCTAATGATTGTACAGACTTCCATCAAGTCTTTCCCCAGTCTCCGCCACTCCACAAAAAATCAATCTGAGTTTTTCTCGCCTCTCCAAATCCAGGCAGCATCCTGGTAAACACCCTCTGTACCCTCTCTAAAGCCTCCATACCCTTCCTGGCACATAGTGAACAAAATTGAATACAACACTTTAAGTATGCCTTAACCAAAGTCTTATAAAGTTACAACATGACTACCTCACTCTTGTAACCAGTTCCCTGATCAATAAAGGCAAGCATGCAATTTGCCTTCCTAACCACCTAATTACTTGCATGGTCACTTTCCGGGAGCCATGGTCTTGAACGCCAAGATCCCTTTGAATAATAAAGCTGTTAGGGTCCTGCCATTAACTATCTATCTTTCCTTAACAGTTGTGCTTCCAAAGTGAAACACCTCACACTGGTATGGATTAAATTTTACCTTTAATTACTCTGCCCAAATCTGCAATTTATCTTTTTCCTGCTGATTTATTTGACAACCCTCTACATTGTCCCTAACTGCACTGAAGGTTATATCATCTGCAAACTTATTAACTCACCCAATTAGATTTTAATCTATGTCCCTTCTATATAATTGTATCGCAAACAGAAGGGTTCCAGGACAGATCCCTGTGGAAAAAAGACAGAAAATTAGGGAAATGCAGAATTCTTGAAGAAATCTGTTTTTTTTTTCAATGACAGAACAATTCTGATGAATAATCTTCTAAAGTGTGATTTTTTAAAAATTAACCCAATATTTTAATTCTGAGTTTACTGATCTTAATGAATATCCAGTATAAACTGCTTTGAAAATATTGAATCATTTAAAGTGTTGCGTTCTCACATTAAATATTATTTAATTGTCATTTCAATTATCACACCATCATGAGATTTACATTTTAGTTGAATCTATTATTTATTAGAGCCAGTATCATAATGAAATATTAACATTCTTTTCAGGTCAACACCTGCAATCACCAAAGTTCTCTCACCCAACAATCATTCTAACTCTCTCATTTTCTTTCATTTGAATTCTTGTATTAATGGAAGGATCATTAATCAGTCTTATCAATTAAGAGAGGGATAACTGTTTTTCACATCAATATTTCAATTTTTTCCAACATGTTGCACAATTACATTGCAAAAGGGTTTTCTCATCATTCTTAAATTTGTTATCAGCCATTTTAAAACTAATTATTACCAAAATCTAACCGGTAATCATTGTTGAAATCCAATATTCCCACTGTCTCAGTACATCAACTGATACAAACAATGTGCACTCTACAATCTCTTAATCTTAGCAAAAATCATTTTAAGTGTGGAAACTTAGCTGGATTGAATTGGTTGTGAGAAAAAGTGCAGTCTGAAGAAAGGTCACTGGGCCCAAGTATTAACACTGATTTCTCTCCACAGAGGCTGCCAGACCTGCTGAGTTATTTTCCAGCAATTACTGATTTTGTTTGTGATTTCCAGCATCCACAGTTTTGTTTACATTCCTGTATTGATTGTATTTCACTTCAATTCTAACATTTCTACATTTCTGATTATTACAATAAGAGCTAAGTATTTTTCATGTGAAGCATTGTTTAAATTTCACGTGTTCCTTGTGTAAATAAACCAGAATTAACAAATGTTTGTTCTATGCTTTTACAATAGATCTTGAATTCTTAGAAATCACAATCTTTTGAAAATGAGGGAAGTTGTCTTTCGCTGTGTAGTCACATTGAATGACTAATGCTTTATTTCTAATTCATGTGCATTAAAAAGCAGGTTAAATTTAATTTATGCAGATGAATATCTGCTTTCAAACAAATTGACTTACTTGACTATCATGAGATTTATGTTTATTTAAGACCATTGTTGCATCGTTCCATCGTTATGAGATATTACTAATTCCTTTTATTGGTCCATTACACACAGGAACTGTCTAATAAAATCCTAGTCCAATTATAACAATAAATTTCTGAGCAGTTTTCCCTGTGAATAAACACAGTAAGTATGTGATTATAGTCCTGCCCTTCCTGCATGGGAATATTATGGAGGGCTCTGGTAATGTAGACCAGGAGCCATGGGTTCAATTCCCACCTTCAAAAGAGATGTGCCAAAACACCTCAGAGTTGATTAGAAAATACCTAAGTGTCTATTGAATTGCTTTTCAACCAACATTGTCTCAACTTGTAACTGTTGTTCATTATAATGATCACCACAACATCTTGAATTAATTGCTTCACATCACTGATTCAAGTATGAATGTTATTACGCTGCTTCTAAATACCTCTCAACTTTTAATAACTTTGCAGTCTTAAAGATTCTAGGGAATAAATACTATTTAAGGTGAGGGGAAAGATTTAATAGGAGTCTAAGGGGCAACTTTTCCACACAGTGTTTTTCACATATTGGGATGAGCTGTGAGAGGAAGGGCAGTGGCTGGTACAATTACAACATCGAAAAGACTTTTGGACAGTTTATTGGATAGAAAACATCCAAAGGGGTATGGGACAAACACAGGGAGAAGGGACTAGTTTAGTTTAGGAAACTGGCCGGAATGCCAAGTTCGGCTGAATGGCCTGTTTCTGTGCTGTATCAGTCTAGCATTCTACAATTCAAACTTCACTGTGATTGGTAAAGGAAAGAACAAATGGGTGTTAATTCTATTTTGTGTCCATAAAAAAGTGACATGAATTTTAAATATTTTTGTCACATGAAATAGTTTGCTCTTATTGTGATTAGAAATATAATGAATGTGAGCATTGAAGTGAAATGTAATTAAATCAATTCAACTGTGTTTCCATGGTTAAAATAAAAATTGATATTCAAAATCATTGTGAGTTTGCACATTGCAATATCTTCACATTATTTCATGTACTGAGCCATTATTACACATTTATACCTCCTACTGAACTGAACAATTATTAGATATTAGCAACACTTAGATTTTTGAAAATCTATCAGTACACTTAGAAGAAGGAGAAATTTAATTTTGCTACATGACTGTGCAATGCGCAGACATGAACAGGAATTATTGCAGTGAAAAGTAGTTACAGTTCTCTGAATTTAAAAGGCTGAGATTACTGTGAGCAAAAGTCAGTTTGCAAAGCGTGTTGGATGCAAAATGATTGGTTGTGGGATAGTTGACCTGAAAACAATAGCATTGTTGCAATGGATTAAATTAAAATATGGATTAAAATAATATATGGATCTGACGATACACGTTAGAAAGGCAAACAAATTATTCTGCAATTATTATAAGGATAATGAATTCCTAATAAATGTTGTATTCTGAACAAATAAATTGACTCAATACTTTAAAAACACTTTGCTCTGATGTTGATTAGACGTACATTAAGATCGATAAACTGAAGACTGAAATATAATACCTAGATTGATGGATTGAGGGCAATAAGTGAGCCATTCAATAGTTATTGAAAAGAATTTATTTTTTGTCAAAATACAGACAATACAGAAGTAATGTATTTCATTCAATTAGTTTACTTGTAGAAACATGTGTTTTTACTTTATGTAATTTTATTCTGATCGATGTTCAAACATTTGTGTCTAAATTAGGAAGAAAATAAAAAGTTAATGAAAGTAAATATGAGAGTGACCACAAGATACAGTCCATGACATTTGATAGAAAAAGGAATTTGCATGATCTCATGACTATTTAATGTTAATAAATAATTAACACCTCAGGTACTGAAGCAGTCCAAGTCCAAGTACAACAAGATCTGGACAATATCCAGGCTTGGGCTGACAAGGGCCAAGTAACAAAAATGCCACACAAATGCAGCTATCACGTACAAGAAATAACCTAACCACCATCCCAAGACATTCGATGGTGTTAACATGACTGAACACTCATTATCAACATTATCCTGTGGATAATCATTGATCAGGAACTGAATTGGTTTTACCACATAAACACAGTGGCGACAAGAGTAATTCAATTCTTGCTCCTGAAATCCTGTCCAAACGCTACCAGGCACAAGTCAAGAGTGTGATGGAATACTCCCCACTTGCCTGGATGAGTGCAGCCCTAACAACACTCAAGAAACTTGATACTATCTGGAATAAAGCAGCCCGCTTGATTGGCACTGCTGCTACTGAGCATCAGTGGTGGTCAGGTTGGATGCTTGGGAATGTCCTAGCTGCAATCTCTGCCTCTTCCTATTAACAAAGATAAAAGAATCTTACATTGCTCAACTTTCTCATCAAAACCGAGTACAGTATTCACCGCAGCCCTCTTTTATACCAACCAGCAGCATTTCGACCACCAATAGCAGCTCCTCTTAAAATATTTAGTCAGTAACTTGTAATTAACTGGTTACTACAATTACAACTGAAAAGGTGTTGCTGGAAAAGCACAGCAGGTCAGACAGCATCAAAGGAGCAGTTGAATCGACGTTTCGGGCATGAGCCCTTCTTCAGAAAGGTCCTGAAGAAGCAGTGAACCAAATTTTGAAATGATATTTCTGAACATAATATAGATCAGGTTAAAACTGAAGTAGGTGTCTTACACAACTTGCTGCAAGAACACAGACAGTAGAATCTGAGGTGATCATGAGTATGTGGAGGTGAATGTGGGAGACAAGCTGGGACTGTATTGGATTAGTGATGTTGAGAGGGAAGAAATGCTGGATCAGGGTTTCAGCAGCTGATGGACTGACGCTCAGGTGAGCCATTGGAAACTGAGCAAGTGACCACCATCTAATAGGACAGAGAAACTGATCCATCAGCCTGAAACTGACTGACGACGTGGCTGTCAGTGACTTCTACACAAGTGAATGGAAACATTGCTCAGACCCTGTTTCTGTAACATTCAACACAACCGGGAAATGGAAAGTGAATAATTAGCTGAAAACAAACCCACTGCTCTGTTAGACTCTAAACCATTCAATGTTCAGTTATTGAACATTATTGACTCTGACAATATTCTAACCTGCAGAATCACAGTAAAAGAGGAAAGTAAACAACATTCTTGGCAAAGACATAATGAACAAACGGCTTGTATAAAAACAGCTCAGAACAAAGGAGCTGAATCCTCCACAAACTGACAAACACAGGTACCATCAGTTTATAGATAGACAATGAAATTCTTCAGAAAAACACTTCCCTGATTATGGTGTGTGGTAGCCACCATTCTCAGTGAGAACTGCCACTTATTTCCTTTGAAAAGAATCTCTGTTTCCCCTCAGAAAAGCAGGTGTGTCGCTCACTTACAGACTGACTTACAGACAAAGGAAACCTGATCTGAAACTCGCAGGGTAATTAAGCTATTAGTGACAGTCCATTGGACACAACAAGAGCTTAAACCACAACAGATTCTAGTGAAACCAACAATGTAATAAAAAAGGTGAATTAGTTTTATAATCATGCAGCCTCTCTCAATCAAATAATCCCAGTCAACTTCTAAACATTTTAAATCTATTAATATCAATGTATACATATTTATTTCCTTTTCTAATTTCTACCAAAAAATATTCTCTTCAAAATATATTTTAAATGGTCAATTCATAATCACAATTCATTTCCAATTATTCTTAGTGCAAAACAACTTGCAAACTAAAAAAGTTTTCACGTCAGTAATGGCACTGGAAACTTTGTTATGTAGTTTACCCATATTTTGGTTCATTATTGCAGTGAAGCTCAAATTAAAGTCTATTTAGTTTCTCTGATATCCTTCCATTACTTTATTCCCTAATAACAAAGCCCATGGTGTAATGGGTGACAAGCATTAAATAAAATTGAGTTTTCAATGCAAGGATTTGTACAAATAATCACATATTATTCAGTTCATTCATTGTCATTGATTATCAGGGTTATTTTCACCGTATGATCACATTAAATTCACTTAAATAATCACAATGTCGAGTCAATGTCAAATTATTCTTATTTAAGTCAAACCAAACTTACATTTTCCTCTGTTTTATTCCAGGAATGACAGGATGTGTTACATTATGATGAGAAACAGGAACAAGTGAAGGTGGTGGCTCTCAGACGTGAGGCCTTAAAGCCAAAGGGCCAGGTAGTAGTTACATTGGGGGAGGTACCTAGTGCCCCGCTGTCCTCAGAAGGCATTGAGGATGGTGACACTGACTGGAACGGGTTAGATGACAAAGCGCACACGGATGGACAGAAGGACGGCAATGGGTGCGATCACCCACTGCCCTGTAAGGCCCAGAAGGCCATGTCCATGGCAACACTGGGCATCAAAGCTCAACTTGGACAGACAGTAGGGAGCAACAAAGGGAACTGATAGAAACTAAATATGAACAGTTCACCTGCTGAATGACAGATGTTGGTGGGTTAACACCCAGCCTGATAGAGAAATGGTAATAATCGGCCTTATTGGGAGAATATGGATGGATTAGTTGAGGTACAGTTTCACAATGATGATGTTAGGCCAAAATCTCTCAGGCCAAGATACCCCGACGTGTACATCAGAATCTGTCCCTGCAATGAGAGGGTCGGGGTCTGACCCGGTTCCCCCCAGTGCACAGCTGATCAGTGGCTCCAGGCATTTACAGATATTGCAGGGACACTCTGGGGAGGGGACAGGCAGAATGGGCTAAAATAACCTTGGTGACTCAGGGATCCAAGGGTAATATAGAGAATCATGCAGAGAGGAAGCCTGAGGTGTGTACGGACCACGGGGGATTACCAAACCCCAATCTGTGATGATGATATCAGTTTGTTGTTTTTAAACTGGGACCCCATTTAACTGTAATTATAAACATGAGACTCCCAGTGGGAGATCATTCTAACCACCTTCTGAATTGGACCATGAGACTGAGGCAAATTCAGAAACACAGGGGAATAGCTGCAGTACAGGGAGGGTAACCAGACTGTCAATGTTACAAGTGAAGCAGGAAAGGACACATAGCCAAGAACGTAGGCAGAGAGAGGGAGATAGATGTTCACATTGTGTGTGTGCATGTGTTCACGTAGGCACATGAATATTCTTTGATGCTGTGTTTGGGAACCAGCAGAACACATATTAATAAAAGGAGCTTCTATATCAGTTACAGATATGGATTTGCCCCTCACCCCTCAATTACTAAAATGAGAGCAGTCGGAGAGGGAATCGAGAAAGCTGGATGAAATAAACCTCTCCAGTCGCAGATCACGGATATGGCAAAATATATTAAGATATGGGGGTGGGAAACCGAGGAAGGGACAATTCCGGGAGTTGCCATTTTAGAACAGTTCGGAACAACTATTGATGTAGAGACACAAACTCTAATATGCGAACAACCTGGACAGGCCCAGGACAGGAAGCAAAGGAATGGCGACATCTCCAGAGCAGTTACCTTGCAGGGAGACTGGAACAGTCAGAGAATCTGGGGAGTTATAGCTAGGACCCAAACAGCAGTGTGGGTAACTCAAACAGGAATGTGGGCTGTTATCTGTAGATCCTGTAAAGATCGAGGGCCCTCTCACTCCCCACACAAACGGGATCCCATTAAAGCTGGGGCTGAGGAGGCAATAATTGTTACAGTAACAGATTGAGAGAAGCAGGGAATAGTCAGACCAACAGTATCCCAGACTAACTCACAGAAGACGAACGGCTCATCCCACCTCACTATTGATTATACCTCCCCCAGTAAATCCGCCACTAAAGAGTATCCAACAGTAGTGAACCACACCACTTTATTTCATCGATTAAAATTGCAACAGGATACAGTCTCAGACCTTGATATTGTGAATAGGTTCCTGTGGACCTAGAATAGCAGAATAAGCTAGCATTTACTGTCTGATGAAAGCAGTAGACCTGGATCCAGTTACCTCAGGGATCCCATAATATTCCAGTATATTCCACGGATACATGGCTGATGGAGTTCGTCGATTTAATCTTACCAACACCTCGTTACCTCAGTTGGAGAGAAAGAACATATCCGGATATTACACAGAGTATTGAATCAGGTCAGGCAGGCCGGGCTTAAAATTAACCCACACAGCGTGGGAAGGTAGGGAGAGATGTACCTGTGACATCACATCAGGGAGATCAAATCAGGAAGGGAGAGGAACAATCCCAGTGGAACTAAAGACCATGATTTCAAAACTATTCACCCGCACACCTTGAAGGGGGTAAGGCAAACTTTAGGATTGTTTAATTATTGGAGGACTTTTGTGGAGAATTACCCAGAAATGGCAGAACCTTCACGAGCCCTGTCAGAAGCACGGACATTAGCCAGGGGTCAGGGAGTTAGTATATTCACAGACAGACAGCATGCCTTTGGTATAGTTCATGACCAAGTGATGGCCTGGGCTCGGTGAGGGTAAATCATCCTGTCTGGGGGCACATAGAGCATGAAGGACAGGTCAGAGAGTTCGTGGAAGCAGCTACCTTTACCAGTGAAGCAGCAATAATGAAGATTATAGCTCACAGGAAAGTAGAAACCTCACACCAACGGGGCAGTGAGTATGTGGGTAAGGCAAGTGAATAGACAATGGACAATAGGTGCAGGAGTAGGCCCTTCTGCCCTTCTAGACAGCATCACCATTCATTATGATGATGGTTGATCATGCTCAATCAGTATCCTGCTCCTGCCTTATCCCCATAACCCTTGATTCCACTATCCTTAATAACTCTATCCAACTCTTTCTTGAAAGTATCCAGAGACTTGGCCTCCACAGTCTCCTGGGGCAGAGCATTCCATACACTCACCACTCTCTGGGTGAAGAAGTTTCTCCCCAACTCTGTTCTAAGTGGCCTACCCCTTATTTTTAAACTGTGTCCTCTGGTTCGGGACTCACCCATCAGCGCAAACATGCTTCCTGCCTCCAGAGTGTCAAATCCTTTAATAACCTTATATGTGAAATACTGACTGAAACAGTGCAGACATTTGAGAAGATGGCAATGACCGTAGCTACAGAAGTGAGAGAGGAAGGTTTAGAAATATTCCCAGAAACAGTCCCACAACAGGAGAAACAGGAATGGGAAAAGGGTGGGGCAGTAATAGGACACGTCAGAGTCAGGATGATCCAGCAGTGCCACTACACTGTATAAGAGAAACATTATTAAAAACATATCATGGGCTGGCCCATATTGGGGAAGATAAAATGCAATATCAGATGATCCACTACAATCCTTGCCTGGAACAGGGAGAAATACAGCAAGGTTTTGTCGAAGGTGTGTAGTCTGTTCACAGTGTGAGTCAGGGAAAGCAATAAAATGCAGGCAGCAGCAGGGACCCAGGGGCCCATGGGAACTATTACAGATTGATTTTACACACACACCCATCCCAATCCCAGGGAAGGAAGTCCTGCTGGGTTTTAATAAATAGGTTTACTCAGTGGGTGGAAGCATTCCCCTGCAGATTCTGACCAAGGGATAAATGTTACAGGGAACATAGCTAAAGAGCTATTTGCCCTGTTTGGTAATGATCAGAAATCCCATCCCCCATACCACCTCCAGAGCTTTGAGACAGTAGAAGGAATGGCGCATACACTGAAAGCTAGTCTGACTAAGGCTCTCTCAGAGACAGGACAGCGATGGGTTAGAGTACTCCCCACAACCATAATGAAACTGAGGACAACCCCAGGAAGGCGGACGGGGCTGTCCCCCTTTGAATTAGTGACTGGATGGACTATGCAGATGCTGCAGGGTATGGTAGTGGGAGGGCCAGAGACATGTGGTAGTGGGAGGCTGGAGATCTGCAATGACAAGGATAGGGTTAAACCATTTGTGGAAGAACTGGCAAAGCAGCTGCATGAGCTGAGAGAATCCGAGACTGTGAAACGGAACACGGAAATATCCGAGCTGACATTCCAAACGCTTAAGTTCAGGTCAGGGGGAAAATATTACTGGAACGTATGAAGTAAACACATCAAAATGCTGGACTTATCTGGGGGAGCCAGAGAGGGACCTCTCCCATCATGTATTAGTAAGGAGCGCTGAATAAACGTTGGTCATGCTGGTAAACACAGAACTCAAGGCTCCTCTTTGATATTTCTCCCAGCAACAGTTGTGCAGGGGCATATTGCTGGCTGGAGGTCTATGGCTAGTGCTGTTCCACAAGGATCAGAACTGAGACATCTGTTGCTTGTAATGTATGTAAATGAAAAGTTTGAAAATGTAAACGATTTAATTAGCAAGTTTGTAGATGGCACAAACTGTTGAAGTTGTGAATCGTGAAGAATGATGTCAAAGGATACAGCAAGAAAGAGATGAGTCAGAAAGTTTTGTGGAGAAATTGCAGATATATTTTAAATCAGACAAGTGTGAGGTGATGGGTTTTGGAAGACAAATAGCAAGAGGAATGTATACAATAAACGGAAGGGTCCTGAGCAGCAATGATATACAGAGGGATCTTCAGTTGCAAGCTGAAAGATCCCGGAAAGGGGTGAAGGAGGTGAATGGCAGGCTTGACTTCTTATGACAGGGGAGTGAATATAAAACTATAATCAGGCCACCTTTGGGGTATTGTGCGCCGTTTTGATCACCATATTATGGGTAGAATGTGAAGGCTTTTGGGAAGGTGGAAACAGGTTTACCAGGATGTTGCCTGGATTGGGAGAGATTGGAAAATCTTGGATTGTTGTCTTTGGAAAGTCAATGGCTGTGGGATGACCCAACTGGCACAGACAGAGTTTGTAAACCATGGTTTACTACAGAAATTGCATCTCTTGTTAAGAAGAAGAAAGAGGCTTATGTGTTGATGAGGCAAAATGGTACAGATGAAGCAATAGAGAGTTATAGATCAGCTAGGAAGGATTTAAAGAGAGAGTTAAGAAAACAAAGGGAGGACACGAGCAGTCTTTAGCAAACAGAATAAAGGATAAGCCTGAAGTTTTCTATAGGTATATGAAGAATAAAAGAATGATTAGGGTAGGAATAGGGCTAATCAAATACAGAAGTGCGAAGTTGAGTGTGGACCCTGCAGAGATCGGAGAAGTGTTAAATGAACATTTCTCATCGGTGTTTACACAAGAAAAGGAGAATATTGTAGAGGACAAAAATGTGGTACGAGATATTAGACTAGAAAGGATTGAGGTTAGTGAAGCACAGGTGTTATCAATTCTAGAAGAAGTGAAAGTAGACAAGTCCCCAGGCCGGATGGGGTTTATCCGTGGAATCTCTGGGAAGCTAAGGAGAAGATAGCAGAGCCTTTAGCTTTGATGTTTGAGTCATCATTGTCTATGGGTTTAGTACCCGAGGACTGGAGGATTGCAAATATTGTGCCCTTATTCCAGAAGGGCAGCAGAGATGACCCAGGTAATTATAGACCAGTGAGCCTTACTTCCATTGTAGGAAAGGTTTTGGAAAGGATTATAAGAGATAATAGTTGTAATCATCTAAAAAACAATAATTTGATTTCAGATAGACAACATGGTTTCGTCAAGGGCAGGTCGTGTCTCACAAATCTCATTGAGATTTTTGAGAAGGTGACCAAGTATTTAGATGAGACTAGGGCAGTTGACGTGGTATACATGGAATTCAGTAAAGCCTTTGATAAGGTTCCACATGATAGGCTGATAGAGAAATGCAAAGGCATGGTGTTGAGGATGATTTAGCAGTTTGGATTAGAAACTGGCTTTCTGAAAGAAGGCAGCGAGTGGTGGTTGATGGAAAATATTCAATCTGGAGCCCAATTACTTGTGGTGTTCCACAAGGATCTGTTTTGGAACCACTGCTGTTTGTCATTTTTATAAATGACTTAGACGCAGGCGTAGGTGGATGGATTAGTAAATTTGCAGATGACACTAAAGTCTGTGGAGTAGTAGACAGTTTGGAAGAATGTTACAGGTTACAGGGGGATTTAGATAAACTGCAGAATTGGGCTGAGAGGTGCAAGTGGAGTTCAATGCAGCTAAATGTAAAGTGATGCACTTTGGGAAGAATAACAGGAAGGCAGAGTACTGGGTCAATTGAAAGATTCTTGGTAGTGTGGATGTGCAGAGGGATGTCGGAGTCCATGTACATAGATCCCTGAAAGTTGCCACCCAGGTGGATAGTGCTGTTAAGGTGGCATACGGCGTGTTAGGTTTCATTGGTAGTGGGATTGAGTTCTGGAACCGCAATATCATGCTGCAATAATACAAAATGCTGGTGCAGCCACAGTTTTAATATTGTGTACAGTTCTGGTCGCCCCATTACAAAAAGGATGCGGAAGCATTGGAAAAGGTGCAGAGGAGATTTATCAGGATGGTGCCTGGTCTGGAGGGAAGGTCTTATGAGGAAAGGCTGAGAGACTTGGATCTGTTCTCATTGGAAAGAAGGCGGCTAAGGGGGGATTTGATAGAGACATACACGATGATCAGAGGATGAGATATGGTAGACAGTGAAAGTATTTTTCTTAGAATGATGACGACAGCTTGTACGAGAGAGCACAACTACAAATTGAGGGGTGATAGATTTAAGACAGATGTCAGAGGCAAATTCTTTACACAGAGAGAGTGGTAAGTGTGTGGAATGCTCTACCAGCTAAGGTAGGTAACTCAGCCACATTAGGGAGTTTTAAACAATCTTTAGATAAGCTCATGGATGATTTTGGGATAGTGTAGGGGGACGAGTTGAGAAAATTCCACAGGTCGGCGCAACATTGAGGGCCGAAGGGCCTGTTCTGCACTGTATTGTTCTATGTTCTATATTCTATAATCTGAATCTTTTTCCAAGGTAGAAATGACAAATTCTAGAGGACATAAAATTCAGGGGACAGGGGGAAATTTAAAGAAAATAAAAATCGAGAGAACAGCAGATGCTGTAAATCAGAAACAAAAACAGAGGCTTCTGGAAATGCTCAACAAGTCTGGAAGCATCTGTAAAGAGAAATCAGAGTTCACGTTTCTGAGGAAGGACCCGAAATATTAACAGATTTTTATTTTATCTGATGCTGCAAGACCTGATGAGCATTTCCAACAACATGTGAAAGTTTAAAGGCAGTTATGTCAGGCAAGTTTCTTATGCAAAAGGTGTTAGATGACTCGAATGTACTCTCCTGGGAGGTGGTAAAAGCAGAAACAATCACAATGCTTAAGAGGCATTTGGGCAGGCGCATACGCTGGCAGGGGTTGGCAGTTTTATGGATCATGTCGGGCAGGTAGAATTAGTTTGGAATGGCATCATGGTCCACACAGATATGTTGGGCCAATTATTCCAGTGCTGCACTGTTCTGTTTTCCAGGGGGTAGAATGTGTGGAGCGAGAGATAATATTTTGAGTGGAATATACCTCTTCTTTAGAACACACAGTAAGTTGATGCATTTTGAGAGAAGCAGTGTAGAAATGGAATATATATTTGAATGGCACAGACACAGAGAGCAGGACAGCAGTAATGGGGGACAATGTGTACCAATCCTTAAAGGAGAGAAAACATAAAGTGTTTTGAGTAAAACAAATGGGATGCTGGGCTTCATTAATGGGGGAATGATAACAAACTCACGGAAAAGATGCTGATCCTTGACAAAGCTCTAGTTAGGTCACAGTCAATCATTGCATTGAATTCTGATCAACTGGTCAGATTCCTGGTCAGAACGAGGAAGTTAAAATACCATAGAGGGACCAGTTCCATATCTATTGCTTCTCTTTCAGGACACCATGGGGTCTCAAGGGTTAAACATTTCCCTGCCAAAATCCATATTTCATCAACTGAAGGCCTGTACTCTTAGAATACAGACAGAACACCTCAGAAGGATGGAGGCTGACAGTATCTCAAAATAGAACCTCTTACAGCCACACATGTGGATTGCCCCGTAACCCCAGACAGAGGAATTTCCCATTTCCAGACAAGACTGAGTGCCCTGGGCACAACCCTGTTAAACTGCCTCCCACTCCCATTATCTTACCTCCCCTCCATATGAGCATAGGTAAGTGAATCCCCCATTTACTGAAGGAAGAACCCTTCTGCGTAAATCTCTTCCCATCAACACATAATCATGAACAATCTGATAATCAATTTTTGTAATTCATTCACACGTTATCACAGGACATCGTCATTCATCAAGCTTTGTAAGGTCATAATTACCTACTTTAAACTATCTGTCGACAAACGCCCATGTGACTGATATGCCTTTGTCTAATTCCTATTAAATATACTGTCTCTGTGGGTAAGGCAGAGATTCGTGAAGAAGAGTCTGTACAAGTAGACACTCGGCTACTTTAGAGACGCTTTGAAACTCTCGCCGGCTGTCCAATAATAAAGCTACTGCTGTTGTGCAGGGCGGGGGAGGTCATTCACTCAGACATCCATCCTGCTGAGACACCAGTTAATTTACTGATAGCCACAGTTGAAGGATTTTTTTTCTCTTTTTCACGCCAAGTAATGAACAATGGTTTTGGCAGTTCATAAAGTTGTGCACATAGAGATCTTAGCTTTGGAAATGTTCACAACATCGTTGAACATGCATAGATTCACACTGGGTACAGACTTCTATTTTCCTTTATTCATTCACAGGATGAGGGTGTCGCTGGCCCGGCAGCATTTACTGCCCATCCCTATTTGCCCAGAGGGCAGGTAAGAGTCAACCACATTGCTGTGGGTCTGAAGTCACAATGTTGGCCAGACCAGGTAAGGATGGCAGCTTCCTTCCTGAAAGGGCATTAGTGAACCAGATGGGTTTTTTCTGACAATCGATTAATGGTCATCATTAGACTCTAAAGTCACAAGTTTTTTTTTATTGAATTCAAACTCCCCCATCTGCTGCAGCAGGCTTTGAACCCAGGTCTCCAGAACACTATCTGGGGTTTTAGATTAACTGTCTCGCGACAATACCACTCGGCCAATACTTCCCCACATCGCTGTCCATCTGCACAGAGTGAACAGCGGTTTTCTGCTTAATCCCACATACGTTTGCTCAATGATTGCAGGAGTTGGATGTTGATGGGCAATTGACATCCATCTCCGAACCATGTATTCTGGGGTTTATTTCTGGTGATGATTGGAAACACTATCAGTCTTGTTATCTTTTGGGGATAAAAACAGTTTCAGTTAGCTTTCTGTTAAATGCATGGCAATCAAACCGATCCCAAAACTCTCAGGCAGATTAGTTTCTTTTGAAGGACTCTCCATTTCCCCAACCTCCTCCATCCTCACTCCAACAGTACAATAATCTCACAGAGTCTCTTTATGATTACGAATGAGACAATCTGATCAGCTGTTTCTTCCCCAACTCCTATTTCAAGTTGGATCTTAATCTTCTCTTGCTGCAGTTGTGATCCTGCATCATTGTACAATGTTGCTTGTATTTCATGTCTTGGCCTAATAGTGTTCATGATACTGCATGTAGCTTCTTGTGTATGGGGCCGACAGTGTAAGAGTTTAGCTCTTTCCTTCCATCAACAGCAGTAGAATTGTACTCCAAGAAAACTTACAGAATCACGGCCCCGCATATTCCCCAACTTACCTCTTACCATCAAACCAGAGGATCAATCCTCCTTCAACAGAGAGAGTTCAGGAGGGCATGTCAGTAACAGCAGCATGAATAACTAAAAATGAGGTGTTAACGTAATGAAGTTACCAAAGAGGACTACTTGTGTGCCAAACAGCATAAACAGCAAGTGATAGACAGAGTGAAGCAATCCGGGAAACAACAGAACAGATCTAAGGTTTGCAGTCCAACCAAATCCAGTTGTGAACGAAGTCAGAGCACAGCTGGAGTTCGGAGGACAGTTCTCTTCAAGATATTAACCAACAAGAATGTCAGACTGGATTAATTATCATAAAACTCAAGTCCGTTTGATATTCATACATTTACAATCAGTGTTCAATTCACCAAATGTAGCTGAAGGTAAAGATAATCTTCACGTGATTGTAACAGTGGAGACATCTGAATCAGAAAATTAAAGCCTGTTGTGTTTAGATAGTAATAAGTTTAAAGATATTTTTAAAAAGTAAGGTGACTTGAGTATAATGGAAGAAGTTGATTGGTCGGTAGCTGATAATCTTGTTTTAATCTGAAGTTAATTTAGGATTAATTAACAAATAAACATAAGGTAGGGAATCCCAGACCCATGGAGTGCACCTCCAGTTCCATGTGGGAAAACCAGGACACTTCTTGTGTAAGCGACAACCACACAAGAGGGGACACGGGAAATGTCAGGAACACTCGTTTGACCACGGTTAAAGTACAGCACACACTTCTGATCCCCACATTCCAGGGTTGATGTGATCACACCAGAGAGGGTACAGAGGAGATTGATCAGAATGTTTCTACAATTGGAAAATTTCAGCTCTGAGGAAAGGTTGGATAGGCTGGGGATGATTTCCGAGGAGGATGAGCGGAGATTTAATTGAAGTGATAAAATGCTGAGGAATCCAGATCGAGTGGATAGGAAGGAGCTATTCATAACAGAGAGGTCAGAAACTGGAGGCTTTAGATTGAAACTAATTCTCAGAAAGAAGGGGAGGGGAGAATTCATGTCACGCAAAGATGGTGGGGAGCAGGAACTCACTGATGGGGTGATAGAGGCAGTAACCAGGATCACATTAGAATAAAAGGACATAGATGTAACTGAAATGCTGGAAGATGCAGAGCAATGGACTAAAGTCTGCAGAATGGTATCAATGTGATTTATTTGACATTTCTCTAGAATATTAAACTCAAGACTAATTTGAGAATTTATGAGCATCATCAGACTTGATATCCAAACGTCGGAATAAATTTGTTGTGGTTCTGTTCGCCGAGCTGGAAGTTTTTGTTGCAAACGTTTCGTCCCCTGGCGAGGCGACATCATCAGTGGTTGGGAGCCTCCTGCGAAGCGCTTCTTTGATGTTTCCTCCGGTGTTTATAGTGGTCTGTCCCTGCCGCTTCCGATGTCAGTTTCAGCTGTCCACTGTAATGGTTGGTATACTGGGTCCAGGTCGATGTGTTTGTTGTTGGAGTTTGTGGATGAATGCCATTCCTCTAGGAATTCCCTGGCTGTTCTCTGTCTGGCTTGCCCTATGATAGTAGTGTTGTCCCAGTCGAATTCATGTTGCTTGTTGTCTGCATGTGTGTTTACTAAGGATAGCTGGTCGTGTCGTTTCGTGGCTAGTTAATGTTCATGTATGCGGATTGTTAGCTGTCTTCCTGTTTGTCCTATATAGTGTTTAGTGCAGTCCTTGCATGGTATTTTGTACACTACATTCGTCTTGCTCATGTCGGGTATCGGGTCCTTCGTTCTGGTGAGTTGTTGTCTGAGCGTGGCTGTTGGTTTGTGTGCCGTTATGAGTCCTAGGGATCGCAGTAGTCTGGCTGTCAGTTCCGAGATGCTCCTGATGTATGGTAGCGTGGCTCGTCCTTTTGGTTGTGGTATGTCCTCGTTCCGTGGTCTTTCTCTTAGGCATCTGCTGATGAAGTTGCGCGGGTATCCGTTTTTGGCGAATACCTTGTATAGGTGTTCCTCTTCTCCTTTTTGCAGTCCTGGTGTACTGCAGTGTGTTGTGGCCCTTTTGAATAGTGTCCTGATGCAGCTTCGTTTGTGTGTGTTGGGGTGGTTACTTTCTTAGTTTAGGACTTGGTCTGTGTGTGTGGCTTTCCTGTATACACTTGTAGTGAATTCTCCGTCTGGTGTTCTCTGTACCATCACGTCTAGGAATGGGAGTTGGCTATCCTTTTCTTCTTCTCTCGTGAATCGGATTCCTTTGAGTGTGGCGTTGATGATCCGGTGTGTTTTTTCTATTTCCGTGTTTTTAATGATTACAAACGTGTCATCGACATATCTGACCCAGAGTTTGGGTTGAATTTGTGGTAGGACTGTTTGTTCTAACCTTTGCATAACTGCCTCTGCTATGAGTCCCGAGATTGGTGATCCCATGGGTGTTCCGTTGATTTGTTCGTATGTCTGGTTGTTGAATGTGAAGTGTGTTGTGAGGCACAAAGTCCAGTAGTTTAAGTATGCCGTCTTTGTTGATAGGTTCACCGTCCTGTTTTCTGTTCTGTATGTCCAGTAGGTTGGCTATTGTTTCTCTGGCTAGGGTTTTGTCAATCGAAGTGAACAGTGCCGTCACGTCGAATGATATCATGGTTTCTTCTTTGTCCAAGTTTATATTTCTGATCATGTCCAAGAATTCCTGTGTTGATTGTATGGAGTGTTTGGATCCACTGACCAGGTGTTTCAATTTCTGTTGTAGTTCTTTGGCCAGTTTGTATGATGGTGTCCCTGGTGGTAATACTATGGGTCTGAGTGGGATGTCTGGTTTGTGTACTTTAGGTAATCCATAGAATCTGAGGGTGTTGTTGCTTTCCGGTTTCATTCTTTGTAGGTCAGCTCTGGTTATCTGTCCGTTTTTTCGTAGATGCCTTAGTGTGTTATTTATCCTCTTGGTGAGCTGTGGGGTGGGGTAAAACTCCCTCTTTTGGTAGGTGTTGGTATCTTCAAGTAGTTGTTGTGCTTTTTGGATGTAATCAGATTTATCTGGGATGACCGTCATTCTGCCTTTATCTGCTGGTAGTATGATTATGTTCTTATCGTTTCTTAGTGATTTCAGTGCTTCCCTCTCCTTGGTGTTGAGGTTCTGTGTTTGTCTTTTCCTTATTATCATAGGTACGACAGTTTGTCTCACTGTTTGTTGTGTCTCTTCTGTCAGTCCATTGTTCCTGCGTGTGCCTTCTAGTGCTGCTAGGAAGTCTGCTATCTTGGCGTCCCCGTGGTTGTAGTTGAGCCCCTTAGCCAGTATTGTTCTTTCCGTATCTGTGAGCTGTCTGTGGGAGAGGTTTTTAACCCAGGTGTGTGTTGTAGTGTCCTCTTTGTTGTGTGTTAGTTTGGCCATTTTTTCTTTCAGTGCCGTTTTTTTTGTGGAGTGTAGTCCTGTTCTGTCCTATGGTGACAGCCTGTTCTATGGTCCGGGTCCATTCCTGATTAGTGGTTTGTGAAATTAACGACTTTTGGCGCGCAATTTCATGTCTGTATCTGTGAAGTCGGTTGTGCGCGTATGTGATCATTACCTGGATCATCCTGAATCCGTTCTGCTGGGCTGTTTCCCTGGCTTGTGGAAAGCTACAACGGACAGCTGAAACTGACAACCGGAAGCGGCAGGGACAGACCACTATAAACACCGGAGGAAACATCAAAGAAGCGCTTCGCGGAGGCTCCCAAGTACTGATGATGCCGCCTAGCCAGGGGACGAAACGTTTGCAACAAAAACTTCCAGCTCGGCGAACAGAACCACAACAACGAGCACCCGAGCTACAAATCTTCGCACAAACTTTGGAATAAATTTATCAGAAAGTTGCAGCACAAATATAGGGCACTTGACCCATCCTCTAAGTGTTGGCTGTAATAGAACTATCCAGGCTTTCTGTACTCACCAATTGCAGAAACAATTTCAGACTCTGAACTCGCCCCTATGTGTTATAATCTGTTTTTTTTTTCATTGACAGCTGCACTCCTTGTTTCCTTGTATCTTTCCCAGCCCTAACTCATTCCCCGTGGCCTTGAGGGACTACCATTTCTGCTGTTTAATCTCTCGTGCCTTCCCCCGTGTGACAGACTGTCTTTTTGTCCTTGTTCGACCCCCAACTTCCTCACAACCTGTTACATTTCTGATGGGTCCCCGGCCTCTGTGACTTCAATGTGTCCCCTGGGTCAGTGGCACGAGTTTTGAATTCTCTTCCTCCAGAGATAATTGGAAATCTTTCTGGTTGCAGTTTCCCCCAGATTTTATTTTTAAAAACAGAGCATTTGTGTCAGAGTCAAATATTCGTGAGCCTTCATCCACAATTCCAAGCATTTGGATGCAATCTGTGACCCTCCCACAGATGTGCAGGTTTGCTCTATTGGACGTGCTAACATGCCCTGTAGTGTGCAGGTTCGGCGGGTTGGGTTAGCCATGGTAAATGTGGGGTTATGGAGGTAGGGTGAGAAAGCAGGTCATTGCAGGTTCGATGGATCAATTCGCCTCTATCTGCTGCTATGGGATTCTGTGATTCTAACTAGTTGTGATTGTCGTCACGTTTTCCTCATGCCAGGTTCATTCAACTCAGGTACACATTCTGCCTGTGTGTTTCTGTGGGTTCTCACTTTATCCTTTCCTTCTGTTTAACAGCAATTTCACACTGTACGTGAGGGTGGGAATGAATTTTAAATACAAATACTTCAACCAAAACCCACACAGGTCAGGAACTGTTTCTGCTGCTGGCATCACTCACAACGAACAGAAAAATAATAACGGATTCGTCACAAATCTTACAGGAACATAGAGATTATAATTACCAGGAAAGGCTTAACAGCTCAAAATGTTTTTCTCAAGAAAAGAGGAGGCTGAGGGACAACCTGGCATAAGTAGGAAGCTTTGATTTTGTGGGTTCAGAGATTTGAGGTTGGAATCGTTGGGTCTGAAGTGTGGTTCAATGCCCCAGGTCAAAGTTGCGATCTAAATGTGTAACTTTCTTTTGTCTTTATATCTGAGTTAACAATCAGATGGACAGGTCAGTCAGTGTCTGAGTGTTTTTCCAAATCCCTGATCCCAAATCTGCCTCCCCCCACAATCTCAGGTGCCTCACCACTCACTGGGTCACGGAGAAACTCTGCCGTTACAATGAGAGCTGTCTTTGCTGTCACCGCTCCTAGTGCTTCCCCTAATCCCCACTTCCCTTCATTAAATCCCAGCTGCCTCTAGTCCGGCCTCATGGGCATGTTGAAGAGCATGACAGAAGATTGGATTGAAATCTAGAGTTCAAGAGCCAGAATGAAAGAGGAAGAAGGAAATAAACGGGGTTTGTGGATCCCAGGGAATACAGACTCCAGGCTGAGTCCTTTGTGGGCATTCCCGCAGTAATACGAGACAGCATTCCATGATGAGAGTTAAACCCGGGTGGCAAGACAGGGAGCCACTGAACATTAGCAGCTTTAGTTCAAACACAGGAGGTTTGTTCAGTCAGTAACAGTGTGTTAGACGTGGATGTGAAGTGCTGGAAATGTGTTGCTCGAAAAGTGCAGCAGGTCAGGCAGCATCCAAGGAGCAGAGAATCGACGTTTTGGGCATGGGTCCTTCTTCAGGAATGAGGAGATTGTGTCAAGCAGGCTGAGATAAAAGGTAGGGAGGAGGGACTTGGGGGAGGGCTGTTGGAAATGCGATAGATGGAAGGAGGTTAAAGTGAGGGTGATAAGGTGAGGGTGATAGGCTGGAGTGGGGGTGGGCGCGGAGAGATCAGGAAGAAGATTGCAGGTTAGGAAGGTGGTGTTGAGTTTGAGGGTTGGGACTGAGACAATGTGGGGGGAAGGGAAATGTGGAAGCTAGAGAAATCTGAGTTCATCCCTTGTGGTTGGAGGGTTCCTAGGCGGAAGATGAGGCGCTCTTCCTCCAGCAGTTGTGTTGTTATGGTCTGGCGATGGAGGAGTCGAAGGACCTGCATGTCCTTGGTGGAGTGGGAGGGGGAGTTGAAGTGTTGAGCCACGGGGTGGTTGGGTGGGATGGTCCGGGCGTCCCAGAGGTGTTCTCTGAAACGTCACCTCTCCTCGTGCTTCCGTGTAATCCCCATTTCCTTTCATTAAATCCCAACTGCCTCTAGCCCACGTACATGGGCATGTTGAAGAGCATGACAGGAGAATGGATTGAAACCGAGAGTTCAATAGCCAGAATGAGAGAGGAATGAGGAAATAAACGGTGTTTGTGGATCCCAGGGGATACAGACTCCAGGCTGAGTCCGTTTGGGCATTTCCGCAGTAGTACAAGACAATATTCCATGATCAGTGTTAAACCCGGGTGGCAGGTGAGGGAGCCACTGAATATTAGCAGGTTTGGTGCTAAATTAATCAATAAACTCTTCTGCAACAGACAAGATGAATATTGAAAAACTAACCATCTGCAATTGCTGGGAAATCAGAAACAAAAACAGACATTGCTGGAAAAATTCAACAGATCTGGCAGCATCTGTGGAGAGTGAACCTTTCGGAACCAGTGACCGGTCAGGTGACCAGCTGCAGCTGACCATTCTGCCTTTTCTGTAACACTATCTGGAACAGGATCTGGTGCGAGGAGAATGAGACTGTCAATAATAACTGAGAGAAACAGGAGGACGTGCTCAATCAGAATAAAACCCATTTTGGTCTTGCACTTTTAATTCAACTACAAACATTATTCATTATTATTTCCGAAATATGATAATAGACCAGAAATCAACTCTTCATGTTATTGGGCCTGTGAAACTGTTAATTCTGACCTTGACCAGCCGACATGTCAATTCAGACCCTGAATAATGTGGTTGACTCTGAACCATCTCCTGGGCAGTCAGAATGGATGACAAATGCTGCCCCAGCAAGTGATGCCGTGATCCCATGAACAAACAAAACAAATCCAATCGCTGTGGTTACTTGTAAACTCGCTGGTGTTTCATCAAGCTGGATATCTGAGTGAATTGCTTCCCACAATCAGAGCAGGTGAATGGCCTCTCCCCAGTGTGTATTTGCTGGATGGTGTACTGAACGCAGTCCGACAGTGAGAGCACCCGAATGGTCTCGCACTGGTCTCCTGTGACAGGAAGAGGTGATAGTCACCATCCTGGGGTGGTGAGTGGCACGGTGGCACAGTGGTTAGAACTGCTGCCTCACAGTGCCAGAGACCCGGGTTCAATTTCCGTCTCAGGCGACTGACTGCGTGGAGTTTGCACATTCTCCCTGTGTCTGCGTGGGTTTCCTCCGGGTGCTCCTGTTTCCTCCACAGTCCAAAAATGTGCAGGTTAAGTAAATTAGCCACGCTATATTGCCCGTAGTTTTAGATGTAGGGGAATGGGCATGGGTGGGTGCGCTTCGGCGGGTCGGTGTTGACTTGTTGGGCGGAAGGACCTGTTTGCACACTGTAGGTAATCTAATCTAATCATACTGGGTAAAGATACCTCCAAGATGGATCCAGTGCGAGTTGATTTGGACAAACTGTTCGCATGCATGAAAGAATCAATAATGAGGAGGCACCGATGTAAAGGGATTGACAAAAGAAGCGCATGTGACATGTGACAAAACATTTTCATGCAGAGAAAGTTTATGGTCAGAAATGCACTGCCAAAGATTGTGGTGGAGTCAGGTACAATGAAGAGAATCGAATTGAATAATTATTGGAAGAGAACGAATGGGAAGGTTTATGGGGTTATGGTAAAGAATGGTATTCAGTGAGGTGATGAGTCAATCAGCCCCCTTCTGTCCTTCTGTGAACATTTAATTCTGAGCCCTCTAAGGAAATATCAGAGCAGGGATTGTGAAGAGGTCAGATTGAATGACGGTCTCGGTGAACAAAAGTGAGACACAGACACAGAGGGGTTTTGGGATGGATTGAATCAAATGTTATCAATTTGCATGGACCCCAACCCACTACAGCAGTTACAAATGGGAGTGATCAAGACAGTGGAATTAGAGCAGCAAATACATCTTAAACATTTATCCAGCTAAAGGGGATGCTGGGTAAAGATACCACAGTTAGTGCTGATTTCATTCCAGATACACCAGCCAGGGACCACATCCTTCCTTTATCTGTCCTATCGAGCTCTTGAAGAATTTTGTTCATTTCAAGTGTTTCATTTTAGATACTCCAGAGAAGACAGTTTCATGCTCTTCAATCTCTCCAGCCAGGGCAACGCTGTCGTCAGAATTCAAGTCACTGGTGCATGTAACTGGCTGCTTCATGGACTGGAACTGGCAATTGAGACTGTAAGGTTACTGTATAAAATATCTTCAACTGTATTGCCAGATTGCCAGACACATGAGGGGCTTTAAGTAAAAAACACAACTTACGGCCATTGAGTGTTTGAGCACTTCCTGTTGTGGAGACATCCTGTTCAGGTACAATTTATTGATAACTGTTAGAATTAACCTGCACTGGCTCCGTAGAAGTGGTCAGAGCATTATAACTGTCATTGGAGTAGGTAATAAATTTCTCATGGGTTAAAACTTGTAAATGATAGAATAGGTGTGGGTTCTTCTGGTAAAGTGTGCAAAGTTATTCAAAATGTTCCTAATTTACTTTCATAAACAAGTGAGAGAAAGGCACATTACTGAGGTCATTGAATGAGTCCAAATTTAGAAGTTCAGGAGAACTGATTGGAAAGCTGGTTTTGGGAGTTGTAATAATGACAGGGAAAAATTGCTTTACAGAGAGAGAGAGTTCTCAGATGGGAAACTCAGCTTTAACATCACATCAACTGCAGAGTCATCCAATTCTGCAGGTTCTGATCCTTATCGTTAATAAGGAAGGGGAAAGCGGCACTCCCAGCCCAGAGGAATCATTCCCATGATTCGCATGTGGTCGAATATTTAACCGGTCATGTGAACTGGGAAGAGACCATTATGATGGGACCAGGACGAGGGTATGCAAACATGGGGATTGTGGGAAGGAATTTACCTACCCTCCCAGTGGGACACTCACCGACACAGTCACACTGCAAAGAGGCCGGTCAACTGCCTCATGTATGGGAAAAGGTTTACTCGATCTTACAATTTGCTGAGGCACCAGAGATGGCACAGTGGATTTAGACCATACACCTGCTCCATGTGTGAGAAAGGATTCATTTAAATCTCCCACACGCGGAGACATCAGTGCATTCCCATCGGGGAGAGGTCATTCACCTGCTCAGTGTGTGGGAAATGATTCACTCAGTGACCTTCTGAAACACCAGCGAGCTCACTCTGGGTCAAGGTCATTCACTTGCTCTCAGTGTGGGGAAAGATTCACTCAAATGTACCACCTGCTGAGTCCCCACTGAGCCCACACAGGGGAGAGGCCATTCAGATGCTCAGTGTATGAGAAGGGATTCAGTGATTCATCCTGCCCCCTGAGACCCCAGTGAGCCCACACAGGGGGAGAGGCCATTCAGATGCTCAGTGTGTGAGAGCGGATTCAGTGATTCATCCTGCCCCCTGAGTCCCCAGTGAGCCCACACAGGGGGAGAGGCCATTCAGATGCTCAGTGTGTGAGAGAGGATTCAGTGATACATCCTGGCCCTGAGACCCCAGTGAGCCTACACAGGGGAGAGGCCATTCAGATGCTCAGTGTGTGTGAGAGGATTCAGTGATTCATCCTGCCCCTGAGTCCCCAGTGAACCCACACAGGGGAGAGGCCATTCAGATGGTCAGTGTGCGAGAGAGGATTCAGTGATTCATCATGCCCTGAGTCCCCAGTGAGCCCATGGGGGAGAGGCCATTCAGATGGTCAGTGTTTGAGAGAGGATTCAGTGATTCATCCTGCCCCTGGGACCCCAATGAGCCCACACAGGGGAGAGGCCATTCAGATGGTCAGTGTGTGAGAAAGGATTCAGTGATTCATCCTGCCCCTGAGACCCCAGTGAGCCCACACAGTGGAGAGGCCATTCAGATTGTCAGTGTGTGAGGGGGGATTCAGTGATTCATTCTGCCAACTGAGACCCCAGTGAGCCCACACAGGGGAGAGGCGATTCAGATGGTCAGTGTGTGAGAGAGGATCTAGTGATTCATCCTGCCCACTGAGACCCCAGCAAGCCCACACAGGGGAGAGGCCATTCAGATGATCAGTGTGCGAGAAGGGATTCAGTGATTCATCCCACCCCCTGAGACCCCAGCGGGTTCTCACTGGGTATGAAGTGTTCACCTCTTTGTGTGACAAGGGATTTGCTGAGTCTTCAACACAACTGAGTGTCCAGTAAGTGGTCATCCACCTGCTCCGTGTTGAATAGAGTTCACACACCACTGCAGGACTCTGATTCTGATGTTACTGTTCATCAGAGTCAGGACTGGACCTTGTTCATGATGACCCTGCTGGAGTACTGATGTTGTGGTTGTTAATCACATTAACTGGACTGGAGTTGACTGAATTTATATTGCCACTTTCTGAACCTCAGGGTGTTCTCTGGGCAGTAAGTCTCCACAAACAGCAATGTGACAATAAGCAATGATCATCTGTTTTGATTTAAATTATGATCGTAGCACTGCTGCTTCACAGAACCACGCACAAGGTTGGAGGCAAGCCTTGGTCAATGTGGAGTTCCCACATTCTCCCCATGATAATGTCGTCCCCTCCAGGTGCTCTGGTTTCCTCCCACAGCCCAAAGATGTGCAGGTTAGGCAGACCAGTCGTGCTAAATTGTCCACAGTGTCCAGGATTATGCAGACTAGGTGGACCAGTCATGGGAAAGTAGGTGTTACAGGGATGGAGTGCTCTCGAAGTGATGTTCTTCAGATGGTCGGTGGGATTTGATGGGCCAATGCTCTCCTTCCACACTGTCGATATTCTATTCTATGATTGAGGATAAAGGCTACACAGCAGGGTGTCCCTGGAGAAGGAGCATGTGGTGTGTATCAATGCTCTCGATGCCTTCAGATAGAGGTGGGCACCGCAGGGGATACATTGCTTTATCTCTGTCGCTGCCCCCTCACCCCCAACTCTACTTTGATTTAGTCCCTTCTCACTCTGTCACTTGTAATGGTTTGGTTTGCCAGTCATGGGCCTTGTTTATAAATATTCAATTGGTTACACGGGTGGTTTACTGCGGGTGATTAACCAAAAGCAAAATGGGGTAATGATGATTTTGATGGTGGGAAGGTTGCTCAGCTGTGTGTGATAACATGTCTGGGTAGGAGAAATGGGGGAAAAAGAACGCTTCACAGCTCACAGAATGAGAACTGAAAAGCAGTTAAATCAAACCAAAGGTTCAGACAGGGAGGGAATATTTCCCTGGAGTTTGAGTAACTGGAAAGTGATGGTGTCCGGGAATAGACATGATTTTGTTCTAAAGGGCATTTGAAATTTTAAAAACTATTATGTTCAGATCGTTTAAATTCTTCTACTTTTATTTATTGTGGAATAATCTTTAACACAAGGTTTGCAAACTTGTTTTTTTTTTAATGTAAAAGACAATAGTTAACTAAAATCCATCAAACCAACCCTCACTAAAAACTGTTGTGGAGGTGCAATCTCCTGGAGAATCCCTGCCTACTCCTTCGTACCCGGGCTACTTGACTATATACATACCTGGGAGATAGCAGCAGGAGGAGACCATTTAGCCTTTCAATCCTGCTCCGCCATTCAATGGGAAACAGCTGACCATCTAGCTCAGTCTCCTGTTCCTGCTGTGTTCCAATCCTCTTTCATGGCTTTACCTCGAAGAACTATAGCTAAGTCCTCCTTTGGTTTCACTGCCTTTTGTTCCAGTGACGTTGCTGTGTTACTGTGTGGGTGTATGCAGGGGTAATGTGATGGTGCTGCCTCCTGGAGGATGCACTCAGCATCCCTCATCATCCTGCAGTAATATCAACCGGGGTTCAGCAACTAAAGATAGAAACCGATTCCAGGATATGGGCATCACTGGCTCAGCCAGCATTTATTCCCCATCTCTAGTTACCCTTGAGAAGATGGTAGTGAGCTGCTGTCTTGTACCATTCACAGTCCATTTGGTGCAGATAGACTGACAATGCTGTGAGGAGAGTTTACACGATTTTGGCCGAGTGATTCTCTATCTTTGGTTCTTCAAATGCTGGTTAACTTAATCACGATCGGCACATGATTTTGAGATTTCAGTCTGCAAATCTTCACCATCTCGCACCCTGTATAAAGGAATACGTACTGATTAGAAATTCAGAACAGACAATTCTAGTTGCTCTGGAATATTTTTCCCCTTTCTTCCCCAAAAGCTGTAACCCTCCAGCCCACTTACTCTCTCCCACCATTCTGACTCTGCTACCCCATAATGTACACCTTCCCCATTCTCATGGAGTTACTGGTAAACAGATCCATACACCACTTCCCGCCCCTGGTTAGACTCTGCACCCTTTCTGGGTTCACTTCATGTCCCTTCAGTTGCTTCAAGTCAATAATGTCACAGCAGAATGAAACAAAAGGAAACAGAAAGGGAGGTGGCAGATCCTGGACAGAAGAGGAACCTTCAGTCTGGGGGAATGGGTCAGATCCTTCTTTGTTTCCTATTAGTTGATTCCCACCATTACAATGAATTGGGGATGGACGGTGGTCCTACATGGGTGTAATGATACTTTGACCCCCTCCTCCAACAGATCAATACTATGAGTAGATACATTCCTCCTCCAGCCAATCGCAGTGTGAAAAACCTTCTGCAAAGTATACTTACCCAAAGCACATGCTCGAAAACCCGCTCACATTCTGTACATGTACAGTGCCGGATTTCCCCACACACGTGTGGTCCCTGCTTCCGGGATTGTGGGAGTTGTAGTCCCCATGAAACCACTGGAGCCATGTTTCTGGAAAGTGATTGAAAAGTGTGGACTGGAGGGTGTTGTGTATAGGATCCCCATATAGACACACAGAATATATGGACTGTCACTGAGTTTTACTGAGACATCTGCTTCCACAACCTGATTTTCTGATATAAGGAATATAGATTCAGCCAACTGGAGTGTGGGGTGGTTAATAGGAGGAGCAGATTTTAAGCAGAGGTGGCTCAATGGTTAGCATTGCTGACTCACAGCATCAGGGACCTGGATTTGATTCAGCCTTAGGTGACTGTGTGGAGTTTACGCATTCTCCCCGTGTCTGTGCGGGTTTCCTCTGGGTGCTCCAGTTTCATCCCACAGTCCAAAGATGTGCAGGTTAAGTGGCTTGGTTATGCGAAATTCCCAGTGTCCATGTCTGTGCAGGTTAAGCCATTAACCATGGGAAATACAGGGAATGGGTGAGTCTGAATGGGATGCTCATTATAGGGTTGGTGTGGACTCCATGGACGATTACCCTGTTTCTGCACTGTAGGGAATCTATTCCATTGTCATGAAGAAGAATATACTTATCTCAATGTGCTGTGAATCTGTGGAATTCCCTATTCAAAATGCGGTGGATGCCAGGACAATGAGCAAATTTACTGAAGAGATACAGATGTTGAATTTGCAATGAATTGAAGGGTGAGAGAGAGCAGGCAGGGAAATCCAGCTGAGACCGAGGTGAGCTCAATCATCATGGTATTAAATGGTGGAGCTGGTCGGAAGGGCTGCATTGCCTCCCCTGTGCCCAGTGTTTATCTTCTTACGGTAATAACTGGAATGCTGAATCCAAAACTCACCACCTTCACTAAAGGAGATTTTTGGAAAAGGCAGGATAGTCAGGTGGTTTAGCTTTTCAAACTTAGACAGTAAGGAAGCATGTGGGAGATAATGATTTTTCAATTTTAAACTGAGGTGAGTTAAACAGGTTATAGTCCAACAGATTTAATTGGATCATGATGAAGGAGCAACGCTCCGAAATCTAGTGTGCTTCCAATTAAACCGGAGGGACTAGAACCTGGTGTTGTGAGATTTTTAACTTTATACACCCCAGTCCAACACCGGCATCTCCAAATCATGTAAACTGAGGGGAGACAGATATTTATGGTTTTAGACTGTGTAGTACATTCACATTGTTTAGAATACTCTGTTGAGAATATCTATCCTGTACTTTATTACAAAGCCAAGGTCTCTGACGATGAAAACCAAAACACCCAGGTACCATCGCCTCACCTCGTAATCTGATAAAAGACTTGTGATAAGTATGGTTGAATTTAGAATACAGTTGGAAAGCAGGAAGATTAAATCCAATCCCAAGTTCATGTTCTTAAGCAAAGGAGACTACAATAGGATGAGGCAGGAGTTGGCTAATGTAGACTGGAAGCAAAGACTTTCGGGTGGGACAGTTGACAGACAGTGGAGGACTATCAAAGAATTTTTTCAAACTGCTCAGCAAAAGTATATATCAGTGAAAAGGAAGGACTGTAGGAAAAGTAGTAATCTGCCATGGGTGGCTAAGGAAATAAGGGAGTCTATCAAATTGAAATTGAGAGCATACAAATTGGCAAAGACCAAGGAGAAACTAGGAGATTAGAAAAAGTTTAAAGATCAACAGAAAGCTAGATGGGATTGGGGGAGAAAAGTGATGAGTAGCTATCCCCAGGGCCAGAATAGCAGTTTACACTCCTAGAGGGGAACTATTGTGTGGGGAACATACGGCCTCTGTAATTGTTGAAGCACGTAACTGTTACCATAGAGATAATCCTGACCAAGTTAAAACTCACAGCACACTCCAAAAGCTTGTACTTCCAAACAAACCTGTTGGACTATAACATGGTGATGATTGGTTTTTAACTTTGCCCACCCCGCTCCAACACCGGCTTTTCCATCTCAGAATCCTGACAGACAGTCCCACTAAAACTGAAGTGCCTGTCAGATACCTGAGGGAGCCACAGGGGCGTGGGGGAGGCGTATGTGGTTTAAGCACAAAATGCTGAGCTGAACTCGACTTTTTAACTGCCATTACCAGGAGATAATACTGAGAGACAGCATTCATTCAAAATCACAAACCAGAAAGTTATAAGAATGGGAGCCATACATCGGACAGGCGGAGAGTTACCTGATGTTGCCTGGAGGTGTTCTGCATGTACACTATCCAGGTAACTGCCATGTCTCATCAAGAAAGACTCAAAGAAGACCTCTCAGAGTTCTGTGCCTAGTTATTCCTATCCAGCAGGGTTCAGGAATATGAGTACACAGCAGTCAGTCTTCACAGTGGAGGATTCGAAGAACATGCCAGTAATTGATAAGGAGACAAAGGTAGGTGAGGACCATGAAACAACCATTATCACGAAAGCGTGAGAGCTGGGCAAGCTACTCGAGCTAAAGGTGGACAAGTCTCTTTGCCCAGATGGAATACATCCCAGGGTGCTACCATAGATAGCGGGAGAAATAGTAAATATACTTGGAGTCAGAGTCCTGCAGCAGAGACAGGCCCTTTGGCCCAAACCGGCCAAAATGTCCATCCACGCTAACCCCATTTCCCTGCACACTTGGACCATCTGCTTCTGACCCTTTGCTATCCATGTATTAGTCCAAATGTCTTTTGCATGTTGTTAATGTACCCACTTCAACCACTTCCACTGGCAGCTCAGTCCATATACATACCACCCTCTGTGTAAAACAGGTGCCCCTCAGGTTCCCTTTCATTCATTCTCCTCTAACCTTAAACTGATGCCCTCCACTCCTTGATGCCCTGGGAAAGAGACTGAGTGCATTCACCTTACCCAGGCCTCTCATGGTCTTATAGACTTCGAAAAAACACCCCCCTCCCCTGTTTCCTCTGCTCTGAACAATAAGAAAATCCTCGCTTGTCCAACCTCTCAGACCCCTGAGCCCTGGCAAAAATCCTTGTAAATTACTTCTGCACTTTTTCCAGTTTAATAACTGAATCCTACATTACATTAATCACATTTCCAGTGTCTCCCCACGGCGCTGGAACCGACGTGACAACGCCAATGGATTACAAGCCATGATCGATATTTAACCCCTTTACAACAATCCCGTTTCCATAATTTGTTCCATGGTGCAGGTATCCTGGTCTCTTTCTGGTTGCATGATTAATTTAAAACTTGTCCTCATACAAAACAAATCTGTAGCTTAATTGTTCCTGGGAAATGAGCCATGTTTTTTCAGATTATTAAAAACAAATGAGATCTCTCTCCACTGTCACCACGCTAACATGGACTTGGCTTTGCCTCAGTACTTTTTCCAGTCACACTGAGATTTGAAATATTCATCCGCGGACAAAATACACACCTTTCCTTCCACATGAATGTGGAGTTTGCACATTCTTTCATTGTCTGCGTGGGTTTCCTTTGGGTGCTTCGGTTTCCTCCCACAATCCAAAGACTGACAGTGCAGGTCAGGTGACTTGGCCATGCTAAATTACCCATAGTGTAAGGTGCTTTCGTCAGAGGGAAATGGGTCTGAGTAGGTTGATCTTCGGAGGGTCGGTATAGACTGGTTGGGCTGAAGGGCCTTTTTCCACACTGTAGGAAATCTAATCTAATCAATGAGGCTGACTCGGAGCCTCCGGGGTGTTGATGAATCCTCTCCCCACCTCCCAGGGTGTCCTTCCGCGTCAGACCCACATTGTCTTTTTTCCCCAATCTGGAACCTCTTATTTATTTCCCCCACTCCGACCTCTGATGAGAACCATCCTGCACACCCTGGCCAAATCATATCTGGTTGAATGAAAATGAACCAAATTATAACTTTAATTACAGACCCACCCCTGTCCCTCTCCAATAACATTCCTGAATCTTCACAAGAGTTCTGATAACTTTCAGCAAAATGCTTCTCCATTGATACATTGACCACTCGTCAGGATACCAGGGGAGGGGACATTCCCTTGGGCCCTGCTTTCAGAGGGAGGAAGCTGCCAATGACAGATTAATCCCACACACCCACAGCCTCCCTGGCACTGACCCATATTGCACATACGCCAACAATTGGCCAGAACTGCGCCCGCGCACTGGTCTCCCCTCCTACAGCACATGCTCCAGATCACACAGGAGCCTGGGTGACTGACAGCAACTGCTGCCCAATAGAGTGGAGGGGGCGGGGCTGGAGGACTGGGGTAAGGGATTGTAAACAATGACTGAATGTGGAGGATACTGGGGGATGGTCAGGTGAGTGAGGGACAGGGTCAGTGCAGCAGCAGGAGGGGATCCTGGACAAACTGAGCAACGGGAGAGTCTGACAGGAGAAAAACAACAGGAAGATTCTGGTTAGAGGCTCAGGCAGGGACAGCTGGGAGACAATTTGGCCTGGTGTCTTGGGCACGTTTTCCAATCAGCCTCTTCAAAGATGCTGTTACTCAACTCTGAACCCGATCCACCTGGTCCAGAGGTAAGGACATAACCACCATTTCTTGGTGGGCTGGTGGAAAGAAGGGAAGATTTTCTCAATCTCACGCACGTGGAAACTCCATGAGCTCCGCCCACTTGCTGTCTATGGTGGGGATGGATACTGAGCAGGTGGGAGGGGGTTAGGAATATAGGGACTGCATTTCAAAAGGAACTCACCTGTGTTGGTGATATCAACAAGACTCAATACACAGTCACTAACACAAAGCTGGTGTACGTGAACTTTATCCAGAATATTAACACCCATAACTGGGTGATACAGACACCAATGTACAGAGTTAAGTCCTGGATATTAATAACGGCTTTGTGTGTGAGAAATCACTTCTCATGAAATTGAGTAAATTTTTTTGAAGTAACAGCAAAGTGGATTGATGAGGGCAAAGCAGTGGAAATGATCTACATGGACTTCAGTAAGGCGTTCATCAAGGTTCCCCATGGGAGGCTAGTTAGCAAGGTTAGATTTCATAGAACTAGCCATTTGGATACAAAACTGGTACAAATGCAGAAGACAGAGGGTGATGGTGGAAGGTTGCTTTCCAGGTTGCAGACCTGTGACTAGTGGGGTGTCACAAAGGATCGGTGGATCCACTAATTTTCATAATTTATATAAATGATTTGGATGTGAACATAGGAAATATTGTTAGTAAGATGACATCAAAATTGGATTTGTAGTGGACAGTGAAGAGGATTATCTCAGATTACAACAGGATCTTGATCAGATGGTTGAGGACTGGCAGATGGAGTTTAATTTAGATAAATGTGAGGTGCTGCATTTTGGAAAAGCAAATATTAGCAGGATGTATACACTTAATGGTAAGGTCCTCGGGAGTGCTGCTGAACAAAGAGACCTTAGAGTGCAGGTTCATAGCTCCTTGAAAGCAAAATCACAGGTAGATAGGATAGTGAAGAATGTGTTTATTATGCTTTCCTTTATTGGTCAGAGCACTGAGTATAGGAGTTGGGAGGTCATATTGCGGCTGTATAGGACATTGGTTAGGCCACACTTGGAATATTGCGTGCAATTCTGGTCTCCTTCCTATCAAAACAATATTGTGAAACTTGAAATGGGTCAGAAAAGAATTACAAGCATGTTGCCAGGGTTGGAGGATTTGAGCTACAGGGAGTGGATAAATACACTGTTTTCCCTGGAGCGTCAGATGCTGATGGGTGACTTTATAGAGGTTTATAAAATCAGTAGGGGCATGGATAGGGTAAATACAGAAGGTCTTTTCCTTGCGGTGGGGAGGAGGCATGATGGGGGAAGGGAGACAGAGGGGAGAGACCGAGAGGGGAGGGTGACGGTTATTTTGTAGAGCTACAACACAACCCTGTTCCTGTTTTCTCCCCATCCTCTTCAACCCCTCTGAAGGGCTCAGAACAAGTGCACAGTCCCTGGAAAGTAGAGCTTCAGGGTGATCAAGTGCTGAAGGTTGCATTTGGGACACTGGCCTTTATTGGTCTGTGCACTTATCAATAAATGGACCTGGGTTCAATTCCACTGTCCTGGATTCATGTCTGTGGGCACAGACGCGCATGACTCTGACCATGACTACTGCATCCCCTGTCACTATAGTTCTGACATTCTCCTTCCTCCAGTTCTGGACAGCGGAGCTATCTGTGGTGTCACGAACCTGGCTGTTGCTGACTTCCCCTGAGAGTCCACCCCACCTGTTCCCCCCTTATAGAATCCCAAGCGGTGCACAGTATCTGTTTGAGAAGGGGAATAATCACTGGGAAGTCCTGCACTTCCTTCCAGAGCCTATTACTTGATCTGATGGTCAACCATTCCCTTTCTGCCTATGTAACCCTCACCTGCAGTGTGCCAAACGCACTAAACAGGCTGTCCATTACATTCTCAGGATCGCAGATGCTCCACAGTGATTTCACTCACAGCTCCAGGTCTGAAAAGCAGTTTCCCAGTAGCTGCAGATGGACACACTTCCTCCACACACAGCCATCAGGGAGACTGGAAGCATCCGTTGTGTCCCACATTGTACAAGAGGAGCACACCATGGGTCTGAGGGCTCCTGTTACATCGACTCTCTAGTTTCAGCTCGTTACTCTCATTAAGAGAATTTAAATGAGCTAGCAACCTTTCTTCACTTCAAAACATTTCCATTATAATCTAAAGCTCTGATCTTTTCTTAAGCTGACATTTTATACTTTTAAAAACTTTAAAAAATCTCAGCAGGTTTCACTTACAAACTGGCTGTTCCCATTCGGACCATGTGAATTTCTGAATGGCCTGAACTAAAACTGAAGCTGAGTTTCACCTTCTCCCTCTCTCACCTCGCTCTGTTTTCACCCAACTCCAAAACACACATTGAGCCAAGTAGCACTCTCATTGCAGCACTGTCATTTTCATTGTCTGCTCACACCTACACTGCCCTCAGCCTCCTGTACTGTTCCAATGCATCTCAATGGGAGCTGAGGAACTGCATCTCATCTTTCAATTCAGCCCTTTGTAACCTCAGAGTCAACATAGACTTCAGCAGTTTCTACATGAACAGACAGTTGTCAGAATCTGGAACATTCCACCTGAAATCACTGCCTGAGGGCCACAGTCAATTTCGCATTTGCCGTAAACGTGGGACCAAGAGTTTCTAATTCAGGCCTAACTACCTGTACAGAGTGTAATTAAACCCTTCCAGTCTAACCTGGATCCAACTCCCCTTTCCCGTTTCCTCCTCCTGCACACACCAAGGGTCATTCTAGGTCCAGTGACCCTTCCTCAGAATTGATGGCAGCAGTGAAAATTAGAATCCCTACAGTGTGGTAACAGGCCATTCGGCCCAACAAGTCCACACCCATCCTCTGAAGAGTTTCTCAACCAAACCCATTCCCCGACCCTATTATTCTACATTTCTCCTAACTAATGCACCTAACCTATACATCCCTGAGCACTACGGGAAAATTAGCTTGGCCAATTCACCTAACCTGCATATCTTTAGACTGCAGGAGATAGGGTTTAAAGTGTAAATAATAGGTGGGGACAGAGCCCAAAGAGAGACAGGAAAGACAAAGGAGTGGATAATAATCTGGCTGGGAGGGTGCATAGCTGTTAATGGTGGGGACAGGAACCGGTGTCTGGCAGCATCTCAGTGGAGGTGCTGGAAATGGCAGCTGATGATCTACGTTCTGCTGCAAAACAGACCCTGAGCTTCCAGTTGCCTGTCACTTTAACACACGAGTCTGTTGCCTGGCAACAGCTCTGTCTCATGCTTACTGCAGTGTTCCAGTAAAGCTTGATGCAAGCTGGCAGAACACTCCAGAAACATACCAAAACACCCCATATTTCAAGGACTGCAATTTCCCCTCCCATGTGGTCAACAATACTTTCCAGTCCATCTCCACCACTTTCCACACCTCTGCCATTTAACCACACCTCGCCAACTGCAACAAGTATAGAATCCCCCAGTTCTCACCTTTCACCCAGATACAATGCATCATCCTCCGCCATTTCCACCACCTACAATCAGATCCCACCAGAGGTATATTTCCATCTCCATTCCTTTCAGCATTCCACAGAGACCACTCCCTGTGAATTCCTAGTCAGATCCATGCTCCCCAACAACCCCACTCCCTGCCCCTTCACTTGCCAATGCAAGAGGTGTAAAACCTGCGACCACACCTCCTCCCTCACCTCCAAAGGACCCTTCCACATCCAGCAGAGATTTTCCTGCACATCCAAACACCTCACCTATTACGGCCTTTGCTTTCGACGTGGTCTCCTCTCCACTGGGGAGTCAGGATACCAACCTGCGGAATGTTTCAGGGAACATTTCTGCGATGCATGCACCAACCAAACTCACCATTCTGTGGCCGACCACTTCAACTGCCCCATCCACTCCACCAAGGGCATACAAGTCCTGGGCCACCTCCACCACCAAATCCCAGGCACCCGACGCCTGGAGAAAGAAAACCTCATCTTCCACATTGGGACCCTTTAACCACAGAATCAAGGTTTCCTCATCTCCCCTCCCCTGCCTTATCCTAGATCCAAACCTCCAACTCGACACCACCCTCTTGAACTGTCCCACCTGTTCATCTTCCTTTCCAATTATCCACTCCACCCTCTCTCCATTACCCTCCACCTACATCAACCTATTGCTTTCTGAGCTCCCTTCCCACCAACCGCACACATCCCTCTTATTTATCTCTTAACCCTCTTACTACTCCCCCTCCCCCTCCAATCCCGGCATTCCTGATGAAAAGAATATGCCCAAAACGTCGCTTCTCTTGCTCCTGAGATGCTGCCTGACCTGCTGTGCTTTTCCAGCGCCACACTTTAACGCAAGCTGGAAGAACACCACCCCATATTCTACTTGGGGACCCTGCACCCATCTAGCCCCAGTATCAAATTCAATAATTTTAGGTCCTGAACTCTCTAATGTCCTAGCGCCCTAGCCTCTTAACCCACTTACCAGATCTTGGTATTACATAGCCTACCATTACACACTACCTATGGTTAGCCACTAACAGTCCCCATAAACAGCTATTCACCCACCCCCAGCCAGATCGTTATCCACTCCATTGTCCAACTGCTCCCATCTCTTTGGACTCTATCACCACCTATCATTTACGCCTTAAAACCTACCTTCTGCATATAAACCGACATTTCTTTTCAGTAACATCAGTTCTGAGGAAGTGTCAGTGGATCCAAACATTAACTCTGATTTCTCGTCACAGATGCTGCCAGACCTGCTGAGCTTTACCAGTACCTTTTGGTATGTGCCAAGTGTTGACAAATGGGACTAGATTAGGTTGGGATATCTGGTCGGCATGGAACAGTTCGAGCAAAGGGTCTAATTCCATGCTGTATGTCTCTATGACTCTGCCCTGGGATGAGCTTCATCATTCACAGTGAATTGGGCAGTAACACAGAGCACAGGGGTTTGGGGTTATTCAGCCCATTGGGGCTGTACTCTCCCCCTCTGGAGATAGTGCCAGTCTATCCCAATTCACCTCCCATTTGTCTGTAGCCCTCCAAATCCTTCCTTAAAAAAGTTAAATTCCAATTTTTTTTTTGAAAATAACTACTGAATCTGCATCCAGCTGTCGGTCAATCTGTTCCAGATGCTCAGAACATACTGAGTAAAATAATCTTCACATTTTTAACCTGCATTATTTGCCAGTTACTGAAAGGTAGTTACTAAAAATTGTGACGTTAATAATTTCTCCCTCTGTCTCTCTGTAAATTAAATATCCTGTAAACAAATCTGCTCCTGGTCGAAATCACTGCCTAACCTTCTCAGCTCCAAGGAGAATTATCTAATCTTCTGCTAACTCTCCATCAAAGAGAAACCAATCTTAATTTTAGTAGTGCAATAAAGATGTACAGCAGAGAAACAGACCCTTCGATCCAACTTGTCCATGCCGACCAGATATCCTAAATTAATCTCAACCCATATGCCAGCTCTTGGCCTATATCCTTCTAAACTTTTGCTAATCACCTACATCATCTCAAAGGCATAATTGGGTATTTGTATCAGCCTCCACACTTCCTCCGGCAGCTCATTCTATAACGTACCATGTTCAGCTGGAAAACATTGCCCTTTAGATCCCTTTTAAATCTTTTCCCTCACACCTGAAGCCTGTGCCCCCAAGCTTGGGACTCACATATCCTGGGAATAAGACCCTGGGATTTCACCCTATCCATGCCCCTCACAATTGTATCCGATCCAGGGAAAACAGCCCCAGCCTATTCACTCTCTACCGAGATAGCTCAAACCCTCAACCCTGGCAACATTTTTGAGGATCTTTTCCGAACCCTTTCAAGTTTCACAATATCATTCCGATAGCAGGGAGACCAGGACTGAAAGCAGAATTCCAGAATTCAATGTGCTGTGCAGCCGCAAAATTACGTCCCAACTCCAGTACTCAATGCACTGACCAGTAAAGGCAAGTACACCAAACACTTTCTTCATTACCCTGCCTATGATTCCACTTTCAAGGAACTATGAACCTGCACTCCAAGGGCTCTTTGTTCAGCAACACTCCACAGGACCTTCCCATTAAGTGTATAATTCCTGTCCTCATTCGCTTTTCCAAAATGGAGCACCTCACATTTATCTGAAATAAACTCGATCTGATAATCCTCAGCCCATTTGATTGAAGTTCCATTGTACTCTGAGGTAACCTTCTTCGCTGTCCAGTGCACCTCCAATTTTGATATCTACTGTAAACTCACTAACTATACCTCATATATTCACATAGAAATCATTGATATAAATGATGAAAAACAGTGTACCCAGCACCGATCCTTACACCATATTGCTCATCACAGGCCTCCCGTCCGAAAATTACTACCCTCTTATCTCCAACCTTCCAGTCAATTTGTATCCAAATCGCTGGCTCTCTCTGTATCCCATGGTGTCTAACTTGCTAACCAGCCTGTTATGTGGAAACTTTTTGAATGTCTTTCTGAAGTCCAAGTTAGTGATTTATGTACAAAGCCATGCTGACTATCCCTAATCACTTCTTGCCTTTCCAATTACATATAAACCTGTCCTTTAGAATTCCTTCCAACACCTTGTCTGCCATTACCTTCAGGCTCACCAGTGTATTGTTCCCTGGCCTTTCCTCATCACCTTTCTCAAATCATGGCGCCTGTTTTGTAGCACCTCACCTGTGGCTATCGGTGATAGAAATACCTCAGCGAGGGGCCCAGAAATCACTTCCCTAACTTCCCACAAAGATATGGGATACACCTGATCAGGTCCCACAGATTTAATCAGCTTTATGTATAAGACATCCAGTACAACCTCCTCTGTAATATGGATAGTTGTCAAGTTATCACTATTTATTTCTACAAAGTCTCTAGCTTCCATATCTTCTTTCAGTAAAAGCTGACATGAAATCCTCAGATAGTATCTCTCCCACCTTCTGTGTTCCACAGAGAGCCTTGTTGATCTTTGAGGGTCCCTATTCTCTGCCTGGTTACTCTTTTGTCCTTAGTGTTTTGTAGAATCTCTTTGGATTGTCCTTAAACCTCTTTTCCCCCCAAAGATATCTCATGTATCCTTTTTGCCCTCCTGTTTTCCCTCAAGTGTACTCCTACTGCCCCTATGCTCCGAGGGATTCACTCAAACCCAGCTGTCTGTACCTGCCATATCCCTCCTTCATCTTTTTGACTAGACCCTCAATTTCTCTCGACAAACAGCATTCTCTACACCTACCAGACTTGGCCTTAACAGGAACATTCTGTCTATGTACTCTTGTCTCATTTTCACAGGCCTATGGAGGCAATGGCAGATGAGGACATGGAAACAGTCGTTCTCAGTAAAGAGGTAGTGTTGGGAAAGATAACAGCCCAAAAGTACATGGGTCTCCTGGCCGTGATGGAATGCATCCCAGGGGACTAAAAGAGATGGTGAAGGGTCTATTGACCTTCCTTGCTAGAGGGATGGTTATGCTGCAGCTGTACAGGGTGCTGGTGAAACAACACCTGAAGTACTGTGTGCAGGTTTGATCTCCTTACTTCAGCAAGGATGTACTGACACTGAAGGGGGTGCAGAGGAGGGTCACTAGTTTGAGTCGGGAGTTGAGAGGGTTGGTGTATGTGGAGAGACTGAATAGACTGGGACTATACTTGTTGGAATTTAGAAGAATGGGACTTTGTATTGGAAAAAATAAAATTAAAAAGGGAATAGATAAGATAGAAGCAGGGAGGTAATTTCCATTGGGGGGGGGGCGGGTCAACCGAGAGAGCATAGCGTCAAAGTAAGGGGTATCTGATTTAGGACAGTGTTGAGGAGAACTTCTTCACCTAAAGGTTTACGAATCTGTGGAATTCCTTGCTGAGTGCAGCAGTTGACGTTATCAACTTGAATGTCTTTAAGGCAAAGGGTAGATTTGTGAAAAGGAAAGGAATTAAGGGTTATGGTGAGGGAGCAGGGGAGTGGAGCTGAGGCTATGAAAAACTCAGCCCTGATCTTATTGAATGGCAATGCAGGCTTGAGGGGCCAGATGGCCTACTTCTGCTCCTATTCCTTCTGTTCTTATGTTCCCACTTTCCAGCCGTCCCTTTACCTGGGGGTTGCAAAGAAATATTGAAAGTTCTCACCTTGTACCGTCAAAATTCACCTTTGTCCAACTTTGAACAAAAACTTTTAGAACTGGTCTATTATTTTCTGCAACTATTTTAAAACTAGTAGAATTATCGTCGGAGAATCCCAAGTATGGATGCAGGCCATTCGGCCCATCACATCCACACTGAACCTCAGAGCCTCCTATCTTACCCCTGTAACGCTGCAATTCCCATGGCTAATACACCTAGCCTGCACATCCCTGAACAATATGGGCAATTCAGCCTGGATTATCCACACAACCTGCACATCTTTGGACTGTGGGAAGAAACCAAAGCACCCGGACGAAACCCACACAGACAACCTCAATAAGGTGATCATCCTGTTCTTATTTCCCAGTTCCACCCAAGTAAGTTCACCGGGCGAACTCCCATGAATATCCTCCCTAAGCACAACAATAATGTTATCCCTCATCAAAAACACCAGTCCACCTTCTCTCTTATGCCCTTTTCTATCCTTCCTCTTACATCTATTCCCTGGAACATTAAGCTACCTGTCCTTTCCAACCTAACCACGTTTCTTGAATACCCACTATATCCCAGTCCCATGTTCAAAACCATATCTTAAGCTCATCTGCTTTCCCTGTCAAACCTCTTGCATTGAAATAAATGCAGTGTAGTGCTATCAAAAGGACAGACTGATGGGCAGAGGGAGTGGGATGGCCCTGTTGGTGAGGGATGACGTTGAGCCCTTTGCGAAGGGAGAGACACAGAATCAGGATTGGAGTCAGATTGGAGGGTGGCTAATGTTGTCCCACTTTTCAAGAAAGGTGGGAGAGAGAAAACAAGGAATTATAGACCGGTTAGCCTGATGTCAGTGGTGAGAAAGATGCTGGAGTCAATTATAAAAGATGAAATTATGGCTCATTTGGATAGCAGTAATAGGATTCGTCAGAGTCAGCATGGATTTACAAAGGGGAATATAATGACTTGGATTGAAAATTAGCTGGCTGACAGGAAGCAAAGAGTAGTGATAAACGCTTCCTTTCGGAATGGCAGGCAGTGACTAGTGGGGTACTAGTGCTGGGATCGCAGCTGTTTACAATATGCATTAATAATATAAATGAACATATTAAAAGTAATATTAGCAAATTTACTGATGACACAAAGCTGGGTGGCAGGGTGAAATGTGAGGAGGTTTTAATGAGAATACAGGTTACATTGGACAGGCTAGGTGAGTGGACGGATGCATAGCAGATGCAGTTTAATATGGAGAAATGTATGGTTATCCACTTTGGAGTCAAGAACAGGAAGGCAGATTACTATCTAAAAGGAGTCAAGTTTGGTAAAGGGAAAGTACAACGAGATCTAGGTATTCTTGTACATCAGTCAATGAAAGCAAGCATGCAGGTACAGCAGTTAGTGAAGAAAGCTCACTGCATGCTGGCCCTCATAACAAGAGGGATTGAGTATCGGAGCAAAGAGGTCCTTCTGCAGCTGTACAGGGCCCTCGTAAGACTGCACCTGAAGTATTGTGTGAAGTTTTCATCTCCACATTTGAGGAAGAGCATTGTGGCTATTGAGGGAGTGTTGGATAGGTTCATGAGGTCAATTCCCGGAATGGCGGAATGATCATATGTTGAAAGATTGGAGCGACTGAGCTTGTATACACAAGAGTTTAGAAGAATGAGAGAGGATCTGATGGAGACTACAAGATTATTAAAGGGTTGGACAGTCTGGAGGCAGAAAGCATGTTTCCATGGATGGGTGAGTCCAGAACCAGAGGACGCAGTTTAAAAATAAGGGAGAGGTCATTTAGAACAGAGTTGAAGAGAAACGTCTTCACCCAGAGAATAGTGGACACATGGAATGCACTGCCCCAGAAGGCAGTGGAGGCCAAGTCTCTGGATACTTTCAAGAAAGAGATGGATAGAGCTGTTAAAGATAATGGAATCAAGTGTTACGGAGATAAGACAGGAACGGGATACTGATTGTGGACGATCCGCCATGATCATAATGAATGGTGGTGCTGACTCAAAGGGCAGAATGGCCTATTCCTGCACCTATTGTCTATTGTACCTTGTCAGTCCTACCTCATTCTGTGCCTTGCCCTTGCCTGCTTTGCCTGTCTAACTTCTCAACTGTACCAGTCTCAGACTTACGTCCTTTCTCACTATCTCTTTAGGTTTACCCCCACGCTCTCACTGGTTTAATGCCTCCTGAGTAGCACTAGCAAATCTCCCTGCTTGGATATTAGACACCTTCAAATTCAGGTGTAATCTATCCTTCTTATGCACGTCAATTCTACCCCAGCAGAGATTCCAATGATCCAAAAACGTGAATCCTTCTCCCCTGTATCAGATCCTTGGCCACGCATTCATCTGCTCTACCCTGCTGTTCCTACTCTCACTAGCATGTGGCACCGGGAGTAATCCAGATATTACTACCCACAATGACTTGCTTATTATCCTCCAGGGTAATTTTCTATATTCTCTCATCAGGACTTCACCCTTTTCTCTTATGTCATTGCTACCAATGTACAGCGACCTCCCACTGATCATTCTCCCCTTTCAGAATATTCTGCACCCTCGGAGCCATCCTTCACCCAGACAGTAGGGAGGCACCACCACCCCATTCTGATGTCTCACTGTTAGCTACAGAAACTGCAGTCTGTGCTGCAGACTACAGAGCCCCCTATCACCATCGATCGCGTGGAACCTGATATACCTCACATTACACGAGGAACTTGGCTGTCAGTGCGATATTCCCCTGAGAGTCTGTGACCCCCGATGCTTTCCAAAACAGTATACTTGTTTGAGATGGAAATTACCACGGGAGACTCCTGCACTACTTGCCCTCCACTCCTCCTTTTCCGAGAGGAAACCCATCTACCTGACTGGATCGGCAGTTTTCCTAACTTTCTGAAACTGCCACCTATCACACCCCTCGGCTCCTGTAAATTCTTCATTACCTTTAGCCATCGCTCCATCTGATCCATGAAATCCTACAGGATTTGTATCCTCACTTCCTGCAGACAATCAGGATCATTGAAACTTTCCTTAATCTCTTAAATCCAACAGGAAGAGCACATCACTGTACGAATGGCCATCTCTGCACCTTAACAGTCCACAGACCCAGAAAAAGGCACAGTCTTACAGCTTTACAAAACACTACTCTAGAATAAATTAGTACCAATATTTTATATTAAAAACTTAATCAAAGTATCATAAGATGTGTACTTAAAGAAATAAACCGCCACCCTACTGAATGTTGTAGCTTTACTAAAATAAAACAGAGTTGAAACTTTATTGCTGGAACAGCACAGCAGGTCAGGCAGCATCCAGGGAACAGGAGATTCGACGTTTCGGGCACAGGCCCTTCTTCATTCCTGAAGAAGGGCCTGTGCCCGAAACGCCGAATCTCCTGTTCCCTGGATGCTGCCTGACCTGCTGTGCTGTTCCAGCAATAAAGTTTCAACTTTGATCTCCAGCATCTGCAGACCTCACTTTCTCCTCTAAAATAAAACAGACTTAGATTTATCTTTGAAGAGACCGAAACCCACTGAGCTGTGAGTCACATATAAACAGCACTAAACAGAATCTTTGTTCAAATTTGTCCATGCCGACCAGATATCCAAACCGAATCTTATCCCTCTTGCCAGCACCTGGGCCATATCCCTCTAAATCTTTTCTATTCATGTCAATGTCCAAATGCCTTTGAAATGCTTTCATTGCCAGCCTCCACTACTTCTGGCAGCTTATTCCATACACGCACCACTCTCTGCGTGAAAACGTTGCTCCTTAGTTCCCTTTTATATCTTTCCCCTCTCACTCTCAACCTCTGCTCACGATTTCTGGACTCTCCTACTCAGAGAAAAGACCTTGTCTGTTTACTCTATCCATGCTACCAATGACTTTATAAACCTCTACGGAGGTCACTCCTCAGTCTCTGATGCTCCAGGGAAAGAAAGCCCCAGCCTTTTTGCTCTCTTCCTGCAGCTCAAACCCTGGCAATATCCTTGTAAATTTTTGTTGAACCCTTTCAAGTTTAACAACATCCTTCCGATTGATGGAGAACAGAATTGCACACAATATTCCAAAAGAGGCCTAACCAATGTCCTGTACATGATCTTCCAACTTCTATACTCAATGCTCTGATCAATAAAGGAATGTATTCCAAACACTTTCTTCAATATTCTATCTACCTGCAACTCTACGTTCAAGGAAATATGAACCTTCACTGCAAGATATCTTTGTTCATCAACGCTATCTAGGAATTTGCCACGAAGTGTATCAGTCCTGTTAAGATTTGCTTTTCCAAAATGCAGCACGTCACATTTATCTGAATTAAACTCCATCTGCCACTTCTCACCCATCTGAACAAAATCCTGTTGTAATCTGAGGTAACCCTTTTCGCTGTCCACTATATCTCCAATTTTGGTGTCATCTGCAAACTTACTAACTATACCTCCAATGTTCGTAACTAAATCATAATATATATATATATATATATATATATATATATATATATAAACACCATCCTGCCTTCTACATTTGAGCCAGTTCTGTATCCAAACGTCTAGTTCTCCCTGTATTCCATGAGATCTAACTTTGCTAACCTGTCTTCCATGGGGAACCTTGTCGCGCGTTTTACTTAATTCCATAGATCATGTCCACCTCTCTGCCCTCATCAATCCTCTTTGATACGTCATCAAATACCTCAATGAGTTTTGTGAGACATGATTTCCCACGCACATAGTCATGCTGACTACCACTAATCAGTCCTTGCTTTTCAGAATACACACGCATCTTGTTCCTCAGGATTCCCTCCAACAACTTGCCCAGCATCAATGTCAGGCTCACCGGTCGATAGTTCCCTGGCTTGTCCTTACCACCTTTCTTAAATAGCGGCACCACGTTAACCAACCTCTAGTCTTTTGGCATCTCACCTGTGATAATCGATGATACAAATATCTCAGCAATAGGCCCAGCAACGACATTCCCAGCTTCCCAGAGTTCTAGGGTTCACCTGATCAGGTGCTGGGGATTAACTAAGCTTTAAGGGTTACAAGACTCCCAGCACGTCCTCCTCTGTAAAATGGACATATTCAACATGTCGACATCTATTTCCCCACATTCTATATTGCCCATGCCCTTCTCCACAGTACACACTGATGCAAAATATTCAGTTAGTATCTCTCCCATCTCCTGCGGCTCCACGCATAGGCTATCTTACTGATTTTTGAGGAGCCCTATTCTCTCTCGAGTTACCCTTTTGTTCTTAATGTATTTATAAACACCCTTGGGATTATTCATAATCCTATTTGCCAAAGCTATCTCATGTCCCCTTTTTGCCCTCCTGATTTCCCTCTTAAGTATACTCCTACTGTCTTTAATGCTCAGGACTTTTTGGATTGGAATAAATGCAAAATATTACATCTTGATAAAACAAACGAGGGCAGACATCCACTAATTAAAAACAGAGCCTCAATTAGTGATATGGAACAAAGAGGCCGAGGGGTTCGGGTCTTTCAAGTCTGTGTCACATGTAGACAGGGTAGTTAAGAAGGTGCTTAGCACACTTGCCTTCATTGTTCAGACTTTTGAGTACAAGAGTTGGGACGTTGTTTTGGATGTTGGGGAGGCTTTGTCTGGAATTCTGTGTCCAGTTCTGGTCATGCTGATATCGGGAGGACATTATGAAGTTGGAGCGGATTCAGAAGAGATTTACCAGGATGTTAATGGGAATGGATAGTTTGAATTATAACCAGAGACTGGATAGGCTGCGACTTCTTTCACTGGTGCGCAGGAGGCTGAGGAGTGACCTTATTAGATGTTTCTCAAATCATGGAGGGGTGGTATCAGTCATGTGAACAGCAGGTGTCCTTTCCAGGAAGGGACGCGATTCAAGACTGGGTAGATACATTTTAAGGTGACAGCAGAACGGCTTTAAAAAGGCGTTTGGGATTTTTTAAAATTTTTGTTCAGATAATGGTTTATGTGTGGAATGAACTATCAGAGGAAGTGGTAGTTGTGAAGCAAATTACAATTTTAGGATGGCACAGTGATTAGCACTGCTGCCAGGACCCCAGGTTGGATTCCATCTTTGGACAACTGTCTCTGTTGGACTTACACATTCTCCCAGTGTCTGCATGGGTTTCTTCCAGAAACTCCAGTTTCCTCCCTAATGAGAGAGCAGCCCTTTGGTCTGGTAGGACAATGCTGCCTTTACTTTTTACACAGTGATGCCACTGTGTCTCTGGGATGGGGAGAGGGATTGCTGAAGTTAGTGGATGGGACACCACTCAGGCACAATGCTTTGCCCTGGAGGATGTTCACTTTCTTTAATAGCGTTGGGGGCTGCACTGATGCAGGCAAGTGGAGAATGCTCCAACACAATCCTGATGTGTATCTTATAGAGAGCAAACAGACATTGGGGAATTAGGGGTTTGGGGAAACTGAGGTGTTCTCCTTGTAGCAAAGGCAATTGAGAGGAGCTGTGACAGAGGGGTTTAGAAAAGTTACACGTTATAATAATAAACCTTATACCCATCAGCTCATTATACAAGGATCTCAGGACACACGTTAAAGGTTTGGGAAGATTCAAAGGAGAACTTTTATGCAGCAAATGGGATTAAGATGGAATGCAATACTCACACACAGTGCAAATATCCAGGTCCTGATGAATTGACTAATTCAATCAGAGTTAGGTGTTACAATGACTGAGATTACCATCTGAATGTCCACCTGTAGTATCCTCTAATACAAGTTATAAAATCCATCACTGTCAGTTCAGGTCAGAAACTCGCACCATCCCCTCCTCCTGGCCCAGGATGACTGGACACATTACCCCTTGTGGAGGTCAGCAGTCAGTTCTGGTGGAAATCTATGTGGGTTTCTAGGAATTTCGACCTTGGAATTTCATGTGACTGAACAGGGCAGATCTTTGACACATGGGACAGAATATTCCAAGAGTCAGTGAGATGTGGAGAGCAGGATTTGCTTGTTTTTTTTCCTTCCGTGCTGCCGCTGTGCCTCATCAATAAGACATGGGGTGGGAAAGGCTCATGCAGCTCGATGGGCAAGTTGCCTCCATTCCGACCAATCGGCAGCAAGCTCCTCACATAGATTATCTCTAAAAACAGAGCAACTCTGCATGCTTCACACTGCCCAGAGCTCCCAGTAAATGTTTAGAAGGGGGTGGGGAGAACTCCTAGAAAAGGCATAACTGTAAAGTTCTAAGAGGATTGCGAAGAGAGAGAGAGAGATGCACAGGGGAAGGGGGCAACAAGTTGTCAGATGGAGTATAATTTGGGAAAATGAGAAGTCGGTCATTTTGGAGGGGATATTTAAGAGAACAGAGTACTATTTACATGATGGAAACTGTAGAAAGCTGCACAACAAAGGGACCGGGGGGGTAATTGAGCAGGAAACATTGAAAGCTCACAGATTCTGGGTCAGTCACTGAATCAAGGGTTCTGTTTCAGATTCATCAAGTTTAAGGCAACACCGACATGGGTAAGAGGTTTCAGTAGCAATGGAGCTGGGGTGAGGGAGAGACAGGTAACATTTTAGAGATTGGAATTCCTGGTATTTGTGATTGTGTAGATGTCTGATCAGAAGGTCACCTTGGGGTTACAGATATCACATCAATGTTATGAAGAGTTTAGTTCTACCTCAGGCATTTCCCAGTGAGAGGGAGGGGCTCAGCAGTTAGGGAAAGGAATTTGTATTAGCAACTAAAGGTAATGGGTTTAAACGTAACAATGTTTCATTAGAGGAAATTGCAGTTAATCGAATCGTGGGAATGTGATAAGCAGTTTGATAACTTAGCAACAGTGCAGCAATGGAAAGGGATGATGGGGAGGGAGAGCTGGGCATTGTCAGTGTCCATGTGAAACCTAACACAGTACCTTTGCATTATGTAACCTCCTGGCAGAAGATAGGTGAGATACAGGATGGACCAAGGACAAATCCTTGAGGGACACCAAGTACAAGGAATTCAGAAAGGAAAGGGAGAGTGCAGATGGAGCAGGATTTACAAATGATGGTGAGGTCAAATGTTAGTTTTTTTGCAGAATGGATGAGAAGGACATAACCAGAAAAGACAGACAGACAGAACAAGGAACAATACCTGTGAATTGGCGAGGGGGAGTGATGAGGAGGAAACAGAGTTGGAATGTCTGTAGTTTAGCGAGACGAGTAAAAGATCAAGGTGAGCTCTGATTAAGCTTGACAAGATTCTGGAGAAAGATGTAAGTTTGGGACAAAACTCAGGAACACCATGTGAGGCAGTTTGTCTCGGTGGGCTAGTGGGAGGGAGGGAAGCAGCAGAGACAGCTGATAGGATTGTCTCAGTCTTAGTGACAGAGAAACTCAATGTGCTCCTTGCTCTTGTTGTTGGAGGGAAGGATGAAGGAGACAGGATGATGGACAGTGTTTTACAAAGAAACAAAACCAGGGTTAGTGATATTTAAAATGAGTGAACAAACCTAATGTATTTAACTTTTATCCAGAATATTAAAATGTACAACTGAAGTCCTTGTTCGAATCCCAGCTCAGCAGATGGTAGAATCTGAATTCAAGAAAAAATAACTGGAATTAGGAATCTCCTGATCTCCATGGAACCATTGTCAATGGCGAAAAAGTCCTGCAAACCTGACAGTCGCCCAACAAGCTACTCACTGTATTAATCACTGCAAAGTCTCAACAAAGGAATGAAACTGGATGGACAACTTGGCATCTAACAAGGCATTAGAAAATACAACCACAGAATCAGCCCTCTCAACTCTGCAACATCCTGCTCACTAACATCTGTTTTTTTGTGTGCCAAAACTTGGCGAGCTGTCTCACAGACTAGTCAAGGAACAGCCTGACATAGTCATACTCACAGAGTAACCCCTTACAGATAATGGCCAGACACCACCATCACCATCCATAGATAGAGAGTGTGATGATGGAAAAGTACAACAGGTCAGGCAGCATCCGAGGAGAAGGAGAATCGATGTTTCGAACCTCAGCCCTTCATCAGCCTGACCTGCTCTGCTTTTCCAGCACCACACTCTCGACTCTGATCTCCACCATCTGCAGTCTTCACTTTCTCCTGAAATCTCTAGATATGTCCTGTCCCACCAGCAGGACAGACCAGGCAGAGGTGATGGCACAGTAGTGTACACACAGGAACCATTTGCCCTGGGAGTACTCAGCATTGACTTTGGACACCAGGAAGTCTCATGGCTTCTGCGGATTACAACGTACTGTGCTCCCACAACAGATGAATCAGTGCTCCTCCATGTTGAATAACACTTGGAGGAAGCACTGAGGCAATAAAATGGTGACAAGCCTACTCTGGGTACAGGATTTCAATGTCCTCTACCAAGAGTAGCTCAGCAGCAGGATTACTGACTGAGCTGGTCGGGTCCTCAAGGACATAGCTGCTCAACTGGGTTTGCCGCAGGCGGTAACGGAACCAGCAAGAGGAAAAACATACTCAATCTTATCAGTATGAATCTGCCAGCTGCAAATGCATCTGTCCATGACAGTATTGGTAAGAGCGACCATCCCACAGTCTTTTTTGGAGACAAAGCTTCACCTTAAAGTTGAGAAAAACCTCCATTGTGCTGAGTGGTACTATCACCGTGCTAAATGAGACAGATGTAGGAACTCATCTGGATATCTCTGAGGCACTGTGGGATAACAACAGCAGCAGAACTGTACTCCAGCACAATCTGTAATCTCATGGGTTTGTACATCCTGCACTCACCCATGACAATGGACAGGAAAGGATAGCATGCCATGAGCAGCACCAGGCATACCTAAAAATGAAGTGCCAACCTGGTGAAGCTACCAAGCAGGACTATCTGCATAATCAAACCGCATCAGCAGCAAACAACAGAGCTAAGTAATCCCACAATCAATGGATCAGATCAGAGCTCGGCAGTTCTGCCACACCCAGTTTTGAATGGTAATGGACAATTTAACAACTCGTTGCAGGAAGCACTACAGATATCCCCACCCTTACTGATGGAGGGGTTTCACACATCCATGCAAAAGATAAAATGACAGCATTTGCAGCAATTTTCAGCCAGATGCAAAGTGGGATAATCCATCTCAGCCTTCTCCAGTGGCTCCTAACATCACAGATGTGAGCTTGAAGCCAGTTCAATTTAGTTCGAATAATATCGAAAAATGATTAAGTAGTGTAAAAGCTATGGGTCCTGCTAACATTCTGGCAATAATACTGATGGCAGGTTCTGGAGCACAAGCTACCCACCAAGCCACGTACCGCTCCAGCACTGGCATCAACTGACAATGTGGAACATTGCCCAGGAATGTTCAACACAACAACACAGGGCAAATCCAACCCAGGCAATTTCCATCTGTCAGTCCACACTCGATCAGCAGTAAAGTGATGGAAGTCGTCATCAACAGGGCTATCAAGCAACAGCTGCTCAGCAACAGCCAGCTTAGCGACACTCAGTTTAAGCTCCACCATGGCCACGAAGCTCCCGATTGTGTTACTGCCTGATTCACAACCTGACAACCAGCTGAATCCCAGAGGTGAGGCGAGAGTGACGGCCCAGTACCACTCCAACACCACTATTTCTAGTTGATTCCACCCTCATATCAGCTCATGTACTGAATCTCTCATCCATTGTGTGTTATCTCCAGGCTTAATTATCCAAACCCACTCCTGGCCAGCCTCCCAAATTCAACCTCCCTTTAATCTCAAGAAAAATTGAAAACTCTATCGTCCACGTGCTCACTTCTCCCCAAAAATGTTCATCCATCAAAAGACTCCTACTCATAAGCAACAACAATTTAAAATACTCGTTCTTGATTTGATTCCTGGCTGTGATCATCCCTAGCTCCCTGCACCATACATCCTTTGAGACCTCGACAACCCATTTTTTTTGAGACTCCCAACGATTTGTTAATTCATTGCTTCAACTATGTGGCTGATTCTACAGTTGCTAAAGCAACATGGTCTGGAATTTGCAGACAAAACCTCACAGGTCTGCGTTCTACCTTTAAGACATCCCTCAAAACCTGCTTTTTGGAAATGCTTTTGGTCACCTGACCTAATACCTCCATCTCTGGCCTTATATCTAAAGTTCTCAATAGTATTTTTGAGAAATTATAAGTATGATAATAAAACTACAAACTGTTTTGGATTTGGACAATATCCTCAAATAATCACTGTTGCTGTATTGAATAATCTGTAATGGAGGGAATTGCCTTCCTGCTCATGACTGTATAGCTGTGATTGATGAATCAATGCCACCTGAATCAGTACATAAACACCCCATTTTCACTCCTTCACAACATCTGAGATCTTTAGCACATTGTATCACGCTCTTCTTTGCAGACAAAAAAGCATGAAATGGAGCTTCAAGGAATCGGAGCAGGAGTAGGGCATTCATCCCCTTCAGCTTGTTGCCCCATTCTATCAGTTCATGGCTGGGCCAATCCAGGCATCAACACCTCTTTTATGCTTGATCCGCATAGGCCTCAACTGCTCAAAATGTCAAACATCTATCTGCCCTCTTTTAAAATAATTTGAGATAGAATCACAGATTCCCTACTGTATGGAAATAGGCCTTTCAGCCCAACAAGCCACATTGACCCTCCGAAGAGTAACCCAACCAGACCCATTCCCCTACCACATTTAACTTTTACAATTCTTTGGGCTAGAAAATTCTGAGGGAAAAAAATCTTTACTTTTTTAAAAAAATGAATGTTCCCTTCTTCAATGTCCCCTAGTTTGAGACTTCATTGGTGCTAGAAGATCGAGTCAACATCTACCCTGTCAGGCTCCTCAGAATATTGTTTCCATAAAATCACCCCTTGTTTGTCGAGATGCTATTGAATAATCACCTAACCTGTTTAGCTACTCTTAATAGTTCAACCCTTTCATCCTTGAAGCAGCTAAGTGAATCTTTTTTGAATGGTCTCCAATACTGGTTTATCCTTTATTAAATATGGGAGGTAACAATGTATACAGTACTCCTTGTGAGATCTCAGCAACAGCCAGAGTGGCAAACCAATCCTCAGTCCATGCAAATACATTACCCAGATACTGTGAGCTCCTATATTGTGCAATTAACTTTTATGTAGCACATTATCATTTACATTCTTTAAATCCAAATACAGAACATCATTTGAGTGCCCTTTATCAGCCCTGCTTGTTATCTCCTCAATGAACTGTCGCAAATTTGTCAAATATAGTTTCTCTTTCACAAAACCCAGTCTACTGTGTTTAATGAAAAGCTTTTCTAAATGTACTGCTATTTCTTACTTTTATATTCGACTCTGCTGTATTACCAAAACAGACATTAAACTAACTTGTCTATAGTTTCCTGATTTATGTCTCCCTTCCCTTCTTGAACAGATGCATCAATCCACTGGATGCTCCCTGTATCCCATGATTCTTGAATATTCCAATCGATGCCTTGAATATCTCTGCAGCCAGTTGACTTAAAATGTTTGATCCAGGCAATTAGGTCCTGTCTGCCTTTAGTTCTATTAGTTGGTCAATACTTTGTCCCTTGTGACAATGACAGTTATAACATTTTTCTTCCCATGACTAACTTGCTTATTTGCTACCTTTCGGATGATAACGGTATCCTCCTTCATGAAGATCAATGTAAAATATCGGTTTAAATTATCAGCTGTTTCCCTGTACCCATTATCAATGCCAGAGTCAGAACCTCCAAGGGTTCGATGCTGACTTTAGACACTCATTTTTTTATATATCTGTACAACTCTTGCCATTAATTTTTGATTCTTGTCAAATTAATTACATGATCAGTTTTCTTCCTTTTTAGTCATCCGGTGCTGTGTCATTCTTTTCCTTGTGGGTACTGCTCTTGACTGCCTTTGTTACCCACAGGTGGTTCACCTTTCTCTTCGAGTTCTCCTTTTTGCTTAAAATTAACTTTTGCTAAGCAGTATGTAAAGATAAACCCATCTGATTCCAGTACCGAGCATGTGATTTATTTTAATATTGGATGCTTCAATGTCCCTATTGTGTTTGCTGTTTCGAAAAAGAGCTGAGTTCATCTGGAAAGGAGGTGGCAGCTGATTCACTGTTAATTTCCAAAATAAATTTGAATACTTGCAAAAAGAAATTATTTGCACTGGTGTGAGAGCAGGGATCTTGCCAAATTGCTACTTTAAAAATACACCACAGTTGGGAACTCTGACTTCAAAAGCAAAATGTGATCCAAGTCATCTTCTAATCTGTGCTGTACTAATTCTTTCTGATTGAGATGACCGGGTTGGTGTGTGCGCAGGTTGTAGCAGGATCTCCGACTGCCACAAACCGATCTGGTAGAACAGCTACTGTGTCAGTGACAGTGCTGTTGGACCAACAGATGTAGCAAAATTCCGACTTCATGAAGCAACTGCGAACCAGGGCTGAACTTTGCAGGTAAGATGTTTACACTGCCGAAATCTGATTAATGCTATTAAACTTCACGGCTTAATAACCTGAGGATTGTTGCTCGTTGCACAGTCATTAATGGTTTTGCTGTCATCTATGATCAGGAAAGACAGGGTGAATGCACTCAGTCTTTTAAGAAAAAAGGGGAGGAGCTCAGCGCACAAGGGACCCAGGTTCAATTCCAGCCACGGGCGACTTTCTGTGTTGAGTTTGCACATTCTCCCCTGTCTGCGTGTTTTTCCTCCAGTGCTGGTTTCCTCCAACAATCCAAAGATGTGCAGATTAGGTGAATTGGTCATGCTAAATTGCCCATAGTGTTCAGCGATGCACAAGTTTGGTGCCTTAACCAGGGGTAAACATTGAAGAATAGGTTTGGTTGGGATACTATTTGGAGGGTTGGTGTGGATTTGTTGGGCTGAAGAGCCTGTTTCCACAAAGTAGAGATTTCATGCTCTGAGTAATTTTGGGGATCTAATAGTTTCCTGGTATTCAGAGGGTTCTCTGTTAGTTAAAATAATATTGTGCACTCAGCTTATGTTACCTTCTGAAGCAATTTGAGGTAAACTGCTCTGTGCAATTTCACAGAGCAGATGCACTAGAACCAATTAGGGAACAGCTATTTAAGACCTGATAATATGATTGATTAATGAGCTCAAAGTAAATGACCCTTTTGGTAGGATGCAATGCAGCATGATAGACTTTAGCTTTAGGGTGAGGAATTTGGTTCTTCAACTAGTATCTAAACTTAAAGGCAGTCACAAGGGGATAAGGTAGTAGTTCGCTAAACTGGAATGGGACTATAGTTAGAATGTTAAAGCAGAAGAATATATTCAGTTATTCTATAATTCTCAACAATATATATTAACTTGTAAAAGAAATGCACGATGAACAGCGGTGCATAGGTGAGGGAATTATGAGTGACATAAAATTGAAAGAAAACATGTACAAAACTGCAAAGATGATGGTAGACTAGAAGGTTTAAAAATTTTAAACTATCGAAGGATGAACAAAAAAACAGATGGAAGATATTTTGTCCCTTGTCAGAAAGACATTGAGAACATCTTTGGTCCCATTAATACTTGCTTATTTTCCAGCTTTAGGATGGTAACAGTATCTTCCGGATTAGTAAAATAATTGGGCAAATTAACCTACTAGTTACTCAGCCTAAAACAACGTGCTCTTATGATGCTGTGGTAGTGTCTCCAACTTTGAGCCAGAAGGCCTGGATCAGTCCCACCTGCTCCAGAGGTGACATAATGCATCGAAATAGGCTGATGAGGAAAGCAATATGAGACAAACTTCAGTAATTGAATGGACAGTGTTGATGGTCTCTGGAAATTCCAAACTTGACTGTTTTGTATCCTCACCTGAGGCCTGATCAAAATTAATCTTCCTCATTTAAACTGAATTGCCTTTTCTTGTGTTGAATATAATTGAAGTTTGTCCTGTCTGCATGCCCCGTTGTGCAAAACCTGTTGCAAACTGTCAAAGAACAAGATTGAAAACTCATATCAGCTGATAGCCTGCTCAAGGGCTAAAACCAGTGGCCTTTTCCACTGGGACAGTAGGCGCTGCAGAATTGATCCCATTTCCCATTGAACTGAGACAGGAGGTGGTGAGCTTGCTTAAATGTCGTGCACTGAAGCATTTTTGAATTAAATTAAATTACCTTGGTTGCGGTGCAATTGAATTTAGAGACTTAGTGGCCAGTATCGACTGTCATTTCTTTGTTTGCTTCATCGCAGAAGGAATGAGAGCAGACCAATGCCAGCCGAACCTGTGGAGGACCTGCCAGATATTAAAATGCGTAACTCCGCTTCATTAGCCAGTCTGTCTGAGTCATCCAGACTCAAACATCATGACTGGAGGTGGGCTTTTTGTGTTCACTATGAATGCTATTTTAGAGTACAAAATTAATGCATAACATATTTCTTGAGAACTGAAAACAACAAATACTGCAGATCGCAGGAGGGAGCCGATGGCTGAGTGGTATTATTGCTCGACTGTTTATCCAAAGATCCTGGTAGCATTCTGGAGAACCAGGTTTGAATCGTGCCACAGGAAATGTTGGAATTTGAATTCAGTGAATATCTGGAATTAAGAATCTCATGACCATGAATCCTTTGTCTAGTTCTGGAAAACCCACCTGGTTCATTAACGTGCTTGAGGTAACAAGCTACCATCCTTAGCTAGTTTGTCCAGACACACAGCAATGAGCTTGACTCTTAGCTGCCCATTGGGCAATTAAGGATGAGCAATGAATTCTGCCGATCCAATGACACCCTCATCCCATGAAATTCTTTTTAAAAAATCGATGGCGAGAGGAAGCTAACATTCTGAGTCCAGATGACTCTCCATCAGAGTTCTGATCGAGTCATCGAGACTCACCCTTAGCTTGCTTGGTGTCCATGGCTGGTGCCTGAGCTGCTGTTAGCTCCAACATCTGTTATTTCCAGTAGAGATTCCAACATCTGTAGTAATTTCCTTGTATACTTCTTCATTTTTTTAAATTAAATTGCAGCTACTACTCAACACCTTACCTACAGAGTACTGTGGCCCTGGTGTCAAAAGCCTCCATTAACTTGTTCAATTACACCATAGTTTAGGACAATTGCAAAATGCCACTGTGGCTGAAAAGAATGGAACCATAGTCATACTGCATGGAAACAAATCCTTCAGTCCAACTCGTACATCCCAACTAAATTTTCCAAATTATGTTAGTGCAGTTTGTCTGCATTTGGCCCATAATCCTCAACCTATCCTATTCATGTACACCTCCAAATGTCTTTTAAATGTTGTAACTGTACTTTCATCTAACAGTTCCTCTGGCCATTCATTCAGGTGTCCCAACCAATCTCTTTGTGAAAAAGTTGGCAGATGATAGTTTCACTGTTGACTGCGGTGTGAGAGTCACTGGGGATTATTGCTGGTTCAGGACAACCCCTTTCTTAGCATGGCTCAGGGCCTCAAGAGATTCTTGAATGTCGCTTGGGACCTCTTTGTGGATTACCACATGCTGCTCAAGGCTTTGTGTTTGCGCAGCACAGCTGTCTATGGGTGGGGGTGTTGTAGAAGGAAGGAGGAGGCGTTAAGGAATTAATTAATTTATGGAATATGAGTGTCACTGGCTGTGAGAACATTTATTGCCTCAATCTAATGCACTTGAGAAGATGGTTGTGAGCTCTCTTTTTGAATCACTGCAGTCCGTGTGCGTTGTGTTGGGAGGGAATTCCAGAATTTTGGCTCAATGACACTTCAAGACTGCTGAAAGATTTTCAACTCCAGATGGTCGTGGCTTGGAAGGGAACCAGCAGGAGGTGGTGTTCCGATTAATCTGCTTCCCTTGTCCTTTTTGTTGGTATTGATCATAGGTTTGGAAGATTCTATTGAAGAATTATGAATTGATGTAATGTATCTTGTAAACAATACATAGTCCTGCTCTGGGCATCAGTGGAGGAGGGAGTGAATGGGATTTCCATTCAAGCAGACTGCTTTTTCCTGACGCTGTCAAGCTTCTTGAGTGTTCTTGGAGCTTGCACCCAAACCGAGCCAAGTAGTGAATATCCTATTGCACTCCTGAGTTGTATCTTGTAGATGGTGGACAGGCTTCAGAGATTCGGGGGGGGGGGGGGGGGGGGGGTGGAGGGGGGGTGGTTTACTTAGCGTAGTTATATGGCTAGTCCACTTCAATTTCAAGTCAATAGTCAACCCCCAGAATGTTGATGGTGGGGCACTCGGTGATGGTAGGTTTGGAGAAAGAGGCTGCAAGACTTTTGGTGAAGGAGCTTCAGGCTGAAAACTAGGGAGGAGGGAATAAGGTAGAGGCTAGAAATGGATAGGTGGGGAAAGATGCTGCAAAGGAGACATCACGGTCTTTTCTCAGTGCTGGGCCCAGCTGGTCTCCTGACACTACTGTAGAGAGAGTGTGCCTCACCTCACCAAATCAAACAGCCTCTCACCAAAGTCTTTCCAATACCATGCCCATTAAACACCTTGTATTAGTCCATTCCTCTTACTTCCTCCTTTGGAATAAGAACATAAGAGCATCAGCATTAGGAGCAGGATTATTAGTCCAGCCCCTTGTACCTGCTCTGCCATTTGATACAGTCATGGTTAATCTCATCTTGGCCTTAACACCAATACTGCCAGCTCTCCTTAACTCTTCCACCCATTACGAATTAAAAACCTGAGTGTCTCCTATTTAAATTTCCTTAATATCCCAGAATCCACATTGTTCTGAGATTGTGAATTCCACAGATTCACCATCCTCTAAGATAATTAATTCCTCCAACTTCTCCTTTATTGTAAAATGATACTTCCTTATTTTAGATTGAATCATCTTCTCTGCATCTACTTGGTCAATCCCTTGACCATTTTATAGACCTCAATGATATCACCTCTCATTCTTGGACTCCAATGAATATGAATGCAAATAGTGTTTGTCATTGAGCTTGTGACATTTTAATAACTGGCAGAGGATGTTTGTTCAAAGTTGAGCTGGACAGTTAGTGCTTTTCAAATAAGAAATAGTTGATGAGATTTAAGTTCATTAATATATTGGAGTTTTGTTTTTAGGTCGACGTACTGTTGGGAAGATTTAGTTAAGGGAATATTGCAGTCAAAGCTGTGGAAGATCAACCTTCACCCATCTGTGAGGTAGTACACTGTGGTCAAAAGAATAAAGAGACCAGATCCTCTTTGGAAATATGTCCTTAAACAGGTCAGAGGGATCTGGAGATAGGAATGAGTCACGAGCAGTAACTGACACTGGTTTGTGAGGTTAGATGGAAAAGTAGAGCCTGTTTTTGTTTCTGGGGTGACAGAATGGAAATGTGTTAGATATGTGTAGAACCATGGACAGATCACCCTTGGAGCACTGCAAACAGTTCTGATCTTCATATTGTAATATGAATGTAGAGGCAGCAGGGAAGATAAAGAATAGTTACTGGAATTATATGCAAACTGAATTTGAATTCATCAAGTAAGACTGGAAAGTTTTGTCTCGTTGAAAAAGAATGACATGGTCCAGTTAGGTAGGGGTTTGATGGGGTAGACATCGAAAAGATGTTTCTGCTTGTGAATGACACTACCCACTGGAGCTAGTGATATAATTGTAGTCACTATTAAATCCAACGTGGAATTTGCAGAGGGAGACAAAATCTTTCCCCAAAAGGGGTTTGACTGTGGAACCTACCTCATCAGGAATAATTGAAGCAAATAACAAATTAATTCAAGGAGGAGCTTGGAATACAAGAAATAGAAGAAAACTATGTTGATGGATTTAAGTTGAGAAGGAAGGCTGTGTAAATCACAAATACTGAGAACCTGCTTTTGTGTCCTGAAACTATGCATCTGTGTTGATCTGTGACATTTCTATAGAAGCAGCAGCGGCAGCAGTAAACAAGACAGCTCACCCTTACCATTCTTGGAGAAAAACAGAACCTCTGGCCACACAAAGGGAAATAGCTCTACTGAGGAGGTGGTTCAAACAGTGGCCAATGACTCGGTCCGCAGAGACAATGTGCCTTCATTACCTGGTGAGAAAGGTGAATTCTTTAACCAGAAATGATGTTTTGTCCTTGCACTGAACTCATGACTTAAACGGGGAAATTTTTCTCTTCAGTTAGATGATTCAAATCAATCAAATCTATTGCTCCGTTAGCACTCCTTCCCTAACAAAATGATATGGGGTCAAATAGACACATGTCTTGCATTGAGTTATTTCAATATTCCTTTATTCAATTATGTGCTTAAGCTATTCAATCCAACTTCGTTGTGTTTCCCTTGGATCTGTGGTTGTGCATAAAGAAACTTAAACAAAGTTGATTCAATATCAAAGTTGTGTTGAATCAATAATTGTAACCCAACTCTGATCCTTGAGCAAATAATTAATCCAAGGATTCTAGCCCAGCCCTTAACTTCAAGTTCAAGTTCTAAACCTTTTAGTGAGCAATGGAAAATAATAAAGAATAATGTCAGTCATTTATTGTCTCTCCAGACTCTGCTTCTGTTGCCACTGAGTACGCCCATAAGTTCGACGAGTCAATGACTAAAGATGAGATTGAAGAGAAATCCTTCCGTTCCCTTCTGCCATCAGAGAGCCATCACCGCTTTAATAAGGGGAAGAAACGCAGCCAGCAGGATGATTCAGATGAGGTTCTAGATTGATGGTGCTGGAAGAGCATAGCAGTTCCGGCAGCATCCGAGGAGCACATAGTGCGGGACTAGTCGGCTTCTCCTATGGTTTTGGGTAAGTGGTGGTGCCAATTACAGGGATCTCAGTGCTTGGAATAGTTGCTCCTCTCCATGTTCGGGCTATCTTGCCATGAGATTCAGATGGTGAGGACGAGGACCATTCTCTGGAACGAGTGTGAGCCAACAGTTGGGCAGGGCCTGAGTTTTTGAAAATAAAGCAAGTACCACTCGGTAACAATGTGCCCAGAGCTTACAAATCTTGAAGAAGAATAAACATTTCATATTGTTAATCTTTGTGATTGAGTTCCCATGCAGTGAAGACAAAAATTAATATTAACTGGGATTCCTTGCTCACCCAATCAGGAAAACACAAGCTAAATTTGACTGCTAAGAATGTCCTTGAATTTACACCTTTTAACTATCCATTAAAGATGATAATAAGATGAAAAAGACAGGGGGCGTTTGCAGAGGAATTTGACTTAAACGAGAAACATTTATGTAGATAATAAGAGATATTTTAATTGGAACGATACGGTTAGTGATACCCTGGACGGATCAATGTTGGACCCCTGATTATTCACTATTCATAATGAAAGGAAAGCCACGTTCAAAATGTGGGGCCACTCTGCAGATTACAGCGATTTCAAGTGTAGGTAGATGGAAGCACAGTGTTAGAAAGCAATCTTGCCAGATTCAGTAAATGAAAAAAAAAACAGATGAGTTTGTGAAGGCAAGTGTGAGGTTGAATCAAAATAGGATATTTCTTGATTGTGAAAATTGAGAGAGAGTGGACTCCAAAGAAATTTGGTGGGATTGATCCAGCTGTATTGTTCACACAAATATCGCAAATAGGTTCAGAAAAGTGATCAAGGGGCCGGTGGAATGTTGACATTGATCTCTACAGAAGACGAGAAAACAAAGGATTAGAAGTCATGCTTCAGCAAATCCGAACCTAGTTAGACCAAGCTGTCAGGGCTGGGAACCATGGCTTAAGAAGGGTATCACTCTGAGTGGAAGTGTAATGTAGATTTACTGAAGTGATACTTGGATTCCAAGGCTTAACTTAAGAAGGAAGATTAAACAGATAAAGTGTTAGAGTCAGAACGTTGAGGTGTGAAATCGGGGACCACTTTTATACACAGAAATGGATAAAGTTTGATAAAGTTCCACAAACAGCGATTGATTGGAAATCATTTGCAAATTTTAAATCTGAGATTGGTAGATTTTGAATTAAAATTCTGAAGGATTATGGGACAAAACGAGGGATTTGTCATGATGATGAAGATTACCATGATTTGGGAGAATGGTGGAATAGGCTCAGGAATGGTGAATTAGGCTCAAGAATGGTGGAATGGGCTTAATAGCCTCCTCATGTTCTGATGTTGATGTAACCACACTTATTTTCTGCAAGTGCAACTCCCGTTGTGTTTTTTGGTTATGTACCAGAACCTAGCAGCAAATTAAGGACTGCAGTATTGACCAGAAAATTATCAGGATGAGGGACTTCGCCGGTCTTAATGTGCTTTACAGATGATGAAATGACATAGCCAGCATTTAATAATCCTGATAAATATTGGGATAGTCTGATGGGATCACTCGTGATGCCGCATGATTAGCACGTCTGATGATACTCCTATCTACTTTTAAGTGTTGGTGTTGTCTGCACTCAGTTCGGTGTTTTCGTGGATTACAGAGCAAATTTTACATGAGTCAGGGGAAGCAGCTCACTTCACTCTGTACTGTGTGTTTTCCTGTCTTTCACTGTCCAGTATTATTTAAACATGCCCTTCTCGGAGGGACAAGACATTTTCTCTACATTCACCATGGAGATGCTGCAACAGTACATGGAGGAGGAGGATCTGCGAGCACAGCATCATGTGTCACTCCTCATACTGCGAGGACAAGCCTTGAAGGAAAAGCCCAAAACAGAGCTGGCCTGGTTGGAGCACCAGAAAAAGGGAGGAGCTGACCGATGCAGTGATGTTAAGCTTAATAGCCTTTCAAAAATGGATGATAGAATGTGCAGCTGCTTCCAGTAATCCATCCCAGAGAAGGGAGGAAAACCGTTGTCTTTTCTCATTGCAGTGGGCCTGTTGTCCAGTATCTCGGTACTCACATCATCTTTTCCCTTATCACTGTTGTAGATTTAGTAGAATGAAGTCAATTTTGATTTTTTTGTTTCAGATTTTTCTGTTCGTTCTTTGAATTTGGATGTTTCCGGTAATGCTAGTGTTTGTTACCTTTCCGTCATTCTTGAAATAGTCACGGTGGTGAGCTGCCATGAGCCACTGCAGTCTGCTGGTTAAAAATAAACATATCAACCCTCACGTGCTGTTAGGTTAGGAACTCAGGGTACTGTAGCAGATTGATGCAAAACTGTTATCCTAACCCACGGGTCAGTATTTAAACATTTTTTTTTTTCAATGGATGTGAGCACTGCTGGCAAGACCAATGTTGTTGTCCCTTCTTCATTGCACTTGGGAAGTTAATAATGAGCCATTTCCTCAAACATCTGCATTCACCTGCTACAGATACAATCACAATGCTGATCGGAAATAGGTACCTGCGATTGTGATCCTATAGCAGTGAAGGAATGATATATTCTTAATTCAGGACGGGGTGTAGCTTGGAGAGGAACTTACAGGTAATGGTGTTACCATATTATCTACTTGCCTGTGTCCTTTTAGGTGGCAGAGGTCGCAGACTTTGAAGATTGTGTTGAAGGAGTTTATTGATTTGCTGCAGTGCACCATATAGTGCACATAGCTCTCCCTGTTTATTGGTGAAGGGAGTGAATGTATATCTTGGTAAATGGGGTACTGATCAAACAGGTTGCTACATCCTATCTGGTGTTATGTTTCTTTGGCATCTACTGGGGAGACAGGAAGTGAGTTACTTAGTGAATAATTTTCAGTCTCTGGCTTATTTTTGTTGGCATAATGTTGTAAACCTGATCCGGTTCAGTTTCAGGTCGAGGTTAACTTTATTGTGTTAATTGTGAGGGAATCAGTGATGATGATACCACTTAATATCAAAGAGATTGCAAGAGATGGTCATTGCTAGGTATGAATGGTATGAATGCCAACGATGCTGCCATGATACTGTAGTCACATATGCCAGATTTCCTTCTTCAAAGACCATTCATGAATTAGTTGCGTTTTTATGGCTGCTTAACATCTTTGTGGACACTTTTATTGAAACCAACTCTTTATTTCCAGATTTTCTTATGAAGTGCCCTTTTTAATTTTGTGAACACAAACAATATCTTGTTGAAATAAATCTTCTCCAAATTGCGTATGACAAGCATGTAGGGACATCAAAGTTATAAAATATCAAGAAGAATTTGCTGTTTAACAAAAGTTTAAACCCTGATCATTCTCTTTATGGTTTAGTTGCTAATTCAGCAGTTGTGAAAATGTGTGATCTCCTTGGGCAGATTTGCCCAGGTTTGTCTGTAAATTAGAGCATCATTATACCATGTGTAGGTAGCCACAGTTTAATAAAGAATTCGAATCTCTTGTCAAGAGGAAGAAAAGGCTTATGTTAGGAAGGAACGTGAAGCTCATTTAGGACTCTTGAGAGTTACAAATTAACCAGGAAAGATCTAAAGAAAGAGCTACGAAAAGCCAGGAGGAGACTTGAGAAGTCTTTGTCAGATAGGATCAAGGAAAAGCTTAAATATTTCTCTGGCTATATCAGGAACAAAAGAATGACGAGATAAGGATTAAGCCCAATCAAGGATAGTTTTGGGAAGTTGAACGTGGAGTCCGAGGAGATGGGGAAGCACTAAAACATTTTTTTTTCAGCATTCACACTGGAAAAATGCAGTGTTGTCGAGGAGAACACTGCATTGCAGGCTACTAGATGAGACGGGATTAAGGTTCATGAGGATATGATAGCAATTCTGGAAAGTGTGAAAACATACAAGTCCCCTGGGCCGGAATGGATTAACCCTGGGATTCTGTGCGAAGCCAGGGAGGACATTGCCTAGCCTGTGGTTTTGATAATTACATCGTCATTGTCTACAGGAATAGTACTAGAAGAATTGAGGACTGCGAATGATGATTCCTTGTTCAAGAAGGGGAGTAGAGACAACCCTGCTAATTATAGACCAGTGAGCCTTACTTCGGTTGTGGGAAAAGTGTTTGAAAAGTTTATAAGAGATAGGATTTCTAATCATCCAGAAAGGAATAAGTTGATGAGTAATAGTCAACACAGTTTTGTGAAGGTTAGGTCATGCCTCACAACTCTTACAGAGTTATTTTGAGAAAGTGACTATAGAGATGGATGAGGTTAAAACAGTTGATGTGGTGTCTGTGGATTTCAGTAGGGCATCGGATAAGCATATCCGCAGGAGGCTATTCTACAAAATACAGAGGCATGGGATTGTGGGTGATCTAGTGGTTTGGATCAGAAATTGGCTCGCTGAAAGAAGACAGAGGCTGGTGGCTGATGGGAAATGTTCAGGCTGGAGATGGAAATGTGTTGGTGGAGAAGTGCAGCAGGTCAGGCAGCATCTAGGGAACAGGAGAATCGACGTTTCGGGCATTAGCCCTTCTTCAGGAATGAGGAAAGTTTGTCCAGCAGGCTAAGATAAAAGATAGGGAGGAGGGACTTGGGGGAGGGGCGTCGGAAATGTGATAGGTGGAAAAAGGTCAAGGTGAGGGTGATAGGACAGATTGGGGTGGGGGCGGAGAGGTCGGGAAGAAGATTGCAGGTTAGGGAGGCGATGCTGAATTTGATGGATTTGACTGAGACAGGCTGGGGGGAGGGGAAATGAGGAAACTGGTGAATTCCGAGTTCATCCCTTGTGGTTGGAGGGTTCCGAGCCGGAAGATGAGGCGTTCTTCCTCCAACCATCGTTTCGCTGTGGTCTGACGATGGAGGAGTCCAAGGACCTGCATATCCTTGGTGGAGTGGGAGGGGGAATTGAAATGTTGAGCTACAGGGTGGTTGGGTTGGTTGGTCCGGGTGTCCCAGAGGTGTTCTCTGAAACGCTCCGCAAGTAGGCGGCCTGTCTCCCCAATATAGAGGAGGCCACATCGGGTATAGAGGATGCAATAGATGATATGTGTGGAGGTACAGGTGAATCTGTGGCGGATATGGAAGTTTCCTTTGGGGCCTTGGAGGGAGGTGAGAGGGGAGGTGTGGGCGCAAGTCTTGCACCTCCTTCGGTTGCAGGGGAAGGTGCCGGGAGTGGTGGTTGGGTTGGTGGGGGGTGTGGATCTGACGAGGGAGTCACGGAGGGAGTGGACTTTACGGAATGCTGATAGGGGAGGGGAGGGAAATATATCCTTGGTGGTGGGGTCCGTTTGGAGGTGGCGGAAATGACGGCGGATGATGCGCTGTACATGGAGGTTAGTGGGGTGGTAGGTGAGGACCAGTGGGGTTCTGTTCTGATGGCGGTTGGAAGGGCGGGGTTCAAGGGCGGAGGATCGGGAAGTGGAAGAGATGCGGTGGAGGGCATCGTCGATCACGTCGGGGGGGGGGGGAATTGCGGTCCTTGAAGAAGGAGGCCATCTGGGATGTGCGTTTTTGGAACTGGTCCTCCTGGGAGCAGATGCGGCGGAGTCGAAGGAATTGGGAGAATGGGATGGCGTTTTTGCAGGGGGCAGGATGGGAGGAGGTGTAGTCCAGGTAGCTGTGGGAGTCGGTCGGATTGTAGTAGATGTCCGTGTTGATTCGGTCGCCTGAGATGGAAATAGAAAGGTCGAGGAAGAGGAGGGAGGAATCTGAGACTGTCCAAGTGAATTGGACAGTCTCAGCCTCAGAGCGCCGCCTCGTGCTCCCACGAGGAGGTGGAACAGTTCATCCACTTCACCAACACCTTCCACCCCGACCTCAAATTCACTTGGACAGTCTCAGATTCCTCCCTCCCCTTCCTCGACCTTTCTATTTCCATCTCAGGTGGCCGAATCAACACGGACATCTACTACAAACCGACCGATTCCCACAGCTACCTGGACTACACCTCCTCCCATCCTGCCCCCTGCAAAAACGCCATCCCATTCTCCCAATTCCTTCGACTCCGCCGCATCTGCTCCCAGGAGGACCAGTTCCAAAAACGCACATCCCAGATGGCCTCCTTCTTCAAGGACCGCATTCCCCCCCCCCCCCACCCCCCCGACGTGATCGACGATGCGCTCCACCGCATCTCTTCCACTTCCCGATCCTCCGCCCTGGAACCCCGCCCTTCCAACCGCCACCAGGACAGAACCCCACTGGTCCTCACCTACCACCCCACTAACCTCCATGTACAGCGCATCATCTGCCGTCATTTCCGCCACCTCCAAACGGACCCCACCACCAAGGATATATTTCCCTCCCCTCCCCTATCAGCATTCCGTAAAGATCAGTCCCTCCGTGACTCCCTCGTCAGATCCACACCCCCCACCAACCCAACCTCCACTCCCGGCACCTTCCCCTGCAACCGCAGGAGGTGCAAGACTTGCGCCCACACCTCCCCTCTCACCTCCCTCCAAGGCCCCAAAGGAAACTTCCATATCCGCCAAAGATTCACCTGTACCTCCACACATATCATCTATTGCATCCTCTGTACCCGATGTGGCCTCCTCTATATTGGGCAGACAGGCCGCCTACTTGCGGAGCGTTTCAGAGAACACCTCTAGGACACCCGGACCAACCAACCCAACCACCATGTAGCTCAACATTTCAATTCCCCCTCCCACTCCACCAAGGATATGCAGGTCTTTGGACTCCTCCATCGTCAGACCACAGCGAAACGACGGTTGGAGGAAGAACGCCTCATCTTCCGGCTAGGAACCCTCCAACCACAAGGGATGAACTCGGATTTCACCAGTTTCCTCATTTCCCCTCCCCCCAGCCTGTCTCAGTCAAATCCATCAAATTCAGCACCGCCTCCCTAACTTGCAATCTTCTTCCCGACTTCTCCGCCCCCACCCCAATCTGTCCTATCACCCTCACCTTGACCTTTTTCCACCTATCACATTTCCGACGCCCCTCCCCCAAGTCCCTCCTCCCTATCTTTTATCTTAGCCTGCTGGACAAACTTTCCTCATTCCTGAAGAAGGGCTAATGCCCGAAACGTCGATTCTCCTATTCCCTAGATGCTGCCTGACCTGCTGCGCTTCTCCAGCAACACATTTCCATCTCTGATCTCCAGCATCTGCAGACCTCATTTTTTCTTCAATGTTCAGGCTGGAGTCCAGTAACGAGTGACGTACCGCAAGGATCTGGTTTGGGTCAACTGCTGTTTGTCATTTTTATAAATGACCTAGATGAGGGCATCGAAGGGTGAATAATTTTACAGATGACATGAAGTTTGATAGAGACGAGGAAAGTAGTGAAAGATGTTGTAGTTTACAGAGGGATATAGATAAGCTGCAGAGCTGGGCTGAGAGGTGGCAAACAGAGTTTAATGCAGAAAAGTGTGAGGTGATTCTCTTAGGAAGGAGCAACAGGAATAAAGAGTACTGGGCTAATGGTAAGATCCTTGGCAATGTCGATGAACAGATAAATCTCGTTGTCTATGTAAACAGATCTCTTAAATTTGCCACCTAGGTTGCGAGGGTTGTTAAGAAGACTTACGGTATGTTATCTTTTTTTGGGAGTGGGATTGAGTTTCGGAGCCATGGGGTCATGTTGCAGCTGTATAAAACCTTCGTGCGGCCGCACTTGGGGTATTGGGTACAGTTCTGGTCACTGCATTATACAAAGGATTGGAAGCTTTAGAAATGATGTAAACTGGTATAGCGGGAAGGTCTTATGAGGAAAGGCTGAGGGACATGAGGCTGCTTTCATTGGAGAGAAGAAGGTTGAGAGGTGACTTAACTGAGACATATGAAAAAATCGGAGGGTTAGATTGCGTGGAGAGAGAGAGTCTTTTTCCTCAGATGGAGATGGCTAGCACGAGGATACATAGCTTTAAATTGAGGGGCGATAGATATAGGACAGATGTCAGACGTAATTTCTTTACTAGGAGTTGAGGGGTATGGAATGCACTGCCTGTAACAGTAGTGGACTACCAACATTAAGGGCATTTAAATGGTCATTGGATAAACATATGGTTAATAATGGAATAACGTAGGTTAGATGGGCTTTGGATTGTTTTCACAGGTTGGCGCAACATCGAGGGCCAAAGAGCCTGTACTGTCTTGTAATGTTCTATGTAAGTAGGGTTAATGTTCAAAGAAGATTGAGCTTACATTATATATATATTAATTTGATTTCCTTATACTTCATAAGCTTTCTGTTAGGGTACTGTTAATCCATGCTTGCTATCGGCAACGTTTATAGTCTACATTGCCATTACAATATACTTTTGTTTTAGTATTTTACAGAAAAGATACGGGTTTTGTTATGATCTGATGTTAACACATTCCAAGCATATATTTCACTACTCAATTTCTGTGTTATCCGTCGTTATTGTTTTTCTGAGTAATCTAAGAGATTTAATTATACACTCTGGTTAGTATTCGGTTAGATTAGTAGTTAGTTGAGCTTTGTTTTTTTTTTCTCACGGTATTTCTTTTTTCTGTTTGATAGATGTTGGTTATTATTTATTTAAGATTTAATTGTATATTAATGTTTATACTTTGGGTTTTTTTTCGAAACTTGCAAAACATATTAAATTTTCAATAAACATATCTACGAAGAATGGTTTGTTTGCTAGTGAGAAACTTCAACACTTGAGACTCAGTACTTTAATTAAGTTGGTAATATGTGCACATTTATTTATGTAGAGGTCAAATCTCTGCAATCTAAACCTGTATATGCAGGAATACTTGCTGCTGCTGAGAATAACATCCGTTGTATTCATAGTTATTGCGTTGTATTCAGCATGCTGTAGAAATGATAGCACATGACATTGAGATTTCAGCCGAATGTATCTATGCTTCTGTTCTTTCGCTCTCTGCAATCTGGCTCCTACCTGTTATCAGCATATATTACAAAGGGGTCCAAATATCTTTGCACTTGATCATGTGCATTGGAATGGGACTCTGTGTTGAGCCACTCATCTGTTTGCATTTAGCAATAATACTTTCTTTTATAGGAATAATAATTCTTTTATAATTGATCTACATCTCTCTGCCTTAATTGGTTTCCCTGAATAATCATTCCCAAATAACAAAATAAAATCAGTCTCCCATTTGAACTTTTCAATTTATTCAAAGCCTAGCATAGTTTTTTGAATGGGCCAAAGCAGGGAGGCGTAAGAAAAGGTAAATATTGGGATTCACACAACCCTATGTATGAAAGACCTTTCCTGAAATGTTTAGCATTGGTTTTAAAATTATGATCCCTTGTTCTGGTATCCCACACCAGAAAAACCTCACTGCGACTGCTCTCCAAGTAGTGCAGTGTTTTTCTTACCCTCAACTTTTTTATTTACCCCAATTGCCCTGGTATAACAGTCTCAGAATTGAACTGCAATGTGAAAATGTTCACTCGTGCCAAGCTTGCTTTGCCTTGCAGTGGTTGTGGTGGGAAACTAGAGGGCCATGCAAATGTTGCAGTTATTGTTCTTCGTGGTGGAATTATCACCTTTATATAATTATGTAAGCTTTTTTTTTATCCGATGAAGAAGATTGTATAAACGATAGAGGATGCCAACAGGCCTCATTAAGGTGGCACCATGCCCAATGGTCTCAAAGCGTCAAGAACCTGGCACCGTGCCTCAAAGTGCCAGGAACCCAGCTTTGATTCCATCTTCAGGCGCCTGTCTGTATGGAGCTTGCACATTCTCCTCGTGTCTGCGTGGGGTTTCTGCCGCAGTCCACATATATGCAGGTTAGGTGGATTGGCAATGCTAAATTACCCATAGTGCCTAAGGATGTGCAGGCTACCTGAATTAGCCATGGGAAATGCAAGGTTACAGGGAAAGCGTCGGGGAGTGACTCTGGGTGGGATGCTGTTCGAAAGGAAATTGCAGACTCGATGGGCTAAATGGCCTGTTTGTATTCTGTGATTTGTTCCAATCAGTTCACGTAGTGTTACTGCTTCACTCGAGTCTCCTGTCACCTTTGCTCACCTATTACTCTACCCTCTATTCCTCTATGCCTCTTATCGTGTCTATCTTCCCCTTAAACACACGGATGAGATTGGATTCAACCACTCCCAGTTCATTTTTGTAATCCTATTCTGCAGAACTTTGATTTCTTGGTGACGACTTTGTGACCTCAAGGTATTCTCATCCATTTGAAAAGAAACATTCTGACAGTATCCAGTCAGTAAAATCCTCTCATCATTTTAACAACCTCTATCACATCACCTTTTGGCCTCCTTTCAGAAAAGAGAGAATCAGCCCGTCAACCCTTTGCTGACATGTAAACCCACATATTTCTGTGATCCACCTTGTCAATCTTTTTTGTGTACCCACTTCGGTTTCTCTTTTTTCCATTTATTGTGTGGTGATCAGCCTGCACACAGTAATCAAGTGTGGTTTAAGCAAGGAATTATGGGAAGGCTGGTTCCTCGGTCTCTGGAAAATCCTGCTGGAGGATGTTCCGCCCCCTCCCCCAATCCCATCCCAAACCGCCCCCTCCCCAACCCCATCCAACACTGCCCCCACAACAAACCCTGTCCAACACCGCCCCCTCCCTTCAACCCCATCCAACACCGCCCCTTCGCCCACCCAATCCAACACATCCACCACCCCCAACCCCGTCAAAACCCGCCCCCTCCCCAACCCCGTCCAACAGGGCCCTCTCCACAACCTCATCGAATGCCTAAGCCTTCCCCAAACCCATCCAACACAGCCGCCTCCCCAACCACATCCAATTACGCCCCCTCCCCAACCCCGTCCAACAGAGCCCCCTCTCCAACCTCAGCCAAAGCCTCCCCATTCCCCAACCCCGTCCAACACCGTATCCTCCCCAACACTGTCCAACCCCACCCCCTCCTCCCAACCCCGTCCAACACCGCCCTCTCCCCCAACCCCATCCAACACCGCCCCCTACCGAACCCTGTCCAACATCTCCACAACCCACCAACACCACCCCATCCTCAACAGCATCCAAACCCGCCCCCTCCCCAATCCCGTCCAGCATCGCCCCTCCCCAACCCCGTCCAACACCGCCCCCACCCCAACCCCGTCCAACACGTCCCCCTCCCCAAACCCCGTCCAACATCGCCCCTCCCCAACCCCGTCCAACACAGACCCCTCCCCAACCCCGTCCAACACCTCCCCCACCCCAAACCCGTCCAACACCGCCCCTCCCCCAAACCCGTCCAAATCCACCCCCTCCCCCAACCCCGTCCAACACCGCCACCTCCCTAACCCCGACCAACACCTGCCCCCTCCCCAACCCCGTCCAACGCCGTCCCCACCACAACCCTGTCCAACATATCCCCCTCCCACCAACTTTGACCCCTCGCCAACCCTGTCCAGCACCACCCCCTCCGGCGACCGGGTAGAACACCTCCCCTCCATAACTCCTTTCTCACCAGTTCTGGCCTCATCCGGCTGTCTCTCTCCCCCTCTCTCTCGCACCCTCTCTCTCTCACCCCCTTTCTCTCTCGCGCCCCCCCTCTCTTTCGCCCCTCTCTCTGTCGCCTCCTCTCTCTCTCGCGCTCCCTCTCTCGATCGCGCCCCCTCTCTCTCTCGCCCCTCTCTCTCTTGCACCCTCTCTCTCTCTTGCCCGCTCTCTCTCCCGCCCACTCTTTGTCTCTCTCGCCCCTCTCTCTCTGGCCTCCTCTCTCTCGCGCGCCCCCTCTCTCTCTCGCGCCCCCCTCTCTCTCGGGCCCCCTCTCTCTCTTGCACCCTCTCTCTCTCTCTCGCCCCCTCTCTCTCCCGCCCCCTCTCTCTCTCTCGTCTCCTCACTCTGTCTCGCTTCCTCTCTCTCTCATGCGTCCCTCTCTCTCTCTCGCCCCTTTCTCTCTCTCTCTCGCCCCTTTCTCTATCTCTTTCTTGCCCCATCTCTCTCTCGCCCCTTTCTCTCTCTCTCTCGCCCCCTCTCTCTCTCTTGCCCCTTTCTCTCTCTCTCCCTTTTCTCTCTCTCTCTCTCTCGCCCCTTTCTCTCTCTCTGTCTACCGCCCCCTCTCTATCTCTCGCCCACACACTGTCTCTCGGCCCTCTCTCTCTCGACCTCTCTTTCTCTCGCCCCACTCTCTCTCTCTAGCCCCATTTTCTCTCTCGCCCCCTCTCTCTCGCCCCCCTCTCTCTCGCTCACTCTCTCTCTCGCCCACTCTCTCTCTCTCCCACACTCTCTCGCCCCTCTCTCTCTCGCTCCCCCCGCCCACTCACTCTCGTCCCCTCTCTCTCTCGCCCCCTCTCTCTCTCGCCCGTCTCTCTCTCGCCCCTCTCTCTCTCTCTCACCCCCCATCTCTCGCCCCTCGCTCTCTCTCTCCCTGCTCCTTCACTCTTCCTCCACATTCTCTCTCTCACCCACTGTCGCTCTGTCGCGCTCTTCCCACCATCTTGCCCCTCTCTTTGTGTATGTCTCTCTCTCTCTGGACCCATCTCCTCCTTGCTCACTCTCTCTCAAGTCACTGTCGCCTCATCTCCCTTTCTCTTCCCTCCCTCTCTCTCTCGTTCTCGCCCCGTCTCTCACACTCTATTGAATCCATCTCCCTCCTTTTCTTGCCCCATCTCTCGACCCCATCTCTCTCCTCCCTCTCTCTTTTGCTGAGCTCCTCTCATTCTCTCGCTCAGCCTCTCTCTCTCCCCTGCTCACCCTCTGTCTGTCTTTCTCTCTCCTCGCCTGTCTCACTCGCTATCTCCCTCTCTCACTCCCTCTTTCTCGCCCTACTCTTTCGCTCCCTCGCTCTCATCCTCTCTCTCTCCCGCCGCCCCCTTCATCCTCTCTCTCTCGACAACCCTCTCACGCACCCTTCTCTCCTTCTTCCCCTTCCTCCCTCTTTCTTCTCTCTCTCACCATCTCTCCAAAACTCTCTCTCTTACTCGCCCTGTCTCTTTCTCTCACACACCCGCCCCCTCTCTGCCCATCTGTCTCTCTCTCATTCTTGCTCTCGCCGACTCTCTTCTGTCCCTTATTCTCTCTCTCTCGTTTCTTTTCTCCCTCCCTCTCACTCTGTCTCTGTCTCTGTCTCTCTCTCTCTCTTTCTGTCTCGCCCTCTCTTAACCCTGTGCTCTCGCTGTAACCGTCTCTTTCTCCCGCCCCCTCTCTGTCAAACTCCCCCTCTCATGGAAACCGCTCTCCTTCTTGCCCGTCCTCTCTCTCTCGTCTCTCTCACCATCTGTCTCTCTTTTCGCCCATCACAGTCTCTCTTTCTTGCCCTCCCTCTCTTTCTTTCCCTCACTCTCTCTCTCTCTCATTCCCTTTCTCACTCGCTCGCCCCCTCTCTTTCGACCCCTTTATCTCTCTTTTGCCTCACTCTCTCTGTCTCGAACCCTGTTTCTCTCTCCTTGCTCCTTCTGTCTCTCTTGATCCCTCCTGCTCTCATCCCCCCTCAATCTCTCTTGCCCATCTCTCTTTCTTGCTATGTTACCGCGTCCCTCTCTCGCTCCTTCTTTCTCTCACCCCCTCTCTCCTTGCCCCTCCTTCTATCTCTCTTGCCCTCCTCTCGCTCCCTCTCTCTCGCCTCTATGTCTCACTCCTCCCGTTTTTCTCTCTCTCTCACCTCATCACTCTCTCACACACTCTAACTCTCTCTGATCCACTCTCTCTCGCCCTCACTCTCTCACTCGCCCTCTGACTCACTCTTTCACCCTCTCACTCACTCTCTCACCCTCTCCCTTGCCCCCCCCCCCCCCTCTTCCTTTCTTCTCTCTCTCTCTTTCATTCCCCTCTCTGGCACTCTCTGTTTACTCGGCCCTCTCTCTCTTGTCTTCTCTATCTCTCTCTTGCCATCCCGTTTTTTTTCCAGCCCTCTCACTCTCTCACCCCGTCAGTCTCTCTCTCTCTCTTCCGTGTCTCCTCCTCTCTCTCTCGCCTCCACAACCCTCTTGTCCCCTTTCTTTCTCCTTGTCCCTCTCTCTCTCTAAGACTTGTCCCCTTTCTCTCTCGCCCCCTCGCTCGCACCTCTCTCAGTCTCACTCTCTCTCTCGTCTCTGTCGCTCATTACCTCTCTCTCCCTCACCCTATCTCTCACTTGTTCCCTCTCTCTCTCCCCGCTCCTTCTCTAAATCCCAACCTTATCTCACTCTCGTGCCCTCTCCCTCGGTATCTCTCTCTCTCTCCCCACCTCCCTCCGTTTCTCTTTGACTGAATATCTCTCTCTCCTCTACCTCCCTCCCTCCCTCTCTGTTTGACATACCCTGTCTCTCTGATCCTCCACTCTCCCTCTGACCCAGAGACTGGGGGGGGCGGTGGTGCAGTGCGGCTGCAGGTGGGGGGTGGGAGTTAGAGAATAGAGAGATGTGGGAGGTAGAAATAGGGGAAAATGGGTAGAGACGGAATTGCGGGAGGGAGACAGGGAAAGCAGAGTGAGGGTGAGGGGCAGAGTGAAGTGTGGAGGCAGGTGGAGAAACGGGGGTTGGGGGTGTGTGGGAGAGAGAGTGGGTGAGTGAAAGGGAGAGGTGGTGAGAAAGAGTGAGAGTCAGAAAGAGAGAGAGAGGGAGGGAAGTGATGAGAAAGAGTAGTGGAGAGGAAATTGGGAGGCCCGGATGCAGTGGGGGGACAGAGGGAGTTAAACCCAGCTCCTGAGCTCAGGGCGCGGTGCCCTCCCCTTCCCTGAGGACCAGGACTTGGGGCTGAGTCTGTCTCTCACCCGCTCAGCTTCTCCAACACAAAGACACACAACAACATCGGTCACTCTGCTACTCGGCACGCTTTAATGTACATTTTTATTGTTTACAAATGGAAGTGATGGATACAGTCAGTGGGATGGAGCCTTTTCTAACTGGCCCCTGAGTTGTGTGAAACATTGAAATATTTCCCTGTAACCGCCCTGTGGGATAAGGATGGACAAACCAGAGATACCCTCAGTCTGTTACCACAGCGACAGGCTGCCCCATCGCTGAAACACTGAACAGAAATGAGAAAATCCCCGATGGATTGATTAATGAGGGAATTTGATGAATGGATGGATTTGGGTGAAGGGATATTTCAGCACATTCTTCAGCTGCTGCCTGAACTTAGTCTGGGTCACTGCATAAATCGCGGTGTTTGTGCAGCAACTGAGGAGCTGCAGCATGAAGCCCAATTCTTGCACATACTCATGGAAATATACAGAGTAAAACCCAATATCATCCATCCGGTACCATATAGAATACAGCATTAACGTTGCCCATAAGAGGATGAAATTAGCCGAGACCACAAACAGTAAAATGATGGTTTTTTTTCGGTTTCTCATTTCAGTGTCCGACTGAGCGTCCCCATTTGTGTGAGCGCGGAGTCTCCTGCGGGCTCTGCTGGTCACTAAAATGTGTCTGACGGTGAGAACATTGAGCAGCAGAATCAGGAGAAATGGGACACACGGGGTTAGAATGTGGTGGAGGAACTCGATTGTGACCCAGACACTGGAGAATCGAACAGCGTCTGTTATCTCACAAAACCAGGGATTGTTCACCAGCCAATACTGAGCCGAGAGCATAAAATACCAGGAAATGTTCTTTAAACAGCTCAGCACAGTCACTGCTCCCAGAACCACAGCCGCCGTTTTCTCACTGCAATATTTGCTTTTCAACTTCTGGCAACAAATGGCCACAAACCGATCAAAGGTGAAAGTGACGGTGAACCAGACAGAGCAGTCAGTGGCTGCATAAAGCAGGACGGCGTGGATATTACACACTGGGACGGAGTCCCTCAGGAAATAAAACTGTTCCCGATAAACAATGGGAATGTGTCTCAGTATCAGGTCGAGGATAATGACCAGGAGATCCGCCGCTGCCATCGCCCCCAGGTAACGTCTGACACATGGAGACAATCCACAATCTTTATAAAGCAGGACGTAGATGGTCACTACGTTAACTGTGAGGAAGGAAAACAAACCCATTATCCATCAGCCTGGAGGTAAAGGGACCCGTTTGATTGGGGCCGGGGACCCAGTGAGATTTTCAAATGTGTTCAGGGATTTATTAAAATAATTGGAGCTGGAATAACAAATGTGAAAGTCGGAATTACTGACAAAAGTTGACATAAACCACAAGAAACCCTCCCTCCCCAACCACACAGGGACACATCCATAAGGACAGATGGTTTCTAGAACATTCCCACACACTCGAGAGCAGACACAGGTCACTCCTTCCCAATTCCTATTACGGAGGGTGGAAACTTTGCTGTCCTGAAGGATTCTCTCTCAGTTTCCTGAAGACAAACGGAGTTTGGGAATTTCTGTATTTTGGTCTACATTGAGGTCGATCCTGTGTCGTGGAGAAATGGAAACACAGGGAAAAAGTATTCACCGCTTTAACTGGAAGAGAAGCCTTCGGAACAGTGTCTCCTTCTCCCTGGAACGGGATATCTTCCCTCGAATTCTTATCGTTTGTTCAATTCACTGATGTCCGGCCGTTCACAAACAATGTCAGGGACAGAACGTTCCGGGGAATGACAGTTATAGAATGTCGGGGAGAGAACGTTCCGGGGAATGTCAGTTATAGAATGTCAGGTACAGAACGTTCCGGGGAATGTCAGTTATAGAATGTTGGGGACAGAACGTTCCGGGATATGTCAGTTATCGAATGTCGGGAACAGAATGTTCCGGGGAATGTCAGTTATAGAATGTCGGGGACAGAACGTTCTGGGGAATGTCAGTTATGGAATGTCGGGGACAGAACGTTCCGGGAATGGCGGTTATAGAATGTCAGGGACAGAACGTTCCAGGGAAAGTCAGTAATAGAATGTTAGGGGCAGAACGTTCAGGGGAACTCCTTGACCTGCCCATCACCTTTCCCCCCTACCCACCCCACCAACATGATGTACTGTGCCTGGGCACACTGTAACATTAATGGGGTGAGAGACGGAGTGTCCAATCACCGGAATGGGAACTAAAGGCATTGCCAGATCAGCTGAAAGGGTGAGATATAACATATTCTCAATCCACCTCACAGAATCAGCCCAGACACCATACACCCAGAGGAGATATCTGTTCACCGTGGAACACTGTGCAGACCAGGCCAGTGTACTGCTCAGTCCAACCCAGCAATCTGTACAGATTCATCCATTGCACTGGTCAATATATCCCAGCAATCTGTCCAGAGTGGAACACTGCACAGATCAGATCAGGGCATTGATCGATAATCCCAGACCATATATCTGTCCAACACCGGGAGAAGTGCAGACCACAGCAGTGCATTGATCTATAAACCCGGACAAGATATCTGTCCAGCACCGGGATCTGTGCAGACCACAACAGTGCATTGATCTATAAACCCAGACTAGATATCTGTCCAGCACGGGGAGCTGTGCAGGCCACAGCAGGGCACTAATGTGTGAACCTGAAACATATATCCATCCAGCATAAGGAGAGCTGCACAGACCACATCATTGCAGTATCTATAAACCTCAACCAGATAATCTGACCAGCTCATCGACCTGCGCAGTGAACTCCCGTGAATTAATCTGTAACCCAGGAGCAGTTACCCTCCCAGCGTGTAGGACTGTGTACACCACCCCAGTGCATTGATCTGTAAACCAGGGGCGGTTACCCTCCCAGAATGTAGCACTGTGTACACCACCCCAGTGCTTTGATCTGTAAACAAGGAGCAGTTACCCTCCCGGCATGTAGGGCTGTGTACACCACACCAGTGCGTTGATCTGTAAACCAGGAGCAATTACCCTCCCAGAATGTAGGACTGTGTACACCACCCCAGTTCATTGCTCAGTAACACTGTGTTAGATCCCTGCCCAGTGTGGAGAAACTTGCAGCCCATGCTGGAAGTGACAGGATGTGCAGCTCCCATCGATTTACAGCTCCAAAAACTCCATTGTGCCATGACAAGGGGGTGCTGTGGGTGTGAACATCACTGCCAGAGAGAGATGGTGGCGAAATCAGTTTAAATATCACCACATGGGAGGGATTTGGGAAATAGACAGAGAGGGGGAGACTGAGAGACAGTGTTATGGAAGGATGTCCTCCCAGGTTTCAGAATGCTGAAATGTCGACACTTGGATAGCATCCTGTAACATGAGCCAACATTCCCAGGAAAGATAGGAAAATGGGATATTGGTATGAAGTCAAATGAGCATTTGTTCTGCATCTTTTTTAACTGGAATTGGTTTCAACACAATCCATGACTCATTGGGCAGTTTCTAACAATAATTTATCTCAGTGACATTTTCATTGAGTGTGACAGAGGGATTATCTGCACGAGGCTGAGCTAGTTTCCTGGTGCTATCTTATCGAGCTCATTAACTACCCATCCCACCCCATGGTGTCCCTCTCATTCAATACCAACCCGATTCTCCCACCCTTCATGGCGGGTGGTACACACAATCGCCTGGTTATACCTGGATATTCCGTGATGCCTGACACAGATGCCATCTTTAAAAGGCAAATGGGCATAAAGTTCAGCTTTTTTTAGTTCGGAACTGCCCTGCACAGTTAACCCGAGCATGGGGGATAAGGGACAATTACACCATGTTTTATCGACAGGGGAACGGAGGTCCTGGTACAGAGGAGGACCATTCTCTTCCCAGAGGGGGGCACACCACCAGACCCACCGAGCATGGTCTGAGCTCCCCACTAGCTCAGTGCAGTATCTGCGGTCTGTAGAAATGCCCAGCAAAACAGGACAAGCATCAATAACCTTCCCCTTTCTGTCAGGGTAATGGTCGCTGTATTCTCTCTGCTCCCTCACACTCACGGTATATCTGTTATAGCACCGACCCCCGAACAAGGCTCATGCTCCACCACTCTCACTACTGCATACAGCACCTTCTCTCTGTCTCTGTCTCTCTCTGTCTCTCTTTCTCTCCCTTCCCCCTCTCTTTCTCACTCTTCCCTCTCTCTCTCTCCCCCCTCTCTCTCACTCTTTCTCCCTCTCTCCGTCCACTTTATCTCCCACACCAATAACACTGCCTGGATACAACACTGTGGCCTGACTCCCCTCTGGACACCTCACCAAATTTCTCCCCACCCTCACCTACACCGACACTAACAGCAGGACCACCCACTCCCACCCTCACTCCCTCCATCCATTTCTCCCATTCGAGAAGAAACAGGAATAGGACAGAAAGGGCCAAGCCGGGTGGAGGAGTGCCGGATATCCATTCTCTCACACCCCGTCCCCCCGCCATGTGGCGAGGACCCTGGTACAAGCCGGAAAGGACCCGGACGCCTCGTGTGGAGATTCTGAAACATCCACGTTCCACCGAACGAGTAAGGAGCAATGTTCAGTGAAGGGCAACTCTCATTTTAAACCCACTGGCAGCTTCGTTTCCTCAACACAACTTAGAAGCCGTGGCCCTGATGCCATCTCCCAATTCTGTCGAACTGGTACAAATGGAATCACCACGGTCTCGGTGGGCAGGAGCGTGGGCTCACAACACATCGTTACCACCACCTCCCAGGAAGGGAGCATGGAGGCTCCCTCCTGCACCACTTCCTGTAAACAGCTCAGAAACGGAAGCTAATCTGTGATATTTACTGCTCTCCTCATTTGTCCTGACATCTTCAACAATCTGTGCTCATATACACGCAACGTTCTCTGCTCCTGCAACCCCTTTATAATGGCACAGCCTGTTTTGTTTTGTCTTTCATTGTCCTTCCTACCAAAGTGCACCACCTCACACTGCTCTGCCTTGATCCCCATCTGCATGAAAACTACACCAAAGAATGATTTTACTGTTAGAGTTCCACACTGTCCTCGATAGCCTTCAGATTTCTTCCAGTTTCGGTGCCATTTACAAACATTGAAATTGTCATAGCATCACAGACCCCAAGAAACAACTGAAATCCTGCCACACTCACGAGTGCGAGCAAGTGAAATACTGATATATTCCCACGGAGGGAATCAAATAATGACATACTGTCAACAGACCAACAAAAATCCTGACACCCACCAGGCACAGTGAATGAAACATTGACAAATCATGGGCAAGAGAATTCCGGATGTGCTCTGCTTATCTTCATTGACATCATGGTATTAATGTTATGAAGTTGAAAGTGTGTACTTTACCCTTAAGAGAGAGTGAATACAGTTCTGAACTGAGAGCTTCCAAGCTCCTCTGTATATGAGAGGATGGCAGACACAGAGTGTCAAGAACAACTCAAAATATGTCACATTTGGCTGTGAAATTGATCACTGAGTTGGTTGCTCTTTCGACAACAATTGGAATTTTACCAATCCGTTTAAATTATGCCCCAGGATACTCAAACCAAATCAAGTTTGAATTTATTGGTTTTCGATAAATGATCCGATGTTGGGGATATTAAGAATGCAGGCATTTTGAAAATTGCAAACAAGAGCAAATGCCATCAACACAGATCCAAGAAATTGGAAACCAATTTCTATCAAAGGTACGTTTTCATATGAAACATTCACAGTAAAAAGAAAAGAGATAACACAGGGACATCCACAGCTGAACGAAAACACCGAAAACAACAGCTGATGTAATTTTAATAAGTGTCTTATTGAAATAGTATATTGCTACAGAGTTGGAGTGGGGTAATAGGCGGTTAAGGGATTGGGGGTCTCAGAGTTGTGAATAGTTGATGTAAAATGTTCACTTTCAGAGTAAAAACATAAATTGATGTTTTTATTTAAACATTGGAATTTGGGGGTTCTCTGTCACTCAGATTTTAACAGTTTATCATGCAAATTGAGCTTTTCTTGGTGTTTAGTTTAAATTACCAGATAAGCTTCATGCCGTGTCCGAACAATTGCTGTGTGTGTATCTGTCTGTCTCCGTGAGGGGCAGGTCCAGCAGTCACTGTGGTGTTTAAAGTGATGCAATACTACCCTCTGCTGGCCTCCCCACGCCACTGCCCAGGTATTGGCAGAGGGTGAAAACCAACAGAGATTCATTCAGAGAGGGGGAGGAAGAGGGCAGCTGCTCACAATACCATCCAAACGGATGACTTATCCATGTACTGATCTAAATGTCCCTTAAACGTTGTAACTGTCACTGCTTTCATCACTTCCTCTGGAAGTTCATTCCGCACCCAAGCCAGCTTCTGTCTAAAATAATTACTTTTGTAAATCTTTTCCCCTTGCATCTTAAAATGTCACTCAGTTGTGAATCCCCAACTCGAGGGAAAAGCCCTTCAGCTTATCTGTACCCCTCATGATTTTATAAACTTCTGTAAAGTTACCCCTTAATCTCATACTCTCCAATGAAAAAACGTCCCAGCCTATCCAGCCTCTTCTTATAGCTCACTCCGTCCATTCCCAGCAACATCTAGGTTAATCTCTTCTGAACCCTCTCCAGCTTAATAATATCAAGGTCAATAATATCAAAGTGAATAGTCAAGGTGTTTTCAAAGGGTACGGGGAGTCCAAAACTAGAGGATATAGGTTTAAGGTAAGAATTGAAAAATTTAACAGTGACATAAGGGGCATCTTTTTCAACCAGAGGGTAGTGTGCTTATGGAATGAGGGGGCAGGATGACCAGACTGGACACAGTATTCCAGAAGAGGTCTCACCAATGTCCTATACGACCTCAACATGACGTCCCAATTCCGATACTCAAAGATCTGACCAATGAAGACAAGAGTGCTATACACCTTCTTAACCACACTACTTATATGAGATGCAAATTTTAAAGAATTATACCTGACGGTAAAGGTCTCTGTTCTCCAACACCACCAAAGGCCCTACTTTTAGATTTATAGGTCCTGCACTTGGTTGATTTACCAAATCCAACACCTCGCATTAATTCAACCTAAACTCCTTTTCCACCCCTCAGCCCAATGAGTGATATTACCACCTTATCACCTTCCCCATTTAATTTTACAATTCTCTCCCTCTCTCCAGGATGCCTGCACATTTCGGCCTTGATTTTCACAAAGACCCTGAGCTTGGTTTGTCTTGTGCGGTTGGGGGAGGGGGGAGGGACAGATTGCAGACACAGTCAGTGGGGAGGAGCAGCTGGACAGTAATCATGCGGCTTGGTATCATTTCATGGTTTAGGAAGAGCATAGTCACACGTTAGAGGTGGGTAATAGTGATCGGTTTTTTGGGACCAGAAATTATAGTCTTTCTTGGTCTCTGCTGTTCGGTAATAAATATCTATTCGAGACCCATCATTGTGCAGAGTGTGTCTGCATGATTTATGTCCTTAATATTGCAGACTACAGATAATAGCGATTTAAAATAGAAATCAAAGCCAAGCAATTAAGGATGTTGTGAGTGGCACGGTGGCACAGTGGTTAGCACTGCTGCCTCACAGCGCCAGAGACCTGGGCTCAATTCCCGCCTCAGGTAACTAACTGTGTGGAGTTTGCACTTTCGCCCCGTGTCTGCGTGGGTTTCCTCCCACAGTCCAAAGATGTGCAGGTCAGGTGAATTGGCCATGCTAAATTGCCCGTAGTTTTAGATTAGGGGTATGGGTGGGTTGCAGGTCGGTGTGGACTTGTTGGGCCGAAGGGCCTGTTTCCACACTGTAATGTAATCTAAGTCTAATGTTCATGGTTTATCTTGATGGCACAGCACATGCACTCAGCAAGTTACAGTTGCAACAAATATCTTGCATTTGTTTAACAATGAAAAGTATTTTGATTAGTACAGCAACATTAAACAGATTTTAATAAATCCATACCGACCGAAAGCTGGTAGTTAAAATGTGACCCAAATTCTGGGCATGGATTAGATTTTGCATCATGAGTAATGCCCCTGCCTCTGAGCCAGAATTCTGGATTTGATTCTAATTGCTGAACATGTGTGATATTCTCCCTAACTCTAGACCAGACGGTCTGGATTCAAGTCCTACCTGTTGTGGAGGTGTCACAGCATGTCAGAACAGGCTGATGAACAAACACACAGGAGAATAATATTGCAGTTTTGGGCCTATTGTTCTATCTCTGGTTCTCATTTCAAACCCCACAAAGGTGTTTCATGGTGTGTTTAATCAAACTGATGGAGAAGGCAGAGGTGTCAGTATTGAATTTCCGAATTTCGGCCTAGGGTGACTGGAAGTACAGCCATTCGTGTTGATTAGAGTCACATTTCGCAGCAGTGGAGGTTTAGAAAATCTTAATGGTCATGGATAGGGTGAGCAGTCAGGGATTTTTTCCCCCCAAGGTAGAGGCGTCTAAAGCTAGAAGTCATTGGTAAAATGTGAGAGGGCAAAGATTTTGAAGAGGCCTCAGGGGCACCTTTTCATGCAGAGTGTAGAGCATTATGGAACGAGCTATCAGAGAAAGGGTTGGAGATTGGTATAACTGCAACATTTAAAAGACATCTGGATGCTGTCAGATCTGCTGAACTTTTCCAGCAATTTCTGTTTGTGTTAATAATAAGATGCATTCATTTTAACTCAGGTATTCTGAATACATTAAACATTTTATTTTTAAATCACGCAGTGACATATGAACACATCTACAAATCAACTCGGCCCATTTTCTGCTAAGGGTATGGCTCTGTGTATGACAGTAGAAATGCTGCACCTGCATGGACCAGATAATGTGATGGAGCCATAGTTCGGACAACGTGCAAGGAGACCTCACATGGTCCAGTTTGGGAGAGGATGACATTACTGTGTGATTCAACTCAGAGAGGGAGAAAATGTAATCTGCCTGAGGAGGAACGGCCTGTTGAACTCTCTCGCACTCATTGATGCTCATCAGAGCAATGTTCGAAAAAAGAAAATCTCTGTCGTCTTTGCCACTCTTTTTTTTTAATAAAATCTCCACAGTGTGAAAACAAGGCCTTTGGCCTCCCCAGACCCATTCTCCCACTGTATATATACCCCTGACAAATGTAGCTAAGCGAGAAATCCCTGAACACTCTGGATAACTTACCATGACCAATACACATAACCGACATATCTTTGGACTGCCAGAGGAACCTGGAGCACCCGTTACAATCCCACGCAGCCATGGGGAGAAGGTGCAAAGTGCAATTCACACAGACAGTCACCCGAGGCTGGAACAGAACCCAAGTCCCTGGCATTGTGAGGCAGCAGTGCTAACCACTGAGCCACCTTCATGCAGGACTCCTGACCAGAAATTGTTGGAATCTCCTGACTGCCTAAAAAAAAGGAATTCAGTCAAATCGAACTCTTCCAGAATAAAATCCCATCACAAGTACTTTGTGTGAGCAGAATCACCTGAGAAGAAGAATAACATTTTGGACATTTTCGCAACTTTTCCTTTTGTCATGAATTACACTAATATCTGGACAAAGTTTTTTCAACTTAAAATTGCAGAGATTTTATGTAGTGTGTGTGTGTGTGTGTGTGTGTGTGTGTGTGTGTGTGTGTGTGTGTGTGTGTGTGTGTGTGTGTGTGTGTGTGTGTGTGTGTGTGTGTGTGTGTGTGTGTGTGTGTGTGTGTGTGTGTGTGTGTGTTTAGAAAGAGAAACATCGATTATATATTTGCAATATCCAAATTGTTTCCCATTCATCATTTCATCAGATTTTGGCTAATATTGCTCTGGATCATAAACATCTTGTTTAAGCAGATTAAAAAGAACAGCCTGACTTGTTCCTAAAACTTACCCTGACCCAGTCTGAGACCTATACCGTCGGCCACATCATCAACCTGGTTACATTTAACATTTATCGTGAGCCGTCGAGGAGTAGGATTTGAAAAGGAAACAATGACCCAAAAAGTTGGGGAACTCTTAACAGGTGAGCCTGACTTCTGTCATGCCTAACAGGATTTAAGTACATTTGGGAAAGCAAGAGCTGATCACAGGTAGGCAACATGGCTTTTTTCATGGGCAATCATGGGTCATTAATTTGATTGAGTTTTATGAAGAGGTGACAAAGAAGATTGTTGAATACAGTTTGACAGACGTTGTCTGTATGGACTTCAGCAAGGTGTTCATAACATTCCGATTTGTAGACAGATTAGTAAGGTTCGGTCACATGGGATACAGCAGAAGCTGGTCGGTTGGATTTAAAATTGGCTTGAAGGGTGAGGGTTGTTTTTCCGACTGGAAGCTTGTGAGCAGCAGTGTGCTGCGAGAATCAGTACTACGTTCACTGAATTGCGACACTTATATAAAGTATTTTGATATGAATATCGGAGGCATTGTTAATAAGTTGACAGATGACGGTGGTGTACTGAATTATGTCAGAGTACAACAAGACCACAATTACATGGGCCAAAGGTGCAAGGAGTGACTGATGAAGTTTAATTTCGATAAATATGAGGTTTTGCATTTTGGGAAGACAAATCTGGTCAGGAATTTAAATGTATCTGAAAGAGGAGGGATATTGACCAAATGCTGGCAAATGGGACTAGATCAGAGTTGGTTCTCTGGTCCGAGTGGATAGATTGGACTAACGGGTCTGTTTCCATGCTGCATGACTCTCCGATTCTATACGAGGGATGACGAGGAATTCTGAAAGAATGTTTGAAGAGGGAATTCTCTTTACTGGAAGTTTACCGTGCCTCTATGTTTGCATTGATTGAAAGCTGAGTTAGTTAAATGTTGACAGAGAAGGGAGTCACGGATAATGGGATACAGACTGGAAAGTTGGGCTGAGACCCCAACCTGATCAATCCCTGTTCTCTCTCTGTATGGAGAGTGAGCAGCCCTCCCTGTCTGGTTGTGACAATGTGACAGTGTGTGTGTGAGTGTGTGTGTGTGTTTAATAATATTTCCAGCCTCTGGTTAATTGCTTTCTTATGATTTGTTTGCATTTTGATGTTGCTGTGAGGTTACGAAATGCATTGGGGATGGGGGAAGGGAGTGGTGGGATCGTGTTTAAACTCGGATCTTGCTGTGTAATTTTGCATCACACTGCTCTCGCCCCCCCCCCCCCCCCCCCACTCCGGCCCCCGACCAACTCATCTCTTCTTTCTTTTATCCCGAGGAACTTTTATTGGGAAAGCAGGAAAGTGAAGATCCAAATGCCTGGGGGCCAGGAAAGCCTTGGACAAGAACAACCTCCAGAGGGCGGGGAGCACAGGCCTGAGGCCTGTTGGCAGGCTGCAGCCCGTTTGGCCCAGATGAGTGGGGGGTCTGTTTCTTCCCCCGAGGTTTCATCTCCTCTGGGAGTGGGGGATGGGGGTGGGAGCCTGGTTTGTCGGGGCCTCTGGTTAACTGGGACCTGTCAGAACACGGGTTTGAAGCCTGGGGTTAAAGTAACCGGGGCATTGGTGACTCAAACGGGTGAAACCCCCAGGATCTGGGAGACGGGACTCCCTCGGAAGGGAACTCTAACCCAAAATACCTGACCCTCTGGAAAGAATTGTCACACTCTCAGAGGAAAGTGGATCATAGAGAGGGCAGGATGATCGAATTGAACACGGAGAGAAAGAGAGTGAGAGAAAGAAATGGAAAATGGTGAGAGCAAGAGAAACAGGAGAGAGAGGGGGCAGTGTGAGATTGTGAAATAGCTGAAGTATTTGATTCTGGGGTGACAGGAAATAATTAAACCGGAAATAGAAACGATCAGATTGTCGAGCTTCTGCAGCACTGTCACTTGTGGGATCTTGCTGTGCGTCAATTGCCCTAATACCATCGTTGCAGGCAGTGAGTGGTTTTAATCAGCTAACCCGTCATTTCAAAAACTTTTCAACATGAAAACTCAACTCACCACCTGACGTGTTTGTGTTTGGATATTGCTGAGAAATTGTCTGTCTCACTGAGAGGGGAAAAGCTGGGATCTTGCTGTGCTATCTCCATGTGAAAGATTTTCCTGCTCAACCTTCACACTAATGCTGCCTCTTTCTTCCCAAAGGGATCTTCCTGGCCACTGAAGGATTTGAAAAGTGTGTGATTGGGAGCAGGAAACCTTCATATAAGAGCTTCCTCCAGAGGGGGAAAGCAGTCCTGAGGCCTGTTTGACAGGCTGCAGCCTGTTGGGCCCAGGTGAGTTTTGTCTGTGTATTACCCCGAGGTTTAATCTCCTCTCTCTGGGGAGGGAGGCTGGCTTTTACTGGGACCTCTGCTTAACTGGATCCTGTCGGATTGCGGCCTTGTCGTTTTTGAACAGGTTTGAAGCCTGGGGCTAAGGTAACTGGGGCCTTGGGATTTGACACAAATGCGTCAACCCTTAACCAGCATCACCCACGATGTGTGTGGGGTTAGATTTCTGCTTGTGGGATCTTGCTGTGCGTACGTGTTTGTTAATGTTTCTAGCCTCTGGTCAACTGCTCTGCATGATGTCTGTGTATTTCAATGTCGCTGTGATGGTCAGCAATTCATTCATTCTGCAATAATTAAACTGAACCAGGGTCACGTGGGAGATTGGGGAAGGCAGAGAACTGTGGGATCTTGCTGTGTTTTTGGTGCTACTGTTGTATTTTATTTCAAATTGATTTGTTTTTATTTCTCAGTGTGTTCCCCCCCCCCCCCACTCCCCCTAACCCTGGGGGTAATGAGGAGATTGGATCCAGCTGCTGAAGCTCGGGATGACGCAGAAACAGAGAGAATTAAATCACTTCTGCCGCGAGGAATCATCAGACACAGAGAGAGAATAATCAGAAACTGTCCTGTCTCCTTGTCGTTCATTTACGCACACACACAGAAACGAATGGTGGTGTTCAGGCTGTCTCTGGGATCTTCACCACGAGGGGGTGTGTTCTTGTCTGGACTGGGGGAGACAAAGGGGGGAAAAGATGGAGGAGGAGCTGCTGCACAGTCTGATCCCACAGATGTCACTGCCTCCCTCTCTCACTCCAGCTCCAGGGACAGAGAGAGGGGTGGAGGGAGAGTGGGGGTGTGAAGGGGGCGAGAGAGAGAGACAGAGAGTAGTGAAAGAGAGCGCTGACTGTCCCAGTGGAAGGTTCATTGGTTTAAAATGGATTTGAAGCCTGGGGTCAAAGGAACTGGGGCCTTGGGATTGTGACACAAACTTGTTACACCCCCAGGGTCTTGGAGGATGGACTCCCGGAGGAGGGAATGAATACCTTAACACAAACTCTCTCCAAAGCCCCATTCTAATGTCAGAGTCGTGTGCATAGGCAAGGGGGATAACATGTGAGAAATCTGAGAGAAAGATCTTTGTGATGGAGACAGCAAGAGGGGGGAACACAGAGGAAGAGATTTCAGAGATAGAGGGAGAGAGGGAGGAACAGAGACATCTCGGAGATGGAGAGAGTAAGAGGGGGAACAGACAGAGAGAGGGAAGAGATCAGAGATGGAGTCAGCGAGAACAGAGAGAGAGATCTCAGATGGAGAGAGCACAAGCCAGAGATCAGAGAGTCCAGGGCACAGAGAAGGAAGGGGGAAATGTTTGGAATTTGTTCAACAGGAGGATTGCTCTCTCTTGTCCAGGAGACAGAATCAAACCCTTAACCAGCATCAGGGACACACACGATCTGTTTGTGCTCATGGGATCTTGCTGGGAGGAAACAGCAGGTCAATAGGTTAGACCAGGGCTGACCCAGTCTGTTCCTGTATCTGTTCCCCCCCCCCCTCCCAAACCACCCACTCAGCCCAGCCTGGGAATACATACACAGACACAGACACAAAGCTGCAGGTTCAAATCCTAAACAGCCCCAGACACACACAACGCAAAACCACATATGTTTCCCCAACAAACTGACACCAGACGTTTGTACAAGTTCACACACATTCTTTGGACAAATTCATCCAACATTTTTGCCTGGCTGAGCACAGGCTTATTGCACAAATTAAGACAAGAGTTTTGTGCAGATTGATACAACAGTTTTGCCCAAATTAACACAAGTTTATTCCACATGTTTACACAAGGTGTTTGCACAGACTGATGCAAAGACCATGAACCAGAGAGCTCTGCTGAGTTTGAGTTTGATCCGAATGAGAATACATCTTCTCCGGATGAACATAGTCCCTTTGATTTTCTGGGTTTAAGCATCAGTCCTTTCGCATTTGGATGCTCCTGAAAAAAAATGCTGCATTACATTAACGTACAGTTGAAGATATCCTCTTGTTAATGTGTAATTGTCTCCAAAAGCTGTTTGGTTTGGATGGCTACATATTGGCGCTTTTCTCTTTCTCATTACAGCGTGCTTTACCAATATGTAAAATGTTGGGAACTTTATACTGCTTCTTGTCTTCAGTGCATACATTAAATGTATTTTTATTCTGATCTCTGTCCAGAATCTTCCAGATTGCTCCATGGGGAGTTTGCAATAGTCTGCCCTCTAGTGGGCTCAGAGCACATTGCTGTGAGTATGTCTGACTGCCCCATGGGGAGTTTACAATAGTCTGCCCTCTAGTGGGCTCAGAGCACATTGATGTGTGTCTGCCTGACTGCCCCATGGGGAGTGTAAAATAGTCTGCCCTCTAGTGGGGTCAGAGCACATTGCTGTGAGTCTGTCTGACTGCCCCATGGGGAGTTTACAATAGTCTGCCCTCTCGTGGGTTTAGAGCAGACTTCAGAATCTTCACTGAAATTCAGTGAATTTTTTTAAAAAATTCCTTTCTGTTGCTCATTCAATTATTTCTAAACTGCAGTCCCTGGTCCCAGTCCAAACAAATCCAAACAACACTGAAGGGAAACAGGGATGGACATATACACTCCAGACTATTCTATCTTTCCAACTTTGTACAGAATTGTATTTTAGTTGGTTGAACTGTAAAAACATGTCGTTTCTTTGCTTAATCACTTCTTAATGAGATTGAGGAAGGGTTTAAGTGAAATGTAACTACTCTCTCTGACACACAAGGCAAATGTGCTGTTGCTGATGTTATCAGGGCCCATCAAATTGAGCAAAAGGTGTCAAGGGGCCAGATGTTTCGATGAAGCTAGTTGTTGTGGTCTGGGATGCAATTATATTAATTCCAATCCACAACAATATTTAAGAAAAAGCATGACCATCTCCAAAACAAAACAGGATTTAAATATAAGCATGAATACTTCCCATCAGTAAACCAGGAGCAGTTACCCTTCCAGCATGTAGGACAATGTACACCACCCCAGTGCATTGCTCAGTAACACTTTCTTAGATCACTGCCAGCGTTGGGAAACTTGCAGCCCATGCTGGAAGTGACAGGATGTTCAGCTCACACCCATTTACCGCTCCATATCTCCATTGTACCATGAGAAGGGGTTTCCCCCCTCTCTCTCTCTCGCCCCCTCTCTCTCTCTCTCGCCCCCTCTCTCTCTCTCTCCCCCTCTCTCTCCCCCCTCTCTCGCTCCCCTCTCTCTCTCACCCCCTCTCTCTCGCCCCCTCTCTCTCCCCCCCTTTCTCACTCTCTCGCCCCTTTCTCTCAATCTCTCTCTCTCCCTGCTCCTTCACATTCCCTCCACATTCTCTCTCTCTCATCCACTCTCGCCCGATCTGTCTTAAAGTGCCCATACATGTTTTTGGCTTCATAACATCTTCCCGCTTCAGAAAATAAAATGAACCAGCAGAATGAAAAGATAGCTACATTTCTTTTCCTCTAATTCTTAATCCCAATTAAATTAAATACAAAAGTATTAATCTCAATAATATCATTCATAATAATTCTGCTCACCAATGCAACACTGCAATAAGTCAAACCTTATCTACACTGCTTTCCTTTAAATCCGCGAAAACACATCTGCTATCACATTGTAGGAGCCACAGCAGATACATTTCGTGAGTTTAATGTCGGTAAGGTAAGACTCCAATTAAATAGTCTCAAATTCTGGTCTTTAAATATTCCAAAAAATGCGAGAGATTTATCGTTGTCCACAAGCATCTCTGACAATTGTCATATACACATTAAAATATTGTCAGGCCAGTGTGAAACTTCATCATTCTTGTTCAATAATGGAGATTTTGTATTTTGTTTTCTGGTGGATATTGAGTTATTTCGACAAGTAGCCAATTAGCCATTCAATTCCATCATCCTCTTTCTGTATCAATACATCTCCGACCCCTATATCCAGAGCATCAAACACAATTTTCAAAGGGTTTCAGAATATTTGGTGTAGCTAAAGCTTGTGTGGTGATTAATCCTGCATTAAAATTCTCAAATGCTCACCTAATCCAGGTGTGAGATTTCCGACTTCAGTCCTGTCAATTTATATTTAATTAATTTCAAAGGACCTCTCACTTCATGTACGAATATTAACTCAAAGGAAATAAAGTGAGTAGATTTATTTGGGGCATCTCGAATGTCAAACAATTTCATGGGGCACCTTTATCCCAATCATTTGGCCATCCCTGACAGTACGCTGTTAACCTAGTCTTCAGCGTCTGATGCTAACTTTCCAAGGCTCCCTGGGATTCAGGATGGGACGCCCTTGATTTGAAGTACTGTATGCCTAAGCCATCTATGATTTCTTTAAACAGATGAGCGGTGAAATGAGACCCTTGGTCTGACTGAATCTCTCTGGGCAGTCCACAGCGAGTAAAGAAAGCTACCAAATCCTCCACCTCCCTTTTTGCCTTGACACTCCAATAATGGAATTGCCTCTGGAAATCTGGTAGACACATCCATTATGGTCAGCAAATATTGGTTTCCACTTTTACTTTAGAAAGGGGAGCTCCACAATTAATCATAACCAACGTGCAAGGTTCTTCGAATGCAGGAATTGGCAACAAAGGCGCTGGTTTTATTACTGCCTGTTACTTACCTACCATGTGGTATGTATTTCAAGTACAACAAATATTAACAGCGTCCTTGTGCATTCCAGGCCACTAGAAATGCTTCTGTACTTTAGCCTGAGTCTTCTGTACACCTGCGTGACCGCCTGCAGTTAGTTTATGAGCTACCCATAACACTGTACGTTACTGCTAACTCAATATAGTGCACTTCGGGCCATTTCCTTTCTGCAGTAACCTATCGGGGTCTCCATTTTAATTTTATGATTCTATCTTTAACTTAATAACGTTCGACAATATATTCTGATTCGTTTTCTGTGTGTGTGCATGTGTATGTGTGTGTGAATGTGTGTGTATATATCTGTTGTAAGTCCATTAGCCTTTCTAGACTAAACACCTCTGCCTGATCCTCTGCCTGTTCAGGTTTTCCCTGCACCGTTACATCAAACAGGGTGTCAGTTCACTGAGCATCAACCCATTTATCTTTTTCGTTCGTTTTTCCTTCCTGCTGTAACTTATGACAGTGGGATCTTGTTACGACACAGTCTGGAAAAATTCCTGGGTAATTTTCTTTTAATACCCCAATTCCCTTGTCTTCCTTTGGCTTCTCCACCAGAAGGGGTGCCTATCCAACCTTGCCTCCTGCTAACCCGTTCCCAAGAACAAACTGTATTCCTGGAACTGACACTCTGTTACTCACTGTCACTGTTACTTCCCTAATCTTGATTTGGCATTCCATCCTGATGTTACACAATGAATGCTTAATTTCTGTCCCCATTCCACAAATTAGCACGCTCTTGATTAACACGCCAGAAAGAGTGAAAAAATCTTTCATCTCTTACTATTTGAGGGTGAGAGAAAGTGACGGCTGCAGATGCTGGAGATGAGAGTTGAAAAGTGTGGGCTTGGAAAAGCACAGCACGTCGGCAACATCCGAGGGGCAGGAAGGTTGACGTTTCAGGCATAAATGCTTCATCAGGAAAGTGGGAGGTAGGCAGTGGGAAGGAGGTTGACAATTAAATGCGAGGGTGGGGGTGGAGCTTGGTGGAAGGGAGCTTGGAAGGCGATAGGTAGATGCAAGTGGGGTGTGATGGTGGTAGGTCGGAGAGGAGGGTGATAGGACTCCTATCGGTGGTAGGACAACTGGAACCCTCAAACTGTATAGCATCAATGTTGACTTTACCAAATTCCAAATCTCCCCTCCACCAACCTCTCCCAGATCCAACCGTTCAACCTAGCATTGCCCTCTTGGACTGCCCTAACGAGCCATCTTCCTTTCCACCTATTGACTCCACCCTACCCTCTGACATATCACTATCACTCCCACCTACATCTTCTTATTCCCTTCCCAGCGACCCTCCCACCAGCTCGGCTACTACCCTCGTATTTATCTTTCAGCCCCCTTGTCCCCCCACCATGTTCCTGACGATGGGTTTCTGCCTGATATTTGATTGTCCTGCTGTTTGGATGCTGTCTGATCTGTTGTGCTTTTCCGGCGCCTCACTTCTCAACTATTAGAAACTGAGCAGATCCCATATCTCACAAAATTATAACTTCTTGTCCTTCTCCCCCTGTTCTTTCTGAGTAAACTTTATCGACAGAGGTGATTCTTTAGAGAGATCAGGCACTGCCTCCATACCCAGCCATTGCCTAGGCTGTGCAATTTCCTGCAGCTCCTTGGCTCCACTTGGGGTCTCCTTTACCAGTTTCACTAATGCCACTGGGCTTAGCCTCTTCTACTACAACTTTCCCCAAAGTGTCTTCCTTTAACGACCACGGTGCACGGTGTGTCCCAGCTTACTGCAGTGAAAACAACTTTTTCCCTGTGCCCTTCTTAAACCTCCAGCACTGTAATTCTATGTGTTCCACTCCCTTATAGTGAGAGTGCCTGAGGCCGTTAAACACCTTTCAACCCCCTTGGGCTTCTTTCTTCACCTGTGGTAAACTATTGTGAGCTACTGTTCGCTTTGTAATGTGTGATCGTCCCTTCTCCCAATTTCTATCCCTCACAGGATGAAATTCCTGCCAGAAGCTAAATTTCATCACATGCCACAATGCAGATTGACCTGCCATTTCTACCGCGCTTCTCACTTCTTGAACTTTCTATTTATTCACATGAATTCTTACTATCTCTGGAAGTAGGTCTTTTAACTTCTCCAGCAGATTAATCTCCCTTCAAGCCTCACAGGTCTTATCCATTTTTAAGGCCAGCACCCACCTGTCCAAATGACTGTGGTTAATTCTTTCAAACTTAATATAAGTCTGACCTGGTTCCATCTCTATTTTTCTGAACTTCTGTCTATATGCTTTTAGTACCAATTCACAACCAATCAAAATAGCCAATTTGACATCTTGATAATATCTTGATCCCTCATCTGACAGCGCTGCACATACCTCACCAGCTGTGCCCACCAGCTTAATCTGAACTAGCATTAACCACAAGTACACTGGACACGTCATCTGTCTAGCCATTGCTTCAAATGAAATAAAAAAGGTTTTGACATTTTTCACACCGAAATATGGCAAGTTACTAACCTAGTTGTATACCTCCCTACGTTCTCCCTTAATCTCCATCCTGTTAATTTAACTTTCTTGTCTAATTCCCAACTTCTGAATTTCAAATCTCCTCTCTCTTTCTTTTTCCTCTCTTTCTCTTTCGTCTCTCTCTCTGTTTCCGTCCCTTTATTTATCTTCTAACTCCAGTTGCCACACTTGCAATTTAAGTTTTTATAACTCTACTGCAGTTGCCTATTTCTCTGATACATCAAAGTGCTTAACCAACTCCATTACAATTGCAACTTCTCTTTTCTCCCTGGTTAAACTCAATTCCAACCTATTTGCTAATTCCACAACATGTCCTCCTTCTGTCTTTCTAAACTTCCTTGGAAAATTTGGGAACCTCTTTAGTAATGTTAAAAGCCATTTCCCTCACTTTTTATTTAACCAACCACAAGTCACAAAATTAAACGAATTTTCCCACTGATTTTATTCGAAGATCAAAGTCACTAATTGCAATGAGTTGGAATTTGCTGGGACCTGTTGTATCTCGAATCTGTTCAAGTCGGTCCAAGTGCCACACGGCAAGACCCCAAACTGTTATGACATCAATGTCGAACCCCACTGTTAATTAAAACCACATACCTAGAAAAGCTCACCTCACATCATAACCTGTCAAAACGTGAGCGACAGAGAACTCCTAAATTCCACTAATAAACAAAAAATAACAATTTATATGTGTGCAAGTTAGCTCCCTGAGCTTGAAGGTATGTTTTCAAAAGTTTCGTCACCATGACTAGGTGACATCATCAGTGAGAGCATCTGCTGAAGTGCTGGTGGTATGTCCCGCCTCTCTATTTATAGATCTTGGTTTCTCAAAGTGCGTGATGTCATTTCCGGTTATTTTAACAAGGGAATATAGACAGGATCTAAATTGATGTGTTTATTGATGGACTTCTGGTTAGAATACCATTCCTCGAGGAAGGTCCTTGCGTGTCTTAGTATGTGTGTGTGTTTTGTCCCAGTCAAAGTGGTGCCCTTCTTTGTCTGTATGTATGGAACATAGTGATAGTGCGTCATGTCTTTTGGTGGCTCATTGGTGTTAATGTATCCTCGTAACACTACAACAGGACAGTTTCAATGGTGGAAAAATGCTTTTATATACACTGTTTAATCAATGTGTGTGTGCAGATAAGTCGCATTTTTCATATGTGCACAACACATTGTAAATGAACAACAGAGACACACTTAACAAAAAATGATGCATATGATGTATAAAATTGCTAAAACATGAAAACATGATTTGATCCTCTCAATGTTCCCTCCTTTTCTGGGATTCCCAACTCTAATCTCTCATTCTTACCAGGATGAGTGCTCCAAATTTTTGATTCTGGTGTCCCAACTTATTTCAGTTAATCCCCTTTCTACCGGGACTTCAATATGTTGGCCTGCTGCGATCTTTCCAAAGCCAGTGTCTGTCGTATTATTGGAGATAAATATTCTGGCATCAGACTCAGCTTTTGAACATATTACTCTGATGTACATGCACTGTACAAAGGACCATAGGACACAGGCATTGCCAAAACGTTGGAGGATGTTCATCTACTTCTTTCGATAATGTAGTCTTCTCATTTTCCACATCTCTATATCTATATTCTCTCTCTCGTTCTCCCGTTGTATCTAGTTAAGAAATCCACCAATTATTCTTCGTGTCCCATCTCCCAAAACTACTTCTTTCAGTTTATATCTAACGCTGTCTTCAAGATGCAATATGGTTATAATTAAGCAATGTAACTACAAAGGCATGCGGGCGTAGCTGGCCAGAGTTAATTGGAAGGGGAGCTGAGCAGGAAAGCCCATGGAGCAGCAATGGGAGGAGGCTCGGGGGATAATTCGGAAGATAATACCAGAAATGCAACCCCAAGATCTTGAAACATACTCATGGGAGAACAAGGCAGCCATGAGTGATAAGGCATCAAACCAAAAGAGAAAATATACAATGTGGTGAAGATGTTTGGGAATCCAGAGAATTCATTGGCTCTGCAACTACATAACGCTGGCATCACTGACACTACAGAGCTCTTAGTCATGGTCAGGGAAAGAAACAGAGAAAACACATTCACTTTAAACACAGAAGATGGTATTTCTCAAGGAAGACGATTCAGGTGAATTAAACGTTTGAATTAAGATCAGTTAAGTACTTTTCCAGAATGGGTCAGATCGGAAGCATGACCCGGGGAGACAGACCCTCAGCAGGAGGAGAGTATGAAAATGTAAGTATTTCCTCATCAGAAACCAGCCCAACTCACTGACTGCAGGGCTGATGGGTGAATGGGTCTCAGTGAGAATTGGGGAACAGACAGCAGAATTGCATTGCAGATATTGCAGCTCGAATCTGCGTATTCATGTAGTGCTGTAGACCACAGCAGCAGGAGAGGCAGACCTGCATTCAACCACAACCTGTAACTTTTTGCCAGGGTAACACCTCAGTCTCCCATTACCATCAACACCATCTATGGCTCAGTGACGAGTGTGGGTGAACATGTCAGAGTCAGAATCACATGAACTTTAACCTGATGCTAACTCATTTAAGCTACCGTACTTGACCTACAGATCTGAACGAAGCCCTGCAGTCCTGTCACATTCAGTCATAAATGATGATGGACGATTAAACAAATGACTGGAGGAGAGGGTTCCACAAACATTCCCATCCTAAATAATGGAACAGTCCTGCACATCAGTGTAAAAGAGAGGATGTTTTATCTGCACCATGTTCTGCCAGAATGTTGAGTCGATGATACACCTCACCCTCATCATGATGCCCACAAAATCACAGATGCCAGTCTTCAACCAATTCTATTCACTGCCCGTGACATGAAGAAACAGGTGAACACAGTCGATACGATACAGACAATGGGTCCTGACTCCATTCCTGCAATGGGACTGAAGACTTGTGCTGCACAACAAGCCGTGTCCCTGGGGAAGCTTTTTCATTCCTACTCCAACTCTGACATCTCCCTGGCAATGTGGAAAATTACTCAGCTAAGTCCTGTTCCCTAAGACGGGAATAATTACAATCTGACCAATTACCACCTGCTCAGTCCCATCATGACAGTCAAATTGGTGGGAGTTCTTTTTGACAGACCTGTCAAGCAGCACAGAAATAACCTGCGCAGTATGGTTTTTGACAGGTCCCCAAGTGGAGATGGTGCTGTTGTGGAAATTTTACTGGATTATTAATCCATACCAGGCTAGTGCTCTGGCAGCGGGTGGAAGTCAAAGACAATTAATAAAATATCGAGATCTAAAATCTAGGGCCAGTAACAGTGACCTTGAAGTCAATATGGATTATAAACAGAATTTCCTTCTCCAATGTACTTTTAGGAAGTGAATCTCCCATGCTTTCCTGGGCTGTCCTAAAAGTGACTCCAAAGACGCTGACATGTGACAAACATTTCAATGGTCTCTGAAATTGCCAAGCAAGGTCACTCATTTGTATCAAACTACTCCGAGGTCTGAAAGGATGAAACCGGACAGAACACCCGGCTTCAGCATCAATGTCGGAAAAGGGAATGGGAACACAGTCCTGTCGACCCTGCAGAAAGCTCCTTCCTAACATCTGAGAGCTCGTGACAGCATTTACAGAGCTTTCCCACAGACTGCACAGAAACATCGGGAATGGAAAACACATTTAGCCTCCCCATTCTAGTTCATGGAGAAAATCTCCTCAATACACTTACCCCACACGATATACATATCTGTTAATGTGAGTAACCTTGGGAAACTATAAAATAGGCGGTGCAATAGTACGTTTGGTCCATCGAGTTTGCTACCCACCTCAATGTAATGATGGTTGGCCCTTCATTTCAACACCGTACTCCTGCTCTCCCACCATCACTTTTCTGTCTCTAAATCCTTATTTATAATCAGTGTCTCGGTTTCCAGGTGCGAGCGAATTCCCCAGCTTCCCCAGTCAGTGAGAGCAGACATTTATTATCATCTCAATGCAGAGTGACTGCCTGTACCTAATACTGTGGCCCTTTGTTTTAGAAGTCCCAGCCAGGGGAATGATCATCCCTGCGTCCAATCTGTCTCACCCTGTCAGAGTTTTGTATATTTCACTGAGATCTCCACTCATTTTCCTAAACCTCATGGAATACTGGCCCAGTCACCCCAAACTCTGCTCCCACAACAAGCCCGTCATCCCAGAGATCAGTCCGGTCATCCTTCACTGCTCTCCCTCAATGTCAGGTTTGTCCTTTCTTAGGTAAGGAGACCAACACTGCACACAATACTGCACAATGTGCGAGATGATATCACACCAAGGTCCTGTACAGCTACAGTAAGACACCTTTTCTCCTGGACTAACATCCCCCTGAAATGAAGGTCACCACACCATTTATCTTCTTCACTGCTTACTGTTTCTGCAATATTACTTTCAGCGACTGGTGTACAAGGAGATGCAGATCCTTTTCAGTGTTGCAGCTCCCCACTTGGTGGGTCTGTGTACACTGGGCAGCGTGCCAATACCATGCCCAGTATTGACTTCTGGTTGCAGAACTCACTGCGCTGCATGGGCCTCAGAGGTTTATGCAGAAGGAAACAACAAAAAGGAACATACGTCCCTTTGTAAATCAACATGTTTCCACCAATACCTTTCGAATGGTAGGCTGCCAGTTTATCATTTCCATCAAAGGGCACACCGTCACCTCTATCCACATTGTTCTCCCTCTTTCACGTATTTCCCCATTCACTCCACTTGTCTTAGTCTTCTCGGTGCTTTTTTACATCCTCCTCACCCACTCACAATCCCACATCCGTTAGTGCTGTCAGCAGGCTGGGATATATTGTATCTGATTCCAGCAACCAAATGTTTAAAGGGCATTGTGAATAGCTGGGCCCCAAGCACTGATCCCTGTGACACCTCAGCAACCGCCCTCTGTTAATTTCTATTTATTTGTTTCGTGAATCTGTGTGTCACTGGCTGGGCCAGCATTTATTGCCTGTCCCAAGTTTCCCTTGAGAAGGTGGTGGTGAGCTGCCTTGTTGAATGCTGCAGTCCACCTGCTGTGGTTGACCTCCAATACCATTAGGAAGGGAATCCCAAGATTCTGACCCAGTGACTGTGAAGGAGCGGTGATAATTTTCCAAGTCAGGATGATGAATATCTTGGAGGGAACCTGAAGATGATGGTATTCCCATACATCTGTAGCCCTTGTCCTTCTAGATAGGCGTGGTCGTGAGTTGGGAAGATGGTATCTGAGGATCTTTGGTAAAACACTGCTGCTGCTGCTGAGCGTTGATGGTGGAGCATTGTGGATGAAGGGACAGTCAAACTGGCTGCTTTGTCCTGGATGGTATAAAGCTTCTTGAGTGTTGTTGGGGCTGCACTCATCCAGGCAAATTGGGAGTCTCCTATTACACTTCTGACTTATGCATTATAGATTATGGAAGTCAAGATGTGAGTTCCTCGCCGCAGTCTTCCGAGCTTCGGACCTGCTCTTATAGTTACTGTGTTCATGTGGCGAGACCAGTGAGTTTCTGAGCAATGATTACCCACCTGATCTGATATTGGGTCGATTTAATGATAGTAACACCATTGAATGCCAAGGGGCAGGTTAGATTGTATTTTATTGGCGATGGTCATGGTCTGGCATTCATGTGGGCTGTATATTACTTGCCACTTGTCAGCCTGGATACTCTTCAGATCTTGTCGCGTTTGAACATGGACTGCTTCAGTATCTGAGGAGCCACAAATGTTGCAGAACATTGTACAATCATTGGCACTTCTGACCTTAAAATGGAAGGAATGTCATTGATGAAGCAGCCCTGATGAAGTTTTCGGTCACTGGTCGAGGGTCTCCTGCAGATTTGGAGCTGAGTTGACTGACCTTCATCAACCACGACCACCTTCCTACTCTCAGGTATGAATCTAACCAGCAGGGATTTTGCCTCCATATATTAGCCCCAATCCACTCAGATTTGATTTTAAAATTGGACTTGGAGCTTTTCCAACATTTTTCTAAAAATCAAAATGTTTTACACCCATTGCTTCTCTTTCATTTGTCTCCCAGTTTGTTTCTCAAACATAATTCCCATTTCATAAATCTATGTTAATGCTGTCTATGACCATTACTTTCAACCACAATAATTTCTGCTAAACTATTTACTTACTATGTTTATTGTTCCATGTACTCTATCATTTTCCCACACTTGACTCGGTTTTCCTTGTATTGTTAGAAAGTTTTGTGAAGACAGAACTGAAGTAGTGGCTTCATAGTTCTGCCATTTCCCTGTGCCCCATTCTCCATTCTCTGGTTTCACATTGTAAGGAAACTGCACTTGTTTTCTCATTTTTCTCACATTGACATAATTTAACAAGCTAATACAGCTCACTCTTATAACCCCTATGAATATAACTCTTCAGAAATCCATCAATTCCTGCCTTAAACTGCTCAATAATTGACCTTCCACACCATACACTCACAGGGGCATAGACTCTGTGCCAACAGATATACAGGACGATCTATACTAGCCCCACTTTACTACACCAGGCCCATAGCCTGAAATGTTATGACACTTCCAATCGCTCGTCCAAGTACTTTTTAACGATTGTGAGGTGATTATTCCCCTCTCAGGAAGTAATCCCAGAACCCCTCACCTTGAGGTGAAAAAATGTTTAAATCATCTCTGAACCTCATACCCTTCACTTTAAAAGTGTGGTCCTTTGTTCTTGACCCTCTGACTAAAAGGAACAGCTGCTGTCTATCCACCCTGTCCATGTCGCTTATAATCTTATCCTTCTGAATCACTGACCCCTCAGCATCCTCTGCTCCAAAGTAAACAACCCAATCTTATCCAACTCTCTCTATAGCTGATATGCTCCATCCCAGGGAACATCCTGGTGAATCTCCTCTGCACCCTCTGCAGTACAATCACATCCTTCCTGGAATGTGGCTCCTGGAGCTACATACAGTACTCCATTTTGGCCGAACCAAAGCACTGTATTGCTCTTATAATCTACATCCTGATCAGGAAACGCAACACCCAAGGTCCAATTCTTAACTCGTCCATTAACCTGTCCAGGAGAAAGTGAGAAATGCAGATGCTGGAGATCAGAGCTTTAAAAATGTGTTGCTGGAAAAGCGCAGCAGGTCAGGCAGCATCAAAGGAGCAGCAGAGTCAACGTTTCAGGCATAGGCCGTCTTCAGGAATCTGCCCGAAACATCGATTTTCCTGGCCAAGTTAACTGGCCAAGTTATCCATCATATCGTGAGATTTTACTTTATTTTTCAGTTTCCCAGGTGGAAATTTGTCAAAGGCCTTCCTACAAAACGAAACAATCGACCTCCTCAAACTAATTCAATCAAATCCATTGGATGTGACTTCCTTCTGATAAAGTCATGATGATTATCCCTGATCAAACCTTGCGGCTCTGATTGGAGTTCAATTTTCTCCTTGCCTATTTTTATCGAGTAGTTTCCTTAATAGTGTTCTAATACTCGCTCGTCTATAGTTACCTGGTCTATCTCTCCCACCCTTACTGTGAAGTGGAATCGTATTAGCAGTTCTCCAGTTCTCTGGCACCTCCCCTCTGGTCAGATTCTAATTAAAATATTCAGTCAGGGTCTTTCCTCCCTCTTTGACCCCAACAGCCACCTGGGATACAACTCATTCAGATATGGAGATCGGTTCAAATTTGTACAGAACAAAGCCTCAAATCCTTTCTCGTATTTTACATTAATCTGTTCAAGAGCTTCCCAGTCTATCTTCTTGAATTCTGTACCTGCCTCCTCCTTCTCCCAAGTAAAATAGATGTGAAGGTCTCATGTAACAATCCATCAATGTTCTCCAGCTTGACACACAGATTGCCCCTTTGGTTTCTCATGGACACTAACTGTTTGCTGATTATTCTGTTCTACTTGTCCGTGTAGAACATCGTGGGATTCTCCCTTATCTCGCCTATTTGTACTTCTTCATGTCCCTCTTTTGTTCAGTCCTTTCGATGTTTCTAAGATTCACTACAATCAACTCTCATGTTTTAAAACAGGATGAGGTTCCCCATCAGACATTTTACGGATTAATCTTGATAATACCTTTTAAAGTTCCTATGTAGTCAATATATTCTTTCTTAGATTGGGACTCCGAACGATACATAATATTCTAAGTTTAGTCTCACCAACGCTCGATGCAACTGGTGCACGACATCCTCTATCTTCCAATTACATTCACATGAATGTAAACGTAATTTTTACTTTCGCATTTGCATATGTTCTTCCCAATACCTCTCGCTTCAATTTTTCTTATGAACTTGCTGTGTGAGTTCTTCAAAAAAAGCTCATGAATATCCAACTATACGTTATCCAATGGTTCATCATTGCCTATGTCCACAAGAATCATCTTCAAACCATTCCAAAAATATGTTTGTCACTTCTGGTTTTCCTTTCATCAGTACATTCTCACACTGCCCAGTTATGTTATTACCTTCTAAATATCTAATAGCATGTTCTTTGTAATCGAGTCCAACAGATACCTGACTGCGGATGACAAGATAACTGGTCTGTAGTTCACCATTCTCCAAATTCATCCTTTCTTAAACTATTGGATAATATTTATAACCTTTGCCTTATCCAGATTGGCTAAATGCCTTTCGGGAATGTATCGGAAAATAAAGTGAAAATCCGCGATGCAATCAACATGTCTATTGCTGCTTCCTCTGAAATTCTTGTATGATGTGCATATAGTCTGTCAGATTTAAAAATACTCAATCCAGATTTCTTTTCAAAGATGATCTCAACATTGATAAGAATGGTATTCGACTTTACTTACACAAGTCCCATGGTCACTTAGTATTTCTGGAAGAATTTCTGGACATTCTTCCATGAAGTTAGACACAAAGAAACTGTTTCTTTTCCCTGCGATTTCTCTGTTCTCTGCAATAAATTATCCTGAACGCACACCAACTGTTCCACATTTGACCTAGTTTTTAGGCTTTTTTTTTGCAAACATTGATAGACGCTTTTTAGCAGTCTTTATGTTTTTCTTTCATTTGTACGCTTTTTCTCTTTCTGATTTTCTCCTGAGTTTCTTGGTCATCCTTTGCTGGGACCTACATTTCTCTGAAGGAAGATGAAGGTGGGGTTGAAAGTGCTAGTCGGAGAGGAGGGTGGACCAGATTGATAGGGAGGAAGGTGGACACATAGGAACGTTCAAAAAGACGGTGCTGATTTGGAAGTTTGGAGTACGATAAAGTGGGATTAGGGGAAATGGGGAAATGAGGAAATCCACTATGATCCCCTGTGGTTGAGGGTCCCAAGGCAGAAGAGAAGACTTTCTTCCTCTAGGCTTCTGGTGGCTTGGGTTTGGTGATGGAGCAGGCCCAAGACCCTCATGTCCTTGGCAGAGTGGGAAGGGGAGTTCAAGAGCTCAGCCACAAGGTGATGGATTTGTTCAATGTGGCTGTCCCAGAGGTGTTCTCTGAAATGATCCACAAGTTGACCTCCTGCTTCGCCAATGTAGAGAAAACCACATTGGGTTTAATGGATACAGTAGATGAGGCGATCTGTCTCCCTTCATCACCTATCACTTTCAACCCCACCTTCATCTACCTAACGAAATCCCAGCTCTCTCCTCCCTCCTGCCCCACCCCCTTCCCATTTATCTCTCAGCCCCCTTGGCCCAGAAGCTTCATTCCTGATGAAGGGCTTATGCCCGAAACATCGATTTATCTGCTCTTAGTATGCTGCCTGACTGTGCTTTTCCAGCACCACACTCTTCGACTCTGATCTCCAGCATCTGTAGTCCCCACTTTCTCCTCACACCTTCATGGCTTGCATAACTCAGATTTATAACGGTTACTGCAAATAAAACAAAAATTGTCTTGTACTGAAACAGCATAAAAGAAAACCAATACATTTTGGTCACTGTTCCCAAAAGGCCCTTTACAGCAAAATTTTCAATTAGCTCTTCTGATCATTCAACCGCAATTCCTAAATAACCTGATCTCGAGCTCAGTGCTCGACATAATGTTAACGCAAACCATCTCACACGTGGTCATGAAATCCATTTTTCCCAGCATTAGCGTTCAACTGGGTTAACACAGTTTAGATATAATTTAAACAGTACATTATTACTGAAGTACCCACAAATGTACATATCCCATTTCCTGTTTTATAACATGTCCAGCATTTGTATTGCAGCTTTCACTTTGATATATAACTCCCATCAATGTTTGCTCCTCCTTGCTGTTTTTGCGCTCTACCTTATTAGATTCTGTGGAATCTGAGCGACGTGGGCTCTGGGGAGATTAATGGGAGACATATCTCACATCATTTGTGATCTTTTCAAACATTAACATCTCCAGATCTCCCGTTATGCTGATGGGGTAGAAAAGGACAATGATCTTCCAACATTGCTCTGTATTCGGCAAGAGAGCTGAGACAGCTCTAACCAGGGAGAGAACTTTACAGCAGGCTGGTAAAGTGTTGCTACTGCTGTACAGAGAGACCACATCTAGAGTAGTGTGTACAGATTTAGCCTCTTCTATGAAGAAAGGATGTTGTTATATTGGAAGCAGCTCAGAGATGGTTCCCTCAACTGATTCCTGCAATGAAGGTGCGAGCTTATAACGAAAGGATGATCAGATTGACCCAGTAGCTATTGGAGTTTACAAAAATTAAGGATGATCTTATTTGAACATAGATGACAGAAGGAGTCAACAAGTGAAGCAAATAACACAGATAGTGGAGGAATCCATTCTGTTCTCCAGCCTGTCACACAGGAACAACAGGAGGATATTCAGGCCTTCGAACCTGTTACACCAAAACAGAACGAGGCTATTCAACCCCTGGACCCTGATATATATTTACAGAAGGAGGCCAATCAGCCACTAGAGCCTATAACAGGAGGCGATGCTCCACCAGTATCCTGTTAAACAGCAACAGGATCAGTCCATTCAGCCTCCTCAAGTCTGTAACATAGGAACTGGAAGAGGTCACACAGTGACTGAAGATTGTTACACTGGGATAACAGGAGGGCATTCGGACCCACCGAGCCTATTGCAAGGGATTTGGATAGGATAAAAACTATCTGAGACTTCTTTCATGACAAAGAAGAGGTAATTTAGACACGTGTCTGTTGTATGGGAACAAGCAAAGACCAATCATTCCCTCGGTCCCATCTCCGGGAATACATGAGGAGACCGTTCAATATATCCACCTCTTATGGAGAAGTATGAGAAAACCCATCAGCCCCTCAAAATGTTACACAGCAACAGAAAGATTCCATAATCTCCCAATCCTCTAAAGCATCAACAGGAGGTGGTCATTCTGGCCTTGAAGATGGCCACATGGGAACACCAGAAAGACGTCAGCCCATCGATATTGTACACCAGCAGGATGATGAGGCCATTCAGCCACACATGGCTTTTACTCAGCAATTGGAGCAGATCTCTTAAATCCTTGTGCCCATTAAACAGGAATTCAAAGAAAACGTGAAGGTTTTCAAAAGGGAAGAGCTTGTAATAATGGTATATATTAGGGAGTAAAGTGTAACAATAAACTATTGCAATTTAAGGCAAATGTTTAGAGCCCATTGTTCAGGACATTTGCAAACTCAAATCACAATTCGTCAGAGTCAACATGGTTTTACGAAGGCTAAATCGTGTTTGAATTGTTTGCTTGAGTTATTTGAAGATGTCACAAACATGGTCGATAGTGGGAATCCTGGAGATGGAACATATCTTGTCTTCCTGAAGGCATCGGATATTTCACTTCTCCAAAGAGTAAATGGTAAGATCAGACAACATGGGTTTAGGAGTAATTTATTAGCTTGGATGGAGGATTGGTTAACCAACGAAATGTAGTCAGATGGAATAAATGTGCCATTTCTTTTGGCAAATGCAGTTTGTGCCATTGATTTCAATAGTCATGCCTCAAGTATTGGCAATCGATGTTATTACTGTACTCGGTGACGGGAGAGAAAATACAATGCCACATTTTCAGATGACGCTAACATCGATGGGAAATTACTTCGGAATGATGATGCAAGAGATTTTAAAACATATGGATAGGTTGGGAGAATGGGCCAACATTTAGCAAGGAAACTTAAAGTGAATAAATATGGGGCTATTCAAGTTGGCCAGTATAATAGAAAGACAAATTATTGTCTAAATAGAGAGAAAGTTCAATGTGCTTAGGTGCAGAGGGATCTGGGTGTCTGCTTGCATATCACAGAAACCCTGCCTGCAGGTACTGCAAGTAATGAGAAATGCAAGCATAATTTCAGTGTTTATTTATAAAAGGATAGAGTAGAAAGGTAGGGAGTGTTGGTGTAGCTATGCAAGGCATTGGTGAGGCTGCAACTGGAGTACAGTTTGGGTATCCTGCAGAATGAGGTATTTGCATTGGAGGCACTTCAGAAGACCTTCATTAGATTGATTCCATATTTGAAGTGTTTGTCTTATGAAGAGTAATTGAGCAGTTTAGGCCTATACTATCGACTTTATAAGAATGAAAGGAGATCTCATTGAGGTCTGTAAAATGCTAAAAGTAATTGAAAGTGTAGATGTCGATTGGAGTTTTTTTCATGTGGCGCAATCGACAAAAGAGACTAGAGTTTTAGGATGGAGAGATGGCAGGAAAGTGTAACAGAGGCTTTGTTGACATCAGTCTCATCGAGGGGCTGGATACCTCACAGATGCTCCTTGTTCTTATTCAACTCTTCTACTGTGTTGCCCAGGAATGCGGGAGGACTGGGTATCATCCAGGAAGCAGGCACTCAGGATAAATCAGTTAGAGAGAACGTAACCAGGAGGGTCACACAGTGACCGCGCTGGGTTCTCAACTATTTACAATTTATATTAATGATCAGGAGGATGGAACAGATATACAGATGCTGAGTTTGGTGATGTCCATAAGACTATGAGGCCATACGACATAGGAGTGGAAGTAAGGCCATTCGGCCCATCGAGTCCACTCCGCTATGTTATCATAGCTGGTGGGCATTTCACCTCCACTTACCCGCATTCTCCCCGTAGCCCTTAATTCCTTGTGACATCAAGAATTTGTCAATCTCTGCCTTGATGGCATTTAGCGTCCCGGCCTACATTGCACTGCACGGCAATTAATTCCACAGGCCCACCACTCTCTGGCTGAAGAAATGTCTCCGCATTTCTGTTCTGAATTGACCCCCTCTAATTCTTAGGCTGTGCCCACGGGTCCTAGTCTCCTCGCCTAATGGAAACAATTTCCTAGCGTCCATCCTTTCCAAGCCATGTATTATCTTGTAAGTTTTTATTAGATCTCCCCTTAACCTTCTCAACTCTCATGAATACAATCCCACGATCCTCAGCCGTTCCTCGTATGTTAGACCTACGATTCCAGGGTTCATCCATGTGAATCTCCGCTGGACACGCTCCAGTGCCAGGATGTCCTTCCTGAGGTGTGGGGCCCAAAACTGGACACAGTACTCCAAATGGGGTCTAACTAGAGCTTTATAAAGTCTCAGTAGCACATCGCTGCTTTTATATTCCAACACTTTTGAATTAAATGACAACATTGCATTCGCTTTCTTAATCACGGACTCAACCTGCATGGTTTCCTTAAGAGAATCCTCGACTAGCACTCCCAGATTCCTTTGTACTTTGGCTTTATAAATTTTCTCACCGTTTTGAAAGTAGTCCATGCTTGTATTCTTTTTTCCAAAGTGCAAGGCCTCGCATTTGCTCACATTGAATTCCATCAGCCATTTCCTGGACCACTCTCCCAAACTGTCTAGATCCTTCTGCAGCCTCCCCACTTCCTCAGTACTACCTGCCTGTCCACCTATCTTCGTATCATCGGCAAACTTCGCTAGAATGCCACCGGTACCTTCATCCAGATCGTTAATATATAACGTGAATAGCTGCGGCCCCAACACTGAACCATGCAGGACACCGCTTGTCACTGGCTGCCATTCCGAAAAAGAACCTTTTATCCCAACTCTCTGCCTTCTGTCAGACAGCCAATCCTCAATCCATGCCAGTCGCTCACCTCGAACACCATGGGCCCTCACCTTACTCAGCAGTCTCCCGTGTGGCACCTTATCAAAGGCCTTTTGGAAGTCAAGATAGACCACATCCACTGGGTTTCCCTGGTCTAACCTACTTGTCAACTCTTCAAATAATTGTTATGTCGCTGTGATAAGCAAGAGATTAAATTATCAAGAGAGGGTGGAGAGTCTGCAAATAGATTCAGAGAGGTAAATGCAATAGATAATAGTTTGGGCAGGTGGAATTTAAGATGATATAACCTGTCATTCCATATACAGGAATAATGGAAGGCAGTATGTTCCTGAAATGGAGAGGGATTACAGGAATTAATGATACTGTGTACTGGGGGGTTCACTCAGATCAGTTCAGACATGGGAGGTTTTGCTCCATCCCTGATCGTCAGCTCACAGATACTCCAAGTGACCCCATTGCTCTCCATACACATGGAATACTTTGATGTGGTTGATTGGTGGTGGGGATGGCGTTTTGAAACGTGCATCATGGGGACGGCCTTTATCCAAGATATATTCATTTCTTTCCACGTGGAGACCCGATGACGAAGGGAATGGCTGACTGCTTCTGAATGAAGAGGCCGTGACTGCTGTCAGGACAGTGGGTATTCACCAACATGATGTATTGTGCATGGATACACTGTAACATGAATAGAGAGAGAGAGCTCCTACAGTTCCTCTACCTCTCCCCATTGACATGGGCATTCTGCAGATACCATGTACACCATCGGGAATCCCACTATACTGGATACACCCGGCAGCTCCCTGCTGAGGGAGAAACAATCTATTTACCTCATCCACCAAATATATCATCCATCACCGAATGGTGACATTGATGTTGAGATACTGGGAGATGATGGATATGTCACCTATTTCTGCTTAGAAAGTTATGGATCATAGAAGCTGAATGAAACAGTGACCCTAACAGCCACTGGCAGCACCATCCTATCCCTGCTGTGAAGCTGCAGGTCGTGTTGAAGGAGGTGACACCGCTCTGTGACCAGTTTCTTGTTCAGTCAGGGTCGCCTCACACTCTGCTCCTGGGTTAAGTGAAGCTTGGGAAGCTGTTCCTGGGAAACCCGATGTGGATACAGCAGATTCCTTTCCCCCCACACACTCACTGCGTGGTTTCAGATCTTCCCCTCTCTGCAGCCTCTGCTGCATTTGTTGTTCATGTTGCAGGCTCAGATGCTGTAACTACAGTCCCCATGCTCCATACAGAGTTGGATCACCAAATCCTCAGGTCTCCCTGAATGTCTGAGGCAGCTCACAGCACAGCCTCCAGCAAACCATCCCCAGCCCCTCCACTAAATTTTCAATTACAGGAGCCAGTCAGAAACCCCTCGGTACAAGTGTTGTGGATCAGACCAGATCCCCCCAGAATGTTTTAAGAAGGCCGCTTAGACCCAAACCTTTCCTTATTTTGAATATAGATGTGAAGTGTGCGTTCCAGATATGTTGTGACTGGTCACACCACTCAACATTAAGCAAAATATAATCTATTAAAATGCTTTAGTTAAAATACAATCAAAGGAAAGAACATTTTGGGATAGCTTATATGTTGGAACACTTACACAAACATTAGATACCGTACCTTCTTGGTATACACCGCTTGGCACAAAGATATATTCAAATACAGATCCTTACAGCAGTTTTCCAATCCAGGGGGAAACAACATCAACAGAGATCTAAGAGAAAAGCAGCTAGGTGCCCTGTAATAAAACTTCCAACCCTTTTGGGATACCCAGCAGCTTCTGAATGCTTCAGCTAAAAACAAAATGAGAAACCCTGGTCTGGGAAAGCTGGCCACTGCCCTTCCATCGTTATCACCGTTTTAATGAAACCTAAAGGCTTTCTCAGTTATTTACTTGGAGTGTTTTCAGACAGCAGTTCTGCACCTCTGCCTTTAAAACCTCTCTTAAAAAGCAAACCAAGAGAAAATACAGTGTTAATATTCTCACAACTCCATCTTTAATAAAATAATCCATCAATATACAAAGGTGGATTCATTTTAGACCTCCTAATCTTCCTCTATTAGTAGACTGAAATGCATATATATTACATTGACTCTGAGCATACAAATGTTCACAACTAGTTTCGATTTCAGTCATTTTACTCCTGCCACAGAATGCCTTTGTCTTTCTTCATCCAAGTCTCCCCAACGTGTCAAAACTTAAGTTTTCTCGCCCTGTTACCTGTATAATTTCAAACTGAATGGCAGCAATAATAAGCTCAATCGAACCAGACTGGTATTTTTCTCCCTAAACTTCTCCAAAATCTTGAAGAGGTCACGATCAGTGATAAATATTTGTCTCATGAATGTTATTCGCAATTTAACTGCTGAAATGTTGTAACGCCAACATCAACCTCAAAGCCTCCTTCCCCATTGTGGAGTAAATCTGTTGATGTTTCCACTGGACACTCCAATCACATGTTACATAATGGAGCACTTCTCATCTCTCCAATCATCCTTCTGAATGGCATAGCTCCTCATGTCTCAGCATAAAAGAGTTACGTACGTTTGTATGTCTTAAAGCTCTAATCTCTTTACCTGCTACTCCTGGCCTATGCCAATAAAACTTACTCTCACAGGTATATGTTTTAAGAAGATCTCGCACATTCTTTTCAATCTCTCACAGAAACTATATTTGATTTCTGAACTGAATCATCATCATCAGACATTTCAGCTTCTAATCTTGCCATTGTTACTCTCTGCTCTTCCACACGAGTTCTCACGACTGCAGTAAGTGAATTATTGAACTTCTCCAAAATACGAATCTCTCTCAGAGTGCCATAGGTTTGCTCTGTTTTTAATACCCTTACCCACCTTTCAAAATTCCTTTGTTTGATCCTTTCAAACTCAATGTGCGTTTTACCACGGACGCTATTTTAGATCCCTGAAACACTGTCTGTAGGCTTCTGGCACAAGTTCATATGCACTTCAGATGGCTTTCTTCACCTCCTCATACTGGCCAGATACCTCCTCCGATAGGGATGCAAATACCTATCAGCTTTGTTTGGATAAGCTAAATCCACATGGTCACTGGTCACTGCATTTGTTTAGCCACTTTCTCAAATGAAATTCAAAAGGCATCCCCATCAATCTCATCAAATTTAGATAATGCCTGGATGAATTTAAACAGAACCCCATTAGTTACAATAGGGTTGTTCAACTTCACTATCCTCCTCATCCAGCCGACCTTCTACCTTCATCTCCGCCCTCGATGTCAACTTTCCTCTCTAATTGCTAACTTTTTAAGTTGAAACTCTCTGCTTTTCTTCTGTCCTTTCCTCTCTTTCTTCTTCATTTCCGTTTCTTTTATTTCTACTTTTTATCATAATTCAAACTGTTTCAATTCATTCTCATGTTCAAAGTGCCTCATTTGAAATTGAATTCCAACCATTTCCTAGAGTCTAATGTCGGTTCTACCAAATGTAATTGCCGAGCTAGACCTGTAATTATCTCTCATTTTCTCACAGACAAACATAACCCCAACTCCAGCTTGTCTGTCAATTCCTACAGCTTTGCCTTCATTACCTTTTGTAAAACCCACAACTTCACTTCTTCCATACCCAGAGAACTCTTAGTGACTAAAAGAACCTTTATTCACATAACACCGTTTAAACCAACCGAATTCAACATCCGGATCAAAAGATGCTAACAACTACCATACACAACCTTTGAACGCAATAGTCTTCCGGTGCTTAATCTCCAGTGTCTGCATGAGCTTATTCTAGATTCTCTGGTTTCCTCCCTCAATCCAAAAATGCGCATGTCAGATGAATTGCCCATGCTAAAGTGTTCACAGTTTTCAGGGATGTGTGGGTGAGGTGCCTTAGCCGAGGTAAATGTGTAATAATAGGGTAAAGGAATGGGTCTGGGTAGGTTACTCCTACCAGTTTAGTATTATCGATTTAGAACCAGACAAGAGCCCCCAGTTTACTATAGACCCACCAGACTGCCTCAAACTATTTGAAGAGGGTAGCTTGGATGCCAACCTTTTCTTATTTTAAAGGTAGATGTGAGTTGGGTGTTCCAGATGTGATGCTACTAGTCAAACCACTCAACATTAAGCAAAACACACGATATGTAAACACTCTAATGAAAGTCCATTCAAAATGACGAAGAATTTAAAATAATTCAACTATTGGAAACCTTAACTGAATAATGGATACAGTACCTTCTACAGATGAACTGTTCCAATATACTAACATCCCATAAACACACCCCTTTGCAAGAAGGAACATTCAGACATACATTCCTACATATCGTTCTCCAATCCAGGAGGAAAAAGCATCGAGTCAGGTTTCAGAGAGTAGCAGCTGGGGATAAGTTACTGGGCCGTTGTTACTACTATTTATTAAAAAACCTAAAAGCGTCATAAGTTACTTACTTCAGCTGTTTTCAGCAGGCAGTTTGGCCTTTAAGATCTCTTGTTTTAAAAAAGGAGAAAATAACTTTTTTTTTAAGTGACATCATTGTCACAAAATTTAGATGCCTGGTCCTTTACTCTCGGGGCTTCCTCGTGCTGCTGATCGCAAGGACACCTGAGAGGGACAAATTCAGGTACAGACCAAAACAAGGATGTATCTCATAACTTCTGAAACAACCCTGTCCATGGACCATTACGTGGGACATACTGGGAAGTGAACAACAGCCTGACATATACCAATTCACTGTTTCTCAGCTTCACAATGCCAACACTCGATACACGAGGGAGCCAAAAGCAAAGGCCAGGTAAAGATACAGAGGGACAGAAACATTCACATTAAAGACAGAAACAGGCAGTTAATTAACTTAAAAATGTTGTGGAAATATGGGGAAAAAGACAGGGCAGTGGGACTAACTGGATAAGTGAGATCTTCAAGAGAAAACTGACAAGAATGACAACATTGAATAAAGGCATTGTCAGATCAGCTGAAACAGTTTGTTACATCAAATTCTGAATCAGCTTGACAGAACATCACAAACAACATAAACAGGGACAAGATGGCAGCTCAGCATGGAGAGCTGTGCAGGCCATGCTAGTGTGTTGCTCAGTAAACTGCACTATCTGCCCAGTATGGAGAGTACTGTAAACTCTACTATCGTATACTCACCATACTCGCATCAGATTACTACCTACAATGGGAAGATTTGCTGCGTGTGTGTGTTCATCACAAACTGAGGGAGAGTGCGTGAGTGTGCGAGATTGGCGTGGTTGAATGCGAAACTCATTGTTTGAGAAGGAACACACATGGAGGAAATTATTTTCAATACGAACAACTGGCTGGCTATTTGTAAATCGACAGAGAGAGAACGAGAGAAGTTTCATGGACAGATGAGGTAAAGTGTTTGAGAATGTTAAAATAAAGCCATTGCCAGACACAAAAGCAATATACATCGGCGTGCACATGAATGACAGATGGATGGGAGTTTGGGGCGACGTCGAATCAAATTTGCTTCGGCAGTATTGAAGCCGGGAGCGTCAGTAGCAGTCTATTGGTTTCTTTAAGACTGCTGCTCAGAAAAAGGCCGAAGCAATTCAGTCCCTATGGGCCGCTTACAGAGGGATAAGAGAAGGCCATTCAGCCCATGTTAGCCTGTTGCTACTTGAAAAGGTGGAAATCTAGAATATTTGCACATTTTGCCAACAAGGAGAAAGTGAGGACTGCAGATGCTGGAGATCAGAGCTGACAAATGTGTTGCTGGAAAATCACGAAACATCCATTCTCCTCCTCCTTGGATGCTGCCTGACCTGCTGCGCAACACATTTTTCAGCACATTTTGCCAACTGAATCATTCAAAACAAAGAGATGTGTCGCTGCAGCTGTATGAGGTGTTACTGAAAGGGCACCTGGAGTACATTGTGTTGGTTGTGTTTCTGTAACTGAGAAGTGATGGACCTCCATCAGATACAGTTTAATGGCTGCTCGTAATCCACGGGTTGCTGTCTCATTTAATGTCTCGGGTATGTTATACAAGGAGAGGAGGAAGCCATTCAGCCTTTCCAGTCTATTACAGAGAGCCACGAGGAGCCTATTCAGCCTCACGAGCTAGTTACAGAGGGGCAGGAAGTGTTTCTTTAACTTTCCGTTACGCATAAATATTAGTTTTAAATTAGTTGTGGAATAGGAAAAACCTGATGTAAACATTAAAGTTCTAACTTGGAACAAGGACAATTCTGAAAGTGTTAGGCGAGCTTGTGAAAGGTTAATTGCAATACCCTATTCACAGGTAAGAGGATGTTTAGAAAATGCAAGGCCATCAAAACCTGGTTTCAGAGAGTCCAGAGGCAACGTGTTCCTATTAGTGGGAAATGATGTACATGCATTTGAAAAGACATGGACTGAAGAGGGCTTTGTACATTGGAGATCACGTCTCACTGACTCGGTGTAATCTTTTGAGGAAGTGATGAAGATGATTGATGATGGCAGGCCAGTGGATGTTGTCTTTATGTAATTCAGTCAGAAAACCAAAATGTTCCACATGGTAGGCTGGTTAACAAGGTTAGTCTGCCTGGGATCCAGGGAGAACTCACCATTTAGATCCAAACTTTTCTTGACTATTGGAGACAGGGCGTGACAGTGGGCATTTGTTCATTAAACTTGGAGACCTGTGACCAGTGGAGTGCCGCAAAGATCAATAATGGGTCCACTGCATTGTATTACAGATACAAATCATTTGCATTTGAGTATATGAAGTATGGTCAGTAAGTTTGTAGATAATACCAAATTTGGTGGTATCGATGACAGTCAAGAATGATCTCTCAGACTATAATGGGACCTTGTTTAGGTGAACCGAGGAGTGGCAGATAGAGTATATTTTAGTTACATGTGAGGTGTTGCATTTTGGCAGACAAATTAAGGCAAGACATGTAAGTAGGGTCCTGTCGAAAGCTGCCAATCAAGGAGAACTCCATAGATATTATCGAATCCTTACAGTGAGGAAACAGGCTTTTCGGCCCATCGAGGCCACACCGTCCCTCTAAACAGTATCCCACAGGACAAACCCATACCCTATCCCTCTGAGCCTGCATTTCCCATGGCTAATCCACCTCCCCTACACATTCCTGGGTACGGTGCGCAATTTACATGGCCAATCTACCCTTATCTGTATATCCTTATACTGTCAGAGTAAAACATAGCACCCGCAGGAAACTCACGCAGACACGGGGAGAATGTACAAACTCCACACAGCGAGTCATTCAAGGATTGAATTAAACCCAGGTCGCTGCCCTGTGAGGCAGCAAAGCTAGACTAGTGGTGCAGGTTCTCCGTTCCTTGAAAGTGCTGTCACAGGTGAACAGGGCAGTGAAGAAGGCACTTGGTGATCTTCCCTTTATTGGTGCGTGGTTTGAGTCGAAGCATTTGCATGACATGTTAAATCTGTAAAGGACGTTGGTTTGGCCACTTTTGTAATATTGCCTTGAATTCTGATCTCCCTGCTGTCGGAAAGGCGTTGCCAAACTTGAAAGGGTGTAGAAGAGATTTCAAACAATGTTGCAGGTGTTGGAGGGTCGGGGTTACAAGGAGAGTTTGAATAGACTGGGCCCATTTTCAAGTGTTGAGGCTGAGGGGGAACTGAAAGGGGTTTATAAAATAATGAGGGGCATAGATAAAGTAAACAGTCAATGTCTTTTCCCAGGATAGGCGAGTCTAAACTTAGAAGACAAAGGTTTAAGGTGAGAGGAGAAAGATTTAAAAAGGGACATGAGGGACAACATTTTCAAACAGAGACTGCTGTGTGTTTGGATTGAACAGACAAAAGAGGTGGTGGAGGCAGGTACAGTTACACCATTTAAAAAGCATTTGGATGGATATATGCATAGGAAGTGTGTAGAGGGAGATGGGCCACCTGCTGGCAAGGGGGACGAGATTAATTTAGGATATTTGACGGTATAGATGACCAGACCGAACGATCTTTTTCCATGCCGTACATCTCTGAGAGTATAACACTGCAACAGGAGGAGGCTATTCAGCATCTGAATTCTGCCAGTCAGCTTGTTTGCTCAATTACAGAGAGTCAAATACAAAAATGCATCATTCAGATTTTGATGTGGTTTTTCAGAATCAGAAGAATGGTCTTTCGTCAAGAAAAGCTCTAAAGAATGTGAAGAGGCCATTCAGGCCCTCACCTCCATTCCACAGGAGCAGCAGGTGAGCACAGAGCTATTGGACCCTGTTACTCAGGAGCAGGAGGAGGACATGTATTTTCACAAAACTTGGGATCAGGAGGGAATCATTCAACTGCTTGAAACTGGGGCACAGGGACAGGAGACAGTTACTCAACTGTTCGAACCTGGGACACAGGATCAGGAGCCAGTAATTCCACTGCTCAAAACTAGGGCACAGGGAAATCTGGAGGCTAGTGAGGCCCGAGGATCCTGTTACGCAGGAACAGGAGGAGGTGACTCACTCCCCACCAGTATGGGACACTGGGAGAGAAGGGGAGTTTACTTGGAACAAACAGAAATATATGAATAAATTGCATTAGTGGTCCATTCAATCCTGCCCCAACATTCACTAAGACCACGGCTGATCTGATTGTGATTCCCTCATTCCATTTTACGGAGACTGTCCTCTCTGCAGCTTCTGCTCCATTTGGTGGTCATGTTGCCGACAGAGATGCTGTAAGAACAGTCACCATGACTCATCTAAGCGGATGAGTTCGGATTTGAAGAGTCCAATCACAAGAATTAAAACACAAAATAAAGGCATTTCCAGATGTTTAGTACTCTCACATTCGCAATCCAACTCATATAACCAGCCCATCCATTACATATTCAGGATGGAGCACTGTGTAGATCCGGCTCGTGTACTGCTGAATGCAACCCAGCTATGTTCAGAGTGAAACTCTTTGCAGCCCACACCAATGCTGGATCGATAATCCTGGGCTAAATGTCCAGCGTGGGGGGCTGTGCAGTCCACACTGTTTCATTCATATATAAACCCAGGCTGTTGCATTGTTCGGTAACACTGTGTTAGATCGCAGCCCAGTGTGGGGAAACCTGCAGCCAATTTTGGAAGTGACAGGATGTGCAGCTCCCATCCATTTACAACTCCAAGGGGTGCTGCAAATGTGAAGGTCACTGCAAGGAAGAGATGTAAATGGAAACAATTTAAATACCAATATTTCTGATTAAGGCGTGTATCACTCTAGTATTTAAAGATGAAATTACTGAGATAATATCCAATGAGATTTTGTAAATGATGCAAACAAGTAAGAGGGAGATGGTGATGTTATAGTAGTTGTGCTATAAGCTTCCAAAGAATCAATGGGAATTAGAAGAACAAATAACCAGGTAGACTGGCGAGACTTGCAGGTGCAATAGGGTTGTCATAATAGGTGATTTTAACTATCCTAACATAGACGGGGACTTCCAGAGGGTTAAGAATTTAGATGGAACGTAATTTGTTAAGTGTGTACAGGAAAGCTTCCACAAGCAGCATGTAGAGGGTCCTACTCGGGAAGGGACAAACTCGACCTACTTTTGGGAAATAGGGATGGATAGGTAACGGAGGTAAAGTGGGGAAGCATTTTGGGAAAAGTGACCAGAGCTGTATTAATGTTAAAATAGGTATGGTAATGACAAAATTGGTCCACAGATTAAAGTTCTAAATTGGGGCAAGGCGAATTTTGTTCGAATTAGACAGGGGATTGCAAGGCTTGATTGGAGTAGTGTGTTTCCAGGTAAAAGGATCCCGGGCAAGTGGGGGGGCTTCAACAGTGAGATAGCTCGAGTTCAAGGTCTATATATTCCTGTGAGGATGAAGGGAAAGTGAGGCTGGAAGAGAGAACCCTGGATGACAAGAGATATTTAGGCTCTGACCAGCAAATAAAAGGAGACATTGCTCAGGTACAGGCAGCTGGGACCAAAGGAATCCCTGGAGTTACACAGGGGATACAGGAGTTTGCTGAAGAAGGAAATCAGCAGGGCTAAAGTGGGGTATAAGATAGCCTTGGCTGAGCAGATTAGGGTGAATCCAAATTCAGTATAGTAAAGAAAAAGAACAACTAGAGAGAGATAGAACGCCTTAAAATCCAAAATAGGCACGCATGTGTAAAACCTCATGAGATGGGTGAGGTCCTCAATTCCCCCTCTGTGTTTATCATGAAGAAAGACATGAAGACCTGTGACCTTTGGGAGGTTAGTTGTGATATCTTGGTACAGTCCATATCACAGTAGAGGTGCTGTTGGACATATTAGAATGCACAAAGTCAGATAAATCTCTTGGTCCTGACCAGATATATCTAAGAGCACTGCACGAGGCGAGAGAAGATAGTTCAGGGGTGAGGTCCCGGAAGATTAGGCAGTAGCAAATGTAGTGCCCGTATTCAGAAGGGCTGCAAAGAAAAGCCAGGGACATGTAGACCAGTAAGCTTCACATCTGTTTCGGAAACCACTTGAGAACGTTCGGAGATATAAGATATGCATGCATTTGGAAAGACAGAGTTTGACTTCGAGCAGTCAGCATAGCTTTGTGCCTGGCAGATCGTGCCTGACAAATTTTGATAGAGTTTTTGAGGAAGTGACCAGGAAGGTTGACGAGGGCAGGGTGGTAGACATATTCTATATAGATTTCAGTAAGGCCTTTGATAAGGTTCCACATGGTAGGCCGCTCTGAAGGTTAGATTACATGGACTCCAATGTAAACTGGCACTTTGGCGACACAGTTGGCTTGACGTTATGAAGCAAATGGCTATGGTGGAGGTATGCTTGTCGGACTGGAGGCCTGTGACTAGTGGAGTGCCTCAGTGTTCGGTCATGGGCCCATTCCTGTTTGTTATCTATATCAATGATTTGGACCAGAGTGCACAACGCAACGTAGTAAGTTTGCAGATGACACTAAAGTAGGAGACATCATTTACAGTGAGGAACGTTATCAGAAATTTCAGCAGTACCTTGATCAGCTGGGGAAGTGGGCTGAGAAATAGCAAATAGAGTTTAATATAGATAAGTGTCTTGCATTTAGGAAAGTCAAATCCAGATAGGAATTTAATGACGAATGATAGTGCCTTAAGGCGTGTAGTGCAACAAAAGGACGTTGGAGATCAGGTGCACAGTTGTCTGACATTTGAGTCACAGATACACAGGACAGTGAAGAAGGCTGTTGGTACATTGGTCTTCATCAACGCATTGAGTATAGATGTTGGGACGTTTTGTTGCAGTTGTATAGGATGTTGGTAAGGCTGTATTGGAGTATTGTGTTCAGTTTTGTTCAGCTTGCTCTAGAAAGGATATTATTTTAAAAGAAAGTACCTAGAACAAATTTCCAAAATGTTCCCTGGGATAAAGGTTCTAAGTTATAGGCAGAGGTTGGACAGGTTAGAACTTTTTTCTTTACAGCGTAGGAAACCGAGGGGGTTCTTATCGAAGTGTAGCCCTTATAAAATCATGAGAGGTGTGCGTGGGGTGCATACTTCAAAATGATTTCCCAAGGTTGTGGAATCGAGGACTAGAGGGCATCCATTAATGTTTGGAAAGGATAAAAAATGTAAAAAAGAAACTGAGGGGCAACGTTTTTACATAGATTGTGGTACGCATATGGCCTGAGCTGTCAGTGGAAGTGATTAAGGTGGGTACATTGAAAATGCATTTGGGAAAATGCACAGATAGGAAAGGATTAGCGGGAAACAGAACAAGGGCACGGGTATGGGGTGCGTCTGGATGGGCATTTCGGTTGCCATGGATCAGCTGGGCCAAATGGCCAGTCATACTGGCAGTCTCGTGCAATATGACTGTAAATGAGTGTGTTTTAGTGTGAAGACAGGGTGGAGGGGGAAACTGAGATAAAATGTCATGGAAGGATATTTTCCCAGGTTTCAAAATGCTGAAATGAAGACATTTCGATAGTATCATGCAACACGGGTCAGTATTTTGAAGAAGTATGAGTGAAAGGGATATTGCTGTGAGTTCAGGCGATGGAGAGATTTGGATGAACATTTGTTCTGCAGCTTTGTAACTGGGGGTGAGGACAGCAGAGTCTTCGCCTCACTGGGCTGAACCTAACAAAAAACTGTCTCAGTGACATTTTCATTGTGTGTGACAAAGGGTTTGTCTGCACGAGGCCGAGCTTGTTTCCTGGTGCTATCTTACCAAACCCATCTCATTAACTACACATCCCACTCCATAGTGTCCCTCTCATACAATGCCAGCCCGATTCTCACACCCATCATGACTGGAGGTACTCACAGTCGCCCAGATGCCCCTGGATATTCCGTAATCCCTGACACTGGTGCCATCTTTAAAAGCTGCCCTGCACATTTTCCCCAAACATGGCAATGAAGGGGAAATTACACAAAGGTTTGTCGACAGCAGCACGGAGGTCCTGGTGCATGCGCTAGTACAAAAGGGGACATTCTCTTCCCGGAGGGGACCACACTACCAGATCCACGGAGCATGGGCTGAGCTCACCACCCAGCTCGGTGCAGTTTCTGGGGTCTGAAGAAATGTCCAGCAAAACAGGATAAGCATCAATAACCTTCCCCGCTCTGTCAGGATAAGGGTCACCATATTTTCTCTGCTCCCTCACACTCACTGTATATCTGTTATAGCAGTGACCCCCGAACAAGGCTCATGCTCCACCACTCACACTATTGCATGCAGCACCTTCCCTCTCTTTATCTCTTGCCTTTCTAATGCCCCCCACATAGTTAGAGAATATTCTGCAGAATGTCAATTATGGAATGTTCCAGGTATTGTTCCAACTTATTCCCAGTTTCAGGAAATCGGCTGTGCCCCAGTGCGTAACACGTGAGAGGATGGAGTAGAGATGTACGTTCTTCAAATCACACACAATTAAAATCCATCATGAGGCCATTCAGTACTTCAAATATGCTCCAACGTTCAATACGTTTGGGGGTGTTCTGATGGTTTTCTCAGCTCCATGTTACAGTACCTTCCAGTCATTCAACCCCCAGGTTCCTGTTACCGAGCAGACGATCCTCAGGCACTTCATACCACGGGTTTCTTCTAGCATGTGTTCCGAAGGCATTTCTCATGGGGACGGACTCTCCTTACAATATATTTCATCTGATTTATAAATTCATGCAACAGTCAGCATTATTTCCACAGACCAATCAAAAACATGCACTTATTTTATGGTTATTTATATCCAATCGCAATTAATCATTTTGGTTATTTCACTTGTCTCACCTTATTGTATTCAACCAAAGACAGCTTCCAAACATATAAAATATAATTTCTAGCAGAGAACATTTTTATCTCGAATCCACCTTTTCCCTTGTCATTAAAATTTCTCTTGCCCTTTTTTTTGACTGATTCTGTGTGTAGCAGTTACGCAGTCTCCCACTCAGTTAGCTAGCTGGTTGGTTTGTGATGCAGAGGAAGGCCACCAGCGCAGATTCAATTCCCCCCACTGACTGAGGTTACCATGAAGGGAATGCTCTCTCAACCTCACCCCACCACTCGTGTGGTGAGCTTCAACGTAAACCACCATGAGTGGTTTCTCTAATGAGAGTTATTTGGGACTCTAATCTATCAATGTTAGCATTTTAAGTTTTTAACAATTTTTTTTATTGAAAAAGATATTTTATTATTATATTAAACCAATAACAAAACAACGCAAATAACTGAACCAAATTACACCCATGTGCATGTATATACAAAATAAGTTAAAGTCTCCTAAACGGACGGAAGAAAAACAAAAATAAACAATAAATAATAAATAAATAATACGGCTCAGCATAACAAAGTGATACCTCTCTTTCTTCGAGAGCATTAGCTGATACACATTCATATGTTCACAATTCCAAATATGTGATTCATTAGACAATATCATCATGGCTATATAAAAGCTCTTTTGAGAGTGGCAGATAAGCCTGTATCGCGGTATTCCAAAAAGGGTTGCCATATCTTATATAAATCTCTGCTTTTTGGTGCACCATACTGGTGAGAATGTCCAAAGGGATATTCTCCATGACGAGCTTACAACCACCCAACAGACCCGGGGGGTTTTCAGACATCCAACACAACAGAATATTTTTCCTAGCACAGGAAGTATGGGGGAGATACTAAAAGAGTATTGTGCATCAGTATTTACTGTGGAAAATGATATGGTGACATCTCGCAAAATGTCGATATTACAGAGGAGGAAGTGCTGGATGTCTTGAAACGGGTAAAGGTAGATAAATCCCCAGGACCTGCTCAGGTATCCCCTAGAACTCTGTGGGAAGCTAGAGAAATGATTGCTGGGCCTCTTGCTGAGATATTTGTAATATGGATAGTCACAGGTGAGGTGCCGGAAGACTGGAGGTTCACTAACGCTGTGCCATTGTATAAGAAGGGTATTAAAGACAAGCCAGGGAACTATAGACCAGTGAGCCTGACGTTGGTGATGGGCAAGTTGTTGGAGGGAATCGTGAGGGACAGGATGTGCATGCATTTGGAAACGCAAGGACTGATTAGGGATTTTCAACATGGCTTTGTGCGTGAGAAATCATGTCTCACAAACTTGATTAAGTTTTTTGAGGAAGTAACAGGAGGATTGATGAGGGCAGAGGGGTAGATGTGATCTATATGGACTTCAGTACGGGTTTTTATGAGGTTCCCCATGGGAGACTGAATGGCATGGTTAGATCTCATGGAATACATGGAGTACGAGCCACTTGCATACAGAACTGGCTCAAAGGTAGAAGACAGAGGGTGGTGGTGGAGGGTTGTTTTTCAGACTGGACGCCTGTGACAAGTGCAGTGCCACAAGGTTCGGTGCTGCATTCACTACTTTTTGTCATTGCCATAAATGATTTGGATGCAAGCATAATAGGTACAATTAGTAAGTTTGCAGATGACACCAAAATTGGTGGTGGAGTGGAGAGTGAAGAGGGTCACCTCAGATTGACCACATGGCCAATGGGCTGAGAGTGGCAGATGAAGTTTAATTCAGATAAATGCGAGGTGCTGCATTTTGGGAAAGAAAATCTTAGCATGACTTATACACTTAATGGTAAGGTCGCAGGGAGTGTTGCTGAACAAAGAGAACTTGGAGTGCAGGTTCATATCTCCTTGAAAGGGGAGTTGCAGGTAGATAGGATAGTGATGAAGGCGTTTCCTTTATTGGTCAGAGTATAGAGTACAGGAGTTGTAAGATCATGTTGCGGCAGTGCATGACATTAGTTAGGCCAGTGTTGGAATATTGCGTGCAATTCTGGTCTCCTTCCTATCGGAATGATGTTGTGAAACTTGAAAGGGTTCGGAAAAGATTTCAAGGATGTTGCCAGCGTTGGAGGATTTGAGCTATAGAGGGAGGCTTAACAGACTGGGGCTATTTTCCCTGGAGCGTCGGAGGCTGATTGCTGACATTATGGAGTTTTACAAAATTATGAGGGTCATGTATAGGGTAAATAGGTAAAGTCGTTTCCCTGGGGTCGGGGAGTCAGAACGAGAGGGTATAGGTTTAGGGTGAGAGGGGATAGATATAATAGAGAACTACGGGGCAATTATTTCACACACAGAATGGTACGTGTATGGAATGAGCTGCCAGGTGATGTCGGGGAGGCTGATCCAAGTGCAACATGTAAGAGGCATTTGGATGGGTGAATGAATAAGAAGGGTTTGGAGGGATATGGGCCGGGTGCTGGCAGGTGGGACTAGATTGATTTAGGATATCTGGCCAGCATGGACGGGTTGGACTGAAGGGTCTGTTTCCATGCTGTACATCTCTATGACTCAATGACTTATGTTGATCTCGGTTTTTTGTTGCACCATGCTGGTGAGAAAGTCCAAAGGGAAATTCTCCATGATGACCTGACAAAGTCCCAACAGACCCGGGAAGTTTTCAGACATACAACACAACATAATATTTTCCCTAGCCCAGAAAGTAAGGATATATTTTTATTTTCCGATGTGCATCTGTGTAAGATATTCTGGGCAGGCCCAGGTAAAGAGAAAGCAGGTCCACCTCCAATTCACTCCCCAAGACCCACTCTACCAAACCTAACACAGTGCTCCAATATAGACAAAGCCTGCAGCAGGACCACATGCAATGAGTAAGAGTGCCTGTAGTCATTCTGCATTTAGGACACGCTGAAGATAATCCCACTTTGAATTTTGAGAGAAAATCTGGGGTCAGATAGACCCTGTGAAGAATTTTCAACTGCATGGAATGGGTCCTATTTCAGATCAAAATCCTTCGAGCATTTTCACAAATATCACCCCATGTCTCCGAAGAGATCTAAATCCCCAACTCTCTCACACAGACGTCACGACGCTGCACAGTCTTGTCTGCGGGGACACTCTCCAACAAATGGTAAAGGGTACTGACAGAGAGTGTATTCTTTACAATAATCACCTGCTTCTCTGTAACGGATCTATAAGTGTCTTTTAAAATTGTGTTTTTTAATCAAATCTCTAATCTGAAAAAAAAACAGAAGAGGTCTCCACTAGGTAGTCCATACTTACGAGTTATTTGATCAAACGGTATCATTGTTTCGCCCTCAAGTAACACGTGGTGGCTCGGTGGTTTGCACTGCTGACTCACCACGCCAGGGTCACAGGTTTGGTCCCAGCCTTGGGTGACTGGCTGTTTGGAGTTAGTATATTCTCAACTGTGTCTGCGTAGGTTTCCTCCCACTGTCACAAGCATGTGCATGTTAGATGACTTGGCCATTGCTCAATCGCTCATAGTGTTCCAGGATCTGTAAGTTGGGGCATTAATCAGGGTAAATATAAGATGGTAGGGGAATGGGTGTGGGTGGGTTACTATTCAGAGGATCGAAGTGGACTTGCTCGGTCCAAGGACCGGTTTCCACACTGTAGGGATACTACTAATTCTAAATCACCCAAACAAGGTATCCCCCTCGCTGCCCACAGTTTAAACCTGGAATCCATTTTCTCCGGTCTCCCAATTTTAGGGGTAAGAAACATTGTTTTGGCTTTATTGCCTCGATCTGACGCATTGTCCTTCAAGTTTTAACAGTATTGATAATCATTATTTTATGACAATATTCCATAAATGTTGTCATTTTATCTAAGAACAACAGACAAATAAGGGCTCACTTTGTCTGAGAGTGCTCAATGTATAGCCATATGGATGCCGAGACCTCAGCGGCCCAGGCACTAACATACGATGAAAAAGAACTTAATTGATTGCTTTTAATCGGGGAGATCTACTCCTCACAATCTGTGGGACAGTTGCAATTTTGTTAGCTAGATAAAGAATCACTTATGGTGCCAAATAAAAGAGCTAAATCAGCCATTATGTTTCCGAAATATCTGCCTGGGAAACATCATAGAAAGCATTCGAACGAGGTGTAGGAAATGAGGAAGGACATTCATTTTAATAACAGCTATCTGACCGAGCCAGGATATTGGAAATGCCTCCCATCTTTGAAGGTCTTGTTTAATTTTGTCAAACAAATGGACATAATTCACGTTAAATAAATGATCAAAGACAAAGGTAATGAATATATTGAAATAGGGAAGCCATCCCCGTGACCATTTAAAAGGAAACCAGGATTTGCCCTCAGTATCAGGTATTTCCCTAAGACCTCCCATAGGCGTGGCCTCCAACTTTGTAAAATTAATCTTATCGCCCAGAAAGGCAACAAGCGAATCAATGCATTGCATCACATGAACTACCGAAATTGCTGGATTTGACAAAAACATAAGACCCTAATCTGCACACAATGTAATCTTTCAAACTTCGATCCCACCTCTGGGGCAGATATGTTGGCATCCCTACGGATGGCCTCCGCCAGTGGCTCAATCCCCAATGTAAACAAGAACAGCAAAAGGTGTCAACCTTTGCGGCTGCCTGGAGAAATACTGATATTACTGGTTGCCACATTAATGAGAACGCAGCCAGAGGATCGCGGTAAAGGACCCTCACCCACTTGATAAAAACTTTGCGTAGACCAAACCGTTCTAATGTACAGAAGAGATCCGGCCAGTCAACCCAATCAAATGCCTTCTCTCATCTAAAGAGATCAATAATCCCTGGACAGATTGTTGTTGACACACTTGGATCATATTGAGTAAATTCTTAACATTGTAGGAATATCTGCGGCCCTTTATAAAGCATGTTTGGTCCTCTTTGGGAACGGAAGGCAGCAAAGTTTCCACCTTAATGCACGGATCTCAGACAGGATTTTGAGACCAAAATGTAAAAGTGAGATTGGCGTGTAAGAAGCACAATCCTCCAGGGTCTTCCTTTCTTCAGCATCAGAGAGATATGCGCCTCTATTAAGGATGGAGGGAGGGGTTTGTGACTCTATGAGTGACGGAACACGTTAAACATCAGCCCTGACAATAGGTTTACAAATTATTTATAACATTCACTAGGAAATCCGTCAGGAAGGTGCACCTTTACATTCTGAAGCTGCTTCACATCCTCCTGCGCTGACAATTGTGCATAAAGGCACAACACTTATTCAGGGGTTACCCCTGGAAGACCCAGGTTCTTGAAAAATGACTCCATCTTAATCCAGCTATCCTCAAAATGTTCAGTCTGAAACAATTCGTTGAAAAATCTCGGATAGGAGACTTTAATCTTTTTGGAATTGAAGGTAAGGATCCCAATACCTTCCCTAATTGAAATAATGGCTTGAGAGGGGCGATCGTTTTTCTGGCAAGATAGAATAAATATCTGCCTGAATTATCACCATGTTCAAACAGCCTTTGTTTCACAAAAGTAAGTTCCTTCTTGGCTGTCTATGTGAGCGTGGAATTCACTGTAGACCGAAGCGTTGCAATCCTCTGCAGTTTAGCCACTGAGGGACAATCACAATATGCACTCTCGGCTGCCCTCAGCTTTGCCTCAAACTAGCGTTCCTGCTTCCCCTTGGCAAAAGCCTTAGCAATTTCCCATAGAGTGGATGAGTTACTGGTTGAATCTGAATTAATGGCTAAGAAAGAACTGAATTCATTGCGGTGGTCAGCCCAGTAGCACTGCTGCCTCACAGCGCCAGAGACCTGGGTTCAATTCCTGCCTCAGGTGACTGTCTGTGTAGAGTTTACACATTCTTCCTGTGTCTGCGTGGATTTCGTCCCCCAGTCCAAAAATGTGCAGGTTAGGTAAATTGGCCATGCTACATTGTCTGCAGTGTTAGGTGGGTCAGTGTGGACTTTTTGGGCCACAGGGCCTGTTTTGACACTGTAAGTAATCTAATCTAACGACTCAATTAACCAACTAGTCTTAAGAGTAAAGGGATGCATTAGCTCGTGTCTCGAATCTATTATATTGTCCTTAATCTTAATCAATAAGTATACTGCTTCATGGTCAGAAATGGTAATATTCCCAATTGTGCAGGATGCCACCGAATCTAAGATTGTTGCAGAAATGGGAAAGATATCAACCTTCGTGTGGCATTTATGCCGGTTAAAGAAGAAAATAAAATCCCTACTCGTGATGTGGATCTGCCACCAGACATCCACCAGCTCTCATTCTGCACACATATCCACTAATTGCTTACATTATAACGAGGGTATTGGGGCACCTTTGGACATTCTGTCCACCGTGGGGTCCCTAAGACTTTTGAAAACTTCTACAATAATGTGCCACGATGCAAGATAATTGAATTTGGAAAATGCATCTACCAGGAATTTAAGAGGGTACGCTGGGAGTCGGGGGGGGGGGGGGGGGGCGGCAGTGAACATTCAAAATACTATATTCTTTACTATAGTTCAAGGCTTTGGGTATTATGAGCCTCCCGTGAGTGTCAAATACAATCTATTTGGTTAAATGGAAGATTCTTTTCATCCATTATGGCTTCTCCCCTCCTCTTAATATTAAAAGACGAGAAATAAACCCGATCAAGCCCGACCTACTGTAATGTTAAATGTTCCTTGTCATCAAGGTGCATCTCCTACAACAGGACAACATCCACCCTCTCTTTTTAAGACTAGAAAGTAAATTTTTCCTCTTTTCTGGCCAATGACTCCCCTTAATGCTCCAGGTAGACCATTTAAGCACATCATTATCCAGAACACACTGTAGCAACATTTGAACTCGAGAGAGGAAGAATACGAATTACTGATCATTCATAAACAAAGTCTCATAGAGCTTAAAAACTACACAAAGTAAGATTACTGCAACTGCCGACTCTCAAAACTTTCAAAAACTAAGCATTTTAAGTAAATGACTGGGATGGAGTGGGTTAGGGAACCACTTTGCCCGTGCTGTCATGCAGAGTCCAACAAAGCAGACCTTCCAGATCGCCACCATCTTGGATTTCCCCATAACATTTTATCGATATTATGATTTCATTTTGCATTATATTCCTGGATGTGCTCGAGCAGTATGATTTTTTTTTTACCACTGTCAGCATTTCCCCAACACTGCACATTACTGCCATTCCCCGTTAATCCTTGACTCCGTTATTCTTTATGAACCTTCTGTCTGTGCCTCAAACATATTCAATATCTCTGCCTCCATTGCTCTGCAGGGAAGAGAGTTCCAAATACTCTCACCAATGAGAAAAAAAAAATCTTCTTCTGTGTGAGAGATTATTTTTGTCTCCTTACCTGAAAAAGGATATATTAAATTGGAAGCAGTTCGGAGATGTTTCACTTCATGTATTCCAGGAATGATGGTCTTATATTATGAAGGCTTTAACAGGTTACTCTTGGAATGAGAGGCGATCTTATTGAAACATACAAAACCTAGAGGAGAGTGATCAGATAGATACCCATTGCGTGTCCAAACGTCTTGTTGTTTTTATAGAATCTCTACAGTGTGGAAGCAGGACATTCCATCCATCATGTCCACATTGACCGTCGGAACAGTATCCCTCCACCCCCCCCCCCCCCCCCCCCACCCCGGTCCTGCACCCCTACTCTATCTATGTAACCCTGCATTTCCCATGACTAACCTATCTAACCTACACATCCTGGGCACTATGGGCAATTTAGCATGACTAATCCACTCTAAGCTGCATATCTATGGACGATGGAAGGAAACTAAAACACTGGGAGGAAATCCACACAGACATGGGGAGAATGTTCTAAATCTACATAGAGGATTGCCAGGTTGGAACTGAACGCAGATACTTGGTGATGGGAGGTATCAGTGCTAACCACAGATCTACCATGCGCATCCGTTAGTTCTATTAGTTAATTGTGGCTAACTAAAGAAATCTGCCTGACTTGTTCCTATCACTGAACCTGACTCAGTCTGAGAACTTTATCTTCGGCCATATCACCAACCTGGTTACATTTAAAATTTGGTGTCAGCAGTGAAGGAATGGGACGAGAAAAGCAAACAGTGACACCCTCCAACATCCGTCAGAGCAGGAATTAGGATAAATCCACAAAGTGGGATTTCAGTCAAGTGGGAATTCTCTTTCCCAGAAGTTTGGGATTGCTGGACCTTTATATTACATCGAAGCTGGCTTCGTCTGATTTTCCATGGACATTTGAATCAGGGATAATGGTGCACGGAAAGAAAAGTGCAGCTGTGAACACAATGAAATGAGTCATGACCTTATTTACTGGTGGAGTAGTGTGAAAGGGCCGAATGGCCCACTTGTGCCCCTCAGCCCTATGTTCTGATGTTCCATTCAGCCCTCGGACATGCTAAACAGGGGCAGATCGAGGCCACTCCGATGGTTAGGTGCAGTTTTGGAAATGTACTTGAAAATCCAGGCCGGATCAGGAAATGACCACCACCCCCACCCCACAGTCCCTGTTTCCAGGCTTCCCCTCTCTGTAACTTCTGCTCCAGATGTGGGTCATGTTGCAGACCCAGATACGCTGGGAATACAGCCACATACCCCACCCAGGGTTAAAACAACAAATCCTCTGCTCTCCCTGAATGCAACATTGTTCAACACGATTCCCAGCAAAATAACCAGTTACTTTCCAAAAGCATAACATGTGAAATTAATAAATAGGAACAGGAGTAGGTCAATCTGCCCCTCAAGCTAACCCTGTCATTTAATAAGAACATGGATGATCTCCTCCAGGGAGAAAGTGAGGACTGCAGATGCTGGAGACCAGAGCCGAAAATTTGCCGCTGGAAAAGCACAGCAGGCCAGGCAGCATCCAAGGAACAGGAGAATCTATGCTTCGGGCATAAGCCGTTCTTATGTGCTGGCCTCCCTGCTGTGCTTTTCCAGCGGCACATTTTCGGCTCTGATCTACTCCAGGGCTCAACTCCACTCTCTTGCCGACTCCTTGTATTCCTCCATACCTCTCTGAGTTAGGGAATGCCAGACATTCACTACCTTCGGACAGAAGCCATGACTCTGCATCTCAGATTGAAATCGATGTTCCTTAATCGGTATCTGTATGATCGAGTTCGACACTTTGCTCAAGAATGGAAAAAACTTCTCAACATCTACCTTCTCCAACCCCTTCTGTGTCTTGTAGGTTTCAGCATTATCACTCCTCATTCATTTAAAACCCAATTAATTATCGCCTCACCATCTTAGAGATTCTCAATAACACAACCCTTTCTTCCCAGGAAACCGCCTAATGTACCAACCAAGTTACTTGCTGCATCAGCATGCTGACTTTATGTTTCATACACAGGAAGACTCCAATGCCTTTACTGTTCCTTTTCTGGAAATCCTCTCCATTTAGTAACAGCCTGCCTTTTGATTCTCAGTGTCATCCTCAAACTCGGATGTATATTGCACTCAGCTCCCTCCTTCAGGCTGTCAGCATAGATTGCAAATAACTGATGCCATCAGACTGATATTTGTGGTACTCCAGCAGATAAACCTTTACCATAAAGATCCATTAATCCTGACTCTCCGATTTCTGTGGTAACCACTCATCATTCCATGTTAATACAGTATCCGACGTCCGGGAGCTTCTGTTTTGTGTAAGAACTTTTGTTTTGTAATACCTTGTGGAAAATCTCCGGAAAGCCTCGTGTCCACTCGATCCCCTTTAGCAAGTCCGTTGTTACATTTTCAGGCATCTCCAGAAATACTTTGCATTATTTTACAGGACAAAATATCATTTCCCTTTCACACAAAACCACCCTGACTCTGCGCGAAGCTTTTCTAAATGTCCATGCTGGCCAGGTTTTCCAACCTATATTAGTCCTATCTGTTTTCATTAGGTCCATGTGCCTCCAAATGTTTCCCATTCATATGTTTGTCCAAATGAGTTTTAAATGTTGTAGCTCTCCTTGCATCTCCCACTCTTCCTCTGGAAGCTCATTCCATACCCACACCGCCCTCTGTGTAAAAAAGCTGTCCATTAGTCCCTTTGAAATCTAGCCTCTTTCACCTTAAACCTATTCCCTCTATGTTTGGATTCCCCTACCCTGTGGAAAAGACCTTGGCTATTCATCCTAACCATACCTCTCATGATTTTATAAGTTTCTATAATGTCACTCCTCAACATCCTGCACTCCATCTGATGTTAACTTCAAGAACAAGCGTTTAAAGATAAGCACTGCAAAATTGAAACAATATTAAAAATGACAGGTAACCAACACTCAGCCCAAACCTCATACTGTGATTTGTTTTTCTCCATATTACAATACTAAGGAAGCATGAAACCCTTACTAGTGCCAATAAGGAGTCAAGCACCTGAATTCCTTTATCTAAAGGGGGTGATGATGACGACAGTGAAAACGTATCTGTGGCCAGATCTATATAATACCACATGGTCAACATTCTCCCTCCTGGCCTCCGTATAACTTTGTGTGGTTGTGTCTGTTTTATCTTGCATTCAATAGAGAGAACCGCTTTCCCCATTCACACCTTAAATTCGACCCGTTATACAGAATACTTTCATTCACCACTCCTAAAAGACCGTTTTTCTTTTGCCACACCCTCTTTTCCCTGCCACCCATCCTCCACATCTGGCAAGTGATTAAAAGACCATTTTGCAATTGTATTCAGTTTTGAAGAATTGTCACACTGGACTGGAAACGCTAACTCTGTTTTTCTTTCTCTGCAGATGTTGACAGACCTGCTGAGTGTCTCCAGAAATGAATAGGCGCAGAACAATTTTTCAATTAAATAAATAATTATGGATACTGGAATTAAAAATAAAAAACCTTTATAGAAGTTTCACTGGACCTGAAAGTTTAATTCTGCATTCACTCCAGAAAATTCTGCAACATCTTTAAACAATTTTTCAGCAATTTCTGTTTATGAACGATTTCCAACGACGTATTGTCAAAGATGCCCAAACATCCTGTCCAACATGGAGTGCCGTACACTGGGAACTGAACAGTAACGCATGGTGACAAGTTCCTTGACTCTGAAACTGCATAAGGCTGGCATCACTGATGCTGCAGAGCTCTGAATCATGGTCAGGGAGAAAAACACAAGGAAACACATTCACTTCAAATACAGAAGATGACATTACTGAAAGGAAAATATTCAGATTAGTACCTTAAAAGGAGATTGTTTATGTAACAAATTGGAGGCGTGACACCAAAGAAAGACTTCCAGCAGAAAGAGAATATAAAAACCAGAGTAGGTCACTGAGTGCAGGGCTGATGGGTGAATAGGTCTCGGTGTGAAATGGGGGGCAGTCAGTAGAATTGAACTGGAGATATTGCAGCCAAAACTGGGTTATCATCTGATGCTGTAGATTTCAATGACAATCTGTAACGTTTCCCCCAGGATAGACCATCCATCTACCATTTCCATCAAGCCGATCCATGGGTCAGTGACGAGTGTGGGTGAACATGGTCAGGTCAGAATCATGTGCACCTAAATCTGATGACAACCGATTAAAGCTACCGCACTTGACTGGTTACACTACGAACAGCAGGATTAACATCTGATACAAAGAGAGAGATGATCCCAAGACTAACAAATCAGATATAAACTCTCTCGTCCTGTCAAATCCATGCATAAAAGTCGATGGACTTTAAACAACTTACTGGAGGAGAGGACTCCACAAATATCCCCATCCTAAATAATGGAACAGCCCTGTGCATCCATGTAAAAGATACAGTATCTGCACCATCCTCAGCCAGAAGTGTTGAGTCGATTACCCACCTCACCCTCACTATGATACCCTCAGAATCACAGATGCCCGTCTTCAACCAATTCAATTCACTGCACTTGACATGAAGCAACAGCTGGACACTGTAGATATGACAAAGGCATTTGGCCCTGACACCATCCCTGCAATAGGACTGAGGACGTTTGCCACACAACAAGCCGTGTACCTGAGGAAGCTGTTTCATTCCAGCTCCAACTCTGACAACTCGCTGGCAATGTGGGTAATTAGCAACTGCAGTCCTCACTTTCTCCGAATGTGCGTAATTACTCAACTATGTCCCATCCCCTAAGAAGGGAATAATTACAATCGGACCGATTACCACGCCCTCAGTCCCATCACGATAATCAAATTGGTTGGGGTTATTTTTGATAGAGTTGTCACACAGCACAGAAATAATCGGTTCAGTGTGGTTTCCGATAGGCCCCCATGTGGAGATGGTGCTGTTGTGGAATTATCATTGGAATGCTAATTCAGACCAGGATAATTTTCTGGCAACTGGTGCAAGTTAAAAACAATTAATAAAATATCGAGATCTAATACCTGGTGTCAGTAATAGTGATCGTGTATGCAATGTTGATTATAGATGTCGATCTCCTTCCCCAGTGTACTTTCAGGAAGTGAATCTCCCATGCTTTCCTGGTCTGGCCTAAAAGTGACTCCAGACACACAGACATGTTATACACTCTTCATTGGTCTCTGAAACGGGCAAGCAAGGTACTCAATTGTATCAAACTGCTCCGAGGTCTTAAAGGATAAACCCGGAGAGAACACCCGGCACCAGCCTCGTTATCAGAAAAGGGAACGGGAAACACAATCCTGTCGACCCTGCAGAGACCTCCTTCCTAACAGCTGAAAGCTTGTGACAACATTTACAGAGCTTTCCCACACACTGCACAGAAGTATCGGGAAAGGAATACGTCATACAACTCATTGAGCTTTCCCTATTCGAGTTAATGGCCAAACATCTCCTCAACGCAGTATTCCCCATACAATTTACATATCCCTTAATAAGTTTAAATATTGTGAAACATAAAATGAGAACTGCTGTAGTCTATTCGGCCCATCAGTTTTGCGCCTCCATTCTATGTACAGGCAGTTCACTGATAACGCGTGTTGATTAAATACAATTTGGATTTAAAATTGGTTGGCTAATAGGAAACAAAGAGTAGTGATAAACGGCTCCATTTCAGAATGGCAGGCAGTGACCAGTGGGGTACCGCAGGGATCCGTACTGGGACCAGAGCGTTTTACAATATATGTCAATGATATAGAAGATGGTATTAGTAATAACATTAGCAAATTTGCTGATGATACTAAGCTGGGTAGGAGGGTGAAATGTGATGAGGATGTTAGTAGATTACAGGGTGACCTGGACAGGTTAGGTGAGTGGGCAGAGGCATGGCAGATGCAGTTTAATGAGGATAAATGTATGGTTATCCACTTTGGTGGCAAGAACAGGAAGGCAGATTACTACCTAAATTGAATCAATTTAGGTAAAGGGGCAGTACAGAGAGATCTGGGTGTTCTTGTACACCAGTCAATGAAGGTAAGCATGCAGGTACAGCAGATAGTGAAGAAGGCTGATAGCATGCTGGCCTTCATAACAAGAGGGATTGAGTATAGAAGCAAAGAGGTTCTTCTGCAGCTGCACAGGGCCCTGGTGAGACCATACCTGGAATACTGTGTGCAGATCTGGTCTCCAAATTTGAGAAACGACATTCTGGCTATTGAGGGAGTAGGTTCACGAGGACAATTCCTGGATTCGCGGGATTACCTTACACTGAAAGACTGAAGCGACTGGACTTCTATACCCTTGAGTTTAGAAGACTGAGAGGGGACCTGATTGAGACAGATGAGATTATGAAAGGATTGGACACTCTGGAGGCAGGAAACATGTTTCTGCCGATGGGTAAGTGCCGAACCAGAGGACAAAGCTTAAAAATTCGGTGTAGATCATTTAGGACAGAGCTGAGGAGAAACTTCTTCAAACAGAGGATTGTGGCTGTGTGGGATGCTCTGCCCCAGAGGGCAGTGGAGGCCCAGTCTCTGGATTCATTTATGAAAGAGTTGGATATATAGCTCTCAAGGATAGTGGAATCAAGGGTTATGGAGATAAGGCAGGAACAGGATACTGATTAAGGACGATCAGCCATGATTATATTGAATGGTGGTGCAGGCTCGAAGGGCAAAATGGCCTCCTGCTGCACCTCTTGTCTATTGGATTAATTATTCATAGTACATATGTGTAACTTTAACATGGTTTTCTGGCAGTAGGAATGAAGCCAACTTTTTTAACCCTTCTCCAAGTTGTCTTTCATCTCCAAGATAGCAGACCCATGGTCTCCATGGAGGTCTGAAAGTGGTGTGGAATTTTTTACTCTTTCAGAATGATGGTATTGTGACTGCTGACCGGATTGTGTACAATTTGATATTCAATGCAGTTTCACACAGTAACTATGCACGAAAGCGTTCAAAGTTCATTCAGAGCCTGTACCTCTCTGTCAATAGACATGGGGGCTCTGCACAGGCGTGTAAACTATCAGGAGTCAATCATCCAGTCAGAAATATGGAATTCTCACCCTATTCAGCTGTTTGGGATGTCATGCGTGTCCGTCCACAACCATCAATTTTCAACTTCTTATTCTCTCACTGTGCTACAGATTAAACACAGAGTTATGCCTTCTCTCCTCATTGTACCTTCATGCCAGGGTTTAGTCCGGTGAAACTCCTTTGCATTGTCTTGATAACAAAGAGACCATTATTTATAAAGCTGACCAAATCTGTACACAATGCACCAAATACCCTCTCAAAGCAACACTACCTTTGGGAAAGATATACTCACTCTGGTACTTCAATCATTTTATACGAAGAGCCACACATTATTTACTTCCTGCCCTGTATGAGTTCTGTTAGTGACTTATGACTAAGGACATCCAGGTCCTTTTCATGACTAGAACTTCCGAACCTCTCACCGTTGAATAAACATAAAGAGAATGATGGTATTTGTTGTTCTCATTTGAATCATTTTTGTACCTTGTGAAAAGCTATTGCCCAAACGTTGATCGTTCTGATACCCAAAAAACCTTCAGTCCAGAAAAAAGAAATCACTACTCTTCACAGATCTCCATTACCCAATTTTTAATCCAGCTCTACCTACACATGGACTCTAACCTTCCTCACTCACCCGTATTCAACTATGGCAAACATCTGCTGATAATTGAAATACCCCAGTCCCATTGGTTCTCAATTGTCGATGTCACAATGGACAGACTGCACAAACCCCAGCAGGTGGATCATTTCCCTTTCCTGAATCTAGGCCGAAACTACCATATCAGATTATTATTCTCCAAGTGGCTAGTTGTCACATTTCTTATAAAAGGTTACAATGTTTTTCTCACAACTGACATCAAGCTTTTAAGTTTTCTGTTTTCCCTCTCCATCTTGTTTTAAATATTTAGGTTTAGAATAGCTGCTTTCCAGTCTGCAGGATCCTTTCCAGAATGTAACCAGCTTTGAAGAATAATCAGTAATTCTTTCACTAGCTCTGTTGCCACCTCCTCAATACTCTGGAATGTAGCTAATCAGATGCAGCAACTTATAAAACTTCAATTCAATTAGATTTTCGAAAGCATATTCTTCATTCATTCGAATGTTCTGCAGTTCCTCAATTTTACCAGTCCCTCTGTTCGCTAGTATTCCTGGAAGTTAGTTTCCATGCGTTCCCCTGTGGAGATAGAACCAATGCATTCCGCTTAGCAGGCAGGTGACTTCTGTCAGCTAGTGATACGTCGGAGGACGACACTTCAGAGATGGTGCATATACTACTCACGTCTGCTTGGAAAGTTCCAGAATGGAAACGGTTCACTTCATGGTGAGAGACAGCACAGTCCTACCGTGGTTTGAGAATACAGGTCGTACTGAAGTGAGGTGGGGGCGGACGGGTGGTGTGTGTGTGACACAGCTCAGTGAGCATCTCATTCTTGAAACAAACTGGTTTCATACTTTACACCTGAATGGGACCAGCTTAGACAAATGTTTCTGGAAATCCCTGCTCCTCCCCGTGTCCAGAGCGTCCCTCCTGTGTAGTCTCTGTTCCGTTTGCTTCCCTTGAACCCAGACACTCTGTAAATGTAATATCCAGAGTGTGGTCCCCAGATCCTTGGGTCTCCCTGAATCAACTCAGCAGCTGACAATACATCCCGGGAACACCAATCACAGAATCTCCACTAACCTTCTAATGACAGCAGCAAGTCAAATCCCCACACCTATGGTGCACCCATTCAGTGTTGAAATGCCTTTGTCTCCTCAGTTTCTCTTCCTGCCTGAGAAAGCCGTTACGTCTCCACACAATCCCACAGTAACAGTTCCTCTGTCTAAAGATTCAGTTGACAATGTAACATTATGTTTCTCTATATCTCAGCAACTATAAGGACAGCACCAGTATTGATTAGGTTAGATTACTTACAGTATCGAAACAGGTCCTTTGGCCCAACAAGTCCACACCGACCCGCCGAAGCGCAACCCACCCAGACTCATTCCCCTACATTTACCCCTTCACCTAACACTACGGGCAATTTAGCACGGCCAATTCACCTAACCTGCACATTTTTGGATTGTTGGTGGAGTTGGTCACCACACTCAGAGAAGAGAGATAAAGGGAACATAATTCACTTTAAACAGGAACTTCCCGAAATGACGTAATATTCAGTAATATGGGGAAAGGGAACATGTTAGAATAACTTCCCATTCTATTTTCCTTCCCGTTCATCATCAGCAATCCTTCTGCTTGCTTTGCCTCTCTCTAGCTCTGTCTCTCTTTTGCTGAGCATTTCTCCATCCATTCAACACAAACCTCCCACTCATCCTTCCAAACATCCCTGACATAATAATATTATTTGCCAGTTGCATTAATTCACACTTAGTCCAGACTGTGCAAAAATGTTAAGGTTCTTTAACAAAGGTTATCAGCAAAATGAGGAAAATGAAATCTGGTGGTTTATGGTTGCTATGAGTGAAATTAGATTTCGTTCCAATTTTTGTCATTCGAATATAAGTTCTGTCATCGGCTGTAGTAGGATTTGAAACAATGCTTTTATAGTCATAATTGTGCCTCTGAATTAAACAGTCAGTGATATTATTACTCTGATACTGAGACCCTACTGTGAACTAACTGGAAAGACAAGAACAGGTTTGTGGTCAAAATATTTGTAACAGGGAAGAGAGATCAGAAGAGAAGTGAAGCCTTAAAGTCTGAAGTTAACAAAGGGGTAGATGCCAAGCTCATTCTGAAACAGCACTAAGGCAGAAGTGGAGAGTGGGAATATTACAGAGGTGAATTTTGTTCGTTTTAATGACAGAGAGAATCCAGAGAGATAAAACAGTTTAGAGTAAAAAGGGGACTCAAAGTTTTGAACAGTCTAGTTCCTTCTTAGATCTTCATAAAGATTTCGAAATGCATGAAAAGGAAGTCGAATTTATGACTGAAAGTTTATGTATTTGCTAAATATAATTAAACGATGTAGTAATAACATTTACCATAATTTATAGAGTTGCCAGAGATAGGATTACCAGGAACACCAACGCTAGCGAGGATTGGTTAGTTACCTGCCTGAATAATCATCAGTACGGCTTCTATCTGCAAATCTTACCATGGCCAATCCAGAGAAAATAGTAAAGACCCATGGATAAACCCCTGTCCATTGTTGTAACATTCCAGGCTAATGTTCTCAGATTCTGAACCATTGTTAGAACATTCCAGTCTAATGTTCTCAGATTCTGATCTCTCCCTTTCTCTGTAGCTGCTGATCCCAATCGTGTTGAGGATGACGTTGCCCCTAATAGATGGCATAACAAGTTGATAGAAGCCCATAATTATGGAAAAGGGAAACCCTCCAGTGACTCAGTTAGATCAGAGGGACTGGTATCGATCATGGTCACTGAAAAAACAGCTCCAGTTAACCCTTTTCATGACATCCCTGACATACCACAACAATACTTGGTGTGGGTGGAATGTTCACATCACTGACTATTGAGTGAATGGTACATCTCCGATTGTAAAGTTAGAGGTGAGGGAGGGAGATGATGCTTTCTCTTCACAAACTATATGATTCTACTGTGTTTTGGCAGGGTAGGAATTGCTAGGCTCCCGATGCTGTCTGTGTCTGATCACCAGGCCTGCTGCATCCTTTCGTTTTATTTACTTTTGTTTAACTTTGACATTTACCTTACCATCATTTAACGGTTTTGGTGGTTTAGGCATTTTTGACTGGCTCCTACAGTGCCATAGACGGTGTAGATACAGTGCATTCCTTGTGGTCCTTGCAACCACGGTCTGGTCCCGTGGAGTGATGGTCATTTTCTCCCAGAACCAGGATTCTTAGTTTTACCATTCGCCAGTTATTGCTGGGGTCTCAGAATCCTGAAGAAGGGCTTATGCCCGAAACGTCGATTCTCCTGTCCCTTGGATGCTGCCTGACCTGCTGCGCTTTTCCAGCAACACATTTTCAACTCTCAACAGGGTTGGAAGGCAGTAAAACTCTACCAGCTGCTTCATTCGCTCCCTGAGATTTCTTTCAGAATTGGCTTTTGATGTTCTTTCCTCCTGGATTGTAGAACTGCATGTGGGACATTCAGTTTCCTGAATTTAATTTTCGACAATTGTGTGTTTCTAGGATGTTACCATATTGGAGCAGTTACTGTATAGTAGTTGAATAATCTATTATTCTGCTAAGTTTTCCAACAGAACTAAGTTATTGCAAGTTCTATTTCCTTGTGTTGTATTTTATCGACAGTGTTTGAACAGACTGTATTTTGCTTAAAGTCGAATATTTTAACCTAACAAATTGTATCAGAAACATAGCACCTCACATTTACCTTTAAAATACGAAAATTCTCGGGTCGAGACTACAATTTCCAAATATTTTGAAGGGCATCTGCTCTGATCCCTAACAAGAGCGACAGATATTCATATTTTAACTGGGTTATTGGACAACGTGTTGCAGAAATATGGGGTTTGACAGCGGAATGGGCCGAGCTGGAGCAGTGGTAGTTATGTCAGATACTCCACCTCACAGGTCCAGTCCATACATGCATCAGCCAAGATGAATTGGCAGTCCATCATGAAACACTGCGTAGACCAGGCTAGTGTACTGCTCAGAAATCTTTCCAGGATCGAACACTATTCAGAGCTTACCCATTCGCTCCTTATCTGTCCAACAGTGCATTGATCTATAAACCTGGACGAAATAATCTGTTCCACACAGGGCGATATGCAGAACATACAAGTACATTGTTCTATAACATGGACTGGGTATCTCTCCAACATGGGGAGCTGTGCAGTGAATAGCAGTGAATTGTTCTGTAAATCTGGAGCAGTTACATTCCCAGCATGTACAGCGGTGTACACCAACTACTGCATTGTTCAGTAACGCTGTGTTAGATCACTGCCCAGTGTTAGGAAACTTGCAGCCCATGATGGAAGTGACAGGATTGCAGCCCTCATCCATTTACAGCTCCATATCTCCATTGCGCCATGACAATGGGTGCTGTGGGTGTGAACAAGACTGCCAGAGAGAGGTCATGAATCCGTTGAAATACCACCAATCTTGGTTAAAAGAAGATGGAGATTGAGAAAGAATTTCAAATGATGGAGTGTTTTGGATGAGTATTTGTTCTGCAGCTTTGTAAGTGAGAGCAGGTTCAGCAGAGTCTGACTCATTGAGCTGAATCTAACAATAATGTGTCTCAGTGTCATTTTCATTGAGTGTGAGAGAGAGATCGCCTGCACGAGACCGAACTAGTTTCTGGGTGATATCTTTTCGAACTCACCTCATGAACTACCCACCCACCCCATGGGGTCACTCGCATTCAATGCCAGCCCGATTCTCCTACCCATCATGGCTGCAGGTAATCACCATCGCCCGGGTACCCCTGGAAATTCCGTGATCCCTGACGCTGGTGCTATCATGAAAATGCCAATGAGCACACGGTTGAGATTTCTCAGTTTGGAGTTGCCCTGCACACTTTACCCCGAGCATGGCAGATAAAGGGCAATTCCACCGTGGCTAGTCAACAGACACACTGAGGTCCTGGCGAATGGACGAGTACAGAGGAGGGCGTTCTCTTCCCAGAGGGGTCCCCACCCTCAGACCCACTGAGCATGGTCTGAGCTCACCACCCAGCTCCGTGCAGTATTTGCAGTATGAAGAAATGTCCAGAAATACAGGGCAAGCATTAATAACATTCCCCGCTCTGTCAGGATAAAGCTCACCGTATTCTCTCTGCTCCCTCACACCCACTGTATATCTGTAATAGCAGCAGCCCCCGAACAAGGTTGATGCTCCAACACTCTCACTACTGCATGGAGCACATTTTCTCTTTCTATCGCCGACGCAATACCCCCACATGGTGATAAAATATTCTGGAGAATGCTGTTTCTCGAATTCTCTGGATGATTTCGTATGTCGAATGTTCCAAATTATTCCCACTTTTTGGAAAATGTTCAAATCCCAGTGTGTAAAACATCAGGTGAAGAAGAGTTTTATATTTTTAAATCACTTAGGATGAAAGCGCATAATGAGGCCATTGAGCCCTTCAAATATGCCCCACTATTCAGACAAGGGTAGCACCTAAACACTTGAAGACTCATTCTCTTCTTGAAGACAGGTGTCACATTGGAGGCTCACCAGTTTCGCTGGAACACACCTGCCATCCAGAGTTATGGATTACTTCAAACAGTACCACCAGTAATCTCTTCTGTTAAAAATAGTTATGAATAGGTGATGACCTGTTTACCCTTGGTCTTACCTGTTTGAGAAAAGCCTTGTTTGTTTTGTTAGAGACAGTGCAGGAAGTTTCATCTGACTACAATTTTGTTTATATTATTGAAACTCTTTGTGACGTCCCCTGTGAGGAACGATGGAAAATACTGTTTTAAATTCTCTGCCTGTTCCCTGAAACCCATTCCCCAGTCACATTCTCCAGGTTTCCCACATATACTTTCCTGCCTTTCTTCAAAGTGTCACACACACACACACACACACACACACACACACACACACACACACACACACACACACACACACACACACACACACACACACACACACACACACACACACACACACACACACACACACACACACACACACACACACACACATCATAAACCGTTTTCTAATTGACATGGAAAAACTTCCGCAACGATTTTTTTTTTCAAATATTTCTTGCTAACTTTGGAATATGTTTCTTTTTAGTTTGCTTAATTCAACTGCTTCTGGTTCCAAAAATAAATATACCAAATCTGGCTGACGCTAATGCTCGTCAATCTGAATTCTTTAGTTTGTGATTGATTAGTATCCTTCACAGCCTTTGTGCATCATGGGTGGTTCATCTTCACATCTTCATATCATCTTCTTTTTGACCAGAGTCAATCATGCTGAGCGTTATGAAGTATGTGCTAAAATGTCTCCCCCACTCATCTACTGACCTTCACCTGGGTCTCTCTTCCCATTCCGTCTTGGACCAGATATAAGACATAAGTCTGAACTTGAAATGCCTGGCTCTTTTCAATCATTCAGGGGGAACCTCCGTATGTGGCTGAACACAGGATCAGCTGAGAGTGACTCCAAGCCCCCAGTTCTTCTGGCTCTGTGATTTCTGTTCCATGATGCCACATTCCAGTGTGAAGCTTCCTGCATGACCACCTTTCCTCTCAAACGAGAAATCCCCTAACTCTTGTGAACAGGGTCTTCAGGTGTAACTGTCCCATCTCCCGTGCTACTGCCCTCACTCTGTACCCCCCCCCCCCTCCACCGCCTTCCAGGACAAAAATAGAGATCGCCTTGTCGTCATTTCCTACTGCACTAGATTCACATTCACAGAACCATCCTCCGGCAACTTCAACCACCCCCAGTGGGACAGCACCATCAAACACATCTTCCCCTCCTATCCACTGTCAGAGTTTTATAAGGACCATTCCATCTGTAACACCCTCCATCACCCTGAACACTTCGCCATTCCCGCATGGCAGTTTAACAGCCAATTGCAGAAGCTGCAACACTTGCCCATTCACCTCTTCCTTCTTCACAGTCCAAGGCCCGAATCACACCTTCCAGGTGAAGCAGCATTTCATTTGTAGTCTTTCAATACAGTCTCTTCCAATATTGTACTCTTCCAATACTGTATTGCTGCTCACAATACAGTCTCGTTTACATTTGTGAGCCAAACAGAAACTGTCTTGAATAACATCTTCACTCTGCCTGTAGGAATGACACTGACCTTCTGATTGCTCCCTATTTCAAGAAACTACATTGCTCTTAAACCCAGCAGAATTCTTTGAAGAGGTAACAAGCAGATTAAATCAAGGAGAGCCAATGGGAGTTATCTATGTGGACGTCCAGAAGACCTCTGATAAGGTTCTGCATAGGAGGAACCAGAGTAAGATAAGGAACAATGGTGTTAGAGGTCCAGTATTAACATGGATAAAAGTTTGGTTGTCTGGCAGGAGGTAGAGTGGAGATAAATCGGTCCTCTCAGGATGGCAGCCAGTGACTAGTAGTGTTCCACAAGGGTCAGTGTTGGGACCACAACATTTCACTTTATAGGTTAATGATCTGGATGGCAGAACTGAGGGCATTCTGGCTACGTTTGCAGATGATGCAAAGATAGGGGCAGGTAGTATTGAGGAGGCAGGGAGCCTGGAGAAAAATTTCAACAGTTTAGGAGAGTGCGAAAAGGAGAAGCAGATGGAATACAATGTGGGAAAGCATGAGGTCATGCACTTTGGTATGAAGAATACAGGCATGGACTATTTACTAAATGGGAAGAAAATTCAGAAATCTGAAGTACAATGGGACTTGGGATTCCAAGTCTAGGATTCGCGTAAGATAGACTTGCAGGTTGAGTCAGTAATTAAGAAGGCAGATACAATGTTGTCATTCATCTCGAGAGGAGTAGGATATAATGGTGGGGATTCTGAGGCATTATAAGGCTTTGGTCAGACCACATTTCCAGTATTTTATGCCTCATACCTCAGGATGGATGTATTAGCCTTGGTGCGTGTTTCGAGAAGGTTAACCAGAAATGAGGAAGGTTTGAGGACTCTGGGTTTATATTCGATGGAGATTAGAAGGATGAGGTGGAGCCAATTGAAATTTGCAGAATACTGAATGACCTGGATGCAGACAACATTGGGAGGACGTTTGCACTGACAGGAGGCACAGGCTTAGAGCAAAGGGAAGACATTTTAGAACGGATAAAGATGAAACGGCTTTAGTCAGAGAGTGGTGAAATTGTGGAATTTCACATTAATTTACACCAATGTTTACATCTGTGTCTCTTTCACTACAATGTATAACCCACTTGTCTTTCGCACTGGGCCTCCAAACACTCTGTCCCACCTCTGCCAAGATACTAAAACTCTCACTTTCCAATCCTTTACACGTCTGAAGAAGATTTACACTGGACTTGAAACATTAATATTGTTTCCGTGTCTCGGCAGATGTTGCCAGAAACAATGAGTTCCTTCAAAAATGAAAAGTCACAAAACAATATCGCAAAGATCATTGGATACCGGAAATCTGAAACAAAAACGGATATTGTTGAAGATATCTGGTGCTTTGAGGAACAGTCACGGGACCCGAATGATTAACTCTGCTTTCTCTCCACAGATGCTGCCAGACTTGTTAGTGTCTTCAGCAATTTCTGTTAGTGAATAAGGTTCAAACATGTGTGTCAAAACTGCTCAAACGCCCTGTTCAATATGGACCACCATACATCAGGAAGTGAATGATAACGCAAGGTATACAAATCCATTTGTTCTGAAACAACATAAGGCTGTCATCACTGACACTACAGAGCTCTTAATCATGGTCATTGAGAGAAACAGAGGGAAACACATTCGCTTTAAACAGAAAATGGCATTCCTGGAGGGGAAAGGATTCTGATGAAAACGTGAAAGGCTTTTGAGGAATGAGACAAATTGGAGGCATGGCATCATGGAGAGACCCTAACAGGATGAGATTTTTTTTTTAAAAAGCGTTCCCACATCAGAAACCAAGATAGGTCATTGTGCACAGGGGTGAAGGGTGAACGGGTACCAGTGTGAATTGAGGACAGGCACCAGAATTGTATTGTAGATATTGCAGCTCAAACTGGGTACTTGTGTGATGCTTCAAAACATAGCGGAAGGAGCAACAGAATTATAATCAACCACAGTCTGTAACTTTTTCCCAGGGAAAATCTCTCAGTCTACCATTACCATGAAACTGATCTATGGTTCAGTGATGAAAGTGGGCGAACATGCCACGGTCATAACCATGTGTACCTAAACCTGATGATAACCCATTAAAGCTACTGCACTTACTGCTTACATTAACAAACAGCAGAAGTAACATCTGATAGAGAGGGCGCAATGATCCCAAGACAGTGACCACTTCTTTTAATACCAGCAAAGAATTGCTGCTGACCTGTCTACCCTTACTCTTATCTGTTTGTTAGAGAAAAATAAAACGTATTCCTTTTGTTACAGACGAGTTCAAGACGTTACTTCTAATACCATTTTCTTTATATCATTGAAATACTTACAGTGCCTTCCTCTGTGAGGAATGATGTAAAAGATGGGTGTAAATTTTCTGTCTGTTCCCTCTAGCCAATTCTTCAGTCACACCCTCCAAATATCCTCAATGTACTTTCCTGACTTAATTTCTACAGAAGGTCACACACTCAGCTTGAACATTTTTTATGTACTCGGAAAACCTCGTGCTGCTTGTTTTTATATTTCCTGCCAATTTGATTACATCATAACTATTATTCCCTTTTCCTTGCTTTCTAGATTTATACAGTCATATAGCGCACAAGCGCACCCTTTGGTACAACTTGTCCATGCTGACCAGGTTTTCCAAAGTAAACTAATCCCATCTGTTTGCATTTGGCCCATATGCCTCTAAAAGTTTTCCTTTCATATGTTTGTCCAAATGCCCTTTGAATGTTGTAGCTGTACTTGCTTCTACCACTCTACCTCAGGCAGCTCATTCCATATACACATCACCCTCTGTGTGAAAACTTTGCCCTTCCTCCCTTTCAAATCTTCCCCCTTTCGCCTTAAAGCTATGTCCTGTATGTTTTGACTCGCCTATCCTGTGGAAAACATCCTGGCTATTCACCTGACCCATGCCTACAAGATTTGATGTACTGATATAATATCACCCCTCAACCTCCTACACTCTATCTGATACTAACTTGAAGAACAAGCATTTAAAGATAAACACTGCAAATTTGAAACAATATTAAAATGACAGGTAAACGACCGTCAGCCCAAACTTCATACTGTGTTTCTCCATGTTACAGTACTAAGGCAGCATGAAACTCTTACTTGGACCAATAAGAGGTCAAACACACCTGAATCCCTTTGTCCAAATCCGATGATGGTGTCTACTGTGAAAACACATCTCTGGCCAGATCAATGTAAGAAGTGGAGTTACCCATAGCAGAGTGAGATGAAGGCTGAGTATACTGATTGAAATTTGGATCGAAGTGTGACTTCAGTGCCAAGAGGGAGAGGTGTTTTCAATAAGGTTTACTCCAAGAAGGAAACTGTCTGGGATGAAATATGAGTGTAAGATGTAAAATAGCATGAATGGAAAGGCCGAGCCACACTGAGACCAGAGGCAAAGCGGCAGCACAAAACCCAACTTGATGCGAGTGCAGGGAAGATAGACTCGATCAAAGAGCTTCAGGTAAAGCGGGTGGGGACCATAATGTGACAGAATGTGCTCTGTAATTGCAAAGGGTGAACCTGAAATCCGGAAGGGGAGACGAGCAGGGAAGAGGATGGAGCAGCAATTTCAGTGGTGTCCAGGGATAATTCAGAAAGCAAAGCTTAAATCTGGTCCTCCACTAATGCTCATCAATTTGCGATTGAATAGTATCCTTGACAGCTTTTGTCAACCACTGGTGATTCACCTTCTTATCGAGTCCTTCTACTTGAACAGAAATAATAATTACTGAATGTTATGGGATATCTGTTTGAATGTCTGCCACCTATACTCACTCACCTTCCTCTGTGTTTATTTTCACATCCCACTCAGACCAGAGGTGAGACAGAAATCCTCAATTTAGATGTCTGGTTCTTTTCAAGGGGGACGTCTGCATGTGGCTGAACACATGATCAGCAGAGGCTGAGTCAATTCTCCCAGTTATTCAGTCTCTATTGTTTCTGTTTGATGATGCCACATTCCAGTGGGCAGCCTCTGACGTGACCTCCTTTTCCTTCAAACCAGAAACCCCAAACTCCAGTGGAGAGGGCCTTCAGCTGTGACTGTCCCATCTCCCTCACTTCTGCCCTCACGCCGTCCCCTCCTTCCCAGAACAATGATAGATCTCCCCTTGTCGTCACATCCTACTGCATTGGAATCCACATTCCCAGAATTACCCTTCGTCACTTCCACCACCTTCAGCAGAGCAGCACCATCAAACACATCTTGCCCTCCCACCCACTGTCAGTACCTCACAGGGACCGTTCCCTTTGTGACACCCTCCATCACCCCGCACCCCCATGGCCCCTTCCCATGCATTTGCAGAGGCTGCAACACTTGCCCACTCACCTCTTCTCTCCTCACTGTCCAAGGCCCCAGTCACATTTTCCAGCTGAAGCAGCATTTCACATGTACTCTTTCAATCCAGTCTCCTGTCATTGCTGCTCACAATGCAATCTCCTTTACATTGGGGAGACCAAACAGAGACTGCACTGAGGAACACTCCCATTCTGGAGGAATAATCCTGACCTTGTCATTGCTTCCCATTTCAATAATCTCCCTTGCTCTCGTGTTACCTTTTCATTCCTGGGCAGCTGCAAATTCTCAATGAAGCACAACCGAAGCTCGAGTAACACGTCACTTTACACTTTGGTACGTTACAATCTGTAGGAGTTAATCATCAATTCCATAACTTCACGGCCTGACCTCAATATAGCCGTTCTCCATTTATCATCCATTCTCCCTCCTGTCCTCCATATGATCTTTTTTGGTTGTGTCTTCGTTATCTTTCACTCAATAGAGAGATCCCCTACAATGCACACCCTTACTCCTGTATATAAATCATCTTAAAATGAAGATCAACGCACCATTTACCTTCCTAACTGCCTTTTCTTCCACAATGAAACAATCACAGAAGAGTAGACTCTATCAAAAAAATAACCTACATTCGTCCTATTTTCTTACATGAGATCCATAGCCATAAATGTTATGATACTTCAAGTGCTGGTCCATATACTGTTTAATGGTTGTGGGATTACCTGTCAGAATTACCCTCTCAGGCTGTTTATTCCTGACCCCAGCACCCTCCTGGTGAAAAACAATCCTCAAATCATCTCTAAACCAGAAGCCCTTCATTTTCAAAGTCGTTGCTTCTTCTTTGTCCTTTGTCCTTTGACAAAAAGGAACAGCTGCTGTCCATCCATCCTGTCCAAGTCAATCGTAATCCTCTCCTTCTGAATCGCGTCCCCTCAGCCTTCTCTGCTCCAAAGTAAACAAACCAATCTTATCCAGCCTCTCTCCATATCTAATATGCTCCATCCCAGCGAGCATCCTGGTGAATCTCCTCTGCAGTCCTACAGTGCAATCACATCCTTCTTGTAATGTGGCCCACAGAACAACACACAGTATTCCATCCTGGCCGAACCAAAATCCTGTAAAACTCTTACAATCTATGTCTCGGTGAATTAAAGCTATGCCAACAGTCGCATTTGACTTCTTAACTAATCTATTACCCTGTTCGGTCTCATTCAAGGATGTGTGGAGAAACACCCTCTGAACTTCCTCGTATGCTTCCATTCATTGACTCCTCCCCTGTTTGGTTTCTTCTTCCAAAGTGCATCACCTCATAGTTATTCGGGTTACATTCTATCTGCCATTGATCTGTCCATCTGACCAACCCATCTGCATCTTCCTGTAACATAAGGCCTTCCTCCTAACTGCCAACCACCCGGCAAATTTTTGTGTCAAACACAAACTTCCTTATCACACTCCCCCACCACCTCCACATTTACATCTACATCATTTCTGATTACCACAAATAATAAGGGATACTGCACTGATTCCTGTGATACACCACGGGACACTGGTCTCCAGACACTCAAACAGCCTTCTCCCACCACTCTCTGTTTCCTGCCACGAAGACAATTTGAAAATCAATTAACAAGCTACCCTTGATACAATGTTTTTGTACTTTCCTTATAAGTTTCCCCCGTGGGGATTTGTCAAAGGCCTGGCTGAAAAACATATAAATGACAGATTCAGAAAATTCAATAAAATTCCTCAGTATGACTTTGCTCTGATGACTTCATGCTGACGATCCCTGATCAAAAATTGAACAGAGTGAGTCCAATCAGCCACTCATGTCTCTTGCACAGCAATTGGAGCAGATTTTGTCCAGCTTTGTATCAGAAACAATCGCAATACGTGCCTCACGAAAGATTAATGTTCAAGACAAGAAGTGTGTTAAGAAAACAAATTGCGAGGAGAGTAGTTTGGCTAACAATTAAAAGCCATGATATGAAGGTGCTAGTTTTGGACTGGGTTGGACAAGGCCAAAATCCACACGACACCACATTATAGCCCAAAAGGTTTACTCAAAAACACTGGCTTTCTGACAGCTGCTTCTTCACCAGGTTTTAGGGAGAGAGGAAGACCTTAGAGACAGAATTTATAAGGAAAAAGATCAAAGGGTGTACAACTCACGTGCATGAGTTGAAAACAACTAAGATGGCTCATAAATCTTTAATCAGTTAGAATGGAGGTGTAGGTTTTGCTTCATTAATATACAAGTCTCCGCGTTTTTTTCAAGTCGCGGCCTGGAGATACCTTCAGGTATTATCAATGGAAAGGAGGTGATCCCTCCGGTCAGACAATGTATTTTAGGCGTGAGGTATTGTTTGGAGTCTGTCTGTGTCTTCACCTGGAATCCGAATAGGTTTATTTCCAAAGTAGGAGGTGATAAATACAACATTGACCAACTGACTTCAAATTGTATGTTTTTGGATCAAAATAGATTATATATGCAAATACAAATGCGCAAGTGCAAATTCACCTCACAAATTTATATGTATATATATATATATATATGTGTGTGTGTGTGTGTGTGTATTTGCGTGTGTGCATGTGCATGTGTGTGTTTGTGCGTATGAAAGGGGGTGTTTGTGTGAAGGGGAGAGAGAGAGACAGTATGTGTGTGTGAGAGAGAGTGAAGGGAAATGTATGTCTGAGTGGAGAAGGGAGAGAGCGGGTGTGTTTATGCATGCGTGTGACACAGCGGAATATATATTTGCGCATGTGAGGAAGGGGGAGTGTGAATGTTTGCGTGGGGCAGATAGAGAGCGTGTACATCGGTGTGTGTAAGGGGGAGAGTGAGAGTCTGTGCTTGTCCAGGCTAAGACCCAGACAGATACGAGAGATTCTTATCCCCAAATACACTCACTCCGTGGTTTCAGAGCATCCCCTCTCTGCAACCTCTGCTCCATTTGTTGTTCATGTTACAAACCCAGGTGTTGTAACTACAGTCCCCATGCTCCGTCCAGAGTTGGGTCACCAAATCCCCAGGTCTCCCTGAATGCCTGAGGCAGCTCACAGCACAACCTCCAGTAAACCATCCCCAACCAAACTTTTCAGTAGCAGGAGTCAGTCAGAAGTCCCCAGTTGCAAGTGTTTTAAGAAGGCAACCTAGACCTTAACGTTTCCTTATTTTAAATGTAGTCATGAATTGGATATTCCAGACGTGTTGTGACGAGTTCAACCACTCAACGTTTAGCAAAATTTAATCTATTCAAACGGTCTAGTTAAAACACATTCAAAGAGAAGAACAATTGGGGATAGCGTCGCTATTGGAACACTTGTATAAATAATAGGTATGGTGCCTTCTCCTAATTAATTGTGCTAATGCAGGAACATGCCATAAACATCCCCCTTCGCGAAAACGTAAATTCAAACACAAATACTTAGGTGCAATTCTCCAATACAGGAGGAAGCCGCTTGAAGAGAATTTTCACAGATATAGCAGCTGGGAATCATGTATTAAAAATTCTAACCCTTCTGGGATGCCGAGCAGCTTCTGAATGCTGCAGCTAAAAACAAAACGAGAAAGCTTGGTCTGGGAGAGCTGGCCAGTGCCCTTCCATTGTTACAATCGTTTTAATAAAACTTAAATGCCTCCTCAGCTATTTTCTTCAGCCTCTTTCAGTCGGCAGTTCGGCTTCTCTTCCTCTGAGACCTCTCTTCAAAAAGATCTGAAGAGAAAATAACGTTTTAGAAGTGGCAGTATCGTCACAACTCCCCCTTTGAAAAAAATAAACGATTAACATACAGAGACGGCCTCATTTTAAACCCTTTATTCTTACTGTTTTAGTAGACTACAATACATAAATATTGCATTGACACTAAGCACGCAAACATTCACAACTCCATTCTATTTCAGTCAGTTTACTCCGGCCACAGAACACCTCCGTCTTTCTTCATCCAAGTCTCGACAACTTTTCAGCAAGTATGGTTTCTCGTCCTGTCACCTGTATAACTTCCAAATTGAATGGCAACAATAATAACTCTATATGAACAGACTGGAAGTTTTCTCCCTCAATTTCTCCAAATACTTTAGGCGTTATGATCGCACATATATTTGTCTCAGTCACGTTGTTTGCAAGTTAAATTCTGAGATGTTGTTACCCAAACACCAGGCTCAAGGCCTTCCTTCCAATTGTGAAATATTTCTGTTGATGGTTTCACCGGACACTCAAACCACACGTTACCTAATGGAGCACTTCGCATCTCTCTGGTAGTCTTTCTCAATGACATGTCGACTCATGTCGCAACGTAAAGGATTTACATGTTTCTGTACCTCTCAATGCTGTAACCCCTTTACCTGCTATTCTTGGCCTATGCCAGTAAACCTTACTCTCACAAGGATAGCTTTTAAGAAGATCTTGCACATTCTTCTCAATCCCTCACAGAAGCCAAACTTTGATTTATGGACCAACTCATCATCATCAGCCATTGCAGCTTCTAATCTTCCCCTTTTAAATCTCTGCTCTTCCACACGAGTTCTCACGACTGCAGGAAGTGAATTTTTGAACTCCCCCGAGTAAGAATCTCTCCAAGAGTGTCATACGTTGTTCTCTTTTTAATACCCTTATCCACCTTTCAGAATTACTGTGTTTGATTCTTTCAAACTCAATGGTCATTTAATCAGAGACGCTTTTTTTACATTCCTGAAACACTGTCTGTAGTCTTCTGGCACAGCCTCATCTGCACTTCAGATGTCTTTCTTCATCTCCTCATACTGGCCAGATACCTCCTCCGATAGGATGCAAATAGCTCACTCCTGAGACCTACCAGCTTTGTTTGGATCAACTAAATCCACATGGTCAGTGGCCACTGCATTCGTTTAGCCACTTTCTCAAATGAAAATTAGAAGGCTTCTATATCCTTCTCATCAAATGTAGACAATGCCTGGATGGGTTTAAACCGATCCCCATCAGACCTTAGGCCAACATAATGTTGCTCATCCTCACTATCCTCCTCATTCAGCCTACCATCTACCTTCATCTCCACCCTGCTAAGTCGACTTTCCTCTCAAATTACTAACTTGTCCCTCTTTCTGCTTTTCTTCACTTTTCTCTCTCTTTCGTTTTCCTCTCCTTTTCTTTTAATTCTACCTTTAATCGTATTTAAAACTGTCTCAGTTACTTTTTGCGTTCAAGCTGCCTCACCTGCAATTCAGTAAAAGCCATTTCAAAAGATTCTAATGATGTTTCTACCAAAAATTAAATGCCAAGCTATAGCTGTAATTATCTCTCCTTTTCTCACAGAAAAACACAAACCCAACTCCAACTTGTCTGCCAATTCTAACAGGAGAAAGTGAGGTCTGCAGATGCTGGAGATCAGAGCTGGAAATGTGTTGCTGGAAAAGCGCAGCAGGTCAGGCAGCATCCAGGGAACAGGAGAATCGACGTTTCGGGCATAAGCCCTTCCTGAAGAAGGGCTTATGCACGAAACGTCGATTCTCCTGTTCCCTGGATGCTGCCTGACCTGCTGCGCTTTTCCAGCAACACATTTCCAGCTGCCAATTCTAACAGCTTTGCCTTGCTCACCTTTTAGAAAATCGCCAAGTTCACTTCTTCCACACCCAGAGAACTCTTCGAGACAGAAAGAACCATTACTACACAAAGCACTGTTCAAACCAACCAAATTCAACACCCGGAACAAAAGACGCTAACAACTACCAAACGCCATCTTGGAGCCCAACAATTTCCCTATGCACATTCTCCCCGTCCCTACGTGGGTTTACTCTGGGTGCTCAGTGTTCCTCCCACAGCCCAAAGGTGTGCAGGTTAAGTGAATTGGCCATGTTAAATGGCCAGTCTGTAGGTAAGTTACATTAGTCAGGGGTAAATATGGAATAATAGGATAGAGGAATAAGTCTGGGTGGGTAACTCTTCGGAGGGTTGGTGTGGACTTGTTGGGCCAAATGGCCTGTTTCCACACTATAGGGATTCTAAGTCTGAACCCAATTTGGAATTATCGATTTCAAAACGGACAAGAGTCCACGGATTGCTGTGGACCAGACCAGACTGCGTTAAAATACTAAAATATGGTAGCCTGGACCCCAACCTTGTCTTATAGCAAACGTAGATGTGAAATGCGTGTTCCAGATTTGATGCGGCTGGTCAAAGCACTCAACTTTAAGCAAAACACAATTTATTTAAACACTCTAATAAAAACACATTCAAAAAGAAGAGGAGTTTAGAATAGCTTAACTACTGGAAATCGTAACAGAATAATAGATACAGTACCTTCCACCAATGAATTGTTCTAATGTACGAATATCCCATTAACTCATCCCTAAGCAAAAAGACACATCCAAGGCCATTCAGTCTCAAATGCAATTCGCCAATCCAGGAGGATACAATATCAAGGCTGATTTCAGAGAGAATAGCAGCTAGAGAACATCTACTCCCACTCCAGGTAACGGAGCAAATAACCTTTTTTAAAGTGACAGCATTGTCAGAGATGTTAGATGCCTGTCCTTTGCAATAATACTCCAGGAGCCTCCTTGTGTTGCTGACCACACGATCAGCTTAAAGGGGCAAATATATAAGTCAGCCATTTAGTGGACAGGCACAGATCAAGTTTCAAAGACGTGAGTCAAAGCTGCTGAAACCCCTATCCAACCTGGAGCACCACATGGGATACGCTGGGGAGTGAACAACAGCCCGATACAAACTGCCTCACACCGCAAACATGGAATATCATATGGGACACAGCGGAAAGTGAACAACAGCCCGACACACACCACTCCCCCGTCTATGGAACTCCACATGGGACACACTGGGAAGTGACCATCAGCATGACACACACACCCTCTCCAGTCATGGAACTCCACATGGGACACACCGGAAGTGAACAAAAGCATGAGACACACAATGTCATTCTTTCTGAGCTTCACAATGCCAGCACTCGATACACTAGGGAGCCTAAAACCAAGGCCAGGGAAAGATACAGAGGGACAGTGAGATTCACATTAAAGACAGAAACAGACAGTTAATTAATTGAGAACATATTGTGGAAATATGGAGAAAAGGATTGGGTAGTGTGACTAACTGGAGGATTGAACTTGTAGAGAGCAACATTACATGAATGAGAACATTGAATAAAAGTATTTTCTGATAAGCTGAAGTGGTTTGTTTGAGAGAAATACACCAGAAGGAAACTAGGTTAAATATTAACAACTGTCAATGATTTTGATAATCAACATAGAGAAACTGAGGGAAGGTTCATGGACAGATGAGTTACGGTCCTTGAGAATAATAAATAAAGGCATTTGCTAGGCACAATAGCGATATAGATCAGCGTGCACATCAATGTCAGACGAATGGGATTTTGGTGTGAGTTCGAATCAGATTTGTCTCTGCAGGTTTCAACCCGAGAGTGTCAGCAGCAGATTATTGTTATCATTAAGTCTGTATTTCACAGCTCAAGGTTCAAACAGCAGATGGGTTAAGCCACTGAAGTATGTTATGGAGCAGTGAGTAAGTAAAGTTAATAATGGTCAGGGCATGGTGTCATGAATCAGCTCATGGCTAAAAGGATCACCAATGTTGTGATTCGTCTGTGTCAAACACCACCTGCAAGTTCCCCTCAAAGCTGCTCACCACCCTGACTTGGAAATATACCGGCCTTCCTTCGCAGTCATTGTATCAGAATCCTGGAAAGCCCTCCCTAACGGCATTGTGGGTCAACCGACAGCACCTGGAATGCAGCGATTCAAGAAGGCAGCTCACCACCACCTTCTCAAGGGCAAATAGAAAAGAGCTATCAATTCTGGCCAGCCAGTGATGCCTTAGTCCCAGAACTGAATTAAAGAAAAAACATTGGCCAGGGATGGAATGAAGTCCCAGGAAGGAAAAAGAGTTTTTAATCATAATAGAGGGCAATGATCTCCACACTCCCAATACTTAAAGTCTAGTGAAACTTCTTTGCACTGTCTCGGTGACATGGAGATTATTATTTATAAAGCAGACTCAGCTGTCCACATTGCCCCAAATACTGGCTCAACAAAACACTACCATTGAGTAAGTTCCATTTATTATGGTACTTTAATAATTTTCCATGATTGATCACATATCCTTTACGCCTATAATTACTTCCTGCTCGTTAGAATTCTGTTAGTGACTTATGACCAAAGACATCCAGGTCCTTTTCAACAACAGCCCAACCTCTCACCATTTAATAAAGTTAAATATCAATAATGGTATTTTTTGCTAACATCTGAATCATTTTTATACCTTGTGCACAGTTATTGCACAAGAACTCATCCTTCTGAGACACCACAAGCCTTCCATCCAGAGAAAATAATATACTATTCTGTTCATTTTGTCCATTATCCAATTTTTAATACATATGGTGTCCATTCCACCCTTACCTACACATGGACTCTAACATTCTCTACCAACCTGAACTCAACAATGTCAAACCTCATCTGAAAATTCAATTACTCCATTCCTGCTGGTTCTCAGTTGTCAAAGACACAATGGACAGAGTCACAAACTCCAGCAGGTTGTGCAAAGCTCATTTCCCTTTACTGAATCTAGGCCATATCTATCAAATCATATCATTATTTTCCAAGTGTCCAGTTGCCACATTCTTATAAAAGGTCCCAACGTTTGTCTCACAGCTGACATCAAGCGATTTAGTTTTCTGTTGTCCTCTCCGTCCTGTTTTAAATGTTTAGTTTTACAATAGCTACTTTCCAGTCTGCACGATCCTTTCTCGTATGTAACCAGCTTTGAAGAATAATCAGTAATTCTTTCACTAGCTCTATTGCCACCTCCTCGATATTCTGTGATGTAGCTCAGCAGAAGCAGCACCTTACCAACCTTCAATTCGATTAGATTTTCAAAATCATACACTTCATTAATTATAGTTTCGTGCAGTTCCTCATTTTCGCCAGTCCCGCTGTTCCCTAGTATATCTGGGAGTTTGCTTCTGTACCTTCCTCAGGGACATAGACTGAATGTATTCCTCTCAGCTGACAGATGGCTTCTGACAGCCAGTGAATATTTCGGAGGACTGCACTTTGGAGATGATGAGTATGTTAACAACTCCTGCCTGGAAAGTTCCAGAATTACTCCAGTTCACTTCATGGTGAGTGTCAGCACAGTTCTGTCCCTGGTGTGAGGCTCAGGTTATACTTATGGAGGGGACACAGCTCAGTGACAACCTCATTTTGAAAGGTTCACATTTTATGTTTGGAATTGGTTCAGCTTAGAATGATGTTCCTGGAAATCCCAGGGAGGATAATACAATGCCCAGCCCCTCTCCGTATACAGAGATGTCCTTCTGTGTCGTCTCGGCTTCTTTATTTTCCCCATGGACCGAAACACTCTATAAATGCAGTGTCCCGAGTGAGGTCACCAAACGCTTGGTCTCTCTGAGTAGATGCAGCAGCTGATAATACACACCCGAGAAAAGAACCCACAGAACCTGCCTTTACTGTCTACTGATAGGTGCAAGTCAAATTCTCACACACACACAGTGCATCCAATCCGTGTTTAAAATGTTTGAAATGCTTTTACTCCTGGCTGAGAAAGCCGTTACACCTCTGGCAGACGCACAGTAAAATTTCCGTTCTCCAAAGAAGCAGTTGACAATGTAACATTACGTTTCTCTGTATCTCAGCAACTATAATGGCAGCAGCAGCATTACTGATGTAGTTGACCACTACACTCAGAGAACAGCGATAGTGGGAATGTTACTCACTTTAAACAGGGGCATATCTAGATTGACGTAATATTCAGGAATATGGGGGAAGGGGTTATGTTAGAAGAAATTCCCTTTTTATTTTCCTTCTACTTCATTATCAGCAGTCCCTTTGTTTGCTTTTCTTTTCTCTTTCTCTCTTACTTGCTGGATATTTCTCCATCCATTCAACTAATCTCCCCCTCACTCATCCAGCCTGATATAAATAATATTATTTCTCGCTTGCTTTCAGTGTTAATGTAGGGTCACTGGACTTGAAACTTTATCTGTTCTTCTCGTGAAAGAGGCTGCCATACTTGCTGAGATTCTCCAACATCTTCAGACGCTGGAGAATTTTATTTCAAATCTCGAGCATCCACAGTTCATTGGTTTATTTCACGTTTACTGCTTCTGCTTCACTGGATGACAGCATCACTAGCAAGGGCAGCATTTGTTGTCTATCACTAGCTGCCCTTGACCGTGAGGCCATTTGTCAAGAAAATATGGAGCCAACCATGTGGTCGTGGGGTTGAAGTCACACTTAATTACATTACCAAAGACTATAAGTGAAATAATGAAAGAAATCCTGATGGTTTATGGTAGCCGTTAGTAAAATGAAATTTCATTCCAATTTTTGTCATTTAAATTTAAGTTCTGTCATTAGCCGGGATAGGATTTGAAACAATACCTTTAAGGTTATAACCTGTGCCTCTCAATGACCCGGCCACTGTGATTATTACTCTGAAATGGGGTCCTTATTATGAAACAGCTGGAGAGGCAAAAACAAGTATGTGTTCAAATTATTTGCAATTGGACGAGAGGTCAGAACAGAACTGGAGCCGTAAAAGCTAAAGTTAACAAAGGGACAGATGGTGGCTAATTCAACAACAGCACTGAGGCAGAGCTGGAGACTGGGGATATTATGGAGGTGGGCAGGGTTGATGGCAGAGAAAATATTGAGAAACAGTTCAGGGGAAAAGGAAGACTCAAGGATCTGAACAATTTTCTTCCTTCTTAGATATTTATGAGTGAGGAGTCTGAAATTGATGGAAATGAAGTGGAGTTTGTGACTGGAACTAAAGGTAACAGTTTATACATATGCTAAATATAAATAACTCAAATAGCAATAACCTTCACCATCGTTTATAGAATTGACAGAGATAGGCTTACCAGGAATACCAATAATAGCGAGGATGGGATAGTATCCAGTTTGAATAATCATTAGTACGGCTCGTATCCGCAACTCTAACCATGCCCAATCCTGAGAAAGCCAGAAAAGACCATCGGATAAGCTCCTGTCCATTGTTGGAACATTCCCGTCTAAAACATTCAGATTTGATCAATTGTTGGAACATTCCAGTCTTAGTTCTCAAATTCTGATTTATTGTTGGAACATTCCCATCTATTGTTCTAAGATTGTCATCCTCTCCCTTTCTCTGCAGCTGCTGATTCCAATCATCGTGAGGATGACGCTGCTGCTGATACTATGAGATAACGGGTTGAAGGAAACCCCTTATTAATAGAAGTGGAAAACCTCCAGTGACATAGTTAGGATCCATGGTGACTGACATCAATTACAGTCACCAAACAAACAGCTTCAGTTAACCCCTTTCGCAACAATCCTGACATAACTTGGTGTGGGTGGGATGTTGACATCGCTGACTATTGGGTGAATGGCACATCTCCATTTTAAAAGTTAGATGTGAGGGAGAGAGATGATGCTTCCTCTTCACAAGCTCGATGTTTCTACTGTGTTATGATAGGGTAGGAAGTGTTGGGCTCCTGACTCCATCTGTGTCTGATCACCAGGCCTGCTGCATCCTTTGGCTTTAATTATTAATATTTAACTTTGACAATATATCTTACCAACATTGCGTAGATTAGGTTGGGTTAGGCATTTTGAGACGCTACTACTGTGGCATAGATAGTGGAGATACAGTACATTCCATGTGGTCCTTGCAGCCGCGGCCTGGTCGTGTAGAATGATGGTCAAACTCACACCGAACCAGGATTCTTAGTTTTACATTTCGCTATTTATTGCTGGGGTCTTCGCAGGGTTGGAAGGCAGTAAATCCCTCCCGGCTGCTACACTCTCTCCCTGAGATTTCCCACAGAATTGTCTCTTGATGTTCGTTCCTTCTGGATTGGAAAACTGCATGTGAGACAATATGTTTCCTGAATTTGTTTTTTTGGCAATTGTGCGTTTCCAGATGTTACAATATTGCAGAAGTTACTGTTTATTAATTAAGTAACCCATTAATCTGTTGAGTTTTCCAATAAATTAAGTTTTTTCCAAGTTCCTCTTGTTTTTGTTGTATTTTGTCTACAGTGTTTGAATAAATTGTGTTCTGCTTAATGTTGAATATTTTGACCAAACGAATTGCATCTGAAACACAGCACCACACAATCACCGTAAAAATAAGAAAATGTTCGAGTTGACTACCTTCTTCATATATTGCGAGAGGCGTCTGTTGGGGCCATGACAAGAAGGGCAGATATTCACGTTTTAATTGGATAATTACTAATGGACAATAAGTTGCAGAAACACGGGGTTGGCAGCGGAATGCGTAGAGCTGGAGGAGTGACAGTTCTATCAGTAATATCAGATACACAATCCACCTCACAGATCCAGCCCAGACTCGATAAGACCAGATGAAATATCTGCTCAGCACGGAGCACTGTGCAGACCAGTCTCAGTACAACCCAGCAATCTGCCCATGATGCAATACTGTGCAGCTCTGACTAATTCATTAGCTATCGGTCCAACATGGGGAGCAGTACAGACCACACCAGCGCATTGATTCAGAAATCTGGACAAAACGGTTAGTCCAGCATGGGGTAATGTGCAGCTCAACCAAGTGGGCTTGTTCGTGGATAACGAATCTGTTCAGTATGGGGAGCTTTACACTGAATTGCAGTGAATCGATCTGTAAACCAGGAGCAGTTACTCTCCCAGCATGTAGAGCTGTGTACCCCATTCCAGTACATTGTTCAGTAACACTGTATTAGATCACTGCCCAGTGTGGGGAAACTTGCAGCTCATACTGGAAGTGACAGGATGTGCAGCTCCCATCCATTTACAGCTCCATATCTCTATTGTGCCATGACAAAGCGGTGTTCTGGGTGTAAAAATCCCTACCAGAGAGAGATGGTAGGGAAATCAGTTTAAATACCAAAATAACTAAAGGACTTTGGGCAAACAAGAAAGGGAGATTGAGAGACAATTTCATGGATGATCACTGGTTTCAGAATGTTGAAGTAAAGATATTTCAACAGCATCTTGCAACGTTAGCCAGTATTCCCCGGAGTGATGGGTGAACGGGATATTGCTGCGAATTCAGATGATGGAGTTTTGGATGAGCATTTGTTCTGCAGCTTTGCAACTGGGAGTGGGCTCAGCGAGTCTTCGACTCATTGGGCTGAATTTAACAATAATTTGTCTCAGTGCCATTTTCACTGAGTGTGACGGAGGAATTGACTGCACGAGGCCGAACTAGTTTTTTGGTGGTGTCTTATCGAACTCACCTCATTAACTACCCACCCCACCCCATGGTGTCACTCTCTTTCAATGCCAGTCCTATTCTCCCACCCATCATGGTTGGAGGTACTCAACATCGCCCGGACGCCCCTGGATATTCCGGAAACACTGTCACTGGTGCCATCTTCAAAAGGTCAATGCCCACACGGTTGAGCTTTCTCTAGTAGGAGCTGCCCTGCACAGTTTACCCCGAGTATGCCGGATAAGGGGCAATTATATCGCGGTTTGTCAACAGAGGCGGGTAGATGAGGTAGTACAGAAGAGGATTATTCTCTTCCCAGAGTGGGGGGGGGTGCACGAAACCATACCCACCGAGCATGGTCTGAGCTCACTACCCAGCTCAGCGCAGTATCTGTGGTCTGAAGAAATGCCCAGCAATACAGACAAGCATCAATAACCTTCCCCACTCTATCAGGATAAGGGTCACCGTATTCTCTCTGCTCCCTTACACTCACTGTATATTTGTTACAGCACCAACCCCCGAACAAGACTCATGCTCCACCACTTTCACTACCGCATGCAGCAGCTTCCCACTCTCCTTCTCCATCTCTCTCTCTCGCATTTTCAAAACCCCCTCATGGCGGTAGGGTATTCTGGAGAATGCATGATTATGGAATGTTCGGGATAATGTTCCAAAATTTCACTTTACAGGTAAATGTCATTGCCCCACTATGTAACGCATAAGGGAAGGAGTAAAGATGTCCGTTTTTTAAATCACATACATTTCAAATCCATCATGAGGCCATTCAGCTCTTAAAAATGTGTTCTAGCATTCAATAAGATCGCAGCTGATCTGATGGTTTTCTCATCTCCATGTTAGAGGAAGTTTCAGTCATTCAACCCCCTGGGTTCCTTTCACTGACCTCACCGCACTCAGGCACTTTTCGCGGTTATCTTCAAGCGCCTGTTCAAGGGCATTTCCAATGGGAATGCACTCTCAAAACAATATATTCCATCATCTTTTTAATTCTCCGCAATGATAAGCACATTTCCCATAGACCAATCAGAAGTACACACTTTTTATGATTAACCATACCAAATTACAATTAATAATCCTGGCTAATTCACTTGTTTCACTTCATTGTATTCAGCCAAAGACAGCTTCTTAACAATTGTCTCGTTATAGAATTCAATTTCTGACAGAGAACGTTTTTATCCTCAACTGCATCTTTACCGTTATCTGAATTTTACTACTTTTCTTGTTATAAACGTTTCTCTTGCCCTTTGCCTGCGACTGTTTCGTGTTATAACAGTTACACTATCTCTCACTCAGTTGGCTGGGCGGCTGGTTTGTGATGCAGATGGAGGCCAACAGCCAATTCCCCACACTGACAGCGGTTACCATGATGGGGACACTCTCTCAACCTCACCCCATCACCCGAGATGTGGTGACCCTCAGAGTAAACCATCACGAGTGGTCTCTCTCTAATGACAGAGCAGCCCCATGGTCCTTTGGAACTGTATTCTGTCACTGTTGCATTTTATTTTTTTATGTTGTAATTTTGTTTTGCATTATATTTCTGGATGTTTTGAATCAGTGTCATTTGTTATCACTGTCAGGATTTCCCCCACAATGCACATTCCTGCCTAATAATCCTTCCCTCGTTGTTAGTTATGAACCTTCCGTCTGTGCCTGAAAAAAATTCAATATATCTGCCTCCAATGCTCTGCGGGGAAGAGACTTACAAAGACTCACTACTCAGAGAAAACAAACATAAAAATAATCTGTAATTATTTTCTGTCTCCTTATCTGAGTAACGATATAATGACATTGGAAGCAGTTCAGATATGTTTCGCTTCTGATATTTCTGTTTTTCAGCGGCAGCAGCGACTCGAAGGGCGGGAGCTTGCAGCAGGGGCCTGCAGGAAGGACTGAGTCACTGATTTGAGGTTTTAAAAACTAACCACGAGCGCGGGAGTCCTCCATTCAGCCCTTTTATCCCAAGAACCCGTCTAATGTACCAACCTAGTTACTTGCTGCATCAGCATGCTGACGTTATGTTTCATACACAGGAACACGCCAATCCCTTTGTACTGTTCTTTAGTTTTGGAGTCCTCTTCATTAAGCAAAAACCTGCGTTTTCGTTCTACGTGTCATCCACAAATTCAGATGTGTTTTACACTCAGCTCCCACCGTCAGGCAATCAGTATAGATTGTAAATAACGCAAGCCGTCAGACTGATACTTGTACTCCAGTTGATACGTCTTTATCATAAAGATCGATGAATCCTGATTCTGCGATTTCTATGTGTTAACCAACGCCATTCCATGCAAATGTCATCTGTCTTGTGTAAGAATCTTTTTTATTGTGATGCCTTGTGGAAATTCTCTGGAAAGCCTTGTGTCTGCCAGTCTCCCTTTATCAATCCGCCCATTACATTCTCAGGGATCGCCAGAAAAACTTGCATGATTTTACATACAAACATAGATCCCCTTGTGTGAAGCTTTACTAAATGCCCTGCAGTTCCTTCCTTCATAACAGACTCTAGCCGATACCCAGCAATAATTGTTAGGCTAAGTGGATCCTGCTTTCAGTCTCGCTCCTTTCTTGAAGACAGTCGCCACATTGGAGTGTCTCCAGTTTCGCTGGAACACTCCTGTAATCCAGATGGTTATGGAATATTTCACACAGTGCCGCCGGTCTCTGTGTAATCATATCTTTTAAAACCATGAATCACTGCTGACCGGTCGGCTCTTAGTCTCATCTGTTTATTAAAAACTTGTTTCTTTTGATAGAGACAGTTCATGAATTTTCCTCCGAGTACCATTTTGATGTATGTCATTGAAATTCCTACAATGCCTTTCCTGTGAGGAACTATATCAAATACTGGTATAAAATATCTGCCTGTTCCCTCTAGCCAATTGTGCAATCACACACTCCAAATGTTCTCAGTATGCTTTCCTGACTTCATTTCTATCTAAGGTCACACACTCAACTTGAACTTTCTTTTAATATGCATGAAAAAGCGCATGATGCTTGTTTTATATTTATTGCCAATTTGCTTTCATCATATTTTTTCTTCCTTTTCCCTCGCTTTCTAAATTCATACAGTCATAATTTGGGAGAAGATTTGAAGCTCGGGTACTCGTTGTTGTGGTTCTGTTCGCCGAGCTGGGAATTTGTGTTGCAGACGTTTCATCCCCTGTCTCGGTGACATCCTCAGTGCTTGGGAGCCTCTTGTGAAGCGCTTCTGTGATCTTTCCTCCGGCATTTATAGTGACTTGCCTCTGCCGCTTTCGGTTGTCAGTTCCAGCTGTCTGCTGTAGTGGCCGTAATCTTAGGTCCGGGTCGATGTGCTTATTGATTGAATCTGTGGATGAGTGCCCTGCCTCGAGGAATTCGCTGGCTGTTCTCTGTTCGGCTTGTCCTATAGTAGCAGTGGTGTCCCAGTCGAAATCATGTTGATTTTCTTCTGTGTGTGTGGCTACTTAGGATAGCTGGTCGTGTCGTTTCGTGGCTAGTTGGTGTTCATGGATGCGGATCGTTAGCTGTCTTCCTGTTTGTCCTATGTAGTGTTTTGAACAGTCCTTGCATGGGATTTTGTACGCTACGTTGGTTTTGCTCATGCTGGGTATTGGGTCCTTTGTCCTGGTGAGTTGTTGCCTGAGAATGGCTGTTGGTTTGTGTGCTGTTATGAGTCCAAGTGGTCGTAGGAGTCTGGCTGTCAGTTCAGACATGTTCTTGATGTTTGGTAACTTGGCTCGTCCTTTGGGTTGTGGCATGTCCTCATTCCGTTGTCTATCCCTTAGCCATCTGTTGATGAAATAGCAGGGGTATTCGTTTTTGGCGATACGTTGTAGAGGTGTTCTTATTCCTGTTTTTGCAGCTCTGGTGTGCTGCAGTGTGTTGTGACCTTTTTGCTGTAATGCAAAGATTAGAACAAACAGTCTTACCGCAAATTCAACCCAAACTCTGAGTCAGATATGTGGATGACACCTTTGTAATAATTAAAAACACAGAAATAGAGAACACACACCGGATCATCAACGCCACACTCACAGGAATCCGATTCACTAGAGAGGAAGAAAAGGGCAACCAACACCCATTCCTAGATGTGATGGTACAGAGAACACCGAATGGAGAATTCACCACAAAGGTATAGAGGAAAGCCACACACACAGACCAAGTCCTGAACTAAGAAAGCAACCACCCAAATACACGCAAAAGAAGTTGCATCAAGGCATTGTTCAAAAGTGCCACAACACTCTGCAGTACACCACAACTTCAAAAAGATGAAGAAGAACACCTCTCCAACGTATCGCCAAAAACGGATACCCCGCAATTTCATCAACAGATGCCTAAGGGAAAGACAATGGAATGAGAACATGCCACAACCCAAAGGACTAGCCACGTTACCATACATCAAGAACATTTCTGAACTGACAGCCAGACTATTACGAGAACTAGGACTCGTGTGCAGAACAGCACACAAACCAATAGCAACTCTCAGACAACAACTCACCAGAACAAAGGACCCGATAGCAGCACGAGGAAAACCAACGTAGTGTACAAACTCTCCAAGCAAGGATTGTACAAAACACTACCTCGGACAAACAGGAAGACAGCTAACGATCCGCATCCATGAACACCAACTAGCCACGAAACGACACGACCAGCTATCCTTAGTAGCCACACACGTAGATGACAAGCAACATGATTTCGACTGGGACAACACTACTATTATAGGACAAGCCAAACAGAGAACAGCCAGGGAATTCCTAGAGGCATGGCACTCATCCACAGATTCTATCAACAAAGACATCGACCTGGACTCAATATACCGGCCACTACAGCGGACAGCTGGAACTGACAACCGAAAGCGGCTGAGACAAACCACTATAAATGCTGGAGGAAAGATCACAGAAGCGCTTCACAGGATGCTGCCAAACACTGAGGATGTCACCTAGACAGGGACGAAACAGCTGCAACACAATTTCACAGCTCAGCGAACAGACCCACAACAATACAGTCATATCACACACAAACAGAATCTTTGGCCCAGCCTGTCCACGCTGACCAAGTCTTCCCAACTAAATTAGTCTAATCATCTTGCATTTGGCCCATATGCGTTTTTCATTCATGCGTTTGTCCAAATGCCGATCTTGAAATTAGTATCTGGTTCAGCTGTTCCAGAGGACAGTAAAGAGTAAAAGACATTGCTGTGGATTTGCATTCACGCACAGACCTGACTAGGACAGGATGACCCATTGCCTTCTCTGAAGGACATGAGGCAAGCAGATAGGCTTCTGTTTATTAGAAATGATGATAGTTTCATTTAAATTCCATCCACTTGCTTCATGAGACATCAACAGGTTATTATTCAGTGCCTCGAGATTAATAGTCAATGACTTGAGCACCGTTCACTGTCTTCATGTCTGACAGATTCCATGGAGAGAACAAGTTAAACATCTCAAGTGCAATTATCGTGTAATGGACATGTGGTTAGAAGGGACTTGAAACTGATTAATCCAGACTTCATAAGGGCCCAAATTCTGTTGTTTATTCAGAAGTTGCACTGAAGCTGACGAGTAGACCGGCACATCATAATGGTGGTAGTGGGAAGGATTTGTGAGTGGGAAGCTTATGGAAATGTAGACCTGTGCAGGGATGGAAGGATTATTAAGTTTGTGAACAGTCTGGTTCCTTCTCGCATATCCGTGAGTAATTTATAAATAATAATTTACTTTGTAGAATTTATCAGGAAAGGGTTTTAGTTGGCAGTGAAGACACTGACTTCCCCTTTTCCAAAATTTAGCTATCATGAGCAGAAACACCGTTCAACCCGGTTTAATAGACAAAGAGAATGACTTACTAGGAACACCGACTATAGCGAGGATGGGATAATAACCACCTTGTATAATCCAAAGGATATCTTCGATCCGTGATGCTAACGATATCCAAGGCTGAGAAAGATAGTAAAGTCCCAAGAATAAACTCCTGTCCATTGTTGGAACATTCCAGTTGAACGTTCTCAGATTCTTATCCATTGTTCGAACATTCCAATCTAATGTTTTCAGATTCTTATCCATTGCTGGAAAATTCCGGTCAAATGTTCTCAGTTTTTGATCCAATGTCGGGACATTCCAGTCTAATTTTGTTAGATTCTGGTCTCTCCTCCTTCTCTGTCTGCAGCTGCTGATCCCGGTTAGTGCTGTTATCGATGCTCCCCCTCATACTATGGGATAACACGTTGAACCGAGTCCTTATTTAAAGAAGAGGCTAATCCTCCAGTGAGACATTTAGAATCCACGGAGATGGACACTATTCACGTTCACTGAGCAAATAGCTCCAGCTAACCCCTTTCAATGAAATACTGTTATTATTAAATTTGAAAACAACTTTTTTAAAAGATACACATTCTGAATGGGATATATGAGGGTGACTGAAGGAAGGAATGGTGGAGATGGTAGATTGATTGTGTGTTATCATTCAATCTGATTTGGATATGGGAGTAATGAGAGAGGATTGTCAGAACATAAACAAGTTTCTCTGTTTATAATTGGAAACATACAGCCTGCACTCGTGATCAGTCATTTAAATATCAATAAAACTTTGAAAGAACTTTGATAGACGATAAGCTGAGAGGAAAATGTGCCTAAGAAAACATAGGGTTATAACAGACAAACGGCATGGATATCTTAACAGACAATTGTCCCTAACAAATGCAATTTAGATTGTTATTCCAGGATTAGAGAGGGCAGGTGAGGGTCATGCTGTTGATCTTATTGATGTCAATCAACCGATGAAGTATCACTTACTGGACTTCAAATAAAGTAGTTTTATGGCATTGGGGAGGAGACAGAAAACAGACAGAATTGAGCGGTATGGCTGATGAGATGAGGTTGAGCGAACATGATATTGCCCAGTCATTCATATTGGAAAGTTCCTATTCATAAATCGTATGAAGATCAGTTTCAAGTATAAATCTACATTGGGGACTGAGGATAGCCAATGTTAGTAGAGACCATACAAGTAGAAGACATAGAAGTAGAAACCGGGCCATTCAGTCAATCGAATCTGCTCCGACATTCAATCAAAGCAGATAATTTTCTCAACCCCATTCTCCCCATAACCCTTGATCCTCTTTACAATCGAGAACCTATCCTACACAGGCTTAAATATACTCAATGACCTGGCCTCCATTGCCTTCTGTGGCAGTGAATGTCATAGAATTACAATGCTCTGGCTGAAGAAGCTTCTCCTTATATCTGTTCTAAATAGGTCTTCCCTGTAATCAGTGGCTGTGCCTCGGATCCCAACCAAAGGACAAATTTTAACAAAATCCACTCTGTCCAGGTCATCCAGTATTCTGTTAGTTTCAATTAGATTCCTTCTCATCCTTCTAAACTTCATCAAGTATAGATCCAGAACCTCAAGCATTCGTCATACGTTGTGGTTCTGTTCGCCGAGCTGGGAATTTGTGTTGCAGACGTTTTGTCCCCTGTCTAGGTGACATCCTCAGTGTTTGGGAGCCTCCTGTGAAGCGCTTCTGTGATCTTTCCTCCGGCATTTGTAGTGGTTTGAATCTGCCGCTTCCAGTTGTCAGTTCCAGCTGTCTGTTGCAGTGGCCGGTATGTTCGGTCCAGGTCGATGTGCTTGTTAATTTAGTCTGTGGACGAGTGCCATGCCTCTAGGAATTGCCTGGCTGTTTTCTGTTTGGCTTGTCCTATTGTAATAGTGTTGTCCCAGTGGAATTCATGTTGCTTGTCATCTGCATGTGTGGCTACTAAGGATAGCTGGTTGTGTCGTTTTGTGACTAGTTTGTGTTCATTTATTCGGATTGTTAGCTGTCTTCCTGTTGTCCTATGTAGTGTTTTGTGCAGTACTTGCATGGGACTTTGTACACTACATTGGTTTTGCTCATGCTGCGTCCACAGACTCAATCAACAAGCACATCGACCTGGACCCAATATACCGGCCACTGCAACGGACAGCTGGAACTAACAACCGGAAGCGGCAGATTCAAACCACTACAAATGCCGGAGGAAAGAGCACAGACGCGCTTCACAGGAGGCCCCCAAGAACTGAGGATGTCACCTAGACAGGGGACGAAACGTCTGCAACACAAATTCCCAGCTCGGCGAACAGAACCAAAACAACGAGCACCCGATCTACAAATCTTCTCACAAACTTTGAACATTCGTCATATGTTAAACTTTTCATTCCAATGACCATTTTGGTGAACCTCCTCTGAACAGGCTCCAGGGCCAGTATAGCCTTGATGAGATAGATGGCCCCAAACTGCACACAATAATCCAAATGTGGTCTGGACAGGGCGTTTTAGTGCCTTAGAAGTACATCGCTGCTTTTATATTCAATTCATCTTGAAACAAATCCCTTCATTGTATTTGCCTTCCTAAGCACTAACTCAACAAGTGTCTTTGCACTTCAGACTTCTGAATTTTCTCCCAATTTAGAAAAATATACCACGTCTCTATCCTTCCTACCAAAGTGCATAACCTCATAGTAGTGCATGTTTTGCTCCATCTGCCACATCTTTTCCCATCTCCTTAGCTATCCAAATCCTTCTGCAGCTTGTCCGCCTCCTCAGTGCTACCTGTCTCTCTACATATCTTTGTAATGTCTGCAAACTTAGCCAGAATGCCCTCTAGACCATTAATGCACAGAGTGAAATGTTGCCCCAACACTGACTCCTGTGAAACACATTTTGTCACCTGCTGCCATCCTGAGAAGGATACGTTTATCCTCACTATCTGCTTTTTGCCAAAAAGCCAACTTCTACCTATGCTAGCAGCTTGCCTCTAACACTATAGGCCCTTTTCTTTATCAATAGCTTCCTGTGTGGCACTTGTTCAAGGTCCAAGTAGATAACATGCATTGTCTCTCATTGGTCAAAGCTGCTCGTTACTTCCTCAAAACATTCTAGCAGATGTGTCAGGCATGAACTCCCTGATGAAACCATGCAGAGTTTGTCCCATATTACCATACACCTCCAAATATTCAGAAATCCCAGGCTTCCCGGTCCATTCCAGGATCTTACCACCGACTGAGATTAGGCTAATTGGTCTGTCCTTTCTATCTTCTGCCTTATTTCATTCTTAAACAGAGATTTTCTGTCATTCCTTTTCCAGTCCTCTGGGATATTCCCTAATTCTAATGACTCCTGAAAGATCATCACTAACGCCTCCACCACCGCTTAGCTTTCTCCCTTCGAACTCTGTGGTATAGTTCTTCTGGTCAAGGTGATTTATCCAACTTCAGGCCATTCAGTGATTCTCTACCATGTTTGCCTTGGTGATGGGTGACATACTCAGCTCTGCCCCTTCCCACGCTTGAATGTTTGGGAAATTATTCGTGTCCACAGCCATTTCTTTGTTCCCCGCTACTGTGTCTCCTATGCCATTTCCAGCGGCCCAATATCCACTTTGTCTCGCCTTTATCCGTTATATATCGAAAGAAACTCATACAATTTCCCTTTATTTTACTGGCAAGCTTACCCTCATACTTAATCTCCTCCCTCCATATTTATTATTTTGATGCCCTCCGTTGGTCTGTCTGAGCTTCAAAATCGTCTGGTTTTCCTCTGCCCTTCATCACATTATATGCCTACTCTTTTGCTTTTATGCTGTCCCTGCCTTCTCTAGTCAGCCATGGTTGCTTCATCCTCCCTGTAGCATGCTTCTTTTTTTCTCGGGAAGAATCTCTTTTGTGTCTCTTGAATTACTTCCAGAAACCCCTGCCATTGCTGTTTGACTGTTTTTCCTGCTAGTTCCCTCTCCCAGTCAATTCTACCCAGCTCCTCCCACATGCCTCTGTTTTTGCGTTTATTCAGCTGTAATACCATTACCTCTGATTCTATCTTCTCCCTCTCAACTTGCAGAATAAATTCAATCATATTATCATCACTGCTTCCAAATGTTCATTAAATAGTCTGACTCATTGCACAACATTAACTCCAGTATTGCCTGGTCCCAAGTGGGCTCTACAACAAGCTGTTCCAAAAAGCCCATCGGAGATATTCCCTAAATTACATTTATTGTGAACCACTACCAACCTGATCCTCCCAGTCCTCCCACATATTGAAATCTCCCACGATCACTATACTTCGCCCTTTTGACCCATCTTTTGTATCTCCTGGGTATATTATGCCCCAGCTCCTTCGAAGCCTGTACATAACTCCAGCTATGTTTATTTTTTTTCAAACTTTGCGGATTCTCAATTCTGCCCTCACAGATCTGACTCTACTTCATGGCATACAGTCAGAAAGTCGTAGAGTCATTGAGATGCACAGCACGGAAACAGTCTCTTCATGCCGACCAGATATCCCAAGTTAATCTATTCCCATTTGTCGGACCTTGGCCTATATCCTTCCTACTCCTCCTATTTGTATACCCATCCAGATATATTTTAAATTTGGAAAGATACCAGCGTCCATCAATTCCTCTCACAGCTGTTTCCATACACGCACCAAACACTGCATGAAAAAAAACTTGCCCTTTAGGTCCCTTTAAAATCTTTCCCCTCTCACCCTAAACATATGTTCTCTAGTTCTCCCCCACTCCAGGGAAAATACTTTGTCTAATTATCCCATGCATGCCCCTCATGATTTTCTCAACCGCTATTGGGTCACCCCTCAGCCTCCGACGCTCCAGGGAAAGTAGCCCCAGCCTATTCAGCTTCTCCGTAGCTCAAATAGTCCAATCCTGGTAACATCCTTATAAATCTTTTCTGAATCCTTTCACGTTTCACAAGATCTTTCCAATAGCAAGGAGACCAGAATTCTTACGATTGATTTATTTTCATTGTTACTAATAAGGCAATCGCTTCCCCAACACCCAACCCACCCCCCCCCCCCCCACCCCCGCCTATCTTTACGATAGGATGTAAATCATTGAATATTCAGCTGTCACTCCTGCTCCCCTTGCAGTCTCGTCTCTGTGATGCTTACCACGTCATAACTGCCAATTCCAATCTGCGTCACAAACCCATTTACCTTATTCCTTAAACGACATGCATTCTGATGTAACCCTTTCAATACTGTATTAACCGTCCCTCTTCTCAGTGTCATTTATTTGTCCAGTGTGCTTGAAGTTTGATTGCATAATACACTTTGTCCTATTTATGTCTGTGCTTGAGATTTTAATAAACTCTCCTGAATTCTGCACTCTTACCTCCTCTTTTAATTCGAGTTTTCTAATTTTCCCTATAAATGAAACCCCTCCCCAAACCTAAAAAAAAATTGAAAGATCTACCCACCACCCTAGTTATGTGATTTGTAAGGACTCTGGTCCCCGCATTGTTCAGATGAAGACCGTCCCAACAGAACAGGTCCCTTCTTCACCAGTAATAAAATGTTTTATTAAATACAAAATAGAGGGACAAAATGACTTTTTGCAAATTCCTAAATATGGAAATTACAAAGTGATAAGATTGTAAAAATCTATTCAGACATGGAGCTATATAAATTGAAATGTGAATTATAAAACCATGGAAGTGGTGCGCAAACTTTATCAGTCATTATTTGACACACAGCTGAGATCTTGATTTCTCCTCTGTCAGTGATCTCCCTCACTGAGATTCTCTGGCCCAATCTCTCATACAGTGCCTCGTGGGTTCATCAATTCCTGCTGCTGTTGGTACAGTCTATTTCAATTAATCCACCTCCTCCCTGGAACCAATCCATTGTTCTACTTAGTTCTGTTGAAATGTAAGCTAATCAGCTCTTTGACGTTATTCGAGATAAATGATCTGGGATGACAGCCAGTATCAGCACAGTGCACACAGGGTATGACACCATACAAAGGACTTGCATTCCAGGCGAAGGTATAACTAAAATTTCCATATTCTGTCTATTTTCCTCATGCAGACTCCTGATCTATCCAACCTCGCTCTCGTCTAACACCCTCTCCTCTCATTCAGTCTGTCACTCCGCTTTCGAGACACTGTGTTTATCTCCCTACACATTCTTTCTTTCTGTTTCGTTCGTTCTCTCTCTCTCTCTCTCTCTCTCTCTCTCTCTCTCTCTCTCCAGACACTCTCTCCTTTCAGATAGTGCAGTTGGAGGGCTTATGGATATATGATGTGCTGAATGGCCTCCTTCTGTGCTGTATTAATTGTGAAGTTCTCTGACCCACAATAAAGACTTTAGGAGCCTGGAGAGACAAGCTGTTCCTGTGAGGGACACAGTGCACAATCATCCATTATCTCTTCATGTTTTCTGATATGCAGTGTCCTCAAAATAGCTGTTCAAACAAAATAGATTTAAATTCGAACAGTTGGGAGGACATTCACCAGATGATCTTGCAATCATGATTTAATAAACAGTCCCCCCTGCAAAATGTGGGATTGCCTGATAGCAGCTCCTCCCAGTTAACACTCCCTCACTACAGCCAGATAGTGATGTAATTTGCCTTCCAAGAATTTACTAACTTCCTCAAGATCCTGACTTATCCATAGGATCTATATCAATACTGAAGCAGTTACGATCAGTGTTTCGAAAATGAAGTCCCACTGAAAGGTCAGTAACCTGGACAGGCTCAATATCTATTTCAAGGTCCAGTATGGCCCCTCCTGTAGTTAGACTATCTACATACTGCTGCAAGTAACTCTCTTGGATGCACTTAACAAATTCTGCCCGGTCTAAGTCTCTTGCTCTAAGGGACTCCCCGTTAATATTGGGGTTGTTAAAGTCACTCACTATGGCAAATCTGTTTTTCATGCACGTTTCCTTAATCGGCCTCCATATTTGTTCCTCAATCTCTCGGTCGCTGTTGGAGGGACTACCGCATAATCCTAATACAGTGCTTGAATCCATCTTATTTTGGAGCTCTACTCATGTTGCCTCAGTAGATGAGCCCCCAGTACTCCCTGTCTAACTGCAGATGTAATATTCTCCCTGATTAGTAATGCAATTTCTCCCCCTCTTTTACATTCCCCTCTATTTCATCGAAAACAATAAAACCCTGGAAAGTTGAGCAACCAGTCCTGTCCCTCACTCAACCAAGTCCCTATAATATTTGCATCATCGTAATCCCATGTACAGATTCAGGCTTTAAATTCATCTGCTTACCCATAATAATCCTTGCATTGAAGGATGCCCGACGCATCAGATCCTGACCTGGTATCTAGTTTGAATTTCCCTGATGTAACTTCTCTGCTTCTATTTTCCGGTGACAGGAGATTACAAAAGAATATCAGTCAAGCAAAAAATATTATAAACAGACAATTCCAGTTTCCTCCTTTATCATTTTAATCTGTACATTGCATCATACACTTTCCGATTTCGATAAAGTACTGGTTAATTATTTTACTTTGAACAACTGTCTCAAGCCACTCCCTGCATATTCGGCAACTCTCTCTGGACCCACTGAATTGACTGCTCTCTTGTCCATCTCTCAATGAAATCTCTGGATTATTCACATTATAGTTATATGTACTCACCCAAGCTCCAAGTTCTTACCTGCCAGATTCCTCACATTAAACTAATCACACTTCAGCCTGCCAGTCCCATTGTGTTCAGTCCCCTCTGCCTGTTTGTTGTTGTTCTTAGCTGCACTGGTGTAAGTCTCCAATTCCTTCTCAGTTGCTGTATTGTGAACCAACTGCTCTGGTTCCCACTCGAAATCCACACCCGCCCCCGTGACCACACCAGTTTAAACATTCCTGAGTGTCAATAGCAAACCTACCCGCCAAGGCTTTGCTGCCAGTTCAGGTCCACCCCGTACTTCTTGTGCAGGTCCTACTGACCCGGAAATCTCAATGATCCACATATCGGAGATTGCTGCCAGTTCAGGTCCATCTTGTCCTTCTTGTGTACTACCTACCCAGCCGGAACTCCCAATGATCCACATTTCGGAAGGTCTGCCTCCTCTACTCGCCCTTTGTTCATGTATTTAATTTACTCCCTTCCTATTTCTAACCTCACGTGCACGTGGCAGAGCCTAGTCTCTCCAAAATTCAAATATCCTTCAATATAATTCTGGCAAGTCTTTTTCTTTTCAATATCGATAGACTTGATAATAAAAGCTTAAGTGTGACCTCATTACCCAGGAAAGTGGAGTCCACTGAATGAGTCCAATGACTACAAGATCTGATATCTATCATCGCTACCAAACCTGTTTGACACATATACATATGGGCCGTCTATTTGCAGATGGACAAGAATAAACAGGAGTTAGTCCAAAAGAGCAGAAAGTGTCAGAGACGTTGGATGGAATTCTGCCTCTTTACTCTAATTTGCTGTTCAATGTGATTTTAGCTTGTCAGTTCCCTTCAATAGCAGAATCTTTACGCAGCATCTCCAGTCGGTCTGAAAGTCCCCAATGTCTTTGTGTGCACAGGCCTGCATAGGGAGCATCCAGTGCCAAGCTTGGGGTGCTAGGGTGTCCCAGAGATGGCACAAGGAAAAGCTGCATGCAGTCACGGGTGGACTGAGGGACTGAGAGAGATGGAGTTAGTATCCAGGGACACTTCATTCACACAAGTGGGCGGGCAAAATTCCTAAACACCCAGGAGAGCCAGAGCACAACAGCCGCTTTTACAACAAACCAGTCGCATTTGCAGCATTTCTCAATTGAACAAAGCAAAAAGTACTGTCGATGGCAAAATCCTGAAACTAACACAGAGACACACTTTGGAGAGGCAAACAAATGTTAATGCTTCCAATGCAGACAGAGAGATTGCACAAACGTCAGAGATTGGAATTGAAGACAGATCCCTGGCGCTCTGAGGCAGCGGTGCTGTGCCACCCAATGATGGTCAATACGTTTATTATATTTACATGCTTGCTTTCATCAGTCAATTCGCTGGAATTCTCTCACTTGGTCTGTGTAAGATTGTGAAGCCTTTAAATAGCAGCAGAGGGCAATTAAAAAACAATAAAGTGGTGAACTGAAACATGTAAGCGAGCTCGCTCTAGAAAAGGAGACTGCGGGAGTTTTGTTCAGATATATAAAAGGAGCAGAGGCTAAAGTGAACACTCGAGAATTAGAAAATGAGGCTGGCTCCAGAGAAATGCAGAACAAAGAAATGGAGGATGGACTGAACAGGTTCTTTGCATCAATTCTCACAATGATAGACACTAGGAGCTTTCCAAACCTTCAAGAGAGTCAAGAGCGAAAGTTGAGTGCAGTGATCGACGCTGAGGAGAACTACTGGTGCAGCTGCAATGTTTGAAGATTGATAAATGACACAGGCGCGCAGGACAACAACACAACGTTCTGAAGGAAATAGCGTTGGAGATTGTGGAGGAACTGGTGGTGAATTTTCAGAAATAACTGTCGTCAGGGAGAGACCCAGAGAACTGGAAAATGCACAATATAAAATCTGTGTGCAAGGAAAAAGGTAAGGCAAAAACAAGAAATCATAAACCAGTTAGCCTGACATCGGACATCAGTAGGGTTTAGAGTTCATTATTAATAATGTGATTTCAGAGTAGTTGGAGGTATATGGTAAAATAGGGCTGAGTCAGCATGGTTTCATCAAGGAGCTATCCTGCCTGACATACAGTGGGACGTATGTCGGGCCGTGATGGTTATTGTACAGTGGGAGGTATGTCAGGCTGTGACGGTTACTGTACAGTGGGGGCTACGTTGGTCCGTGATTGTTACTGAAAAGTGGGAGATTTGTTGGTCCGTGATGGTTACTGTAGAGTGGGAGTTATGTCGGGCCGTTTTGGTAACTGTAGAGTGGGTGGTATGTCGGGCCGCGATGGTTACTATACAGTGGGAGGTAAGTCGGGGTGTGACGGTTACTGGACAGTGGGAGGTATGTCGGGGTGTGATAGTTACTGTACAGTGGGAGGGATGTGGGGTCGTGGTGCTTAGTGTACAGTGGGAGGTATGTCGGGCCGCGATGGTTACTATACAGTGGGAGGTAAGTCGGGGTGTGACGGTTACTGGACAGTGGGAGGTATGTCGAGGTGTGATAGTTACTGTACAGTGGGAGGGATGTGGGGTCGTGGTGCTTAGTGTACAGTGGGAGGTATGTCGGGCCGTGATGGTTACTATACAGTGGGAGGTATGTCAGGCTGTGACGGTTACTGTGCAGTGGGAGGTATGTCGGTCCGTGATGGTTACTGTACTTTGGGAGGTATGTCGGGCCGTGGGGGTCACTGTGCAGTGGGAGGTGTGATGGGCCGTGATCGGTAGTGTACATGGGAGGTGTGTCGGGCCGTGATGGTTATTGTACAGTGGGAGGTATGTCGGGCCGTGATGGTTACTGTGCAGTGGGAGGTATGTTGCGCCGTGATGGTTACTGTACAGTGGGAGATATGCCGCGCCGTGATGGTTACTGTGCAGTGGGATGTATGTCGGGCCGTGGTGGTTACTGTACAGTGGGAGCTATTTCGGTCCATGATGGTTACTGTACAGTGGGAAGTATGTCGGGCCGTGATGGTTACGGTAGAGTGGGAGGTATGTCGGGCCGTGGTGGTTACTGTACAGTGGGAGAAAAGTCGGTCAGTGATGGTTACTGTACAGTGGGAGGTATGTCGTGCTGTGATGGTTACTGAACAGTGGGAGGTATGTCAGTCGGTGATGGGTACTGTACATTGGGAGGTATGTCGGGCCGTGATGGTTACTGTACATTGGGAGGTATGTTGCGCCGTGATGGTTACTGTACAGTGGGAGGAATGTCGGGCTGTGATGGTTACTGTAATGTGTGAGGTATGTCGGGCTGTGATGGTTACTTTACAGAGGGATGTATGTCTGGCTGTATTGCTTTCTGTACAGTGGGAGGTATGCCGTCTGTGATGGTTACTGTACAGTTGGAGGTATGTCTGGCTGTAATAGTTACTGTACAGTGGGAGGTATGTCGGGCCATGACCGTTTCTGCACTGTGGGAAGTATGTCGGGCCATGAACGTTTCTGCACTGTGGGAAGTATGTCGGACCGTAATGGTAACTGTACAGTGGGGGGTATGTCGGGCCATGACGGTTACTGTACAGTGGGAAACATGTCGGGCCGTGATGGTTTCTGTACAGTGGGAGGTATGTCGGGCCGTGATGATTATTGAACAGTGGGAGGTAGGTCGGGCCGTGATGGTTACTGTACGGTGGGCTGTCTGTCGGGCCATGACGGTTACTGTACAGTGGGAGGTATGTCTGGCTGTGATGGTTAATGTACAGTGGGAGGTATGTCGGGCCATGATGGTTACTGTACAGTGGAAGGTATGTCAGGCTGTGACGGTTACTGTACAGTGGAGGGTACGTTGGTCCGTGATTGTTACTGCAAAGTGGGAGATTTGTTGGTCCGTGATGGTTACTGTAGAGTGGGAGTTATGTCGGGCCATTTTGGTTACTGTACAGTTGGTGGTATGTCTGGCCGCGATGGTTACTGGACAGTGGGAGGTATGTCAGGCCGTGATAGTTACTGTACAGTGGGAGGACTGTCGTGTCGTGGTGGTTAGTGTACAGTGGGAGGGATGTCGGGTCGTGGTGGTTAGTGTACAGTGGGAGGTATGTCGGTCCATGATGGTTACTGTACAGTGGGAGGTATGTCGGCCCGTGATGGTTACTGTACTTTGGGAGGTATGTCGGGCCGTGGGGGTCACTGTGCAGTGGGAGGTATGATGGGCCGTGATCGTTACTGTACATGGTAGGCGTGTCGGGCCGTGATGGTTATTGTACAGTGGGAGGTATGTCGGGCCGTGATGGTTACTGTACAGTGGGATGTATGTCGGGCCGTGGTGGTTACTGTACAGTGGGAGGTATGTCGGGCCGTGTTGGTTACTGTACAGTGGGAGATATGTTGGTCCGTCATGGTTACTGTACAGTAGGAGGTATGTCTGGCCGTGATGGTTACTGTACAGTGGGAGCTATTTCGGTCCATGATGTTTACTGTTCAGTGGAAAGTATGTCGGGCCGTGATGGTTACGGTACAGTGGGAGGTATGTCGGGCCGTGGTGGTTACTGTACAGTGGGAGATAAGTCGGTCAGTGATGGTTACTGTACAGTGGGAGGTATGTCGTGCTGTGATGGTTACTGTACAGTGGGAGGTATGTCAGTCCGTGATGGTTACTGTACATTGGGAGTTATGTTGCGGCGTGATGGTTACTGTACAGTGGGAAGTATGTCATGCCGTGACATTTACTGTACAGTGGGAGGTATGTCGGGCTGCGATGGTTACTGTACATTGGGAGGTATGTCGGGCTGTGAAGGTTACTGTACAGTGGGAGGAATGTCGGGCTGTGATGGTTACTGTAATGTGTGAGGTATGTCGGGCCGTGATGGTTACTTTACAGAGGGATGTATGTCTGGCTGTATTGCTTTCTGTACAGTGGGAGGTATGCCGGCTGTGATGGTACTGTACAGATGGAGGTATGTCTGGCTGTAATGGTTACTGTACAGTGGGAGGTATGTCGGGCCATGACCGTTTCTGCACTGTGGGAAGGATGTCGGGCCGTGATGGTAACTGTACAGTAGTGGGTATGTCGGGCCGTGATGATTATTGAACAGTGGGAGGTAGGTCGGGCCGTGATGGTTACTGTACAGTGGAGGGTACGTTGGTCCGTGATTGTTACTGCAAAGTGGGAGATTTGTTGGTCCGTGATGGTTACTGTAGAGTGGGAGTTAGGTCGGGCCGTGGTGGTCACTGTACAGTGTGAGGTATGTCGGGCCGTGATGGTTACTTTACAGAGGGATGTATGTCTGGCTGTATTGCTTTCTGTACAGTGGGAGGTATGCCGGCTGTGATGGTACTGTACAGTTGGAGGTATGTCTGGCTCTAATGGTTACTGTACAGTGGGAGGTATGTCGGGCCATGACCGTTTCTGCACTGAGGGAAGGATGTCGGGCCGTGATGGTAACTGTACAGTGGGGGGTATGTTACTGTACAGTGGGAAATATGTCGGGCCGTGATGGTTTCTGTACAGTGGGAGGTATGTCGGGCCGTGATGATTATTGAACAGTGGGAGGCAGGTCGGGCCGTGATGGTTACTGTACGGTGGGCTGTCTGTCGAGCCATGACGGTTACTGTACAGTGGGAGGTATGTCGGGCCGTGATGGTTACTGTACAGTGGGAGGTATGTCAGGCTGTGACGGTTACTGTACAGTGGAGGGGACGTTGGTCCGTGATTGTTACTGCAAAGTGGGAGATTTGTTGGTCCGTGATGGTTACTGTACAGTGGGAGTTATGTCCGGCCGTTTTGGTTACTGTACAGTGGGTGGTATGTCGGGCCGCGATGGTTACTTTACAGTGGGAGGTAAGTCGGGGTGTGATGGTTACTGGACAGTGGGAGGTATGTCAGGCCGTGTTGGTTACTGTACAGTGGGAGGGATGTCGGGTCGTGGTGGTTACTGTACTTTGGGAGGTATGTCGGTCCGTAGGGGTCACTGTGCAGTGGGAGGTATGATTGGCCGTGATCGTTACTGTACAGTGGGAGGTGTGTCGGGCCGTGATGGCTATTGTACAGTGGGAGGTATGTCGGGCCGTGATGGTTACTGTACAGTGGGAGGTATGTCGGGACGTGATGGTTACTGTACAGTGGGAGTTATGCTGCGCCGTGATGGTTACTGTGCAGTGGGATGTATGTCGGGCCGTGGTGGTAACTGTACAGTGGGAGGTATGTCGGGCCGTGGTGGTTACTGTACAGTGGGAGGTGTGTTGGTCCGTCATGGTTACTGTACAGTAGGAGGTATGTCTCGCCGTGATGGTTACTGTACAGTGGGAGGTAAGTCGGGCCGTGATGGTTACGGTACAGTGGGAGGTATGTCGGGCCTTGGTGGTTACTGTACAGTGGGACATAAGTCGGTCAGTGATAGTTACTGTACAGTGGGAGGTATGTCGTGCTGTGATGGTTACTGTATAGTGGGAGGTATGTCAGTCCGTGATGGTTACTGTACAGTGGGAGGTATGTCGGGCTGTGATGGTTACTGTACATTGGGAGGTATGTTGCGCCGTGATGGTTACTGTACAGTGGGAAGTATGTCATGCCGTGACATTTACTGTACAGTGGGAGGTATGTCGGGCTGTGAAGGTTATTGTGCAGTGGGAGGTATGTCGGGCTGTGAAGGTTACTGTACAGTGGGAGGAATGTCGGGCTGTGATGGTTACTGTAATGTGTGAGGTATGTCGGGCCGTAATGGTTACTTTACAGAGGGATGTATGTCTGGCTGTATTGCTTTCTGTACAGTGTGCGGTATGCCGGCTGTGATGGTTACTGTACAGTTGGAGGTATGTCTGGCTGTAATGGTTACTGTACTGTGGGAGGTATGTCGGGCCATGACGGTTTCTGCACTGTGGGGGGTATGTCGGGCCATGACGGTTACTGTACAGTGGGAAATATGTCGGGCCGTGATGGTTTCTGTCCAGTGGGAGGTATGTCGGGCCGTGATGTTTATTGAACAGTGGGAGGTAGGTCGGGCCGTGATGGTTACTGTACGGTGGACTGTCTGTCGGGCCATGACGGTTACTATACAGTGGGAGGTAAGTCTGGCTGTGATGGTTAATGTACAGTGGGAGGTACGTCGGGCCGTGGTGGTCACTGTACAGTGGGAGGTATGTCGGGCCGTGATGGTTACTGTCCAGTGGGAGGTATGTCAGGCTGTGACGGTTACTGAACAGTGGGAGATATGTCAGGCTGTGACGGTTACTGTACAGTGGGGGGTACGTTGGTCCGTGATTGTTACTGCAAAGTGGGAGATTTGTTGGTCCGTGATGGTTACTGTAGAGCGGGAGTTATGTCGGGCCGTTTTGGTTCCTGTACAGTGGGTGGTATGTCGGGCCGCGATGGTTACTATACAGTGGGAGGTAAGTCGGCGTGTGATGGTTACTGGACAGTGGGAGTTATGTCAGGCCGTGATAGTTACTGTACAGTGGGAGGGATGTCGGGTCGTGGTGGTTAGTGTACAGTGGGAGGTATGTCGGGCCGTGATGGTTACTGTACAGTGGGAGGTATGTCAGGCTGTGACGGTTACTGTGCAGTGGGAGGCATGTCGGTCCGTGATGGTTACTCTACTTTGGGAGGTATGTCGGGCCGTGATGGCTACTGTACAATGGGAGGTATGTCGGTCCGTGGGGGTCACTGTGCAGTGGGAGGTATGATGGGCCGTGATTGTTACTGTACATGGGAGGTGTGTCGGGCCGTGATGGTTATTGTACAGTGGGAGGAATGTCAGGCCGTGATGGTTACTGTACAGTGGGAGGTATGTCGGGCCGTGATGGTTACTGTACAATGGGAGGTATGCCGCGCCGTGATGGTTACTGTGCAGTGGGATGTATGTCGGGCCGTGATGGTTACTGTACAGTGGGAGGTATGTCGGTACGTGGGGGTCACTGTGCAGTGGGTGGTATGATGGGCCGTGATTGTAACTGTACATGGGAGGTGTGTCGGGCCGTGATGGTTATTGTACAGTGGGAGGAATGTCGGGCCGTGATGGTTACTGTACAGTGGGAGGTATGTCGGGCCGTGATGGTTACTGTACAATGGGAGGAATGTCGGGCTGCGATGGTTACTGTACATTGGGAGGTATGTCGGGCCGTGGTGGTTACTGTGCAGTGGGAGGTATGTCAGGCTGTGAAGGTTACTGTACAGTGGGAGGTATGTCGGGCTGTGATTGTTACTGTAATGTGTGAGGTATGTCGGTCCGTGATGGTTACTTTACAGAGGGATGTATGTCTGGCTGTATTGGTTTCTGTACAGTGGGAGGTATGCCGGCTGTGATGGTTACTGTACAGTTGGAGGTATGCCTGGCTGTAATGGTTAATGTACAGTGGGAGGTATGTCGGGCGATGATGGTTTCTGCGCTGTGGGAAGTATGTCGGGCCGTTTTGGTAACCGTACAGTGGGGTGTATGTCGGGCCATGACAGTTACTGTACAGTGGGAGGTATGTTAGGCTGTGATGGTTACTGCACAGTGGGAGGTATGTCGGGCCGTGATGGTTACTGTACAGTGGGAGGTATGTCGGGCCGTGATGGTTACTGTACAGTGGGAGGTATGTCGGGCCGTGATGGTTACTGTACAGTGGGAGGTATGTCAGGCTGTGACGGTCATTGTACAGTGGGGGGTTAGTTGGTCCGTGATGGTTACTGGACAGTGGGAGATATGTTCGTCCGTGATGGTTACTGTACAGTGGGAGGTATGTCTGGCCTTGATGGTTACTGTACAGTGGGAGGTATGTCGATCGGTGATGGCTACTGTACTTGGCGAGGTATGTCGGGCAGTGATGTTTACTGTACAGTGGGAGGTATGTCGGGCCGTGACGGTCACTGTACAGTGGGAGGAATGCTGGGCCGTGATCTTTACTGTACAGTGGGAGATGTGTCGTGCCGTGATGGTTACGGTACATTGGCAGGTTTGTCGGTCAGTGATGGTTACAGTACAGTGGGAGGTATGTCGGGCCGTGATGGTTACTGTACAGTGGGAGGTATGTCGGGCCGTGATGGTTACTGTGCAGTGGGAGGCATGTTGCGCCGTGATGGTTACTGTACAGTGGGAGGTATGTCATGCCGTGACGTTTACTGTACAGTGGGAGGTATGTCGTGCCGTGATGGTTACTGTGCAGTGGGAGGTATGTTGCGCCGTGATGCTTACTGTACAGTGGGAGGTATGTCATGCCGTGACGTTTACTGTACAGTGGGAGGTATGTCGGGCCGTGATGGTTACTGTGCAGTGGGAGGTATGTTGCGCCGTGATGGTTACTGTACAGTGGGAGGTATGTCATGCCGTGACATTTACTGTACAGTGGGAGGTATGTCGGGCTGCGATGGTTACTGTACATTGGGAGGTATGTCGGGCCGTGATGGTTACTGTGCAGTGGGAGGTATGTTGCGCCGTGATGTTTACTGTACAGTGGGAGGTATGTCATGCCGTGACATTTACTGTACAGTGGGAGGTATGTCGGGCTGCGATGGGTACTGTACATTGGGAGGTATGTCGGGCCGTGATTGTAACTGTACAGTGGGGGTATGTCGGGCCATGACGGTTACTGTACAGTGGGAAATATGTCAGGCCGTGATGGTTTCTGTACAGTGGGAGGAATGTCGGGCCGTGATGATTATTGAACAGTGGGCGGTAGGTCGGGCCGTGATGGTTACTGTACGGTGGGCTGTCTGTCGGGCCATGACGGTTACTGTACAGTGGGAGGTATGTCTGGCTGTGATGGTTAATGTACAGTGGGAGGTACGTCGGGCCGTGGTGGTCCCTGTACAGTGGCAGATATGTCGGGCCGTGATTGTTACTGTACATGGGAGGTATGTCAGGCTGTGACGATTACTGTACAGTGGGAGGTATGTCAGGCTGTGACGGTTACTGTACAGTGGGGGGTACGTTGGTCCGTGATTGTTACCGCAAAGTGGGAGATTTGTTTGTCCGTGATGGTTACTGTACAGTGGGAGGCATGTCGGGCCGTGATGGTTACTGCACAGTGGGAGGTCTGTCGGGCCGTGATGGTTACTGTACAGTGGGAGGTATGTCGGGCCGTGATGGTTACTGTACAGTGGGAGGTATGTCAGGCTGTGACGGTTATTGTACAGTTGGGGGTTCGTTGGTCCGTGATGGTTACTGGACAGTGGGAGATATGTTCGTCCGTGATGGTTACTGTACAGTGGGAGGAATGTCTGGCCTTGGTGGTTACTGTACAGTGGGAGGTATTTCGATCGGTGATGGTTACTGTCCTTGGCGAGGTATGTCGGGCAGTGATGGTTACTGTACAGTGGGAGGTATGTCGGGCCGTGATGGTCACTGTACAGTGGGAGGAATGCTGGGCCGTGATCTTTACTGTACAGTGGGAGTTGTGTCGTGCCATGATGGTTACTGTACATTGGCAGGTTTGTCGGTCAGTGATGGTTACTGTACAGTGAGAGGTATGTCGGGCCGTGATGGTTACTGTACAGTGGGAGGTATGTCGGGCCGTGATGGTTACTGTGCAGTGGGAGGCATGTTGCGCCGTGATGGTTACTGTACAGTGGGAGGTATGTCATGCCGTGACGTGTACTGTACAGTGGGAGGTATGTCGGGCTGCGATGGGTACTGTACATTGGGAGTTATGTCGGGCCGTGATGGTTACTGTGCTGTGGGAGGTATGTTGCGCCGTGATGGTTACTGTACAGTGGGAGGTATGTCATGCCGTGACATTTACTGTAGAGTGGGAGGTATGTCGGGCTGCGATGTTTACTGTACAGTGGGAGGTATGTCGGGCCGTGATGGTTACTGTACAGTGGGAGGTATGTCGATCGGTGATGGTTACTGTACTTGGCGAGGTATGTCGGGCCGTGATGGTCACTGTACAGTGGGAGGAATGCTGGGCCGTGATCTTTACTGTACAGTGGGAGATGTGTCGTGCCGTGATGGTTACTGTACATTGGCAGGTTTGTCGGTCAGTGATGGTTACAGTACAGTGGGAGGTATGTCGGGCCGTGATGGTTACTGTACAGTGGGAGGTATGTCGGGCCGTGATGGTTACTGTGCAGTGGGAGGCATGTTGCGCCGTGATGGTTACTGTACAGTGGGAGGTATGTCATGCCGTGACGTTTACTGTACAGTGGGAGGTATGTCGTGCCGTGATGGTTACTGTGCAGTGGGAGGTATGTTGCGCCGTGATGGTTACTGTACAGTGGGAGGTATGTCATGCCGTGACGTTTACTGTACAGTGGGAGGTATGTCGGGCCGTGATGGTTACTGTGCAGTGGGAGCTATGTTGCGCCGTGATGGTTACTGTACAGTGGGAGGTATGTCATGCCGTGACGTTTGCTGTACAGTGGGAGGTATGTCGGGCCGTGATGGTTACAGTGCAGTGGGAGGTGTGTTGCGCCGTGATGGTTACTGTACAGTGGGAGGTATGTCATGCCGTGACATTTACTGTAGAGTGGGAGGTATGTCGGGCTGCGATGGTTACTGTACATTGGGAGGTATGTCGGGCCGTGATGGTTACTGTGCAGTGGGAGGTATGTTGCGCCGTGATGGTTACTGTACAATGGGAGGTATGTCATGCCGTGACATTTACTGTACAGTGGGAGGTATGTCGGGCTGCGATGGTTACTGTACATTGGGAGGTATGTCGGGCCATGATTGTAACTGTACAGTGGGGGTATGTCGGGCCATGACGGTTACTGTACAGTGGGAAATATGTCGGGCCGTGATGGTTTCTGTACAGTGGGAGGAATGTCGGGCCGTGATGATTATTGAACAGTGGGAGGTAGGTCGGGCCGTGATGGTTACTGTGCAGTGGGAGGTATGTTGCGCCGTGATGGTTACTGTACAGTGGGAGGTATGTCATGCCGTGACATTTACTGTACAGTGGGAGGTATGTCTGGCTGCGATGGTTACTGTACATTGGGAGGTATGTCGGGCCGTGATTGTAACTGTACAGTGGGGGTATGTCGGGCCATGACGGTTACTGTACAGTGGGAAATATGTCGGGCCGTGATGGTTTCTGTACAGTGGGAGGAATGTCGGGCCGTGATGATTATTGAACAGTGGGAGGTAGGTCGGGCCGTGATGGTTACTGTACGGTGGGCTGTCTGTCGGGCCATGACGGTTACTGTACAGTGGGAGGTATGTCTGGCTGTGATGGTTAATGTACAGTGGGAGGTACGTCGGGCCGTGGTGGTCCCTGTACAATGGCAGATATGTCGGGCCGTGATTGTTACTGTGCAGTGGGAGGTATGTCAGGCTGTGACGATTACTGTACAGTGGGAGGTATGTCAGGCTGTGACGCTTACTGTACAGTGGGGGGTACGTTGGTCCGTGATTGTTACCGCAAAGTGGGAAGGTTACTGTAATGTGTGGGGAATGTCGGGCCGTAATGGTTACTTTACAGAGGGATGTATGTCTGGCTGTATTGGTTTCTGTACAGTGGGAGGTATGCCGGCTGTGATGGTTACTGTACAGTTGGAGGTATGTCTGGCTGTAATGGTTAATGTACAGTGGGAGGTATGTCGGGCCGTGATGGTAACTGTACAGTGGGGGTATGTCGGGCCATGACGGTTACTGTACAGTGGGAAATATGTCGGGCCGTGATGGTTTCTGTAGAGTGGGAGGAATGTCGGGCCGTGATGATTATTGAACAGTGGGAGGTAGGTCTGGCCATGATGGTTACTGTACGGTGGGCTGTCTGTCGGGCCATGACGGTTACTGTACAGTGGGAGGTATGTCTGGCTTGATGGTTAATGTACAGTGGGAGGTACGTCGGGCCGTGGTGGTCACTGTACAGTGGGAGGTATGTCGGGCCGTGATGGTTACTGTACAGTGGGAGGTATGTCAGGCTGTGACGGTAACTGTACAGTGGGGGTGGTACGTTGGTCCGTGATTGTTACTGCAAAGTGGGAGATTCGTTGGTCCGTGATGGTTACTGTACAGTGGGAGGCATGTCGGGCCGTGATGGTTACTGCACAGTGGGAGGCATGTCGGGCCGTGATGGTTACTGTACAGTGGGAGGTATGTCAGGCTGTGACGGTTATTGTACAGTGTGGGGTTCGTTGGTCCGTGATGGTTACTGGACAGTGGGAGATATGTTGGTCCGTGATGGTTACTGTACAGTGGGAGGTATGTCTGGCATTGATGGTTACTGTACTATGGGAGGTATGTCGATCGGTGATGGTTACTGTACTTGGCGAGGTATGTCGGGCCGTGATGGTTACTGTACAGTGGGAGAAATGCTGGGCCGTGATCTTTACTGTACAGTGGGAGTTGTGTCGTGCCGTGATGGTTACTGTACATTGGCAGGTTTGTCGGTCAGTGATGGTTACTGTACAGTGGGAGGTATTTCAGGATGTGACGGTTATTGCACAGTGGGTGGTTCGTTGGTCCGTGATGGTTACTGGACAGTGGGAGATATGTTGGTCCGTGATGGTTACTGCACAGTGGGAGGTATGTCTGGCCTTGATGGTTACTGTATAGTGTGCGGTATGTCGATCGGTGATGGTTACTGTACTTGGCGAGGTATGTCGGGCAGTGATGGTTACTGTACAGTGGGAGGTATGTCGGGCCGTGATGGTCACTGTACAGTGGGAGGAATGCTGGGCCGTGATCTTTACTGTACAGTGGGAGTTGTGTCGTGCCGTGATGGTTACTGTACATTGGCAGGCTTGTCGGTCAGTGATGGTTACTGTACAGTGGGAGGTATGTCGGGCCGTGATGGTTACTGTACAGTGGGAGGTATGTTGGGCCGTGATGGTTACTGTGCAGTGGGAGGCATATTGTGCCGTGATGGTTACTGTACAGTGGGACGTATGTCAGGCCGTGACATTTACTGTACAGTGGGAGCTATGTCGGTCTGCGATGGTTACTGTACATTGGGAGGTATGTCGGGCCGTGATGGTTACTGTGCAGTGGGAGGTATGTTGCGCCGTGATGGTTACTGTACAGTGGGAGGTATGTCATGCCGTGACATTTACTGTACAGTGGGAGGTATGTCGGGCTGCGATGGTTACTGTACATTGGGAGGTATGTCAGGCTGTGACGATTACTGTACAGTGGGAGGTATGTCAGGCTGTGACGGTTACTGTACAGTGGGGGGTAAGTTGGTCCATGACTGTTACCGCAAAGTGGGAGATTTGTTGGTCCGTGATGGTTACTGTACAGTGGGAGGCATGTCGGGCCGTGATGGTTACTGCACAGTGGGAGGTCTGTCGGGCCGTGATGGTTACTGTACAGTGGGAGGTATGTCGGGCCGTGATGGTTACTGTACAGTGGGAGGTATGTCAGGCTGTGACGGTTATTGTACAGTGGGGGGTTCGTTGGTCCGTGATGGTTACTGGACAGTGGGAGATATGTTCGTCCGTGATGGTTACTGTACAGTGGGAGGTATGTCTGGCCTTGATGGTTACTGTACAGTGGGAGGTATTTCGATCGGTGATGGTTACTGTACTTGGCGAGGTATGTCGGGCAGTGATGGTTACTGTACAGTGGGAGGTATGTAGGGCCGTGATGGTCACTGTACAGTGGGAGGAATGCTGGGCCGTGATCTTTACTGTACAGTGGGAGTTGTGTCGTGCCGTGATGGTTACTGTACATTGGCAGGTTTGTCGGTCAGTGATGGTTACTGTACAGTGGGAGGTATGTCGGGCCGTGATGGTTACTGTACAGTGGGAGGTATGTCAGGCCGTGACGGTTATTGTACAGTGGGGGGTTCGTTGGTCCGTGATGGTTACTGGACAGTGGGTGATATGTTGGTCCGTGATGGTTACTGTACAGTGGGAGGTATGTCGGGCCGTGATGGTTACTGTACAGTGGGAGGTATGTCGATCGGTGATGGTTACTGTGTAGTGGGAGGCATGTTGCGCCGTGATGGTTACTGTACAGTGGGAGGTATGTCATGCCGTGACATTTACTGTACAGTGGGAGGTATGTCGGGCTGCGATGGTTACTGTACATTGGGAGGTATGTCGGGCCGTGATGGTTACTGTGCAGTGGGATGTATGTTGCGCCGTGATGGTTACTGTACAGTGGGAGGTATGTCATGCCGTGACATTTACTGTAGAGTGGGAGGTATGTCGGGCTGCGATGGTTACTGCACATTGGGAGGTATGTCGGGCCGTGGTGGTTACTGTGCAGTGGGAGGTATGTCAGGCTGTGAAGGTTACTGTACAGTGGGAGGTATGTCGGGCTGTGATGGTTCCTGTAATGTGTGAGGTATGTCGGTCCGTGATGGTTACTTTACAGAGGGATGTATGTCTGGCTGTATTGGTTTCTGTACAGTGGGAGGTATGCCGGCTGTCATGATTACTGTACAGTTGGAGGTATGTCTGGCTGTAATGGTTAATGTACAGTGGGAGGTATGTCGGGCCGTGATGGTAACTGCACAGTGGGGGTATGTCGGGCCATGACGGTTACTGTACAGTGAGAAATATGTCGGGCCGTGATGGTTTCTGTACAGTGGGAGGAATGTCGGGCCGTGATGATTATTGAACAGTGGGAGGTAAGTCTGGCCGTGATGGTTACTGTACGGTGGGCTGTCTGTCGGGCCATGACGGTTACTGTACAGTGGGAGGTATGTCTGGCTGTGATGGTTAATGTACAGTGGGAGGTACGTCGGGCCGTGGTGGTCACTTTACAGTTGGAGGTATGTCGGGCCGTGATGGTTACTGCAAAGTGGGAAATATGTTGGTCCATGATGGTTACTGTACAGTGAAGGCATGTCGGGCCGTGATGGTTACTGTAAAGTGGGAGGTATGTCGGGCCGTGATGGTTATTGTACAGTGGGAGGAATGTCAGGCTGTGACGGTTATTGTACAGTGAGGGGTTCGTTGGTCCGTGATGGTTACTGGTTAGTGGGAGATATGTTGATCCGTGATGGTTACTGTACAGTGGGAGGTATGTCGATCGGTGGTGGTTACTGTACTTGGCGAGGTATGTCGGGCAGTGATGGTTACTGTACAGTGGGAGGTATGTCGGGCCGTGATGGTCACTGTACAGTGGGAGGAATGCTGGGCCGTGATCTTTACTGTACAGTGGGAGTTGTGTCGTGCCGTGATTGTTACTGTACATTGGCAGGTTTGTCGGTCAGTGATGGTTACTGTACAGTGGGAGGTATGTCGGGCCGTAATGGTTACTGTACAGTGGGAGGTATGTCGGGCCGTGATTGTTACTGTGCAGTGGGAGGTATGTTGCGCCGTGATGGTTACTGTACAGTGGGAGGTATGTCATGCCGTGACGTTTACTGTACAGTGGGAGGTATGTCGGGCTGCGATGGGTATTGTACATTGGGAGGTATGTCGGGCCGTGATGGTTACTGTGCAGTGGGAGGTATGTTGCGCCGTGATGGTTACTGAACAGTGGGAGGTATGTCATGCCGTGACATTTACTGTACAGTGGGAGGTATGTCGGGCTGCGATGCTTACTGTACATTGGGAGGTATGTCGGGCCGTGGTGCTTACTGTGCAGTGGGAGGTATGTCAGGCTGTGAAGGTTACTGTACAGTGGGAGGTATGTCGGGCTGTGATGGTTACTGTAATGTGTGAGGTATGTCGGTCCGTGATGGTTACGTTACAGAGGGATGTATGTCTGGCTGAATTGCTTTCTGCACAGTGGGAGGTATGCCGGCTGTGATGGTTACTGTACAGTTGGAGGTATGTCTGGCTGTAATGGTTAATGTACAGTGGGAGGTTTGTCGGGCCATGATGGTTTCTGCACTGTGGGAAGTATGTCGGGCCGTGATGGTAACTGTACAGTGGGGGTATGTCGGGCCATGACGGTTACTGTATGGTGGGCTGTCTGTCGGGCCATGACGGTTAATGTACAGTGGGAGGTACGTCGGGCCGTGGTGGTCACTGTACAGTGGCAGGTATGTCGGGCCGTGATTGTTACTGTACAGTGGGAGGTATGTCAGGCTGTGACGGTTACTGTACAGTGGGAGGTATGTCAGGCTGTGACGGTAACTGTACAGTGGGGGGTACGTTGGTCCGTGATTGTTACTGGACAGTGGGAGATATGTTGGTCCGTGATGGTCACTGTACAGTGGGAGGTATGTCTGGCATTGATGGTTACTGCACAGTGGGAGGTATGTTGGGCCGTGATGGTTACAGTACAGTGGGAGGTATGTCAGGCTGTGACGGTTATTGTACAGTGTGGGGTTCGTTGGTCCGTGATGGTTACTGGACAGTGGGAGATATGTTGGTCCGTGATGGTTACTGTACGGTGGGAGGTATGTCTGGCATTGATGGTTACTGTACAGTGGGAGGTATGTCGATCGGTGATGGTTACTGTACTTGGCGAGGTATGTCGGGCAGTGATGGTTACTGTACAGTGGGAGGTTTGTCGGGCCGTGATGGTCACTGTACAGTGGGAGGAATGCTGGGCCGTGATCTTTACTGTACAGTGGGAGTTGTGTCGTGCGGTGATGGTTACTGTACATTGGCAGGTTTGTCGGTCAGTGATGGTTACTGTACAGTGGGAGGTATGTCGGGCCGTGATGGTTACTGTACAGTGGGAGGTATTTCAGGATGTGACGGTTATTGTACAGTGGGGGGTTCGTTGGTCCGTGATGGTTACTGGACAGAGGGAGATATGTTGGTCCGTGATGGTTACTGTACAGTGGGAGGTATGTCTGGCCTTGATGGTTACTGTACAGTGGGCGGTATGTCGATCGGTGATGGTTACTGTACTTGGCGAGGTATGTCGGGCAGTGATGGTTACTGTACAGTGGGAGGTATGTCGGGCCGTGATGGTCACTGTACAGTGGCAGGAATGCTGGGCCGTGATATTTACTGTACAGTGGGAGTTGTGTCGTGCCGTGATGGTTAATGTACATTGGCAGGTTTGTCGGTCAGTGATGGTTACTGTGCAGTGGGAGGTATGTCGGGCCGTGATGGTTACTGTACAGTGGGAGGTATGTCGGGCCGTGATGGTTACTGTGCAGTGGGAGGCATGTTGCGCCGTGATGGTTACTGTACAGTGGGAGGTATGTCAGGCCGTGACATTTACTGTACAGTGGGAGGTATGTCGGGCTGCGATGGTTACTGTACATTGGGAGGTATGTCGGGCCGTGATGGTTACTGTGCAGTGGGAGGTATGTTGCGCCGTGATGGTTACTGTACAGTGGGATGTATGTCATGCCGTGACATTTACTGTACAGTGGGAGGTATGTCGGGCTGCGATGGTTACTGTACATTGGGAGGTATGTCGGGCTGTGGTGGCTACTGTGCAGTGGGAGGTATGTCAGGCTGTGAAGGTTACTGTACAGTGGGAGGTATGTCGGGCTGTGATGGTTACTGTATTGTGTGAGGTATGTCGGTCCGTAATGGTTACTTTACAGAGGGATGTATGTCTGGCTGTATTGGTTTCTGTACAGTGGGAGGTATGCCGGCTGTGATGGTTACTGTACAGTTGGAGGTATGTCTGGCTGTAATGGTTAATGTACAGTCGGAGTTATGTCGGGCCATGATGGTTTCTACACTGTGGGAAGTATGTCGGGCCGTGATGGTAACTGTACAGTGGGGGTATGTCGGGCCATGACGTTTACTGTACAGTGGGAAATATGTCGGGCCGTGATGGTTTCTGTACAATGGGAGGAATGTCGGGCCGTGATGATTATTGAACAGTGGGAGGTAGGTCGGGCCGTGATGGTTACTGTACGGTGGGCTGTCTGTCGGGCCATGACGGTTACTGTACAGTGGGAGGTATGTCTGGCTGTGATGGTTAATGTACAGTGGGAGGTACGTCGGGCCGTGGTGGTCACTGTACAGTGGGAGGTATGTCGGGCCGTGATGGTTACTGTACAGTGGGAGGTATGTCAGGCTGTGACGGTTACTGTACAGTGGGAGGTATGTCAGGCTGTGACTGTTACTGTACAGTGGGAGGTATGTCAGGCTTTGACTGTTACTGTACAGTGGGGGGTACGTTGGTCCGTGATTTTTGCTGCAAAGTGGGAGATTTGTTGGTCCGTGATGGTTACTGCACAGTGGGAGGTATGTCGGGCCTTGATGGTTACTGTAAAGTTGAAGGTATGTCGCGCCGTGATGGTTATTGTACAGTGGGAGGTATGTCAGGCTGTGACGGTTATTGTACAGTGGTGGTTTCGTTGGTCCGTGATGGTTACTGGAGAGTGGGAGATATGTTGATCCGTGATGGTTACTGTACAGTGGGAGGTATGTCGATCGGTGATGGCTACTGTACTTGGCGAGGTATGTCGGGCAGTGATGGTTACTGTACAGTGGGAGGTATGTCAGGCCGTGATCTTTACTGTACAGTGGGAGTTGTGTCGTGCCGTGATGGTTACTGTACAGTGGGAGGTATGTCATGCCGTGACATTTACTGTACAGTGGGAGGTATGTCGGGCTGCGATGGTTACTGTACATTGGGAGGTATGTCGAGCCGTGATGGTTACTGTGCAGTGGGAGGTATGTTGCGCCGTGATGGTTACTGTACAGTGGGAGGTATGTCATGCCATGACATTTACTGTAGAGTGGGAGGTATGTCGGGCTGCGATGATTACTGTACATTGGGAGGCATGTCGGGCCGTGGTGGTTACTGTGCTGTGGGAGGTATGTCAGGCTGTGAAGGTTACTGTACAGTGGGGGTATGTCGGGCCATGACGGTTACTGTACAGTGGGAAATATGTCGGGCCATGACGGTTACTGTACAGTGGGAGGTAGTTCTGGCTGTGATGGTTAATGTACAGTGGGAGTTATGTCGGGCCGTGGTGGTCACTGTATAGTGGGAGGTATGTCGGGCCGTGATGGTTACTGTACAGTGGGAGGTATGTCAGGCTGTGACGTTTACTGTACAGTGGGGGGTACGTTGGTCCGTGATTGTTACTGCAAAGTGGGAGATTTGTTGGTCCGTGATGGTTACTGTACAGTGGGAGGCATGTCGGGCCGTGATGGTTACTGCACAGTGGGAGGCATGTCGGGCCGTGATGGTTACTGTACAGTGGTTGGTATGTCGGGCCGTGATGGTTACTGTACAGTTGGAGGTATGTCAGGCTGTGACGGTTATTGTACAGTGGGGGGTTCGTTGGTCCGTGATGGTTACTGTACAGTGGGAGGTATGTCTGGCCTTGATGGTTACTGTACAGTGGGAGGTATGTCGATCGGTGATGGTTACTGTACTTGGCGAGGTATGTCGGGCAGTGATGTTTACTGTACAGTGGGAGGTTGGTCGGGCCGTGATGGTCACTGTACAGTGGGAGGAATGCTGGGCCGTGATCTTTACAGTACAGTGGGAGTTGTGTCGTGCCGTGATGGTTACTGTACATTGGCAGGTTTGTCGGTCAGTGATAGTTACTGTACAGTGGGAGGTATGTCGGGCCGTGATGGTTACTGTACAGTGGGAGGTATGTCGGGCCGTGATGGTTACTGTGCAGTGGGAGGTATGTTGCGCCGTGATGGTTACTGTACAGTGGGAGGTATGTCATGCCGTGACATTTACTGTACAGTGGGAGGTATGTCGGGCTGCGATGGTTACTGTACATTGGGAGGTATGTCGGGCCGTGGTGGTTCCTGTGCAGTGGGAGGTATGTCAGGCTGTGAAGGTTACTGTACAGTGGGAGGTATGTCGGGCTGTGATGGTTACAGTACTGTTTGAGGTATGTCGAGCCGTGATGGTTACAGTACAAAGGGATGTATGTCGTGCAGTGACAATTGCTGTACAGTGGGACGTATGTCGGGCCGTGATGGTTACTGTGCAGTGGGAGGTATGTCAGGCTATCATGGTTACTGTACAGTGCGAGGTATGTCTGGCCTTGATGGTTACTGTACAGTGGGCGGTATGTCGATCGGTGATGGTTACTGTACTTGGCGAGGTATGTCGGGCAGTGATGGTTACTGTACAGTGGGAGGTATGTCGGGCCGTGATGGTCACTGTACAGTGGCAGGAATGCTGGGCCGTGATATTTACTGTACAGTGGGAGTTGTGTCGTGCCGTGATGGTTAATGTACATTGGCAGGTTTGTCGGTCAGTGATGGTTACTGTGCAGTGGGAGGTATGTCGGGCCGTGATGGTTACTGTACAGTGGGAGGTATGTCGGGCCGTGATGGTTACTGTGCAGTGGGAGGCATGTTGCGCCGTGATGGTTACTGTACAGTGGGAGGTATGTCAGGCCGTGACATTTACTGTACAGTGGGAGGTATGTCGGGCTGCGATGGTTACTGTACATTGGGAGGTATGTCGGGCCGTGATGGTTACTGTGCAGTGGGAGGTATGTTGCGCCGTGATGGTTACTGTACAGTGGGATGTATGTCATGCCGTGACATTTACTGTACAGTGGGAGGTATGTCGGGCTGCGATGGTTACTGTACATTGGGAGGTATGTCGGGCTGTGGTGGCTACTGTGCAGTGGGAGGTATGTCAGGCTGTGAAGGTTACTGTACAGTGGGAGGTATGTCGGGCTGTGATGGTTACTGTATTGTGTGAGGTATGTCGGTCCGTAATGGTTACTTTACAGAGGGATGTATGTCTGGCTGTATTGGTTTCTGTACAGTGGGAGGTATGCCGGCTGTGATGGTTACTGTACAGTTGGAGGTATGTCTGGCTGTAATGGTTAATGTACAGTCGGAGTTATGTCGGGCCATGATGGTTTCTACACTGTGGGAAGTATGTCGGGCCGTGATGGTAACTGTACAGTGGGGGTATGTCGGGCCATGACGTTTACTGTACAGTGGGAAATATGTCGGGCCGTGATGGTTTCTGTACAATGGGAGGAATGTCGGGCCGTGATGATTATTGAACAGTGGGAGGTAGGTCGGGCCGTGATGGTTACTGTACGGTGGGCTGTCTGTCGGGCCATGACGGTTACTGTACAGTGGGAGGTATGTCTGGCTGTGATGGTTAATGTACAGTGGGAGGTACGTCGGGCCGTGGTGGTCACTGTACAGTGGGAGGTATGTCGGGCCGTGATGGTTACTGTACAGTGGGAGGTATGTCAGGCTGTGACGGTTACTGTACAGTGGGAGGTATGTCAGGCTGTGACTGTTACTGTACAGTGGGAGGTATGTCAGGCTTTGACTGTTACTGTACAGTGGGGGGTACGTTGGTCCGTGATTTTTGCTGCAAAGTGGGAGATTTGTTGGTCCGTGATGGTTACTGCACAGTGGGAGGTATGTCGGGCCTTGATGGTTACTGTAAAGTTGAAGGTATGTCGCGCCGTGATGGTTATTGTACAGTGGGAGGTATGTCAGGCTGTGACGGTTATTGTACAGTGGTGGTTTCGTTGGTCCGTGATGGTTACTGGAGAGTGGGAGATATGTTGATCCGTGATGGTTACTGTACAGTGGGAGGTATGTCGATCGGTGATGGCTACTGTACTTGGCGAGGTATGTCGGGCAGTGATGGTTACTGTACAGTGGGAGGTATGTCAGGCCGTGATCTTTACTGTACAGTGGGAGTTGTGTCGTGCCGTGATGGTTACTGTACAGTGGGAGGTATGTCATGCCGTGACATTTACTGTACAGTGGGAGGAATGTCGGGCTGCGATGGTTACTGTACATTGGGAGGTATGTCGAGCCGTGATGGTTACTGTGCAGTGGGAGGTATGTTGCGCCGTGATGGTTACTGTACAGTGGGAGGTATGTCATGCCATGACATTTACTGTAGAGTGGGAGGTATGTCGGGCTGCGTTGATTACTGTACATTGGGAGGCATGTCGGGCCGTGGTGGTTACTGTGCTGTGGGAGGTATGTCAGGCTGTGAAGGTTACTGTACAGTGGGGGTATGTCGGGCCATGACGGTTACTGTACAGTGGGAAATATGTCGGGCCATGACGGTTACTGTACAGTGGGAGGTAGTTCTGGCTATGATGGTTAATGTACAGTGGGAGTTATGTCGGGCCGTGGTGGTCACTGTATAGTGGGAGGTATGTCGGGCCGTGATGGTTACTGTACAGTGGGAGGTATGTCAGGCTGTGACGTTTACTGTACAGTGGGGGGTACGTTGGTCCGTGATTGTTACTGCAAAGTGGGAGATTTGTTGGTCCGTGATGGTTACTGTACAGTGGGAGGCATGTCGGGCCGTGATGGTTACTGCACAGTGGGAGGCATGTCGGGCCGTGATGGTTACTGTACAGTGGTTGGTATGTCGGGCCGTGATGGTTACTGTACAGTTGGAGGTATGTCAGGCTGTGACGGTTATTGTTCAGAGGGGGGTTCGTTGGTCCGTGATGGTTACTGTACAGTGGGAGGTATGTCTGGCCTTGATGGTTACTGTACAGTGGGAGGTATGTCGATCGGTGATGGTTACTGTACTTGGCGAGGTATGTCGGGCAGTGATGTTTACTGTACAGTGGGAGGTTGGTCGGGCCGTGATGGTCACTGTACAGTGGGAGGAATGCTGGGCCGTGATCTTTACAGTACAGTGGGAGTTGTGTCGTGCCGTGATGGTTACTGTACATTGGCAGGTTTGTCGGTCAGTGATAGTTACTGTACAGTGGGAGGTATGTCGGGCCGTGATGGTTACTGTACAGTGGGAGGTATGTCGGGCCGTGATGGTTACTGTGCAGTGGGAGGTATGTTGCGCCGTGATGGTTACTGTACAGTGGGAGGTATGTCATGCCGTGACATTTACTGTACAGTGGGAGGTATGTCGGGCTGCGATGGTTACTGTACATTGGGAGGTATGTCGGGCCGTGGTGGTTCCTGTGCAGTGGGAGGTATGTCAGGCTGTGAAGGTTACTGTACAGTGGGAGGTATGTCGGGCTGTGATGGTTACAGTACTGTTTGAGGTATGTCGAGCCGTGATGGTTACAGTACAAAGGGATGTATGTCGTGCAGTGACAATTGCTGTACAGTGGGACGTATGTCGGGCCGTGATGGTTACTGTGCAGTGGGAGGTATGTCAGGCTATCATGGTTACTGTACAGTGGGAGATATGTTGGTCTGTGATGGTTACTGTACAGTAGAAGGTATCTCTGGCCGTGATGGTTACTGTACAGTGGGAGGTATGTCGGGCCGTGGTGGTTACTGTAATTTGGGAGGTATGTCGGGCCGTGGTGGTTACTGTACTGTGGGAGATATGTCGGGATGTGATCGTTACTGTACAGCGGGAGATGTGTTGGGCTGTGATGGTTACTGTACAGTGGGAGGTATATCGGTCAGTGATGGATACTGTACAGTGGGTGGTATGTCGTGCTGTGATGGTTTCTGTACAGTGGGAGGCATGTCGGGTTGTGATGTTTACTGTACTGTGTGAGGTATGTCGGGCCGTGATGGTTACTGTGCAGACGGATGTATGTCTGGCTGTAATTGTTACTGTACAGTGGGAGGTATGTCGGGCCGTGATGGTTACTGTACAGTTGGAGGTATGTTGGCCATGAAGGTTACTGTACAGTGTGAGGTGTGTTGGGCCGTGATGGTCACTGTACAGTGGGAGGTATATCGGTCAGTGATGGATATTGTACAGTGGTTGGTATTAGATTAGATTACTTACACTGTGGAAACAGGCCCTTCTGCCCAACACGTCCACACCGACCTGCCAAAGCGCAACCCACCCATTCCCCTACATTTACCCCTTTACCGAACACTACGGGCAATTTAGCGTGGTCAATTCACGTGGCCAGAACATCTTTGGACTGAGGGAGGAAACCGGAGCACCCGGAGGAAACCCACGCAGACACAGGGAGAACGTGCAAACTCCACACGGTCAGTCGCCTGAGTCGGGAATTGAACCTAGATCTCTGGCGCTGTGAGGCAGCAGTGCTAACCTCTGTGCCACCGTGCCGCCCACATGTCGTGCTGTGATGGTTACTGTACAGCGGGAGGTATGTCTGGCTGTGATGGTTTCTGTGCAGTGGGAGGTGTGTCGGGCCGTGATGGTTACTGTACAGTCGTAGGTATGTCGGGCCGTGATGGTCACTGTACAGTGGGAGGTATGTCGGGCCGTGATGGTTACTATACAGTGGGAGGTATGTCGTGCCGTGATGGTTACTGTGCAGTGGGATATATGTCGGGCCGTGGTGATTACTGTACAATGGGAGGTATGTTGATCCGTGATGGTTACTGCACAGTGGGAGATATGTTGGTCCGTGATGGTTACTGTAGAGTGGGAGGTATGTCTGGCCGTGATGGTTACTGTACAGTGGGAGCTAAGTTGGGCCGTGATGGATACTGTCCAATGGGAGGTATGTCGGGCCGTGGTGGTTACTATACAGTGGGAGGTAAGTCGGTCAGTGATGGTTACTGTACAGTGGCAGGTATGTTGTGCTGTGATGATTACTGTACAGTGGGAGGTATGTCAGTCCGTAATGGTTACTGTACAGTGTGAGGTATGTCGGGCCGTGATGGTTACTGAACAGTGGGAGGTATGTTGCGCCGTGATGGTTACCATACAGTGGGAGATATGCCATGCCGTGACATTAACTGTACAGAGGGAGGTATGTCGGGCTGCGATGGTTGCTGGACATTGGGAGGTATGTCGGGCCGTTGTGGTTACTGTGCAGTGGGAGTTATGTCGGGATGTGATTGTTACTGTACAGTTGGAGGTGTGTTGTGCTGTGATGGTTACTGTACAGTGGGGAAATGTCGGGACGTGATGGTTACTGTACTTTGGGAGGAATGTCGGGCCGTGGTGGTTACTGTACAGTGGGAGGTATGTCGGGATGTGATCGTTACTGTACAGTGGGAGCTGTGTTGGGCCGTGGTGGGTACTGTACAGTGGGAGGTATATCGGTCAGTGATGTATACTGTACAGTGTGTGGTATGTCGTGCTGTGATGGTTACTGTACAGCCGGAGGTATGTCGGGTTGTGATGTTTACTGTACTGTGTGAGGTATGTCGGGCCGTGATGGTTACTGTGCAGAGGGATGTATGTCTGGCTGTAATGGTTACTGTACAGTGGGAGGTATGTCGGGCCGTGATGGTTACTGTACAGTGGGAGGTATGTCGGTCCATGATGGTTATTGTACAGAGGGCGATATATCGGGCCGTGATGGTTACTATACAGTGGGATTTGTGTCTTGCCGTGATGGTTCCTGTACAGTGGGAGGTATGTCGGGCCTTGACCGTTACTATACAGTGGGAAGTATGTCGAGCCGTGATGGTTGCCGCACAGTGGGAGGTATGTCGATTCGTGATGGTTACTGAACAGTGGGAGGTATGTTGCGCCGTGATGGTTACCATACAGTGGGAGATATGTCATGCCGTGACATTTACTGTACAGTGGGAGGTATGTCGGGCTGCGATGGTTGCTGTACATTGGGAGGTATGTCGGGCCGTTGTGGTTACTGTGCAGTGGGAGTTATGTCGGGATGTGATCGTTACTGTACAGTGTGAGGTGTGTTGGGCCGTGATGGTTACTGTACAGTGAGAGGTATATCAGTCAGTGATGGATACTGTACAGTGGGTGGTATGTCGGGCCGTGGTGGTCACTGTACAGTGGGCGGTATGTCTGGCTGTGATGGTTACTGTACAGTGGGATGTAAGTCGGGCCGTGGTGGTCACTGTACAGTGGGAGGTGTGTCGGCCGTAATGGTTACTGTACAATGGGAGGTATGTCAGGCTGTGACGGTTACTGCACAGTAGGAGGTATGTCGGGCCGTGATGGTTACTGTACAGTGGGAGATATGTCGGGCCGTGATGTTTACTGTACAGTGGGAGGTATGCCGGGCCGTGCGGTTTACTGTACAGTGGGAGGTATGTCAGGCCGTGATGGTTACTGTACAGTGGGAGGTATGTCGGGCCGTGATGGTTATTGTACAGTGGGAGGTATGTCGGGCCGTGCGGATTACTGTACAGTGGGAGGTATGTCAGGCCGTGATGGTTACTGTACAGTGGGAGGTATGTCGGGCCGTGATGGTGATTGTACAGTGGGGGGTATGTCGGGCCTTGGTGGTTACTGTACAGTGGGAGGTATGTCGGGATGTGATTGTTACTGTTCAGTTGGAGGTGTGTTGTGCTGTGATGGTTACTGTGCAGTGGGGATATGTTGGTCCGTGATAGTTACTGTACAGTAGGATGTATGTCTGGCCGCGATGGTTACTGTACAGTGGGAGGTATGTCGGGCCATGATGGTTACTGTACTTTGGGAGGTATGTCGGGCCGTAGTGGTTTCTGTACAGTGGGAGGTATGTCGGGATGTGATTGTTACTGTACAGTGGGGAAATGTCGGGACGTGATGGTTACTGTACTTTGGGAGGAATGTCGGGCCGTGGTGGTTACTGTACAGTGGGAGGTATGTCGGGATGTGATCGTTACTGTACAGTGGGAGCTGTGTTGGGCCGTGGTGGGTACTGTACAGTGGGAGGTATATCGGTCAGTGATGTATACTGTACAGTGTGTGGTATGTCGTGCTGTGATGGTTACTGTACAGCCAGAGGTATGTCGGGTTGTGATGTTTACTGTACTGTGTGAGGTATGTCGGGCCGTGATGGTTACTGTGCAGAGGGATGTATGTCTGGCTGTAATGGTTACTGTACAGTGGGAGGTATGTCGGGCCGTGATGGTTACTGTACAGTGGGAGGTATGTCGGTCCATGATGGTTATTGTACAGAGGGCGATATATCGGGCCGTGATGGTTACTATACAGTGGGATTTGTGTCTTGCCGTGATGGTTCCTGTACAGTGGGAGGTATGTCGGGCCTTGACCGTTACTATACAGTGGGAAGTATGTCGGGCCGTGATGGTTGCCGCACAGTGGGAGGTATGTCGATTCGTGATGTTTATTGAACAGTGGGAGGTAATTCGGGCCGTGATGGTTACTGTCCGGTGGGATGTCTGTCGGGCCATGACGGCTCCTGTACATGTGCGGTTCAGTAGGAGATATGTCTGGCCGTGATGGTTACTGTACAGTGGGAGGTATGTCGAGCCGTAATAGTTACTGTACAGTGGGAGGGACGTCGGGCCGTGGTGGTCACTGTACAGTGGGAGGTATGTCTGGCTGTGACGGTCACTTTACAGTGGGGGGTACGTTGGTCGATGATGGTTACTGCAAAGTGGGAGATATGTTGGTCCGTGATGGTTACTGTACAGTGGGAGGTATGTCGGGCCGTGATGGTTACTGCACAGTGGGAGGTATGTCGGGCCGTGATGGTTACTGTACAGTGGGAGGTATGTCGGGCCGTGAGGTTTACTGTACAGTGGGAGCTATGTCGTGCCGTGATGTTTACTGTACAGTGGTACGTATGTCAGGCCGTGATGGTTACTGTACAGTTGGAGGTAAGTCGGGCCGTGATAGTTATTGTACAGTGGGAGGTATGTCGCGCCAAGATGGTTACTGTACAGTGGGAGGTATATCGGTCAGTGATGGATACTGTACAGTGGGTGGTATGTCGTGCTGTGATGGTTACTGTACAGCGGGAGGTATGTCAGCTTGTGATGTTTTCTGTACTGTGTGAGGTATGTCGGGCCGTGATGGTTACTGTGCAGAGGGATGTATGTCTGGCTGTAATGGTTACTGTACAGTGGGAGGTATGTCGGGGTGTGATGGTTCCTGTACAGTGGGAGGTATGTCGGGCCATGATGGTTACTGTACAGAGGGCGATATGTTGGGCCGTGATGGTGACTGTACAGTGGGATGTATGTCGTGCCGTGATGGTTACTGTACAGTGAGAGGTATGTCGGGCCATGATGGTTACTATACAGTGGGAAGTATGTCGAGCCGTGATGGTTACCATACAGTGGGAGGTATGTCGGGGCGTGATGTTTATTGAACAGTGGGAGGTAATTCGAGCCGTGATGGTTACTATACGGTGGGATGTCTGTCGGGCCATGACAGATACTGTACATGTGCGGTTCATTAGGAGGTATGTCTGGCCATGATGTTTACTGTGCAGTGGGAGGCATGTCGGTCCATGATGGTTACTGTACAGTGGGAGGTATGTCGAGCCGTAATGTTTAATGTACAGTGGAAGGCATGTCGGGCTGTGGTGGTTACTGTACAGTGGGAGGTACGTCGGAATGTGATCTTTACTGCACAGTGGAAGGTGTGTTGGGCCTTGATGGTTACTGTACAGTGGGAGGTATGTCGGTCAGTGATGGTTACTGTAGAGTGGGAGGTATGTCGGGCCGTGATGGTTAATGTGCAGTGGGATGTATGTTGCGCCGTGATGGATTCTGTACAGTGGGGGGTATGTCATGCCATGACATTTACTGTACAGTGGGAGGTATGTCGGGCTGCGATGGTTACTATACACTGGGATGTACGTCGGGCCGTAGTGGTTACTGTGCAGTGGGAGGTATGTCAGGCTGTAAAGGTTATTGTACAGTGGGAGGTATGTCGGGCTGTGATGGTTAGAGTACTGTGTGAGGTATTTTGGGCCGTGATGGTTACTGTACAGTGGGAGGTATGTCGGAGTTTGATGGTTATTGTACAGTGGGAGGTATGTCGCGCCGTAATGTTTACTGCACAGTGGGAGGTATGTCAGGCTGTGACGGTTAATGTACATTGGTTTTGTTTTGGTCTGTGATGGTTACTGCACGGTGGGAGATATGTTGGTCCGTGATAGTTACTGTACAGTAGAAGGTATGTCTGGCCGTGATGGTTACTGTACAGTGGGAGGTATGTCGGGCCGTGATGGTTTCTGCACAGTGGGAGGTATGTCGGGCGTGGTGGTTACTGTACAGTGGGAGGTATGTCGGGATGTGATCGTTACTGTACAGTGTGAGGTGTGTTGGGCCGTGATGGTTACTGTACAGTGGGAGGTATAACGGTCAGTGATGGAGACTGTCCAGAGGGTGGTATGTCGTGCTGTGATGGTTATTGTACATTTGGAGGTATGTCTGGCTGTGATGGTTACTGTAAAGTGGGAGGAAAGTCGGGCCGTGGTGGTTACTGTACAGTGGGAGGTATGTCGGTCAGAAAATGCTTACTGTACAGTGGTAGGTATGTCAGGCTGTGACGGTTACTGCACAGTGGGAGGTACGTTGGTCCGTGATGGTTACTGCAAAGTGGGAGATATGTTGGTCCGTGATGGTTACTGTACAGTGGGAGGTATGTCGGCAAGTGATCTTTACTGTACAGTGGAAGGTGTGTTGGGCCGTGATGGTTACTGTACAGTGGGTGGTATGTTGGTCAGTGATGGTTAATGTACAGTGGGAGGTATGTCGGGCCGTGATGGTTAATGTGCAGTGGGATGTATGTTGCGCCGTGATGGTTTCTGTACAGTGGGACATATGTCATGCCGGGACATTTACTGTACAGTGGGAGGTATGTCGGGCTGCGATGGTTACTGTACATTGGGATGTATGTCGGCCGTAGTCGTTACTGTGCAGTGGGAGGTATGTCAGGCTGTAAAGGTTACTGTACAGTGGGAGGTATGTCGGGCTGTGATGGTTACTGTGCAGTGGGAGATATGTTGGTCCGTGATGGTTATTGTACAGTAGGAGGTATTTCTGGTCCGTGATGGTTACTGCACAGTGGGAGATATGTTGGTCCGTGATAGTTACTGTACAGTAGAAGGTATGTCTGGCCGTGATGGTTACTGAACAGTGGGAGGTATTTCTGGCCGTGATGGCTACTGTACAGTGGGAGATATGTTGGTCCGTGATGGTTATTGTACAGTAGGAGGTATTTCTGGTCCGTGATGGTTACTGAACAGTGGGAGATATGTTGGTCCGTGATAGTTACTGTACAGTAGAAGGTATGTCTGGCCGTGATGGCTACTGTACATTTGGAGGCATTTCGGTCCATGATGATTACTGAACAGTGGGAGGCATGTCGGGCCGTGATGGTTACTGCACAGTGGGAGTTATGTCGGACCGTGGTGGTTTCTGTGCAGTGGGAGGTATGTCAGGCTGTGACAGTTAATGTACATTGGTTTTATGTTGGTCCGTGATGGTTCCTGCACAGAGAGAGATATGTTGGTCAGTGATAGTTACTGTACAGTAGAAGGTATGTCTGGCCGTGATGGTTACTGTACAGTGGGAGGTATGTTGGGCCGTGATGGTTACTGTACAGTGGGAGGTATGTCGGGCCGTGATTGTTACTGTACAGTGGGAGGTATGTCGGGATGTGATCGTTACTGTACAGTGGGTGGTGTGTCGTGCTGTGATGGTTACTGTACAGCGGGAGGTATGTCTGGCTGTGATGGTTACTGTACAGTGGGCGGTAAGTCGGGCCGTGGCGGTCACTGTACAGTGGGAGGTATGTCGGGCCGCAATGGTTACTGTACAGTGGGAGGTATGTCAGACTGTGACGGTTACTGCACAGTGGGAGGCACGTTGGTCCGTGATGGTTACTGCAAAGTGGGAGATATGTTGGTCCCTGATGGTTACTGTACAGTGGGAGGTCTGTGATGGTTACTGGACAGTCGGAGGTATGTCTGGCTGTGATGGTTACTGTACAGTGGGAGGTAAGTCGTGCCGTGGTGGTCACTGTACAGTGGGAGGTATGTCAGGCTGTGACGGTCACTGTACAGTGGGGGGTACGTTGGTCCGTGATGGTTACTGCAAAGTGGGTGATATGTTGGTCCGTGATGGTTACTGTACAGTGGGAGGTATGTCGGGCCGTGATCGTTACTGCACAGTGGGAGGTATGTCAGGCCGTGACGGTTACTGTACAGTGGGAGGTGTGTCGGGCCGTGATGTTTACTGTACAGTGGGAGGTATGTCGTGCTGTGATGTTTACTGTCCAGTGGGATGTATGCCAGGCCGTGATGGTTACTGTACAGTGGGAGGTATGTCGGGCCGTGATGGTTATTGAACAGTGGGAGGTATGTCGGGCCGTGATGGTTACTGTGCGCTGGGAGGTATGTCGGTCCATGACGGTTACTATACAGTGGGCGGTATATCGGGCCGTGATTGTTACTGTACAGTGGGATGTATGTCGGGCCGTGATGGCTGCTGCACAGTGGGAGGTATGTCGGGCTGTGATGGTTACTGTACAGTGGGAGGTATGTCGGGCCGTGGTGGTCACTGTACAGTGTGAGGTTTGTCGGGCCGTAATGGTTACTTACAGTGGGAGGTATGTCAGGCTGTGACGGTCACTTTACAGTGGGGGGTACGTTGGTCGGTGATGGTTACTGCAAAGTGGGAGATATGTTGGTCCGTGATGGTTACTGTACAGTGGGAGGTATGTCGGGCCGTGATCATTACTGCACAGTGGGAGGTATGTCGGGCCGTGATGGTTACTGTACAGTGGGAGGTATGTCGGGCCGTGAGGTTTACTGTACAGTGGGAGGTATGTCGTGCCGTGATGTTTACTGTACAGTGGGACGTATGTCAGGCCGTGATGGTTACTGTACAGTTGGAGGTAAGTCGGGCCGTGATAGTTATTGTACAGTGGGAGGTATGTCGCGCCAAGATGGTTACTGTACAGTGGGAGGTATATCGGTCAGTGATGGATACTGTACAGTGCGTGGTATGTCGTGCTGTGATGGTTACTGTACAGCGGGAGGTATGTCAGCTTGTGATGTTTTCTGTACTGTGTGAGGTATGTCGGGCCGTGATGGTTACTGTGCAGAGGGATGTATGTCTGGCTGTAATGGTTACTGTACAGTGGGAGGTATGTCGGGGTGTGATGGTTCCTGTACAGTGGGAGGTATGTCGGGCCATGATGGTTACTGTACAGAGGGCGATATGTTGGGCCGTGATGGTGACTGTACAGTGGGATGTATGTCGTGCCGTGATGGTTACTGTACAGTGAGAGGTATGTCGGGCCATGATGGTTACTATACAGTGGGAAGTATGTCGAGCCGTGATGGTTACCATACAGTGGGAGGTATGTCGGGGCGTGATGTTTATTGAACAGTGGGAGGTAATTCGAGCCGTGATGGTTACTATACGGTGGGATGTCTGTCGGGCCATGACAGATACTGTACATGTGCGGTTCATTAGGAGGTATGTCTGGCCATGATGTTTACTGTGCAGTGGGAGGCATGTCGGTCCATGATGGTTACTGTACAGTGGGAGGTATGTCGAGCTGTAATGTTTAATGTACAGTGGAAGGCATGTCGGGCTGTGGTGGTTACTGTACAGTGCGAGGTACGTCGGAATGTGATCTTTACTGCACAGTGGAAGGTGTGTTGGGCCTTGATGGTTACTGTACAGTGGGAGGTATGTCGGTCAGTGATGGTTACTGTAGAGTGGGAGGTATGTCGGGCCGTGATGGTTAATGTGCAGTGGGATGTATGTTGCGCCGTGATGGATTCTGTACAGTGGGGGGTATGTCATGCCGTGACATTTACTGTACAGTGGGAGGTATGTCGGGCTGCGATGGTTACTATACACTGGGATGTACGTCGGGCCGTAGTGGTTACTGTGCAGTGGGAGGTATGTCAGGCTGTAAAGGTTATTGTACAGTGGGAGGTATGTCGGGCTGTGATGGTTAGAGTACTGTGTGAGGTATTTTGGGCCGTGATGGTTGCTGTGCAGTGGGAGGTATGTCAGGCTATAATGGTTACTGTACAGTGGGAGATATGTTGGTCGGTGATGGTTATTGTACAGAAGGAGGTATGTCTGGCCGTGATGGCTACAGAACATTTGGAGGTATTTCAGTCCATGATGGTTACTGTACAGTGGGAGTTATGTCGAACCGTGGTGGTTCCTGTACAGTGGGAGGTTTGTCAGGCTGTGACGGTTAATGTACATTGGTTTTGTGTTGGTCCGTGATGGTTACTGCACAGTGGGAGATATGTTGGTCCGTGATAGTTACTGTACAGTAGAAGGTATGTCTGGCCGTGATGGTTACTGTACAGTGGGAGGTATGTCGGGCCGTGATGGTTACTGTACAGTGGGAGGTATGTCGGGCCGTGGTGGTTACTGTACAGTGGGAGGTATGTCTGGCTGTGATGGTTACTGTACAGTGGGAGGTATGTCGGGCCGTGGTGGTTACTGTAGAGTGGGAGGTATGTCAGGCTGTGACGGTCACTGTACAGTGGGGGTACGTTGGTCCGTGATGGTTACTGCAAAGTGGGAGATATGTTGGTCCATGATGGTTACTGTACAGTGGGAGGTATGTCGGGCCGTGATTGTTACTGTACAGTGCGAGGTATGTCGGGCCGTAATGGTTTCTGTACAGTGGGAGGTATGTCGGGCCGTGATGTTTACTGTACAGTGGGAGGTATGTCGGGCTGCGATGTTTACTCTACAGTGGGAGGTATGTCAGGCCGTGATGGTTACTGTACAATGGGAGGTATGTCGGGCTGTGTTGTTTACTGTACAGTAGGTGGTAAGTCGGGCCGTAGTGGTCACTGTACAGTGGGAGGTATATCGGGCCAAGGTGGTTACTGTACAGTGGGAAGTATGTCGGGCTGTGATGGTTGCTGTACAGTGGGAGGTATGTCGGGCCGTGACGGTTACTGTACAGTGGGAGTATGTCGGGCCGTCATGGTTACTGTACAGTGGGAGGTTTGTCGCGCTGTGTTGTTGACTGTACATTGGGAGGTAAGTCGGGGTGTGATGGTTACTCTACTGTGCGCGGCATGTCGGTCCGTGACGGTTGTTGCACAGTGGGATGTATGTCGGGCCGTGAGGGTTACTGTACAGTGGGAGGTATGTCGGGGTGTGATGGTAACTGTACAGTGGGAGGTTTGTCGGGCAGTGTTGGTTACTGTACAGTGGGAGTTAAGTCGGTGTGTGGCGGTTACTCTACTGTGCGAGGTATGTCGGGCCGTGACGGTGGTTGTACAGTGGACGGTATGTCGGCCTGTGATGGTTACTGTACAGTTGGTGTAATGTCGGGCTGTGACGGTTACTGTACAGTGGGAGGTATGTTGGGCCGTTTTGGTTACTGTACAGTGGGAGGTATGTCTTGCCGTGATGGTTACTATACAGTGGGATGTAAGTCCGGGTGTGATGGTTACTATACAGTGGGAGGTATGTCAGGCCGTGATAGTTAATGTACATTGGGAGGGATGTCGGATCATGGTGGTTAGTGTACAGTGAGAGGTTTGTCGGTCCGTGATGGTTAGTGTACAGTGGGAGGTATGTCAGGCTGTGACGGTTACTGTACAGTGGGAGGTATGTCGGTCCGTGATGGTTACTGTACCTTGGGAGGTATGTCGGGCCGTGATGGTTACTGTACAGTGGGAGGTATGTCGGTCCGTGGAGGTCACTGTGCAGTGGGAGGTATGTCGGTCCATGACGGTTACTATACAGTGGGAAGTATGTCAAGCCGTGATGGTTATCATACAGTGGGAGGTATGTCGGGGCGTGATGTTTATTGAACAGTGGGATGTAATTCAGGCCGGGATGGTTACTGTACGGTGGGATGCCTGTCGGGCCATGACGGATGCTGTACATGTGCGGTTCAGTAGGAGGTATATCTGGCCGTGATGGTTACTGTACAGTGGGAGGCATGTCGGGCCATGGTGGTTACTGTACTGTGGGAGGTACGTCGGAATGTGATCTTTACTGCATAGTCGAAGGTGTGTTGGGCCTTGACGGTTACTGTACAGTGGGAGTATGTCGGGCCGTGATGGTTACTGTACAGTGGGAAGTTTGTCGGGCTGTGTTGTTTCCTGTACAGTGGGAGGTAAGACGGGGTGTGACGGTTACTCTACTGTGCGCGGCATGTCGGTCAGTGACGGTTGTTGCACAGTGGGATATATGTCGGGCTGTGATGGTTACTGTAGAGTGGGAGGTATGTCGGGCCGTTTTGGTTACTGTACGGTGGGAGGTATGTCGTGTCGTGATGGTTACTGTACAGTGGGATGTAAGTCCGGGTGTGATGGTTACTGGACAGTGGGAGGTATGTCAGGCCGTGATAGTTAATGTAAAGTGGGAGGGATGTCGGATCATGGTGGTTAGTGTACAATGAGAGGTATGTCGGTCCGTGATGGTTAGTGTACAGTGGGAGGCATGTCGGTCCGTGATGGTTACTGTACTTTGGGAGGTATGTCGGGCTGTGATGGTTACTGTACAGTGGGAGGTATGTCGGTCCGTGGAGGTCACTGTGCAGTGGGAGGTCTGATGGGCAGTGATCGTTACTGTACAGTGGGAGGTCTGTCGGGCCGTGATGGTTACTGTACAGTGGAAGGTATGTTGGGCCGTGATGGTCACTGTACAGTGGGAGGTAATTCGGGCCGTGATGGTTACTGTACACTGGGAGGTATGTCGCGCCGTGACGGTTACTGTGCAGTGGGATGTATGTCGGACCGTGGTGGTTACTGTACAGTGGGAGGTATGTAGATCCGTGATGGTTACTGCACAGTGAGAGATATGTTGGTCCGTGATGGTTACTGTACAGTAGGAGGTATGTCTGGCCGTGATGGTTACTGTACAGTGGGAGCTATATCGGTCCATGATGGTTACTGTACAGTGGGGTGTATGTCGGGCCGTGTTGGTTACTGTACAGTGGGAGGTATGTCGGGCCGTGGTGGTTACTGTACAGTGGGAGATAAGTCGGTCAGTGATGGTTACTGTACAGTGGGAGGTATGTCGTGCTGTGATGATTACAGTACACTGGGAAGTATGTCATGCCGTGACATTTACTCTACAGTGGGAGGTATATCGGGCCGTGATGGTTACTGTACAGTGGAAGGTATGTTGGGCCGTGATGGTCACTGTACAGTGGGAGGTAATTCGGGCCGTGATGGTTACTGTACACTGGGAGGTATGTCGCGCCGTGACGGTTACTGTGCAGTGGGATGTATGTCGGGCCGTGGTGGTTACTGTACAGTGGGAGGTATGTAGATCCGTGATGGTTACTGCACAGTGGGAGATATGTTGGTCCGTGATGGTTACTATACAGTAGGAGGTATGTCTGGCCGTGATGGTTACTGTACAGTGGGAGCTATATCGGTCCATGATGGTTACTGTACAGTGGGGTGTATGTCGGGCCGTGTTGGTTACTGTACAGTGGGAGGTATGTCGGGCCGTGGTGGTTACTGTACAGTGGGAGATAAGTCGGTCAGTGATGGTTACTGTACAGTGGGAGGTATGTCGTGCTGTGATGGTTACAGTACACTGGGAAGTATGTCATGCCGTGACATTTACTCTACAGTGGGAGGTATGTCGGGCTGCGATGGTTACTGTACATTGGGAGGTATGTCGGGCCATGGTGGTTACTGTGCAGTGGGAGTTATGTCGGAATGTGATCGTTACTTTACAGTGTGAGGTGTGTTGGGCCGTGATGGTTCCTGTCCAGTGGGAGGTATATCGGTCAGTGATGGATACTGTACAGTGGGATGTAAGTCGGGCCGTGGTGGTCACTGTGCAGTGGGAGGTATGTCGGGTCGCAATGGTTACTGTACAGTGGGAGGGATGTCAGGTTGTGACTGTTACTGCACAGTGGGAGGTATGTCAGGCTGTGACGGTCATTGTACAGTGCGGGGTACGTTGGTCCGTGATGGTTACTGCAAACTGGGAGATATGTTGGTCCGTGACGGTTACTGTACAGTGGGAGGTATGTCGGGCCGTGATGGTTACTGCACAGTGGGAGGCATGTCGGGCCGTGATGGTTACTGTACAGTGGGAGATTTGACGGGCCGTGATCTTTACTGTACAGTGGGAGGTATGTCGGGCCGTGGTGTTTACTGTACAGTGGGAGGTATGTCAGGCCGTGATGGTTACTGTACAGTGGGAGGTATGTCGCGCCGTGATGGTTATTGTACAGTGGGAGGTATGTCGTGCCATGATGGTTACTGTACGCTAGGAGGTATGTCGGGCCGTGACGGTTACTATACAGTGGGAGGTATGTCGGGCCAAGAAGGTTACTGTAAAGTGGGAAGTATGTCGGGCTGTGATGGTTACTGTACAGTGGTAGGTATGTCGGGCCGTAGTGGCCACTGTACAGTGGGAGGTATGTCGGGCCAAGAAGGTTACTGTACAGTGGGAAGTATGTCGGGCTGTGATGGTTACTGTACAGTGGTAGGTATGTTGGTCCGTGATGGTTACTGCAAAGTGGGAGATATGTTGGTCCGTGATGGTTACTGTACAGTGGGAGATATGTCGGGCCGTGATTGTTACTGCACAGTAGGAGGTATGTCGGGCCGTTCTGGTTACTGTACAGTGGGTTGCATGTAGGGCCGTGATGTTTACTGTACAGTGGGATGTATGTCGGGCCGTGATGTTTACTGTACAGTGGGATGTATGTCAGGCCGTGATGGATACTGTACAGTGGGAGGTATGTCGGGCTGTGATGGTTACTGTACAGTAGGAGGTAAGTCGGGCCGTAGTGGTCACTGTACAGTGGAAGGTATGTCGGGCCAAATGGTTACTGTACTGTGGGAAGTATGTCGGGCTGTGATGGTTACTGTACAGTGGGAGGTATGTCGGGCCGTGACGGTTACTGTACATTTGGTATAATGTCTGGCTGTGATGGTTACTGTACAGTGGGAGGTGTGTCGGGTCGTGATGGTTCCTGTACAGTGGGAGTATGTCGGGCCGTGATGGTTACTGTACAGTGGGAGGTTTGTCGGGCTGTGTTGTTTACTGTACATTGGATGGTATGTCGGGCCGTGACGGTTACTGTACAGTGGAAGTATGTCGGACCGTGATGGTTACTGTACATTTGGTGTAATGTCGGGCTGTGATGGTTACTGTACAGTGGGATATATGTCGGGCCGTGATGGTTACTGCACAGTGGGAAGTATGTCGGGCTGTGATGGTTACTGTACAGTGGGAGGTATGTTGGGCCGTGACGGTTACTGTACAGTGGGAGTATGTCGGGCCGTGATGGTTACTGTACAGTTGGAGATTTGTCGGTCAGTGTTGGTTACTGTACATTGGGATTAAGTCGGTGTGTGGCGGTTACTCTACTGTGCAAGGTATGTCGGGCCGTGACGGTGGTTGTACAGTGGGCGGTATGTCGGCCTGTGATGGTTACTGTACAGTTGGTGTAATGTCGGGCTGTGACGGTTACTGTACAGTGGGAGGTATGTTGGGCCGTGTTGGTTACTGTAGAGTTGGAGGTATGTCGGGCCGTCTTGGTTACTGTACATTGGGAGGTATGTCGTGCCGTGATGGTTACTATACAGTGGGATGTAAGTCCGGGTGTGATGGTTACTGGACAGTGGGAGGTATGTCAGACCGTGATAGTTAATGTACAGTGAGAGGGATGTCGGATCATGGTGGTTAGTGTACAGTGAGAGGTATGTCTGTCCGTGATGGTTAGTGTACAGTGGGAGGTATGTCAGGCTGTGACGGTTACTGTACAGTGGGAGGTATGTTGGTCCGTGATGGTTACTGTACTTTGGGAGGTATGTCGGGCCGTGATGGTCACTGTACAGTGGGAAATATGTCGGGCCGTGATGGTTACTGTACAGTGGGAGGTATGTCGCGCCGTGGTGGTTACTGTGCAGTGGGATGTATGTCGAGCCGTGGTGGTTACTGTACAGTGGGAGGTATGTAGTTCCGTGATAGTTACTGCACAGTGGGAGATATATTGGTCCATGATGGTAACTGTGCAGTGGGGGGTATGTCGGGCCGTGTTGGTTACTGTACAGTGGGAGGTATGTCGGGTCGTGGTGCTTACTGTACAGTGGGAGATAAGTCGGTCAGTGATGGTTACTGTACAGTGGGAGGTATGTCGTGCTGTGATGGTTAGTGTACAGTGAGAGGTATGTCAGTCCGTGATGGTTACTGTACAGTGGGGGGTATGTCGGGCCGTAATGGTTACTGTACAGTGCGAGGTATGTTGCGCCGTGATGGTTACTGTACAGTGGGAAGTATGTCATGCAGTGCCATTTACTCTACAGTGGGAGGTATGTCGGGCTGCGATGTTTACTGTACACTGGGAGGTATGTCGAGCCATGGTGGTTACTGTGCAGTGAGAGTCATGTCGGAATGTGATCGTTACTGTAAAGTGTGAGGTGTGTTGGGCCGTGATGGTTCCTGACCAGTGGGAGGTAAATTGGTCAGTGATGGATACTGTACATTGGGTGGTATGTCGGGCCGTGGTGGTCACTGTACAGTGGGAGGTATGTCTGACTGTGATGGTTACTGTAAGTGGGATGTAAGTCGTGCCGTGGTGGTCACTGTGCAGTGGGAGGTATGTAGGGCCGCAATGGTTACTGTACAGTGGGAGGTATGTCAGTCTGTGACTGTTACTGCACAGTGGGAGGTATGTCAGGCTGTGACGGTTACTGTACAGTGGGGGGCACGTTGGTCCGTGATGGTTACTGAAAAGTGGGAGATATGTTGGTCCGTGACGGTTACTGTACAGTGGGAGGTATGTCGGGCCGTGATGGTTACTGCACAGTGGGAGGTATGTCGGGCCGTGATGGTTACTGTACAGTGGGAGATATGTCGGGCCGTGATCTGTACTGTACAGTGAGAGGTATGTCGGGCCGTGATGTTTACTGTACAGTGGGAGGTATGTCAGGCCGTGATGGTTACTGTACAGTGGGAGGTATGTCGCACCGTGATGATTATTGTACAGTGGGCGGTATATCAGGCCGTGTTTGTTACTGTACAGTGGGATGTATGTCGGGCCGTGACAGCTACTGTACAGTGGGAGGTATGTCGGGCTGTGATGGTTACTGTACAGTAGGAGGTAAGTCGGGCTGTGATGGTTACTGTACACTGGTAGGTATGTCGGGCCGTGACGGTTACTGTACAGTGGTAGTATGTCGGGCTGTGTTGGTAACTGTACATTGGGAGATAAGTCGGGGTGTGACGGTTACTCTACTGTGCGCGGTATGTCGGGCCGTGACGGTTGTTGTACAGTGGGCGGTATGACGGGCTGTGATGGTTACTGTACAGTTGGAGTTATGTCGGCCTGTGGCGTTTACTGTACAGTGGGAGGTATGTTGGGACGTGATGGTTACTGTCGGGTGGGAGTTATGTCGGGCCATTTTGGTTACTGGACAGTGGGAGGTATGTCGGGCCGTGATGGCTACTATACAGTGGGAGGTAAGTCGGGCTATGATGGTTACTGGACAATGGGAGGTATGTCAGGCCGTGATAGTTACTGTACAGTGGGAGGGAGGTCGGGTCGTGGTGGTTAGTGTACAGTGGGAGGTACGTCGGTCCGTGATAGTTACTGTACAGTAGGAGGTATGTCTGGCCGTGATGGTTACTGTACAGTGGGAGGTATGTCGGGCCGTAATGGTTACTGTACAGTGGGAGTTATTCGGGCCGTGGTGGTTACTGTACAGTGGGAGGTATATCGGGCCGTGATATTTACTGTACAGTGGGAGGTATGTTGCGCCTTGATGGTTACTGTACAGTGGGAGGTATGCCATGCCGTGATATTTACTGTGCAGTGGGAAGTCTGTCGGGCTGCGATGGTTACTGTGCATTGGGAGGTATGTCGTGCCGTGGTGGTTAGTGTGCAGTGGGAGGTATGTCAGGCTCTGAAGGTTACTGTACAGTGGGAGGTATGTCGGACTGTGATGGTTACTGTACTGTGTGAGGAATGTCGAGTCGTGATGGTCACAGTACAGACGGATGTATGTCTGGCTGTATTGGTTACTGTACAGTGGGAGGTATGTCGGGCCGTGATGGTTACTGAACAGTTGGAGGTATGTCTGGCTGTAATGGTTACTGTACAGTGGGAGTTATGTCGGGCCATGACGGTTACTGTACAGTGGGAAGTATGTCGGGCCGTGATGGTTACTGTACAGTGGGGATATGTCGAGCCATGACGGTTACTGTACAGTGGGAAGTATGTCGGGCCGTGATGGTTGCTGTACAGTTGGAGGTATGTTGGGCCGTGATGTTTATTGAACAGTGGGAGGTAAGACGGGCCGTGATGGTTACTGTACGGTGGGATGTCTGTCGGGCCATGACGGTTACTGTACAGTGGGAGGTATATCTGGCTGTGATGGTTACTGAACAGTGGGAGGTAAGTCGCGCCGTGGTGGTCACTGTACAGTGGGAGGTATGTCAGGCTGTGTCTGTGACTGTACAGTGGGAGGTATGTCAGGCTGTGACGGTTACTGTATAGTGGGGGTTACGTTGGTCCGTGATGGTTACTGCAAAGTGGGAGATATGTTGGTCCGTGATGGTTACCGTACAGTGGGAGGTATGTCAGGCTATGACGGTTATTGTACAGTGAGTGGGAGGTACGTTGGTCCGTGATGCTTACTGCACAGTGGGAGATATGTTCGTCCGTGATGGTTACTGTACAGTGGGAGTTATGTCGGGCCGTGATGGTTACTGTACAGTGGTAGGAATGTCGAGCCGTGGTGGTCACTGTACAGTGGGAGGTATGCTGGGCGGTGATCTTTACTGTACAGTGGGAGTTGTGTCGGGCCGTGATGGTTACTGTAAAGTGGGAGGTATGTCGGTCAGTGATGGTTTCTGTACAGTGGGAGGTATGTCGGGCCGTGATGGTTACTGTACACTGGGAGGTATGTCGGGCCGTGATGGCTACTGTGCAGTGGAAGGTATGTTGCGCCGTGGTGGTTACTGTACAGTGGGAGGTATGTCATGCCATGACATTTACTGTACAGTGGGAGGTATGTCTGGCTGCGATGGTTACTGTAAATTGGGAGGTATGTCGGTCCGTGATGGTTACTTTGCCGTGGGAGGTATGTCAGGCTGTGAAGGTGACTGTACAGTTGGAGGTATGTCAGGCTGTCATGGTTACTGTACTGTGTGAGTTATGTCGGGCCGTCATGGTTACAGTACAGAGGGATGTATGTCTGGCTGTATTGATTTCTGTACAGTGGGAGGCATGTCGGGCCGTGATGGTTACTGTACAATTGGAGGTATGTCTGGCTGCAATGGTTACTGTGCAGTGGGAGGAATGTCGGGCCATGATGGATACTGTACAGAGGGTGGTATGTCGGGCCGTGATGTTTATGGAACAGTGGGCCGTATGTCGGGCCACGGTGGTTAAAGTACGGTGGGATGTCTGTCGCGCCATGAAGGTTACTGTACAGTGAGAGGTATGTATGGCTGTGATGGTTACTGTACAATGGGAGGTAAGTCGGGCCGTGGTGGTCACTGTACAGTGGTAGGTATGTCAGTCTGAGACGGTTACGGTACAGTGGGAGGTATGTCGGGCTGTGATGGTTACCGTACTGTGTGAGGCATGTCGGACCGTGATGGTTACAGTACAGAGGGATGTATGTCTGGCTGTAATGGTTACTGTACAGTCGGAGGTATGTCTGGCTGTAATGGTTACTATACAGTGGGAGGTATGTCGGGCCATGACGGTTACTGTACTATGGGGGGGGTGTCGAGCCTTGACGGTTTCTGTACAGTGGGAAGTATGTCGGGCCGTGATGGTTACTGTACAGTGGGAGGTATGTCGGGCCATGACGGTTACTGTACTATGGGGGGGGGGGTGTCGGGCCATGACGGTTTCTGCACAGTGGGAGGTATGTCGGGCCGTAATGTTTATTGAACAGTGGGAGGTAAGACGGGCCGTGATGGTTACTGTACGGTGGGATGTCTGTGCGGCCATGACGGTTACTGTACAGTGGGAGGTATGTCTGGCTGTGATGGTTACTGTACAGTTGGAGGTAAGTCGGGCCGTGGTGGTCACTGTACAGTGGGAGGTATGTCGTGCCGTGATGGTTACTGTACAGTGGGAAGTATGTCATGCCGTGCCATTTACTCTACAGTGGGAGGTATGTCGAGCTGCGATGGTTACTGTACACTGGGAGGTATGTCGAGCCATGGTGGTTACTGTGCAGTGAGAGTCATGTCGGAATGTGATCGTTACTGTAAAGTGTGAGGTGTGTTGGGCCATGATGGTTACTGTACAGTGGGAGGTATGTCGCACCGTGATGGTTATTGTACAGTGGGTGGTATGTCGGGCCGTGACGGTTACTATACAGTGGGCGGTATATCAGGCCGTGTTTGTTACTGTACAGTGGGATGTATGTCGGGCCGTGACAGCTACTGTACAGTCGGAGGTATGTCGGGCTGTGATGGTTACTGTACAGTAGGAGGTAAGTCGGGCTGTGATGGTTACTGTACACTGGTAGGTATGTCGGGCCGTGACGGTTACTGTACAGTGGTAGTATGTCGGGCTGTGTTGGTAACTGTACATTGGGAGATAAGTCGGGGTGTGACGGTTACTCTACTGTGCGCGGTATGTCGGGCCGTGACGGTTGTTGTACAGTGGGATGTATGTCGGGCCGTGACAGCTACTGTACAGTGGGAGGTATGTCGGGCTGTGATGGTTACTGTACAGTAGGAGGTAAGTCGGGCTGTGATGGTTACTGTACACTGGTAGGTATGTCGGGCCGTGACGGTTACTGTACAGTGGTAGTATGTCGGGCTGTGTTGGTAACTGTACATTGGGAGATAAGTCGGGGTGTGACGGTTACTCTACTGTGCGCGGTATGTCGGACCGTGACGGTTGTTGTACAGTGGGCGGTATGACGGGCTGTGATGGTTACTGTACAGTTGGAGTTATGTCGGCCTGTGGCGTTTACTGTACAGTGGGAGGTATGTTGGGACGTGATGGTTACTGTCGGGTGGGAGTTATGTCGGGCCATTTTGGTTACTGGACAGTGGGAGGTATGTCGGGCCGTGATGGCTACTATACAGTGGGAGGTAAGTCGGGCTATGATGGTTACTGGACAATGGGAGGTATGTCAGGCCGTGATAGTTACTGTACAGTGGGAGGGAGGTCGGGTCGTGGTGGTTAGTGTACAGTGGGAGGTACGTCGGTCCGTGATAGTTACTGTACAGTAGGAGGTATGTCTGGCCGTGATGGTTACTGTACAGTGGGAGTTATTCGGGCCGTGGTGGTTACTGTACAGTGGGAGGTATATCGGGCCGTGATATTTACTGTACAGTGGGAGGTATGTTGCGCCTTGATGGTTACTGTACAGTGGGAGGTATGCCATGCCGTGATATTTACTGTGCAGTGGGAAGTCTGTCGGGCTGCGATGGTTACTGTGCATTGGGAGGTATGTCGTGCCGTGGTGGTTAGTGTGCAGTGGGAGGTATGTCAGGCTCTGAAGGTTACTGTACAGTGGGAGGTATGTCGGACTGTGATGGTTACTGTACTGTGTGAGGAATGTCGGGTCGTGATGGTCACAGTACAGACGGATGTATGTCTGGCTGTGTTGGTTACTGTACAGTGGGAGGTATGTCGGGCCGTGATGGTTACTGAACAGTTGGAGGTATGTCTGGCTGTAATGGTTACTGTACAGTGGGAGTTATGTCGGGCCATGACGGTTACTGTACAGTGGGAAGTATGTCGGGCCGTGATGGTTACTGTACAGTGGGGATATGTCGAGCCATGACGGTTACTGTACAGTGGGAAGTATGTCGGGCCGTGATGGTTGCTGTACAGTTGGAGGTATGTTGGGCCGTGATGTTTATTGAACAGTGGGAGGTAAGACGGGCCGTGATGGTTACTGTACGGTGGGATGTCTGTCGGGCCATGACGGTTACTGTACAGTGGGAGGTATATCTGGCTGTGATGGTTACTGAACAGTGGGAGGTATGTCAGGCTGTGTCTGTGACTGTACAGTGGGAGGTATGTCAGGCTGTGACGGTTACTGTATAGTGGGGGTTACGTTGGTCCGTGATGGTTACTGCAAAGTGGGAGATATGTTGGTCCGTGATGGTTACCGTACAGTGGGAGGTATGTCAGGCTATGACGGTTATTGTACAGTGAGTGGGAGGTACGTTGGTCCGTGATGCTTACTGCACAGTGGGAGATATGTTCGTCCGTGATGGTTACTGTACAGTGGGAGTTATGTCGGGCCGTGATGGTTACTGTACAGTGGTAGGAATGTCGAGCCGTGGTGGTCACTGTACAGTGGGAGGTATGCTGGGCGGTGATCTTTACTGTACAGTGGGAGTTGTGTCGGGCCGTGATGGTTAATGTAAAGTGGGAGGTATGTCGGTCAGTGATGGTTTCTGTACAGTGGGAGGTATGTCGGGCCGTGATGGTTACTGTACACTGGGAGGTATGTCTGGCCGTGATGGCTACTGTGCAGTGGAAGGTATGTTGCGCCGTGGTGGTTACTGTACAGTGGGAGGTATGTCATGCCATGACATTTACTGTACAGTGGGAGGTATGTCTGGCTGCGATGGTTACTGAAAATTGGGAGGTATGTCGGTCCGTGATGGTTACTTTGCCGTGGGAGGTATGTCAGGCTGTGAAGGTGACTGTACAGTTGGAGGTATGTCAGGCTGTCATGGTTACTGTACTGTGTGAGTTATGTCGGGCCGTCATGGTTACAGTACAGAGGGATGTATGTCTGGCTGTATTGATTTCTGTACAGTGGGAGGCATGTCGGGCCGTGATGGTTACTGTACAATTGGAGGTATGTCTGGCTGCAATGGTTACTGTGCAGTGGGAGGAATGTCGGGCCATGATGGATACTGTACAGAGGGTGGTATGTCGGGCCGTGATGTTTATGGAACAGTGGGCCGTATGTCGGGCCACGGTGGTTAAAGTACGGTGGGATGTCTGTCGCGCCATGAAGGTTACTGTACAGTGAGAGGTATGTATGGCTGTGATGGTTACTGTACAATGGGAGGTAAGTCGGGCCGTGGTGGTCACTGTACAGTGGTAGGTATGTCAGTCTGAGACGGTTACGGTACAGTGGGAGGTATGTCGGGCTGTGATGGTTACCGTACTGTGTGAGGCATGTCGGACCGTGATGGTTACAGTACAGAGGGATGTATGTCTGGCTGTAATGGTTACTGTACAGTCGGAGGTATGTCTGGCTGTAATGGTTACTATACAGTGGGAGGTATGTCGGGCCATGACGGTTACTGTACTATGGGGGGGGTGTCGGGCCATGACGGTTTCTGTACAGTGGGAAGTATGTCGGGCCGTGATGGTTACTGTACAGTGGGAGGTATGTCGGGCCGTGATGTTTATTGAACAGTGGGAGGTAAGTCGGGCCGTGATTGTGACTGTACGGTGGGATGTTTGTCAGGCTGTGACGGTTACTGTACAGTGGGTGGTATGTCAGGCTGTGACGGTTACAGTCCAGTGGGGGGTACGTTGGTCCGTGAAGGTTACTGCAAAGTGGGATATGTCTTTGTCCGTGATGGTTATTGTAAAGTGGGAGGAATGTCCGGTCGTGATGGTTACTGCACAGTGGGATGTCTGTCGGGCCGTGATGGCAACTGTACAATGGGAGGTATGTCAGCCTGTGATGGTCATTGTACAGTGGGAGGTACGTTGGTCCATGATGGTTACGGCATAGTGGGAGATAGGTTGGTCCGTGATTGTTACTATACAGTCGGAGGTATGTCTGGCCTTGATGGTTACTGTACAGTGGGAGGTATGTCGGGCCGTGATGGTTACTGTACAGTGGGAGGTATGTCGGGCCGTGGTGGTTACTGTACAGTGGGAGGTATGTCGGGCCGTGGGGTTTACTGTACATTGGGTAGTATGTCGGGCCGTTATGGTTACTGTAGAGTGGGAGGTATGTTGCGCCTTGATGGTTACTGTACAGTGGGAGGTATGCCATGCCTTGACATTTACTGTACAGTGGGAGGTCTGTCGTGCTGCGATGGTTACTGTGCATTGGGAGGGATGTCGGGCCGTGATGGTTACTGTAAGGTGGGATGTCTGTCGGGCCGTGATGGTTACTGTACAGTGGGAGGTATGTCAGCTTGTGATGGTTATTGTACAGTGGGAGGTACGTTGGTCCATGAAGGTTACGGCATAGTGGGAGATAGGTTGGTCCGTGATGGTTACTGTACAGTCGGAGGTATGTCTGGCCTTGATGGTTACTGTACAGTGGGAGGTATGTCGGGCAGTGGTGGTCACTGTACTGTAGGAGGTATGCTGGGCCGTGATCTTTACTGTACAGTGGGAGTTGTATCGGGCCGTGATGGTTACTGAATAGTGGGAGGCATTTTGGTCAGTGATGGTTACTGTACAGTGGGAGGTATGTCGGGCCGTGATGGTTACTGTACAGTGGGATGTATTTCGGGCGGTGATGGCTACTGTGCAGTTGGAGGTATGTTGCGCTGTGATGCTTTCTGTACAGTGGGAGGTATGTCATGCCGTGACATTTACTGTACAGTGGAAGGTATGCCTGGCTGCGATGGTTACGGTACATTGGGAGGTATGTCGGGCCATGATGGTTACTGTACAGAGGGCGGAATGGCTGGCCGTGATGTTTATTGAACAGTGGGAGGTAAGTCGGGCCGTGATGGTTAGTGTACGATGGGATTAGGGCCGAGGTGGTCACTGTACAATGGGAGGCATGTCGAGCCGTGAGGGATACTGTAGAGTGGGAGGTATGTCAGGCTGTGACGGTTACTGTACAGTGGGGGGTACGTTGTTCCGTGATGGTTCCTGCACAGAGGGAGATAGGTTGGTCCCTGATGGGTACTGTCCAGTGGGAGGTATGTCTGGCCTTGATGGCTACTTTCCAGTGGGAGGTATGTCGGTCCGTGATGGTTACTGTACTTTGGGAGGTATGTTGGTCCGTGATGGTTACTGTACAGTGGGAGGTATGTCGGGCCGTGATGGTTACTGTACTGTGGGAGGTATGTCGGTCAGTGATGGTTACTGTACAGTGGGAGGTATGTCGTTCCGTGATGGTTACTGTACTTTGGGAGGTATGTCGGGGCGTGATGGTTACTATAAAGTGGGAGGTATGTTGGGCCGAGATCGTTACTGTACGCTGGCAGGTGTGTCGTGCCGTGATGGTTACTGTACAGTGGGAGGAATGTCGATCAGTAATGGTTACTGTACAGTGGGAGGTATGTCGCGCCTTGATGGTTACTGTACAGTGGGAGGTATGTCGGACCGTGATGGTTTCTGTACAGTTGGAGGTATGTTGCGCCGTGATGGTCACTGTACAGTGAGAGGTATGTCATGCCGTGACATTTACTGTACAGTGGGAGGTATGTCGTGCTGCGATGGTTACTGTACATTGGGAGGTATGTCGGGCCGTGGTGGTTACTGTGCAGTGGGAGGTTTGTCAGGCTGTGAAGGTTACTGTACAGTGGGAGGTATGTCGGGCTGTGATGCTTTCTGTACTGTGTGAGTTATGCCGGGCCCTGATGGTTACAGTACAGAGGGATGTATGTCTGGCTGTATTGGTTACTGTACAGTGGGAGGTATTTCGGGCCGTGATGGTTACCGTACAGTTGAAGGTATGTCTGGCTGTTATGGTTACTGTACAGTGGGAGGTATGTCTGGCCATGATGGTTACTGTACATAGGGCGGTATGTCGGGCCGTGATGTTTATTGAACAGTGGGTGATAAGTCAGGCCGTGATGGTTACTGTACGGTGGGATGTCTGTGGGGCCATGACGGTTCTGTACAGTGGGAGGTATGTCTGGCTGTGATGGTTACTGTACAGTGGGAGGTAGGTCGGGCCGTGGTGGTCACTGTACAGTGGGAGGTATGTCGGGCCGTTAGTGATACTGTACACTGGAATGTATGTCAGGCTGTGACGGTTACTGTACAGTGGGAGGTATGTCATACCGTGACATTTACTGTACAGTGGAAGGTATGCCTGGCTGCGATGGTTAATGTACATTGGGAGGTATGTCGGGACGTAGTGGTTAATGTAAAGTGGGAGGTATGTCGGATGCGATGGTAACTGCACAGAGGGAGGTATGTCGGGCCATGATGGTTACTGTACAGAGGGCGGTATGGCGGGCCGTGATGTGTATTGAACAGTGGGAGGTAAGTCGGGCCGTGATGGTTACTGTACGGTGGGATGTCTGTCGGGCAATGACGGTTCTGTACTGTGGGAGGCATGTCTGGCAGTGATGTTTGCTGTACAGTGGGAGGTAAGTCTGGCCGAGGTGGTCACTGTACAGTGAGAGGTATGTCGGGCCGTGAGGGATACTGTGGAGTGAGAGGTATGTCAGGCTGTGACGGTTACTGTACAGTGGGGGGTACGTTGGTCCGTGATGGTTACTGCACAGAGGGAGATAGGTTGGTCCCTGATGGTTACTGTACAGTGGGAGGTATGTCTGGCCTTGATGGCTACTGTACAGTGGGAGGTATGTCGGTCCGTGATGGTTACTGTACCTTGGGAGGCAGGTTGGTCCGTGATGGTTACTGTAAAGTTGGAGGTATGTTGGGCCGAGATCGTTACTGTAGGCTGGGAGGTGTGTCGGGCCGTGATGGTTACTGTACAGTGGGAGGAATGTCTATCAGTAATGCTTACTGTACAGTGGGAGGTATGTCGCGCCTTGATGGTTAGTGTACAGTCGGAGGTATGTCGGACCGTGATGGTTACTGTACAGTTGGAGGTATGTTGCGAAGTGATGGTCACTGAGAGTGAGAGGTATGTCATGCCGTGACATTTACTGTACAGTGGGAGGTATGTCGGGCTGCGATGGTTACTGTACATTGGGAGGTATGTCGGGCCATGGTGGTTACTGTGCAGTAGGAGGTATTTCAGGTTGTGAAGGTTACTGTACAGTGGGAGGTATGTCAAGCTGTGATGGTTACTGTACTGTGTGAGTTATGCCGGGCACTGATGGTTAAAGTACGGAGGGATGTATGTTTGGCTGTATTGGTTACTGTACAGTGGGAGGTATTTCGGGCCGTGATGGTTACCGTACAGTTGAAGGTATGTCTGGCTGTTATGGTTACTGTACAGTGGGAGGTATGTCTGGCCATGGTGGTTACTGTACACAGGGCGGTATGTCGGGCCGTGATGTTTATTGAACAGTGGGAGGTGAGTCAGGCCGCGATGGTTATTGTACGGTGGGATGTCTGTCGGGCCATGACGGTTCTGTACAGTGGGAGGTATGTCTGGCTGTGATGGTTACTGTACAGTGGGAGGTAGGTCGGCCGTGATGGTCACTGTACAGTGGGAGGTATGTCGGGCCGTGAGGGATACAGCAGAGTGAGAGGTATGTCAGGCTGTGACGGTTACTGTACAGTGGGGGTAACTTGGTCCGTGATGGTTACTGCATAGTGGGAGATATGTTGGTCCGTGATGGTTAATGTGCAGTGGGAGGTGTGTCTGGCCTTGATGGTTACTGTACAGTGGGAGGTATGTTGGTCCGTGATGGTTACTGTACTGTGGGAGGTATGTCGGTCAGTGATGGTAACTGTACAGTGGGAGGTATGTCGGTCCGTGTTGGTTACTGTACTTTGGGAGGTATGTCGGGGCGTGATGGTTACTGTAAATTGGGAGGTATGTTGGGCCGAGATCGTTACTGTACGCTGGGAGATGTGTCGGGCCGTGATGGTTACTGTACAGTGGGAGGAATGTCGGTCAGTAATGGTTACTGTACAGTGCGAGGTATGTCGCGCCGTGATGGTCACTGAGAGTGAGAGGTATGTCATGCCGTGACATTTACTGTACAGTGGGAGGTATGTCGGGCTGCGATGGTTACTGTACAGTGGGAGGTATGTCAAGCTGTGATGGTTACTGTACTGTGTGAGTTATGCCGGGCACTGATGGTTAAAGTACGGAGGGATGTATGTTTGTCTGTATTGGTTACTGTACAGTGGGAGGTATTTCGGGCTGTGATGGTTACCGTACAGTTGAAGGTATGTCTGGCTGTTATGGTTACTGTACAGTGCGAGGTATGTCGCGCCGTGATGGTCACTGTACTTTGGGAGGTATGTCATGCCGTGACATTTACTGTACAGTGGGAGGTATGTCGGGCTGCGATGGTTACTGTACATTGGGAGGTATATCGGGTCGTGGTGGTTACTGTGCAGTGGGAGGTATATCAGGCTGTGAATGTTACTGTACAGAGGGAGGTATGTTGCGCCGTGATGGTTACTGTGCAGTGGGAGGGATGTCATGCCGTGACATTTACTGTACAGTGTGAGGTATGTCGGGCTGCGATGGTTACAGTACATTGGGAGATATGTCGGTCCGTGGTGGTTACTGTGCAGTGGGAGGTATATCAGGCTGTGAAGGTTACTGTACAGAGGGAGGTATGTCGGGGTGTGATGGTTACTATACAGTGGGAGGTATGTCAAGCTGTGACGGTTACTGTACAATGGGAGATATGTTGGTCCATGATGGTTACTGTACAGTGGGACGTATGTCGGGCCCTGGTGGTCACTGTATAGTGGGAGGCGTGCTGGGCCGTGATCTTTACTGTACAGTGGGAGTTGTGTCGGTCCGTAATGGTTACTGTATAGTGGGAGTTATGTCGGTCAGTGATGGTTACTGTAAATTGGGAGTTATGTCGGGCCGTGATGGTTACTGTACAGTGGAAGGAATGTCGGTCAGTAATGGTTACTGTACAGTGGGAGGTGTGTCGCGCCTTGATGGTTACTGTTCAGTGGGAGGTATGTCGGACCGTGATGGTTACTGTACAGTTGGAGGTATGTTGCGCCGTGATGGTCACTGTACAGTGAGAGGTATGTCATGCCGTGGCATTTACTGTACAGTGGGAGGTTTGTCGGGCTGCGATGGTTACTGTACATTGGGAGGTATGTCGGGCCGTGGTGGTTACTGTGCAGTGGGAGGTTTGTCAGGCTGTGAAGGTTACTGTACAGTGGGAGGTATGTCGGGCTGTGATGGTTACTGTACTGTGAGAGTTATGCCGGGCCCTGATGGTTACAGTACGGAGGGATGTATGTCTGTCTGTATTGGTTACTGTACACTGGGAGGTATGTCGGGCCGTGATGGTTACCGTACAGTGGGAGGTATGTCTGGCTGTTATGGTTACTGTACAGTGAGAGGTATGTCTGGCCATGATGGTTACTGTACACAGGGTGGTGTGTCGACCGTGATGCTTATTGAACAGTGGGAGATGAGACAGGCCATGATGGTAACTGTACGGTGGGATGTCTGTCGGGCCATGACGGTTTTGTACAGTGGGAGGTATGTACGGCTGTGATGGTTGCTGTACAGTGGGAGGTAGGTCGGGCCGTGATGGCTACTGTACAGTGTGAGGTGTGTCGGGCCGTGATGGTTACTGTGTAGTGGGAGGTATGTTGCGCCGTGATGGTTACTGTACAGTGGGAGGTATGTCATGCCGTGACATTTACTGTACAGTGTGAGGTATGTCGGGCTGCGATGGTTACAGTACATCGGGAGATATGTTGGGCCTTGGTGGTTACTGTGCAGTGGGAGGTATATCAGGCTGTGAAGGTTACAGTACAGAGGGAGGTATGTCGGGCTGTGATGGTTACTGTACTGTGTGAGGTATGTCGGGCCGTGATGGTTACTGTACAGTAGGAGGTATGTCGGGGTGTGATGTTTATTGTACAGTGGAAGGTATGTCGGGCCGTGATGGTTACTCTACAGTGGGAGGTATGTCAGGCTGTGACGGTTACTGTACAGTGGGAGATATGTTGGTCCATGATGGTTACTGTACAGTGGGAGGTATGTCGGGCCGTGGTGGTCACTGTACAGTGGGAGGTATGTCGGGACGTGAGGGATACTGTAGAGTGGGAGGTATGTCAGGCTGTGACGGTTACTGAACAGTGGGGGGTACGTTGGTCCGTGATGGTTACTGCACAGTGTGAGATAGGTTGGTCCCTGATGGTTTCTGTACAGTGGGAGATATGTCTGGCCTAAATGGTTACTGTACAGTGGGAGTTATGTCGGTCCGTGATGGTTACTGCACTTTGGGAGGTATGGTTAATGTACATTTGGAGGTATGTCGGGCCGTGGTGGTTACTGTGCAGTGGGAGGTATATCAGGCTGTGAAGGTTACTGTACAGAGGGAGGTATGTCGGGCCGTGATGGTTACTGTACCGTGGGAGGTATGTCATGCCGTGACATTAACTGTACAGTGTGAGGTATGTCGGGCTGCGATGGCGACAGTACATTGGGAGATATGTCGGGCCGTGGTGGTTACTGAGCAGTGGGAGGTATATCAGGCCGTGAAGGTTACTGTACAGAGGGAGGTATGTCGGGCTGTGATGGTTACTGTACTGTGTGAGGTATGTCGGGCCGTGATGATTACTGTACAGTCGGAGGTATGTCGGACCGTGATGGTTACTGTACAGTTGGAGGTATGTTGCGCCGTGATGGTCACTGAGAGTGAGAGGTATGTCATGCCGTGACATTTACTGTACAGTGGGAGGTATGTCGGGCTGCGATGGTTACTGTACATTGGGAGGTATGTCGGGCCATGGTGGTTACTGTGCAGTAGGAGGTATTTCAGATTGTGAAGGTTACTGTACAGTGGGAGGTATGTCAAGCTGTGATGGTTACTGTGCTGTGTGAGTTATGCCGGGCCCTGATGGTTACAGTACGGAGGGATGTATGTTTGGCTGTATTGGTTACTGTACAGTGGGAGGTATGTCTGGCCATGATGGTTACTGTACACAGGCCGGTATGTCGGGCCGTGATGTTTATTGAACAGTGGGAGGTGGTTGTTGTACGGTGGGATGTCTGTCGGGCCATGAGGGTTCTGTACAGTGGAAGGTATGTCTGGCTGTGATGGTTACTGTACAGTGGGAGGTAGGTCGGGCCGTGATGGTCACTGTACAGTGGGAGGTATGTCGGGCCGTGTGGGATACTGCAGAGTGGGAGGTATGTCAGGCTGTGACGGTTACTGTACAGTGGGGGTAACTTGGTCCGTGATGGTTACTGCACAGTGGGAGATATGTTGGTCCGTGATGGTTACTGTGCAGTGGGAGGTATGTCTGGCCTTGATGGTTACTGTACAGTGGGAGGTATGTTGGTCCGTGATGTTTACTGTACAGTGGGAGGTGTGTCGGGCCGTGATGGTTACTGTACTTTGGGAGGTATGTCGGTCAGTGATGGTAACTGTACAGTGGGAGGTATGTCGGTCCGTGTTGGTTACTGTACTTTGGGAGGTATGTCGGGGCGTGATGGTTACTGTGAAGTGGGAGGTATGTTGGGCCGAGATCGTTACTGTACGCTGGGAGGTGTGTCGGGCCGTGATGGTTACTGTACAGTGGGAGGAATGTCGGTCAGTCATGGTTACTGTACAGTGCGAGGTATGTCGCGCCGTGATGGTCACTGTACTTTGGGAGGTATGTCATGCCGTGACATTTACTGTACAGTGTGAGGTATGTCGGGCTGCGATGGCGACAGTACATTGGGAGATATGTCGGGCCGTGGTGGTTACTGAGCAGTGGGAGGTATATCAGGCCGTGAAGGTTACTGTACAGAGGGAGGTATATCGGGCTGTGATGGTTACTGTACTGTGTGAGGTATGTCGGGCCGTGATGATTACTGTACAGTGGGAGGTATGTCGGGGTGTGATGGTTATTGTACAGTGGGAGGTGTGTCGGGCCGTGCTGGTTACTGTACAGTGGGAGGTATGTCAGGCTGTGACAGTTACTGTACAATGGGAGATATGTTGGTACATGATGGTTACTGTACAGTGGGAGATATGTCGGTCCGTGGTGGTCACTGTATAGTGGGAGGTGTGCTGGGCCGTGATCTTTACTGTACAGTGGGAGTTGTGTCGGGCCGTGATGGTTACTGTATAGTTGGAGTTATGTCGGTCAGTGATGGTTACTGTAAATTGGGAGTTATGTCGGGCCGTGATGGTTACTGTACAGTGGGAGGAATGTCGCGCCTTGATGGTTACTGTACAGTGGGAGGTATGTCGGACCGTGATGGTTACTGTACAGTTGGAGGTATGTTGAGCCGTGATGGTCACTGTACAGTGAGAGGTATGTCATGCCGTGACATTTACTGTACAGTGGGAGGTTTGTCGGGCTGCGATGGTTACTGTACATTGGGAGGTATGTCGGGCCGTGGTGATTACTGTGGAGTGGGAGGTATGTCAGGCTGTGATGGTTACTGTTCTGTGGGAGTTATGCCGGGCTCTGGTGGTTACAGTACGGAGGGATGTATGTCTGGCTGTATTGGTTACTGTACAGTGGGAGGTATGTCGGGCCGTGATGGTTACCGTACAGTGGGTGGTATGTCTGGCTGTTATGGTTACTGTACAGTGGGAGGTATGTCTGACCATGATGGTTACTGTACACAGGGCGGTATGTCGACCGTGATGTTTATTGAACAGTGGGTGGTATGTCTGGCGGTGATGGTTACTGTACGGTGGGATGTCTGTCGGGACATGATGGTTCTGTACAATGGGAGGTATGTCTGGCTGTGATGGTTACTGTCCAGTGGGACGTAAGTCGGGCCGTGAGGGATACTGCAGAGTGGGAGGTATGACAGGTTGTGACGGTTACTGTACAGTGGGGGTACGTTGGTCCGTGATGGTTACTGCACAGTGGGAGGTATGTCGGTCCGTGATGGTTACTGTACTTTGGGAGATATGTTGGTCCGTGATGGTTACTGTACTGTGGGAGGTGTGTCGTGCCGTGAAGATTACTGTACTGTGGGAGGTATGACGGTCAGTGATGGTTACTGTACAGTGGGAGGTATGTCGGTCCGTGATGGTTACTGTACAGAGGGAGGTACGTCGGGCCGTGATGGTTACTTAACAGTGGGAGGTATGTTGGGCCGTGATCGTTACTGTACGCTGTGACGTGTGTCGGGCCGTGATGGTTTCTGTACAGTGGGAGGAATGTCGGTCAGTAATGGCTACTGTACAGTGGGAGGTATGTCGGGCCGTGATGGTTAATTTACAATAGGAGGTATGTCGGGCCGTGATGGGTACTGTAAAGTTGGAGGTATGTTGCGCCGTGATGGTTACTGTACAGTGGGAGGTATGTCATGCCGTGACATTTACTGTACAGTGTGAGGTTTGTCGGGCTGCGATGGTTTCAGTACATTGGGAGATATGTCGGGCCTTGCTGGTTACTGTGCAGTGGGTGGTATATCAGGCTGTGAAGGTTACTGTACAGAGGGAGGTATGTCGGGCTGTGTTGGTTACTGTACTGTGTGAGGTATGTCGGGCCGTGATGGTTACTGTACAGTGGGAGGTATGTCGGGGTGTGATGTTTTTTGTACAGTGGAAGGTATGTCGGGCCGTGATGGTTACAGTACAGTGGAAGGTATGTCAGGCTGTGACGGTTATTGTACAGTGGGAGATATGTTGGTCCATGATGGTTACTGTACAGTGGGAGGTATGTCGGGCCGAGGTGGTCACTGTACAGTGGGAGGTATGTCGGGACGTGAGGGATACTGTAGAGTGGGAGGTATGTCAGGCTGTGACGGTTACTGTACATTGGGGGGTACGTTGGTCCGTGATGGTTACTGCACAGTGGGAGATAGCTTGGTCCCTGATGGTTTCTGTACAGTGGGAGATATGTCTGGCCTAAATGGTTACTGTACAGTGGGAGTTATGTCGGTCCGGGATGGTTACTGTACTTTGGGAGGTACGTTGGTCCATGATGGTTACTGTACAGTGGGACGTGTGTCGGGCCGTGATGGTTACTGTACTGCGGGAGGTATGTCGGTCAGTGATGGTTACTGTACAGTGGGAGGTATGTCGGTCCGTGATGGTTACTGTACTTTGGGAGGTATGTCGGGGCGTGATGGTTACTGTAAAGTGGGAGGTATGTTGGGCCGAGATCATAACTGTACGCTGTGAGGTGTGTCGGGCCGTGATGGTTACTGTACAATGGGAGGAATGTCGCGCCGTGATGGTCACTGTACTTTGGGAGGTATGTCATGCCGTGACCTTTACTGTACAGTGGGAGGTATGTCGGGCTGCGATGGTTACTGTACATTGGGAGGTATGTAGGGCCGTGGTGGTTACTGTGTAGTGGGAGGTATATCAGGCTGTGAAGGTTACTGTACAGAGGGAGGTATGTTGCGCCGTGATGGTTACTGTACAGTGGGAGGTATGTCATGCCGTGACATTTACTGTACAGTGGGAGGTATGTCGGGCTGCGATGGTTACAGTACATTGGGAGATATGTCGGGCCGTGGTGGTTACTGAGCAGTGGGAGGTATATCAGGCTGTGAAGGTTACTGTACAGAGGGAGGTATGTCGGGCTGTGGTGGTTACTGTGCAGTGGGAGGTATATCAGGCTGTGAAGGTTACTGTACAGAGGGAGGTATGTCGGGCCGTGATGGTTACTGTACCGTGGGAGGTATGTCATGCCGTGACATTAACTGTACAGTGTGAGGTATGTCGGGCTGCGATGGCGACAGTACATTGGGAGATATGTCGGTCCGTGGTGGTTACTGTGCAGTGGGAGGTATATCAGGCTGTGAAGGTTACTGTACAGAGGGAGGTATGTCGGGCCGTGATGGTTACGTACAGTGGGTGGTATGTCTGGCTGTTATGGTTACTGTACAGTGGGAGGTATGTCTGACCATGATGGTTACTGTACACTTGGCGGTATGTCGACCGTGATGTTTATTGAACAGTGGGTGGTAAGTCTGGCGGTGATGGTTACTGTACGGTGGGATGTCTGTCGGGCCATGACGGTTCTGTACAGTGGGAGGTATGTCTGGCTGTGATGGTTACTGTACAGTGGGAGGTAAGTCGGGCCGTGGTGGTCACTGTACAGTGGGAGGTATGTCGGGCCGTGAGGGATACTGCAGAGTGGGAGCTATGACAGGTTGTGACGGTTACAGTACAGTGGGGGTTACGTTGGTCCGTGATGGTTACTGCACAGTGGGAGATAGGTTGGTCCCTGATGGTTACTGTACAGTGGGAGATATGTCTGGCCTTGATGGTTACTGTACAGTGGGAGGTATGTCGGTCTGTGATGGTTACTGTACTTTGGGAGGTATGTTGGTCCGTGATGGTTACTGTGCAATGGGAGGTGTGTCGGGCCGTGATGGTTACTGTACTGTGGGAGGTATGACGGTCAGTGATGGTTACTGAACAGTGGGAGGTATGTCGGTCCGTGATGGGTACTGTACTTTGGGAGGTATGTCGGGCCGTGATGGTTACTGTAAAGTGGGAGGTATTTTGGGCCGTGATCGTTACTGTACGCTGTGACGTGTGTCGGGCCATGATGGTTTCTGTCCAGTGGGAGGAATGTCGGTCAGTAATGGCTACTGTACAGTGGGAGGTATGTCGGGCCGTGATGGTTAATTTACAGTAGGAGGTATGTCGGGCCGTGATGGGTACTGTAAAGAGGGAGGTATGTTGCGCCGTGATGGTTACTGAACAGTGGGAGGTATGTCATGCCGTGACATTTACTGTACAGTGTGAGGTTTGTCGGGCTGCGATGGTTTCAGTACATTGGGAGATATGTCGGGCCTTGCTGGTTACTGTGCAGTGGGAGGTATATCAGGCTGTGAAGGTTACTGTACAGAGGGAGGTATGTCGGGCTGTGGTGGTTACTGTACTGTGTGAGGTATGACGGGCCGTGATGGTTACTGTACAGTGGGAGGTATGTCGGGGTGTGATGTTTATTGTACAGTGGAAGGTATGTCGGGCCGTGATGGTTACTGTACAGTGGGAGGTATGTCAGGCTGTGACGATTACTGTACAGTGGGAGATATGTTGGTCCATGATGGTTACTGTACAGTGGGAGGTATGTTGGGCCGAGGTGGTCACTGTACAGTGGGAGGTATGTCGGGCTGCGATGATTACTGTACATTGGGAGGTATGTCGGGCCGTGGTGGTTACTGTGTAGTGGGAGGTATATCAGGCTGTGAAGGTTACTGTACAGAGGGAGGTATGTTGCGCCGTGATGGTTACTGTACAGTGGGAGGTATGTCATGCCGTGACATTTACTGTACAGTGGGAGGTATGTCGGGCTGCGATGGTGACAGTACATTGGGAGATATGTCAGGCCGTGCTGTTTACTGAGCAGTGGGAGGTATATCAGGCTGTGAAGGTTACTGTACAGAGGGAGGTATGTCGGGTTGTGATGGTTACTGTACTGTGTGAGGTATGTCGGGCCGTGATGATTACTGTACAGTGGGAGGTATGTCGGGGTGTGATGGTTATGGTACAGTGGGAGGTATGTTGGGCCGTGATGGTTACTGTACAGTGGGAGGTATGTCGGTCAGTAATGGTTACTGTACAGTGGGAGGTATGTCGGGTCGTGATGGTTAATGTACAGTAGGAGGTATGTCGGGCCGTGATGGTTCCTGTAGAGTTGGAGGTATGTTGCGCCGTGATGGTTGCTGTACAGTGGGAGGTATGTCATGCCTTGACATTTACTGTACAGTGCGAGGTATGTCGGGCTGCGATGGTTACAGTACATTGAGAGATATGTCGGGCCGTGGTGGTTACTGTGCAGTGGGAGGTATATCAGGCTGTGATGGTTACTGTACAGAGGGAGGTATGTCGGGCTGTGATGGTTACTGTACTGTGTGAGGTATGTCGGGCCGTGATGGTTACTGTACAGTGGGAGGTATGTCGGAGTTTGATGGTTATTGTACAGTGGGAGGTATGTCGCGCCGTAATGTTTACTGCACAGTGGGAGGTATGTCAGGCTGTGACGGTTACTGTACAGTGGGAGATATGTTGGTCCATGATGGTTACTGTACAGTGGGAGGAATGTCGGGCCGTTGTGGTCACTGTACAGTGGGAGGTATGCTCGGCTGTGATGTTTATTGAACAGTGGGAGGTAAGTCGGGCCTTGATGGTTACTGTACGGTGGGATGTCTGTCGGGCTATGGCGGTTACTGTACAGTGAGAAGTAAGTCGGGCCGTGATGGTTACTGTACTGTTTGAGACATGTCGGGTCGTGATGGTTACTGTACAGTTGGAGGTATGTCCGGCTGCACAGTGGGAGTTATGTCGGGCCATGACGGTTACTGTACAGTGGGAAGTATGTCGGGCCGTGATGGTTACTGTGCAATGGGGATATGTCGGGCCATGATGGTTACTGTACAGTGGGAAGTATGTCGAGCCGTGATGGTTGCTGTACAGTGGGAGGTATGTCGGGCCGTGATGTTTATTGAACAGTGGGAGGTATGTCGGGCCGTGATGGTTACTGTACGGTGGGATGTCTGGCGGGCCATGACGGTTACTGTACAGTGGGAGGTTTGTCTGGCTGTGATGGTTACTGTACAGTGGGAGGTATGTCAGGCTGTGTCGGTTACTGTACAGTGGGAGGTATGTCAGGCTGTGACGGTTACTGTATAGTGGGGTTACGTTGGTCCGTGATGGTTACTGCAAAGTGTGAGATATGTTGGTCCGTGATGGTTACTGTACAGTTGGAGGTATGTCTGGCTGTAATGGTTACTGTACAGTGTGAGGTATGTCGGGCCATGACGGTTACTGATCAGTGGGAAGTATGTCGGGCCGTGATGGTTACTGTACTATGGGGGGTATGTCGGGCCATGACGGTTACTGTACAGTGGGAGGTATGTCAGGCCGTGATGTTTATTGAACAGTGGGAGGTATGTCTGGCTGTGATGGTTACTGTACAGTGGGAGGTAAGTCGGGCCGTGGTGGTCACTGTACAGTGGGAGATATGTCGGCCCGTGATGGATGTTATACAGTGGGATGTATGTCAGGCTGTGACGGTCACTGTACAGTCGGAGGTATGTCAGGCTGTGACGGTTACTGTCCAGTGGGGGGTACGTTGGTCCGTGATGATTACTGCATAGTGGGAGATAGATTGATCCGTGATGGTTACTGTAGACTGGGAGGTATGTCTGGCCTTGATGGTTACTGTACAGTGGGAGTTATGTCGGGCCGTGGTGGTCACTGTACTGTGGGAGGTATGATGAGCCGTGATCTTTACTGTACAGTGGGAGATGTATCGGGCCGTGATGGTTACTGTACAGTGGGAGGTATGTCGGGCCATGATGGTTACTGTACAGTGGGAGGTATTTCGGTCCATGATAGTTACTGTGCAGAGGGAGGTATGTTGCGCCGTGATGGTTACTGTACAGTGGGATGGATGTCATGCCGTGACATTTACTGTACAGTGGAAGGTATGCCTGGCTGCGATGGTTACTGTGCAGTGGGAGGTATGTCGGGCCGTAGTGGTTACTGTACAGTGGGACGAATGTCGGTCAGTAATGGTTACTGTGCAGTGGGAGGTATGTCGGGCCGTGTTGGTTAATGTACAGTAGGTGGTATGTCGGGCCGTGATGGTTACTGTACAGTGGGAGGTATGTTGCGCAGTGATGGTTACTGTACAGTGGGAGGTATGTCATGCCGTGACATTTACTGTACAGTTTGAGGTATGTCGGGCTGCGATTGTTACAGTACATTGGGAGGTATGTCGGTCCGTGATGGTTACTGTACTTTGGGAGATATGTTGGTCCGTGATGGTTACTGTACTGTGGGAGGTGTGTCGTGCCGTGATCTTTACTGTACAGTGGGAGTTGTGTCGGGCCGTGATGGTTACTGTATAGTTGGAGTTATGTCGGTCAGTGATGGTTACTGTAAATTGGGAGTTATGTCGGGCCGTGATGGTTACTTAACAGTGGGAGGTATGTTGGGCCGTGATCGTTACTGTACGCTGTGACGTGTGTCGGGCCGTGATGGTTTCTGTACAGTGGGAGGAATGTCGGTCAGTAATGGCTACTGTACAGTGGGAGGTATGTCGGGCCGTGATGGTTAATTTACAATAGGAGGTATGTCGGGCCGTGATGGGTACTGTAAAGTTGGAGGTATGTTGCGCCGTGATGGTTACTGTACAGTGGGAGGTATGTCATGCCGTGACATTTACTGTACAGTGTGAGGTTTGTCGGGCTGCGATGGTTTCAGTACATTGGGAGATATGTCGGGCCTTGCTGGTTACTGTGCAGTGGGTGGTATATCAGGCTGTGAAGGTTACTGTACAGAGGGAGGTATGTCGGGCTGTGTTGGTTACTGTACTGTGTGAGGTATGTCGGGCCGTGATGGTTACTGTACAGTGGGAGGTATGTCGGGGTGTGATGTTTTTTGTACAGTGGAAGGTATGTCGGGCCGTGATGGTTACAGTACAGTGGAAGGTATGTCAGGCTGTGACGGTTATTGTACAGTGGGAGATATGTTGGTCCATGATGGTTACTGTACAGTGGGAGGTATGTCGGGCCGAGGTGGTCACTGTACAGTGGGAGGTATGTCGGGACGTGAGGGATACTGTAGAGTGGGAGGTATGTCAGGCTGTGACGGTTACTGTACATTGGGGGGTACGTTGGTCCGTGATGGTTACTGCACAGTGGGAGATAGCTTGGTCCCTGATGGTTTCTGTACAGTGGGAGATATGTCTGGCCTAAATGGTTACTGTACAGTGGGAGTTATGTCGGTCCGGGATGGTTACTGTACTTTGGGAGGTACGTTGGTCCATGATGGTTACTGTACAGTGGGACGTGTGTCGGGCCGTGATGGTTACTGTACTGCGGGAGGTATGTCGGTCAGTGATGGTTACTGTACAGTGGGAGGTATGTCGGTCCGTGATGGTTACTGTACTTTGGGAGGTATGTCGGGGCGTGATGGTTACTGTAAAGTGGGAGGTATGTTGGGCCGAGATCATAACTGTACGCTGTGAGGTGTGTCGGGCCGTGATGGTTACTGTACAATGGGAGGAATGTCGCGCCGTGATGGTCACTGTACTTTGGGAGGTATGTCATGCCGTGACCTTTACTGTACAGTGGGAGGTATGTCGGGCTGCGATGGTTACTGTACATTGGGAGGTATGTAGGGCCGTGGTGGTTACTGTGTAGTGGGAGGTATATCAGGCTGTGAAGGTTACTGTACAGAGGGAGGTATGTTGCGCCGTGATGGTTACTGTACAGTGGGAGGTATGTCATGCCGTGACATTTACTGTACAGTGGGAGGTATGTCGGGCTGCGATGGTTACAGTACATTGGGAGATATGTCGGGCCGTGGTGGTTACTGAGCAGTGGGAGGTATATCAGGCTGTGAAGGTTACTGTACAGAGGGAGGTATGTCGGGCTGTGGTGGTTACTGTGCAGTGGGAGGTATATCAGGCTGTGAAGGTTACTGTACAGAGGGAGGTATGTCGGGCCGTGATGGTTACTGTACCGTGGGAGGTATGTCATGCCGTGACATTAACTGTACAGTGTGAGGTATGTCGGGCTGCGATGGCGACAGTACATTGGGAGATATGTCGGTCCGTGGTGGTTACTGTGCAGTGGGAGGTATATCAGGCTGTGAAGGTTACTGTACAGAGGGAGGTATGTCGGGCCGTGATGGTTACGTACAGTGGGTGGTATGTCTGGCTGTTATGGTTACTGTACAGTGGGAGGTATGTCTGACCATGATGGTTACTGTACACTTGGCGGTATGTCGACCGTGATGTTTATTGAACAGTGGGTGGTAAGTCTGGCGGTGATGGTTACTGTACGGTGGGATGTCTGTCGGGCCATGACGGTTCTGTACAGTGGGAGGTATGTCTGGCTGTGATGGTTACTGTACAGTGGGAGGTAAGTCGGGCCGTGGTGGTCACTGTACAGTGGGAGGTATGTCGGGCCGTGAGGGATACTGCAGAGTGGGAGCTATGACAGGTTGTGACGGTTACAGTACAGTGGGGGTTACGTTGGTCCGTGATGGTTACTGCACAGTGGGAGATAGGTTGGTCCCTGATGGTTACTGTACAGTGGGAGATATGTCTGGCCTTGATGGTTACTGTACAGTGGGAGGTATGTCGGTCTGTGATGGTTACTGTACTTTGGGAGGTATGTTGGTCCGTGATGGTTACTGTGCAATGGGAGGTGTGTCGGGCCGTGATGGTTACTGTACTGTGGGAGGTATGACGGTCAGTGATGGTTACTGAACAGTGGGAGGTATGTCGGTCCGTGATGGGTACTGTACTTTGGGAGGTATGTCGGGCCGTGATGGTTACTGTAAAGTGGGAGGTATTTTGGGCCGTGATCGTTACTGTACGCTGTGACGTGTGTCGGGCCATGATGGTTTCTGTCCAGTGGGAGGAATGTCGGTCAGTAATGGCTACTGTACAGTGGGAGGTATGTCGGGCCGTGATGGTTAATTTACAGTAGGAGGTATGTCGGGCCGTGATGGGTACTGTAAAGAGGGAGGTATGTTGCGCCGTGATGGTTACTGAACAGTGGGAGGTATGTCATGCCGTGACATTTACTGTACAGTGTGAGGTTTGTCGGGCTGCGATGGTTTCAGTACATTGGGAGATATGTCGGGCCTTGCTGGTTACTGTGCAGTGGGAGGTATATCAGGCTGTGAAGGTTACTGTACAGAGGGAGGTATGTCGGGCTGTGGTGGTTACTGTACTGTGTGAGGTATGACGGGCCGTGATGGTTACTGTACAGTGGGAGGTATGTCGGGGTGTGATGTTTATTGTACAGTGGAAGGTATGTCGGGCCGTGATGGTTACTGTACAGTGGGAGGTATGTCAGGCTGTGACGATTACTGTACAGTGGGAGATATGTTGGTCCATGATGGTTACTGTACAGTGGGAGGTATGTTGGGCCGAGGTGGTCACTGTACAGTGGGAGGTATGTCGGGCTGCGATGATTACTGTACATTGGGAGGTATGTCGGGCCGTGGTGGTTACTGTGTAGTGGGAGGTATATCAGGCTGTGAAGGTTACTGTACAGAGGGAGGTATGTTGCGCCGTGATGGTTACTGTACAGTGGGAGGTATGTCATGCCGTGACATTTACTGTACAGTGGGAGGTATGTCGGGCTGCGATGGTGACAGTACATTGGGAGATATGTCAGGCCGTGCTGTTTACTGAGCAGTGGGAGGTATATCAGGCTGTGAAGGTTACTGTACAGAGGGAGGTATGTCGGGTTGTGATGGTTACTGTACTGTGTGAGGTATGTCGGGCCGTGATGATTACTGTACAGTGGGAGGTATGTCGGGGTGTGATGGTTATGGTACAGTGGGAGGTATGTTGGGCCGTGATGGTTACTGTACAGTGGGAGGTATGTCGGTCAGTAATGGTTACTGTACAGTGGGAGGTATGTCGGGTCGTGATGGTTAATGTACAGTAGGAGGTATGTCGGGCCGTGATGGTTCCTGTAGAGTTGGAGGTATGTTGCGCCGTGATGGTTGCTGTACAGTGGGAGGTATGTCATGCCTTGACATTTACTGTACAGTGCGAGGTATGTCGGGCTGCGATGGTTACAGTACATTGAGAGATATGTCGGGCCGTGGTGGTTACTGTGCAGTGGGAGGTATATCAGGCTGTGATGGTTACTGTACAGAGGGAGGTATGTCGGGCTGTGATGGTTACTGTACTGTGTGAGGTATGTCGGGCCGTGATGGTTACTGTACAGTGGGAGGTATGTCGGAGTTTGATGGTTATTGTACAGTGGGAGGTATGTCGCGCCGTAATGTTTACTGCACAGTGGGAGGTATGTCAGGCTGTGACGGTTACTGTACAGTGGGAGATATGTTGGTCCATGATGGTTACTGTACAGTGGGAGGAATGTCGGGCCGTGGTGGTCACTGTACAGTGGGAGGTATGCTCGGCTGTGATGTTTATTGAACAGTGGGAGGTAAGTCGGGCCTTGATGGTTACTGTACGGTGGGATGTCTGTCGGGCTATGGCGGTTACTGTACAGTGAGAAGTAAGTCGGGCCGTGATGGTTACTGTACTGTTTGAGACATGTCGGGTCGTGATGGTTACTGTACAGTTGGAGGTATGTCCGGCTGCACAGTGGGAGTTATGTCGGGCCATGACGGTTACTGTACAGTGGGAAGTATGTCGGGCCGTGATGGTTACTGTGCAATGGGGATATGTCGGGCCATGATGGTTACTGTACAGTGGGAAGTATGTCGAGCCGTGATGGTTGCTGTACAGTGGGAGGTATGTCGGGCCGTGATGTTTATTGAACAGTGGGAGGTATGTCGGGCCGTGATGGTTACTGTACGGTGGGATGTCTGGCGGGCCATGACGGTTACTGTACAGTGGGAGGTTTGTCTGGCTGTGATGGTTACTGTACAGTGGGAGGTATGTCAGGCTGTGTCGGTTACTGTACAGTGGGAGGTATGTCAGGCTGTGACGGTTACTGTATAGTGGGGTTACGTTGGTCCGTGATGGTTACTGCAAAGTGTGAGATATGTTGGTCCGTGATGGTTACTGTACAGTTGGAGGTATGTCTGGCTGTAATGGTTACTGTACAGTGTGAGGTATGTCGGGCCATGACGGTTACTGATCAGTGGGAAGTATGTCGGGCCGTGATGGTTACTGTACTATGGGGGGTATGTCGGGCCATGACGGTTACTGTACAGTGGGAGGTATGTCAGGCCGTGATGTTTATTGAACAGTGGGAGGTATGTCTGGCTGTGATGGTTACTGTACAGTGGGAGGTAAGTCGGGCCGTGGTGGTCACTGTACAGTGGGAGATATGTCGGCCCGTGATGGATGTTATACAGTGGGATGTATGTCAGGCTGTGACGGTCACTGTACAGTCGGAGGTATGTCAGGCTGTGACGGTTACTGTCCAGTGGGGGGTACGTTGGTCCGTGATGATTACTGCATAGTGGGAGATAGATTGATCCGTGATGGTTACTGTAGACTGGGAGGTATGTCTGGCCTTGATGGTTACTGTACAGTGGGAGTTATGTCGGGCCGTGGTGGTCACTGTACTGTGGGAGGTATGATGAGCCGTGATCTTTACTGTACAGTGGGAGATGTATCGGGCCGTGATGGTTACTGTACAGTGGGAGGTATGTCGGGCCATGATGGTTACTGTACAGTGGGAGGTATTTCGGTCCATGATAGTTACTGTGCAGAGGGAGGTATGTTGCGCCGTGATGGTTACTGTACAGTGGGATGGATGTCATGCCGTGACATTTACTGTACAGTGGAAGGTATGCCTGGCTGCGATGGTTACTGTGCAGTGGGAGGTATGTCGGGCCGTAGTGGTTACTGTACAGTGGGACGAATGTCGGTCAGTAATGGTTACTGTGCAGTGGGAGGTATGTCGGGCCGTGTTGGTTAATGTACAGTAGGTGGTATGTCGGGCCGTGATGGTTACTGTACAGTGGGAGGTATGTTGCGCAGTGATGGTTACTGTACAGTGGGAGGTATGTCATGCCGTGACATTTACTGTACAGTTTGAGGTATGTCGGGCTGCGATTGTTACAGTACATTGGGAGGTATGTCGGGCCGTGATGGTTACTGTACAGTGGGAGGTATGTCGGTCCGTCGTGGTCACTGTATAGTGGGAGGAATGTCGCGCCTTGATGGTTACTGTACAGTGGGAGGTATGTCGGACCGTGATGGTTACTGTACAGTTGGAGGTATGTTGCGCCGTGACATTTACTGTACAGTGGGAGGTTTGTCGGGCTGCGATGGTTACTGTACATTGGGAGGTATGTCGGGCCGTGGTGGTTACTGTGGAGTGGGAGGTATGTCAGGCTGTGATGGTTACTGTTCTGTGAGAGTTATGCCGGGCTCTGGTGGTTACAGTACGGAGGGATGTATGTCTGGCTGTATTGGTTACTGTACAGTGGGAGGTATGTCGGGCCGTGATGGTTACCGTACAGTGGTTGGTATGTCTGGCTGTTATGGTTACTGTACAGTGGGAGGTATGTCTGACCATGATGGTTACTGTACACAGGGCGGTATGTCGACCGTGATGTTTATTGAACAGTGGGTGGTAAGTCTGGCGGTGATGGTTACTGTACGGTGGGATGTCTGTCGGGACATGATGGTTCTGTACAGTGGGAGGTATGTCTGGCTGTGATGGTTACTGTCCAGTGGGACGTAAGTCGGGCCGTGAGGGATACTGCAGAGTGGGAGGTATGACAGGTTGTGACGGTTACTGTACAGTGGGGGGTACGTTGGTCCGTGATGGTTACTGCACAGTGGGAGATAGGTTGGTCCCTGATGGTCACTGTACAGTGGGAGACATGTCTGGCCTTGATGGTTACTGTACAGTGGGAGGTATGTCGGTCCGTGATGGTTACTGTACAGTGGGAGGTGTGTCGGGCCGTGATGGTTACTGTACTGTGGGAGGTATGACGGTCAGTGATGGTTACTGTACAGTGGGAGGTATGTCGGTCCGTGATGGTTACTGTACAGAGGGAGGTATGTCGGGCCGTGATGGTTACTTAAAAGTGGGAGGTATGTTGGGCCGTGATCGTTACTGTACGCTGTGACGTGTGTCGGGCCGTGATGGTTTCTGTACAGTGGGAGGAATGTCGGTCAGTAATGGCTACTGTACAGTGGGAGGTATGTCGGGCCGTGATGGTTAATTTACAGTAGGAGGTATGTCGGGCCGTGATGTGCACTGTAAAGTTGGAGGTATGTTGCGCCGTGATGGTTACTGTACATTTGGAGGTATGTCATGCCGTGACATTTACTGTACAGTGTGAGGTTTGTCGGGCTGCGATGGTTTCAGTACATTGGGAGATATGTCGGGCCTTGCTGGTTACTGTGCAGTGGGTGGTATATCAGGCTGTGAAGGTTACTGTACAGAGGGAGGTATGTCGGGCTGTGTTGGTTACTGTACTGTGTGAGGTATGTCGGGCCGTGATGGTTACAGTACAGTGGGAGGTATGTCAGGCTGTGACGGTTATTGTACAGTGGGAGATATGTTGGTCCATGATGGTTACTGAGCAGTGGGAGGTATGTCGGGCCGAGGTGGTCACTGTACAGTGGGAGGTATGTCGGGACGTGAGGGATACTGTAGAGTGGGAGGTATGTCAGGCTGTGACGGTTACTGTACATTGGGGGGTACGTTGGTCCGTGATGGTTACTGCACAGGGGGAGCTAGCTTGGTCCCTGATGGTTTCTGTACAGTGGGAGATATGTCTGGCCTAAATGGTTACTGTACAGTGGGAGTTATGTCGGTCCGGGATGGTTACTGTACTTTGGGAGGTACGTTGGTCCATGATGGTTACTGTACAGTGGGACGTGTGTCGGGCCGTGATGGTTACTGTACTGCGGGAGGTATGTCGGTCAGTGATGGTTACTGTACAGTGGGAGGTATGTCGGTCCGTGATGGTTACTGTACTTTGGGAGGTATGTCGGGGCGTGATGGTTACTGTAAAGTGGGAGGTATGTTGTGCCGAGATCATAACTGTACGCTGTGAGGTGTGTCGGGCCGTGATGGTTACTGTACTTTGGGAGGTATGTCATGCCGTGACCTTTACTGTACAGTGGGAGGTATGTCGGGCTGCGATGGTTACTGTACATTGGGAGGTATGTCGGGCCGTGGTGGTTACTGTGTAGTGGGAGGTATATCAGGCTGTGAAGGTTACTGTACAGAGGGAGGTATGTTGCGCCGTGATGGTTACTGTACAGTGGGAGGTATGTCATGCCGTGACATTTACTGTACAGTGGGAGGTATGTCGGCTGCGATTGTTACAGTACATTGGGAGATATGTCGGGCCGTGGTGGTTACTGAGCAGTGGGAGGTATATCAGGCTGTGAAGGTTACTGTACAGAGGGAGGTATGTCAGGCTGTGATGATTACTGTACAGTGGGAGGTATGTCGGGGTGTGATTGTTATTGTACAGTGGGAGGTATGTCGGGCCGTGCTGGTTACTGTACAGTGGGAGGTGTGTCAGGCTGTGACAGTTACTGAACAATGGGAGATATGTTGGTACATAATGGTTACTGTACAGTGGGAGGTATGTCGGTCCGTGGTGGTCACTGTATAGTGGGAGGTGTGCTGGGCCGTGATCTTTACTGTATAGTTGGAGTTATGTCGGTCAGTGATGGTTAATGTAAATTGGGAGTTATGTCGGGCCATGATGGTTACTGTACAGTGGGAGGAATGTCGGTCAGTAATGGTTACTGTACAGTGGGAGGTATGTCGGACCGTGATGGTTACTGTACAGTTGGAGGTATGTTGCGCCGTGATGGTCACTGTACAGTGAGAGGTATGTCATGCCGTGACATTTACTGTACAGTGGGAGGTTTGTCGGGCTGCGATGGTTACTGTACATTGGGAGGTATGTCGGGCCGTGGTGGTTACTGTGCAGTGGGAGGTATGTCAGGCTGTGAAGGTTACTGTACAGTGGGAGGTATGTCGGGCTGTGATGGTTTCTGTATTGTGAGAGTTATGCCGGGCCCTGATGGTTACAGTACGGAGGGATGTATGTCTGGCTGTATTGGTTACTGTACAGTGGGAGGTATGTCGGTCCGTGATGGTTACGTACAGTGGGTGGTATGTCTGACCATGATGGTTACTGTAAACCTGGCGGTATGTCGACCGTGATGTTTATTGAACAGTGGGTGGTAAGTCAGGCGGTGATGGTTACTGTACGGTGGGATGTCTGTCGGGCCATGACGGTTCTGTACACTGGGAGGTATGTCTGGCTGTGATGGTTACTGTACAGTGGGAGGTAAGTCGGGCCGTGGTGGTCACTGTACAGTGGGAGGTATGTCGGGCCGTGTGGGATACTGCAGAGTGGGAGGTATGACAGGTTGTGACGGTTACAGTACAGTGGGGGGTACGTTGGTCCGTGATGGTTACTGCTCAGTGGGAGATAGGTTGGTCCCTGATGGTTACTGTACAGTGTGAGATATGTCTGGCCTTGATGGTTACTGTACAGTGGGAGGTATGTCGGTCTGTGATGGTTACTGTGCTTTGGGAGGTATGTTGGTCCGTGATGGTTACTGTGCAGTGGGAGGTGTGTCGGGCCGTGATGGTTACTGTACTGTGGGAGGTATGACGGTCAGTGATGGTTACTGTACAGTGGGAGGTATGTCGGTCCGTGATGGGTACTGTACTTTGGGAGGTATGTCGGGCCGTGATGGTTACTGTAAAGTGGGAGATATGTTGGGCCGTGATCGTTACTGTACGCTGTGACGTGTGTCGGGCCGTGATGGTTTCTGTCCAGTGGGAGGAATGTCGGTCAGTAATGGCTACTGTACAGTGGGAGGTATGTCGGGCCGTGATGGTTAATTTACAGTAGGAGGTATGTCGGGCCGTGATGGGTACTGTAAAGAGGGAGGTATGTTGCGCCGTGATGGTTACTGTACAGTGGGAGGTATGTCATGCCGTGACATTTACTGTACAGTGTGAGGTTTGTCGGGCTGCGATGGTTTCAGTACATTGGGAGATATGTCGGGCCTTGCTGGTTACTGTGCAGTGGGAGGTATATCAGGCTGTGAAGGTTACTGTACAGAGGGAGGTATGTCGGGCTGTGGTGGTTACTGTACTGTGTGAGGTATGACGGGCCGTGATGGTTACTGTACAGTGGGAGGTATGTCGGGGTGTGATGTTTATTGTACAGTGGAAGGTATGTCGGGCCGTGATGGTTACTGTACAGTGGGAGGTATGTCAGGCTGTGACGATTACTGTACAGTGGGAGATATGTTGGTCCATGATGGTTACTGTACAGTGGGAGGTATGTCGGGCCGAGGTGGTCACTGTACAGTGGGAGGTATGTCGGGACGTGAGGGATACTGTAGAGTGGGAGGTATGTCAGGCTGTGACGGTTACTGTACAGTGGGGTGTACGTTGGTCCGTGATGGTTACTGCACAGTGGGAGATAGCTTGGTCCCTGATGGTTTCTGTACAGTGGGAGATATGTCTGGCCTAAATGGTTACTGTACAGTGGGAGTTATGTCGGTCCGTGATGGTTACTGTACTTTGGGAGGTACGTTGGTCCATGATGGTTACTGTACAGTGGGACGTGTGTCGGGCCGTGATGGTTACTGTACTGCGGGAGGTATGTCGGTCAGTGATGGTTACTGTACAGTGGGAGGTATGTCGGTCCGTGATGGTTACTGTACTTTGGGAGGTATGTCGGGTGTGATGGTGACTGTAAAGTGGGAGGTATGTTGGGCCGAGATCGTAACTATACGCTGTGAGGTGTGTCGGGCCGTGATGGTTACTGTACAATGGGAGGAATGTCGCGCCGTGATGGTCACTGTACTTTGGGAGGTATGTCATGCCGTGACATTTACTGTAGAGTGGGAGGTATGTCGGGCTGCGATGATTACTGTACATTGGGAGGTATGTCGGGCCGTGGTGGTTACTGTGTAGTGGGAGTTATATCAGGCTGTGAAGGTTACTGTACAGAGGGAGGTATGTTGCGCCGTGATGGTTACTGTACAGTGGGAGGTATGTCATGCCGTGACATTTACTGTACAGTGGGAGGTATGTCGGGCTGCGATGGTGACAGTACATTGGGAGATATGTCAGGCCGTGGTGGTTACTGAGCAGTGGGAGGTATATCAGGCTGAGAAGGTTACTGTACAGAGGGAGGTATGTCGGGCCGTGTGGGATACTGCAGAGTGGGAGGTATGCCAGGTTGTGACGGTTACAGTACAGTGGGGGGTACGTTGGTCCGTGATGGTTACTGCACAGTGGGAGATAGGTTGGTCCCTGATGGTTACTGTACAGTGTGAGATATGTCTGGCCTTGATGGTTACTGTACAGTGGGAGGTATGTCGGTCTGTGATGGTTACTGTACTTTGGGAGGTATGTTGGTCCGTGATGGTTACTGTGCAGTGGGAGGTGTGTCGGGCCGTGATGGTTACTGTACTGTGGGAGGTATGACGGTCAGTGATGGTTACTGTACAGTGGGAGGTATGTCGGTCCGTGATGGGTACTGTACTTTGGGAGGTATGTCGGGCCGTGATGGTTACTGTAAAGTGGGAGGTATGTTGGGCCGTGATCGTTACTGTACGCTGTGACGTGTGTCGGGCCGTGATGGTTTCTGTCCAGTGGGAGGAATGTCGGTCAGTAATGGCTACTGTACAGTGGGAGGTATGTCGGGCCGTGATGGTTAATTTACAGTAGGAGGTATGTCATGCCGTGACATTTACTGTACAGTGTGAGGTTTGTCGGGCTGCGATGGTTTCAGTACATTGGGAGATATGTCGGGCCTTGCTGGTTACTGTGCAGTGGGAGGTATATCAAGCTGTGAAGGTTACTGTACAGAGGGAGGTATGTCGGGCTGTGGTGGTTACTGTACTGTGTGAGGTATGACGGGCCGTGATGGTTACTGTACAGTGGGAGGTATGTCGGGGTGTGATGTTTATTGTACAGTGGAAGGTATGTCGGGCCGTGATGGTTACTGTACAGTGGGAGGTATGTCAGGCTGTGACGATTACTGTACAGTGGGAGCTATGTTGGTCCATGATGGTTACTGTACAGTGGGAGGTATGTCGGGCCGAGGTGGTCACTGTACAGTGGGAGGTATGTCGGGACGTGAGGGATACTGTAGAGTGGGAGGTATGTCAGGCTGTGACGGTTACTGTACAGTGGGGTGTACGTTGGTCCGTGATGGTTACTGCACAGTGGGAGATAGCTTGGTCCCTGATGGTTTCTGTACAGTGGGAGATATGTCTGGCCTAAATGGTTACTGTACAGTGGGAGTTATGTCGGTCCGTGATGGTTACTGTACTTTGGGAGGTACGTTGGTCCATGATGGTTACTGTACAGTGGGACGTGTGTCGGGCCGTGATGGTTACTGTACTGCGGGAGGTATGTCGGTCAGTGATGGTTACTGTACAGTGGGAGGTATGTCGGTCCGTGATGGTTACTGTACTTTGGGAGGTATGTCGGGCGTGATGGTGACTGTAAAGTGGGAGGTATGTTGGGCCGAGATCGTAACTATACGCTGTGAGGTGTGTCGGGCCGTGATGGTTACTGTACAATGGGAGGAATGTCGCGCCGTGATGGTCACTGTACTTTGGGAGGTATGTCATGCCGTGACATTTACTGTAGAGTGGGAGGTATGTCGGGCTGCGATGATTACTGTACATTGGGAGGTATGTCGGGCCGTGGTGGTTACTGTGTAGTGGGAGGTATATCAGGCTGTGAAGGTTACTGTACAGAGGGAGGTATGTTGCGCCGTGATGGTTACTGTACAGTGGGAGGTATGTCATGCCGTGACATTTACTGTACAGTGGGAGGTATGTCGGGCTGCGATGGTGACAGTACATTGGGAGATATGTCAGGCCGTGGTGGTTACTGAGCAGTGGGAGGTATATCAGGCTGAGAAGGTTACTGTACAGAGGGAGGTATGTCGGGCTGTGATGGTTACTGTACTGTGTGAGGTATGTCGGGCCGTGATGATTACTGTACAGTGGGAGGTATGTCGGGGTGTGATGGTTATGGTACAGTGGGAGGTATGTTGGGCCGTGATGGTTACTGTACAGTGGGAGGTATGTCGGTCAGTAATGGTTACTGTACAGTGGGAGGTATGTCGGGTCGTGATGGTTCCTGTAGAGTTGGAGGTATGTTGCGCCGTGATGGTTACTGTACAGTGGGAGGTATGTCATGCCTTGACATTTACTGTACAGTGCGAGGTATGTCGGGCTGCGATGGTTACAGTACATTGGGAGATATGTCGGGCCGTGGTGGTTACTATGCAGTGGGAGGTATATCAGGCTGTGATGGTTACTGTACAGAGGGAGGTATGTCGGGCTGTGATGGTTACTGTACTGTGTGAGGTATGCCGGGCCGTGATGGTTACTGTACAGTGGGAGGTATGTCGGAGTTTGATGGTTATTGTACAGTGGGAGGTATGTCGCGCCGTAATGGTTACTGTACAGTGGGAGGTATGTCAGACTGTGACGGTTACTGTACAGTGGGAGATATGTTGGTCCATGATGGTTACTGTACAGTGGGAGGAATGTCGGGCCGTGGTGGTCACTGTACAGTGGGAGGTATGCTCGGCTGTGATGTTTATTGAACAGTGGGAGGTAAGTCGGGCCGTGATGGTTACTGTACGGTGGGATGTCTGTCGGGCCATGGCGGTTACTGTACAGTGAGAAGTATGTCGGGCCGTGATGGTTACTGTACTGTTTGAGACATGTCGGGTCGCGATGGTTACTGTACAGTTGGAGGTATGTCCGGCTGTACAGTGGGAGTTATGTCGGGCCATGACGGTTACTGTACAGTGGGAAGTATGTCGAGCCGTGATGGTTGCTGTACAGTGGGAGGTATGTCGGGCCGTGATGTTTATTGAACAGTGGGAGGTAAGTCGGGCCGTGATGGTTACTGTACGGTGGGATGTCTGGCGGGCCATGACGGTTACTGTACAGTGGGAGGTTTGTCTGGCTGTGATGGTTACTGTACAGTGGGAGGTATGTCAGGCTGTGTCGGTTACTGTACAGTGGGAGGTATGTCAGGCTGTGACGGTTACTGTATAGTGGGGTTACGTTGGTCCGTGATGGTTACTGCAAAGTGGGAGATATGTTGGTCCGTGATTGTTACTGTACAGTGGGAGGTATGTCGGGCCGTGATGATTTCTGTAAAGTGGGAGGTATGTCAGGCTGTGACCGTTACTGTACAGTGGGAGGTACGTTGGTCCGTGATGGTTATTGCACAGTGGGAGATATGTTGTTCCGTGATGGTTACTGTACAGTGGGACATATGTCTGGCCTTGATGGTTACTGTACAGTGGGCGGTACGTCGGTGCGTGATGGTTACTGTACAGTGGGAGGTATGTCGGTCCGTGATGGTTACTGTACAGTGGGAGGTATGTCCGGCCGTGGTGGTCACTGTACAGTGGGAGGTATGCTGGGCAGTGATCTTTCCGGTACAGTGGGAGTTGTGTCGGGCTGGGATTGTTACTGTTCAGTGGGAGGTATGTCGGTCAGTAATGGTTACCGTACAGTGGAAGGTTTGTCGGACTGTGATGGTTACTGTACAGTGGGAGGTATGTCGGGCCGTGATGGCTACTGTGCAGTGGAAGGTTTGTTGCGCCGTGATGGTTACTGTAAATTGGGAGGTATGTCGGGCCGTAGTGGTTACTGTGCAGTGGGAGGTATGTCAGGCTGTGAAGGTTACTGTACAGTTGGAGGTATGTCGGGCTGTGATGGTTACTGTACTGTGTGAGTTATGTCGGGCCGTGATGGTTACAGTACAGAGGCATGTATGTCTGGCTGTATTGGTTACTGTACAGTGGGAGGTATGTCGGGCTGTGATGGATACTGTACAGTTGGAGGTATGTCTGGCTGTAATGGTTACTGTGCTGTGGGAGGTATGTCGGGCCATGATGGATATTGTACAGAGGGCGGTGTGTCGGGCCGTGATGTTTATTGAACAGTGGGAGGATGTCGGGCCATGATGGTTACTGTACGGTTGGATGTCTGTCCATCCATGACGTTTACTGTACAGTGAGATGTATGTATGGCTGTGATGGTTACTGTACAGTGGAAGCTAAGTCGGGCCGTGGCGGTCACTGTACAGTTAGAGATATGTCGGGCCGTGAGGGATACTGTACATTGGGAGGTATGTCAGGCTGTGACGGTTACTGTACAGTGGGATGTATGTCGGGCTGTGATGGTTACTGTACTGTGTGAGGTATGTCGGACCGTGATGGTTACAGTACAGATGATGTATGTCTGGCAGTATTGGTTACTGTACAGTGGGAGGCATGTCGGGCCGTGATGGTTACTGTACAGTTGGAGGTATGTCTGGCTGTAATGGTTACTGTACAGTGTGAGGTATGTCGGGCCATGACGGTTACTGATCAGTGGGAAGTATGTCGGGCCGAGATGGTTACTGTACTATGGGGGGTATGTCGGGCCATGACGGTTACTGTACAGTGGGAGGTATGTCAGGCCGTGATATTTATTGAACAGTGGGAGGTATGTCTGGCTGTGATGGTTACTGTACAGTGGGAGGTAAGTCGGGCCGTGGTGGTCACTGTACAGTGGGAGATATGTCGGCCCGTGATGGATGTTATACAGTGGGATGTATGTCAGGCTGTGACGGTCACTGTACAGTCGGAGGTATGTCAGGCTGTGACGGTTACTGTCCAGTGGGGGGTACGTTGGTCCGTGATGGTTACTGCATAGTGGGAGATAGATTGGTCCGTGATGGTTACTGTAGACTGGGAGGTATGTCTGGCCTTGATGGTTACTGTACAGTGGGAGTTATGTCGGGCCGTGGTGGTTACTGTACTGTGGGAGGTATGATGAGCCGTGATCTTTACTGTACAGTGGGAGATGTATCGGGCCGTGATGGTTACTGTACAGTGGGAGGTATGTCGGGCCATGATGGTTACTGTACAGTGGGAGGTATTTCGGTCCATGATAGTTACTGTGCAGAGGGAGGTATGTTGCGCCGTGATGGTTACTGTACAGTGGGATGTATGTCATGCCGTGACATTTACTGTACAGTGGAAGGTATGCCTGGCTGCGATGGTTACTGTGCATTGTGAGGTATGTCGGGCCGCAGTGGTTACTATACAGTGGGACGAATGTCGGTCAGTAATGGTTACTGTACAGTGGGAGGTATGTCGGGCCGTGTTGGTTAATGTACAGTAGGTGGTATGTCGGGCCGTGATGGTTACTGTACAGTGGGAGGTATGTCAGGCTGTGACGGTTACTGTACAGTGGGAGATATGTTGGTCCATGATGGTTACTGTACAGTGGGAGGTATGTCGGGCCCTGGTAGTCACTGTATAGTGGGAGGTATGCTGTGACGTGATCTTTACTGTACAGTGGGAGTTGTGTCGGGCCGTGATGATTACTGTATAGTGGGAGGTATGTCGGTCAGTGATGGTTACTGTACATTGGGAGGTGTGTCGGGCCGTGATGGTTACTGTGCAGTGGGAGGTATGTTGCCCCATAATGGTTACTGTACAGTGGGAGGTATGTCATGCCGTGACAGTTACTGCACAGTGGGAGGTATGTCTGGCTGCGGTGGTTACTGTACATTGGGAGGTATGTCTGGCCGTAGTGGTTACTGTGCAGTGGGTGGCATGTCGGGCCGTGATGGTTACTGTACAGTTGGAGGTATGTCTGGCTCTAATGTTTACTGTGCAGTGGGAGGTATGTGTGGCCATGATGGTTACTGTGCACAGGGCGGTATGTCGGGCCGTGATGTTTATTGAACAGTGGGAGGTTAGTCGGGCCGTGATTGTTTCCTGTACGGTGGAATGTCTGTCGGGCCATGACAGTTCTGTACAGTTGGAGGTATGTCTGGTTGTGATGGTTACTGTACAATGGGAGGTAAGTAGGGCCGTGTTGGTCACTGTACAGTGGGAGGTATGTCAGGCCATGAGGGATACTGTACAGTGGAATGTATGTCAGGCTGTGACGGTTACTGTACAGTGGGGGGTATGTCTGGCTGTATTGGTTACTGTACAGTGGGAGGCATGTCGGGCCGTGATGGTTACTGTACAGTTGGAAGTATGTCTGGCTGTAATGGTTACTGTACAGTGGGAGTTATGTCGGGCCATGACGGTTACTGTACAGTGGGAAGTATGTCGGGCCGTGATGGTTACTGTACAGTGGGGATATGTCGGGCCATGACGGTTACTGTACAGTGGGAAGTATGTCGGGCCGTGATGGTTACTGTACAGTGGGGATATGTCGGGCCATGACGGTTAGTTTACAGTGGGAAGTATGTCGGTCCGTGATGGTTGCTGTACAGTGGGAGGTATGTCGGGCCGTGATGTTTATTGAACAGTAGGAGGTAAGTCGGGCCGTGATGGTTACTGTACAGTGGGAGGTAAGTCGCGCCGTGGTGGTCACTGTCCAGTCGGAGGAATGTCGGGCCGTGATGGTTACTGTACAGTGGGAGGTAAGTCGCGCCGTGGTGGTCACTGTCCAGTCGGAGGAATGTCGGGCCGTGATGGTTACTGTAAAGTGGGAGGTATGTCAGGCTGTGTCGGTTACTGTACAATGGGAGGTATGTCAGGCTGTGACGGTTACTGTATAGTGGGGTTACGTTGGTCCGTGATAGTTACTGTACAGTGGGAGGTATGTCGGGCCGTGATGGTTACTGCACAGTGGGAGGTATGTCGGGCCGTGATGGTTACTGTAGAGTGGGAGGTATGTCAGGCTGTGACCGTTATTGTACAGTGGTAGGTACGTTGGTCCGTGATTGTTACTGCACAGTGGGAGATATGTTGTTCCGTGATGGTTACTGTACAGTGGGACGTATGTCTGGCCTTGATGGTTAGGGTACAGTGGGAGGTATGTCGGTGCGTGATGGTTACTGTATTTTGGGAGGTATGTCGGTCCGTGATGGTTACTGTACACTGGGAGGTATGTCGGGCCGTGGTTGTTACTGTACAGTGGGAGGTATGCTGGGCGGTGATCTTTCCTGTACAGTGGGAGTTGTGTCGGGCTGGGATTGTTACTGTACAGTGGGAGGTATGTCGGTCCGTGATGGTTACCGTACAATGGGATCTCTGTCGGGCTGTGATGGTTACTGTACAGTGGGTGGTATTTCGGGCCATGATGTTTACTGTACAGTGGGAGGTATGTCGGTCAGTGATGGTTACTCTACAGTGTGAGGTATGTCGTTCTGTGATGGATGCTGTACAGTGCAAGGTATGTCGGTCCGTGATGATTACTGTACAGTGTGAGGTGTGTCGGGATGTGATGGTTACTGTACAGTGGGAGTTATGTCGGGACATGATGGTGACTGTACAGTGGGAGGTATGTCGGGCTGCAATGGTTACTGTTAAGTGGGAGGTATGTCTGGCTGTGATGGTTACTGTACAGTGGGAGGTAAGTCGGGCCGTGGTGGTCACTGTACAGTGGGAGATATGTCGGCCCGTGATGGATGTTATACAGTGGGATGTATGTCAGGCTGTGACGGTCACTGTACAGTCGGAGGTATGTCAGGCTGTGACGGTTACTGTCCAGTGGGGGGTACGTTGGTCCGTGATGGTTACTGCATAGTGGGAGATAGATTGGTCCGTGATGGTTACTGTAGACTGGGAGGTATGTCTGGCCTTGATGGTTACTGTACAGTGGGAGTTATGTCGGGCCGTGGTGGTCACTGTACTGTGGGAGGTATGATGAGCCGTGATCTTTACTGTACAGTGGGAGATGTATCGGGCCGTGATGGTTACTGTACAGTGGGAGGTATGTCGGGCCATGATGGTTACTGTACAGTGGGAGGTATTTCGGTCCATGATAGTTACTGTGCAGAGGGAGGTATGTTGCGCCGTGATGGTTACTGTACAGTGGGATGTATGTCATGCCGTGACATTTACTGTACAGTGGAAGGTATGCCTGGCTGCGATGGTTACTGTGCATTGTGAGGTATGTCGGGCCGCAGTGGTTACTATACAGTGGGACGAATGTCGGTCAGTAATGGTTACTGTACAGTGGGAGGTATGTCGGGCCGTGTTGGTTAATGTACAGTAGGTGGTATGTCGGGCCGTGATGGTTACTGTACAGTGGGAGGTATGTTGCGCAGTGATGGTTACTGTACAGTGGGAGATATGTTGGTCCATGATGGTTACTGTACAGTGGGAGGTATGTCGGGCCCTGGTAGTCACTGTATAGTGGGAGGTATGCTGTGACGTGATCTTTACTGTACAGTGGGAGTTGTGTCGGGCCGTGATGGTTACTGTATAGTGGGAGGTATGTCGGTCAGTGATGGTTACTGTACATTGGGAGGTGTGTCGGGCCGTGATGGTTACTGTGCAGTGGGAGGTATGTTGCCCCATAATGATTACTGTACAGTGGGAGGTATGTCATGCCGTGACAGTTACTGCACAGTGGGAGGTATGTCTGGCTGCGGTGGTTACTGTACATTGGGAGGTATGTCTGGCCGTAGTGGTTACTGTGCAGTGGGTGGCATGTCGGGCCGTGATGGTTACTGTACAGTTGGAGGTATGTCTGGCTCTAATGTTTACTGTGCAGTGGGAGGTATGTGTGGCCATGATGGTTACTGTGCACAGGGCGGTATGTCGGGCCGTGATGTTTATTGAACAGTGGGAGGTTAGTCGGACCGTGATTGTTTCCTGTACGGTGGAATGTCTGTCGGGCCATGACAGTTCTGTACAGTTGGAGGTATGTCTGGTTGTGATGGTTACTGTACAATGGGAGGTAAGTAGGGCCGTGTTGGTCACTGTACAGTGGGAGGTATGTCAGGCCATGAGGGATACTGTACAGTGGAATGTATGTCAGGCTGTGACGGTTACTGTACAGTGGGGGGTATGTCTGGCTGTATTGGTTACTGTACAGTGGGAGGCATGTCGGGCCGTGATGGTTACTGTACAGTTGGAAGTATGTCTGGCTGTAATGGTTACTGTACAGTGGGAGTTATGTCGGGCCATGACGGTTACTGTACAGTGGGAAGTATGTCGGGCCGTGATGGTTACTGTACAGTGGGGATATGTCGGGCCATGACGGTTACTGTACAGTGGGAAGTATGTCGGGCCGTGATGGTTACTGTACAGTGGGGATATGTCGGGCCATGACGGTTAGTTTACAGTGGGAAGTATGTCGGTCCGTGATGGTTGCTGTACAGTGGGAGGTATGTCGGGCCGTGATGTTTATTGAACAGTAGGAGGTAAGTCGGGCCGTGATGGTTACTGTACAGTGGGAGGTAAGTCGCGCCGTGGTGGTCACTGTCCAGTCGGAGGAATGTCGGGCCGTGATGGTTACTGTAAAGTGGGAGGTATGTCAGGCTGTGTCGGTTACTGTACAATGGGAGGTATGTCAGGCTGTGACGGTTACTGTATTGTGGGGTTACGTTGGTCCGTGATGGTTACTGTACAATGGGAGGTATGTCGGGCCGTGATGGTTACTGCACAGTGGGAGGTATGTCGGGCCGTGATGGTTACTGTAGAGTGGGAGGTATGTTGTTCCGTGATGGTTACTGTACAGTGGGACGTATGTCTGGCCTTGATGGTTAGGGTACAGTGGGAGGTATGTCGGTGCGTGATGGTTACTGTATTTTGGGAGGTATGTCGGTCCGTGATGGTTACTGTACACTGGGAGGTATGTCGGGCCGTGGTGGTTACTGTACAGTGGGAGGTATGCTGGGCGGTGATCTTTCCTGTACAGTGGGAGTTGTGTCGGGCTGGGATTGTTACTGTACAGTGGGAGGTATGTCGGTCCGTGATGGTTACCGTACAATGGGATCTCTGTCGGGCTGTGATGGTTACTGTACAGTGGGTGGTATTTCGGGCCATGATGTTTACTGTACAGTGGGAGGTATGTCGGTCAGTGATGGTTACTCTACAGTGTGAGGTATGTCGTTCTGTGATGGATGCTGTACAGTGCAAGGTATGTCGGTCCGTGATGATTACTGTACAGTGTGAGGTGTGTCGGGATGTGATGGTTACTGTACAGTGGGAGTTATGTCGGGACATGATGGTGACTGTACAGTGGGAGGTATGTCGGGCTGCAATGGTTACTCTTAAGTGGGAGGTATGTCGGGCCATGATGGTTACTGTACAGTGGGAGGTATGTCGGTCCGTGATGGTTGCTGTACAGTGGGAGGTATGTCGGGCCGTGATGTTTATTTAACAGTAGGAGGTAAGTCGGGCCGTGATGGTTACTGTACGGTGGGAGGTAAGTCGGGCCGTGGTGGTCACTGTCCAGTCGGAGGAATGTCGGGCCGTGATGGTTACTGTAAAGTGGGAGGTATGTCAGGCTGTGTCGGTTACTGTACAGTGGGAGTTGTGTCGGGCTGGGATTGTTACTGTACAGTGGGAGGTATGTCGGTCCGTGATGGTTACCGTACAATGGGATCTCTGTCTGGCTGTGATGGTTATTGTACAGTGGGTGGTATTTCGGGCCATGATGTTTACAGTACAGTGGGAGGTATGTCGGTCAGTGATGGTTACTCTACAGTGTGAGGTATGTCGATCCGTGATGGTTACTGTACAGTGGGAGGTATGTCGGGCCGTGATGCTTTCTGTACAGTGGGAGGTATGTCGTGCCGTGAAATGTACAGCACAGTGGGAGGTATGTCGGGCCGTGATGGTTACTGTAGAGTGGGAGGTACGTTGGTCCGTGATGGTTATTGCACAGTGGGAGATATGTTGTTCCGTGATGGTTACTGTACAGTGGGACGTATGTCTGGCCTTGATGGTTACTGTACAGTGGGCGGTACGTCGGTGCGTGATGGTTACTGTACAGTGGGAGGTATGTCGGTCCGTGATGGTTACTGTACAGTGGGAGGTATGTCCGGCCGTGGTGGTCACTGTACAGTGGGAGGTATGCTGGGCAGTGATCTTTCCGGTACAGTGGGAGTTGTGTCGGGCTGGGATTGTTACTGTTCAGTGGGAGGTATGTCGGTCAGTAATGGTTACCGTACAGTGGAAGGTTTGTCGGACTGTGATGGTTACTGTACAGTGGGAGGTATGTCGGGCCGTGATGGCTACTGTGCAGTGGAAGGTTTGTTGCGCCGTGATGGTTACTGTACAGTGGGAGGTATGTCTGGCTGCGATGGTTACTGTAAATTGGGAGGTATGTCGGGCCGTAGTGGTTACTGTGCAGTGGGAGGTATGTCAGGCTGTGAAGGTTACTGTACAGTTGGAGGTATGTCGGGCTGTGATGGTTACTGTACTGTGTGAGTTATGTCGGACCGTGATGGTTACAGTACAGAGGCATGTATGTCTGGCTGTATTGGTTATTGTACAGTGGGAGGTATGTCGGGCTGTGATGGATACTGTACAGTTGGAGGTATGTCTGGCTGTAATGGTTACTGTGCTGTGGGAGGTATGTCGGGCCATGATGGATATTGTACAGAGGGCGGTGTGTCGGGCCGTGATGTTTATTGAACAGTGGGAGGATGTCGGGCCATGATGGTTACTGTACGGTTGGATGTCTGTCCATCCATGACGTTTACTGTACAGTGAGATGTATGTATGGCTGTGATGGTTACTGTACAGTGGAAGCTAAGTCGGGCCGTGGCGGTCACTGTACAGTTAGAGGTATGTCGGGCCGTGAGGGATACTGTACATTGGGAGGTATGTCAGGTTGTGACGGTTACTGTACAGTGGGATGTATGTCGGGCTGTGATGGTTACTGTATTGTGTGAGGTATGTCGGACCGTGATGGTTACAGTACAGATGATGTATGTCTGGCAGTATTGGTTACTGTACAGTGGGAGGTATGTCGGGCCGTGATGGTTACTGTACAGTTGGAGGTATGTCTGGCTGTAATGGTTACTGCACAGTGTGAGGTATGTCGGGCCATGACGGTTACTGATCAGTGGGAAGTATGTCGGGCCGTGATGGTTACTGTACTATGGGGGGTATGTCGGGCCATGACGGTTACTGTACAGTGGGAGGTATGTCAGGCCGTGATGTTTATTGAACAGTGGGAGGTATGTCTGGCTGTGATGGTTACTGTACAGTGGGAGGTAAGTCGGGCAGTGGTGGTCACTGTACAGTGGGAGATATGTCGGCCCGTGATGGATGTTATACAGTGGGATGTATGTCAGGCTGTGACGGTCACTGTACAGTCGGAGGTATGTCAGGCTGTGACGGTTACTGTCCAGTGGGGGGTACGTTGGTCCGTGATGGTTATTGCATAGTGGGAGATAGATTGGTCCGTGATGGTTACTGTAGACTGGGAGGTATGTCTGGCCTTGATGGTTACTGTACAGTGGGAGTTATGTCGGGCCGTGGTGGTCACTGTACTGTGGGAGGTATGATGAGCCGTGATCTTTACTGTACAGTGGGAGATGTATCGGGCCGTGATGGTTACTGTACAGTGGGAGGTATGTCGGGCCATGATGGTTACTGTACAGTGGGAGGTATTTCGGTCCATGATAGTTACTGTGCAGAGGGAGGTATGTTGCGCCGTGATGGTTACTGTACAGTGGGATGTATGTCATGCCGTGACATTTACTGTACAGTGGAAGGTATGCCTGGCTGCGATGGTTACTGTGCATTGTGAGGTATGTCGGGACGTAGTGGTTACTATACAGTGGGACGAATGTCGGTCAGTAATGGTTACTGTACAGTGGGAGGTATGTCGGGCCGTGTTGGTTAATGTACAGTAGGTGGTATGTCGGGCCGTGATGGTTACTGTACAGTGGGAGGTATGTTGCGCAGTGATGGTTACTGTACAGTGGGAGGTATGTCATGCCGTGACATTTACTGTACAGTTTGAGGTATGTCGGGCTGCGATTGTTACAGTACATTGGGAGATATGTCGGGGTGTGATGGTTATTGTACAGTGGGAGGTATGTCGGGCCGTGATGGTTACTGTACAGTGGGAGGTATGTCAGGCTGTGACGGTTACTGTACAGTGGGAGATATGTTGGTCCATGATGGTTACTGTACAGTGGGAGGTATGTCGGGCCCTAGTAGTCACTGTATAGTGGGAGGTATGCTGTGACGTGATCTTTACTGTACAGTGGGAGTTGTGTCGGGCCGTGATGGTTACTGTATAGTGGGAGGTGTGTCGGGCCGTGATGGTTACTGTGCAGTGGGAGGTATGTTGCCCCATAATGGTTACTGTACAGTGGGAGGTATGTCATGCCGTGACAGTTACTGCACAGTGGGAGGTATGTCTGGCTGCGGTGGTTACTGTACATTGGGAGGTATGTCTGGCCGTAGTGGTTACTGTGCAGTGGGTGGCATGTCGGGCCGTGATGGTTACTGTACAGTTGGAGGTATGTCTGGCTCTAATGTTTACTGTGCAGTGGGAGGTATGTGTGGCCATGATGGTTACTGTGCACAGGGCGGTATGTCGGGCCGTGGTGTTTATTGAACAGTGGGAGGTTAGTCGGGCCGTGATTGTTTCCTGTACGGTGGAATGTCTGTCGGGCCATGACAGTTCTGTACAGTTGGAGGTATGTCTGGTTGTGATGGTTACTGTACAATGGGAGGTAAGTAGGGCCGTGTTGGTCACTGTACAGTGGGAGGTATGTCAGGCCATGAGGGATACTGTACAGTGGAATGTATGTCAGGCTGTGACGGTTACTGTACAGTGGGGGGTATGTCTGGCTGTATTGGTTACTGTACAGTGGGAGGCATGTCGGGCCGTGATGGTTACTGTACAGTTGGAAGTATGTCTGGCTGTAATGGTTACTGTACAGTGGGAGTTATGTCGGGCCATGACGGTTACTGTACAGTGGGAAGTATGTCGGGCCGTGATGGTTACTGTACAGTGGGGATATGTCGGGCCATGACGGTTACTGTACAGTGGGAAGTATGTCGGGCCGTGATGGTTACTGTACAGTGGGGATATGTCGGGCCATGACGGTTAGTTTACAGTGGGAAGTATGTCGGTCCGTGATGGTTGCTGTACAGTGGGAGGTATGTCGGGCCGTGATGTTTATTGAACAGTAGGAGGTAAGTCGGGCCGTGATGGTTACTGTACAGTGGGAGGTAAGTCGCGCCGTGGTGGTCACTGTCCAGTCGGAGGAATGTCGGGCCGTGATGGTTACTGTAAAGTGGGAGGTATGTCAGGCTGTGTCGGTTACTGTACAGTGGGAGGTATGTCAGGCTGTGACGGTTACTGTATAGTGGGGTTACGTTGGTCCGTGATGGTTACTGTACAGTGGGACGTATGTCTGGCCTTGATGGTTAGGGTACAGTGGGAGGTATGTCGGTGCGTGATGGTTACTGTATTTTGGGAGGTATGTCGGTCCGTGATGGTTACTGTACACTGGGAGGTATGTCGGGCCGTGGTGGTTACTGTACAGTGGGAGGTATGCTGGGCGGTGATCTTTCCTGTACAGTGGGAGTTGTGTCGGGCTGGGATTGTTACTGTACAGTGGGAGGTATGTCGGTCCGTGATGGTTACCGTACAATGGGATCTCTGTCGGGCTGTGATGGTTACTGTACAGTGGGTGGTATTTCGGGCCATGATGTTTACTGTACAGTGGGAGGTATGTCGGTCAGTGATGGTTACTCTACAGTGTGAGGTATGTCGTTCTGTGATGGATGCTGTACAGTGCAAGGTATGTCGGTCCGTGATGATTACTGTACAGTGTGAGGTATGTCGGGACATGATGGTGACTGTACAGTGGGAGGTATGTCGGGCTGCAATGGTTACTGTTAAGTGGGAGGTATGTCGGGCCATGATGGTTACTGTACAGTGGGAGGTATGTCGGGCCGTGATGTTTATTTAACAGTAGGAGGTAAGTCGGGCCGTGATGGTTACTGTACGGTGGGAGGTAAGTCGGGCCGTGGTGGTCACTGTCCAGTCGGAGGAATGTCGGGCCGTGATGGTTACTGTAAAGTGGGAGGTATGTCAGGCTGTGTCGGTTACTGTACAGTGGGAGTTGTGTCGGGCTGGGATTGTTACTGTACAGTGGGAGGTATGTCGGTCCGTGATGGTTACCGTACAATGGGATCTCTGTCTGGCTGTGATGGTTATTGTACAGTGGGTGGTATTTCGGGCCATGATGTTTACTGTACAGTGGGAGGTATGTCGGTCAGTGATGGTTACTATACAGTGTGAGGTATGTCGATCCGTGATGGTTACTGTACAGTGGGAGGTATGTCGGGCCGTGATGCTTACTGTACAGTGGGAGGTATGTCGTGCCGTGAAATGTACAGCACAGTGGGAGGTATGTCGGGCCGTGGTGGTTACTGTAGAGTGGGAGGTATGGCGGGCCGTGTTGGTTACTGTACAGTGCGAGGTATGTCGTGCCGTGATGTTTACTGAACAGCGGGAGTTATGTCGGGCCGTGATGGTTACAGAACAGTGGGAGGTATGTCGGGCCGTGTTGGTTACTGTACAGTGTGAGGTGTGTCGGGATGTGATGGTTACTGTACAGTGGGAGTTTTGTCGGGACATGATGGTGACTGTACAGTGGGAGGTATGTCGGGCCGCAATGGTTACTGTTAAGTGGGAGGTATGTCGGGCCGTGATGGTTACCGTACAGTGGGATGTATGTCGGGCCGTGATGTTTACTGTACAGTGGGAGGTATGTCGGTCAGTAATGGTTACTGTACAGTGGGAGGTATGGCGTTCTGTGATGGTTGCTGTACAGTGGGAGGTATGTCAATCCGTGATGGTTACTCTACAGTGTGAGGTATGTCGATCCGTGATGGTTACTGTACAGTGGGAGGTATGTCGGGCCGTGATGCTTACTGTACAGTGGGAGGTAAGTCGTGCCGTGAAATGTACAGCACAGTGGGAGGTATGTCGGGCCGTCGTGGTTACTGTACAGTGGGAGGTATGGCGGGCCGTGATGTTTACTGAACAGCGGGAGTTATGTCGGGCCGTGATGGTTACAGAACAGTGGGAGGTATGTCAGGCCGTGTTGGTTACTGTACAGTGTGAGGTGTGTCGGGATGTGATGGTTACTGTACAGTGGGAGTTTTGTCGGGACATGATGGTGACTGTACAGTGGGAGGTATGTCGGGCCGCAATGGTTACTGTTAAGTGGGAGGTATGTCGGGCCGTGATGGTTACCGTACAGTGGGATGTATGTCGGGCCGTGATGTTTACTGTACAGTGGGAGGTATGTCGGTCAGTAATGGTTACTGTACAGTGGGAGGTATGGCGTTCTGTGATGGTTGCTGTACAGTGGGAGGTATGTCGATCCGTGATGGTTACTGTACAGTGGGAGGTTTGTCGGGACGTGATGCTTACTGTAGAGTGAGAGGTATGTCCGGCCGTGATGGTTTCTGCACAGTGGGATGTGTGTCGGGCCGTGATGGTTACTGTACAGTGGGAGGTATGTTGGGCCGTGATGGTAACTGTACAGTGGGAGGTATATCGGGCCGTGATGGTTACTGTACAGTGGGAGGTTTGTCGATCCGTGATGGTTACTGTACAGTGGGAGGTATGTCTGGCCGTCATGGTTACTGTACAGTGGAATGTATGTCGGGCTGTGATGGTTACTGTACAGTGGGTGGTATGTCGGGCCGTAATGTTTACTGTACAGTGGGAGGTATGTCGGTCAGTGATGTTTACTGTACAGTGTTGGTATGTCGTTCTATGATGGGTGCTGTACAGTGGGAGGTATGTCGATCCGTGATGGTTACTGTACAATGGGAGGTGTGTTGGGGCGTGATGGTTACTGTAGAGTGGGAGGTACGTCTGGCCGTGATGTTTAATGAACAGTGGGATGTATGTCGTGCCGTGATGGTTACTGTACAGTGCAAGGTATGTCGGTCCGTGATGATTACTGTACAGTGGGAGGTATGTCGTGCTGTGACGGTTACTGTACAGTGGGAGATATGTCCGACCATGATGGTTACTGTCCAGTGGGAGGTATGTCGTGACTTCATGGTTACTGTATAGTGGGAGGTATATCGGGCGTGATGGTTACTGTACAGTGGGAAGTATATCGGGCCATGATCGTTACTTAACTGTTGGAGGTATGTTGTACCGTGATGGTTACTGTGCAGTGGGAGCTATATCAGGCTGTCACGGTTTCTGTACAAGTGGTATGTCGGGCCGTGATGGTTGCTGTCCAGTGGGAGGTTTGTCTGGGGTGGATTGTTACTGTACAGTGGGAGGTACGTTATGCCGTGACGGTTACTGTACAGTGAGAGGTAAGTTGTGCCATGATGTTTACTGTACAGTTGTGTGTATGTCGGGTGTGAATGTTCAAACTGTATGAGTGGTACAGCGACTAATTCTGCTGCTCCCGATGGCCCATTGCACCTCATGGAAGTATCGTTAATCGTTGCTCAATCCGTTTAAATTCTGTCCTATTCATTACCTAGCCGGATACATATCATGGTGAGGATGGTCGGTAAAATGTGAGGAAAACCCTTGCTCTCCATAAGGACTGTGCCGTGACCATTCTTACCGATATATGAAATGGAGAGGTGTATCTTCAGCATGCAGATCAGTGATGGTGTGGTCAATTAAATGTTTCCCTTTTATTGATTCACCATAATCTGCTGCAGATCAGTCTAACAACATCAGAATTCAGCATCAATGCTGAGCACTGAACTGACTATACACCAAAGAGCTGTCCCCCTCTGCCTGGCTGTGTCCTGTCAGTGGGACAGACTCTACCAGAGAAGATGGTGATGTTGCCTGGGACATCGCTCTCAATCCTGCTTTACAGACAATATCTGACTGTTGCTTGATTCGTCCGTGGGAAATATACAGGTCACTTTTACGTTTTGTATTATGAAGAGTTAATATCACTTTATTTCTTACATATATTAAAATAAACCAAATATCTTTGTTTTTCAGTTCAAAATAATTGAAGTGAACAATAATTGTATTACCAGAGTACACTGCTAACAAATTCAGTAACTGTAGTAAACAGCCGATTCATGTTCAGGTCAGTGAACACACCAACTTGCGGGCAGCAATGCTGTTGAAAATGACTTTGAGGAAAAGCCTGAATTCAGACACAGTGTTACTGGCCCTAACCACGACCTCCAAAACACTGGCCATCTTCAAAATCTGTCTAGCGAGCTTCCACACTGGAGCTGGGCAGTAACTCACACAATCCCGCACAATAGACTGGTTAGAGACATACTGGAACAATAGGGAGATGAGTGTGGGGCAGGCTGGTCAATGCACTAGCCACGCGTTCAACATTTGTACAATGACCTGTAAACAACCATGTCTTGCAAGTATATCACTTCTTGTGTGCCACCTAAACTCTGTCATTCTGCACCTTGGACCCGATCCTGAATGAAGGTGTTATAAAGGTGATGGGTTCCTGCAGCACATGACATTTTACATTGAATCCCTCATAACCATATCCAGTGAATGTTAGCTCCACAATGTCAGTGTCCAAACAGAATTGTACAGCTCCATTGATGGCCAGTATGATCCATGCCCAATGTCTTTGTGAGTGACTTGAGCTGGAAATTTGCTAAGTAAATGTTTGCAGCATTGTTCTAACCATTAACAGCAAAGTCTCTTCACTGAAGTTCCGACAGCCTTTCATAATACCAACGTTTAGATTGTCCAATAAGCACAAAATCCCTCATTTATTCCATTCACCTTTGTAACAACAACATGATGAAAACAGTGCACAACTCACAGTAAGGAGCATTGAAATGACGAGTCTCATGCCCACACCCAAGACCACATTATTATTAAGACCAAGGACTTTGAAAATATAGAATTATTTTCCTATTTATTAATATTGTGAACTAATAGTCGACTCTCGTGCTCCTCAGATGCTGCCTGACCGGCTGTGCTTTTCCAGATCCACATTTTTTGACTCTGATCTCCAGCATCTGCAGTCCTCCCTTTCTCCCTGTTAATGCTGACTCATAATAATTTTCATGGAAACGATATCACTTTGTGTTTAAACATGTTCCAGTCAGATATGAGTACAATTTGAATTGCTTCTGTCTATCTCAGAGCTCAGTAATGTGGGATGTGAATGTCAATATCTATGTGATGCTCGGTATGTAGGCCATGCCTCTGAAAGACTGACAGGTTATCCCTTCAGCAGTTCACAGCAAGCAAGTTACGGAATGAACCGAGCCAGCCTGAGCTCACAAAACACAAAGTATAGTGTCCAGCATTGGGCATGTTTGGACAATATTTTTCATTTTAATTTATTCATAGAATATGATTGGGCCAGTATTTATTGTCCATCCCTTGTTGCCCTTGAGGCGGTAGGGATGGGCTGCTGCACTGAACCACTGCAGTTAGACTTCAAATACCATTCGGGAAGGACCTTGAAATAGTGACACTGAAGAAACAGCAATATACTTCCCAATCAGGATAGTGGGTGGCTTGGATCGGAACGTGAACATGGTGGGGGTCCCATATATCTGCTTCCCTTGTCCATCCTGATGGTTGTGGTTTCGGAGGTACGTTGTAAGGAACCTTGTCAAATTTCTGCAGAGCACCGTGTAGATGGCAGGCATTGCTGCTACTGAGTGCCAGTGGATGAGGAGTGAAGGTGCACTCACACAGCCAAATGGGGCGTATTTCATCACACACACACATTCAACATGTGTTTTATAGTTGGTGGGCAGGCTTTCAAAAATCATGAGGTATGTTATTGATTACTTACAGAGTGGAAACAGGCCCTGCGCCCAACAAGTCCACACTGACCCTTCGAACAGCAGCACATCCAGACTCATCACCTACACCTAACACTACGGGCAATTTAGCATGGCCAATTCACCTAACTTCACATCTTTGGACTGTGGGAGGAAACCCACACAGACACAATGAGAATGTGCAAACTTCACACAGACAGTTGCCTGACGCTGAAATTGAACCCGGGTCTCCGGAGTTGTAAGGCAGCAGTGCTAACTGCTGTGCCACCGTATTCATAGCTCCTGACATATTCTTGTAGCCATTTAATTTACATAGGTCGAAAAGTGTAGCGCTGGAAAAGCACAACAAGTCAGGCAGCATCTGAGGTACAGGATAATCGACGTTTTAGCATAAGCCCTTCACAGGAATGGTTAATGAAATAATACGGTCAGTCCAGTTCTGGATAACAGTAATCCCCGGGATATTGCTAGTTGGGTGTTCAGTGATGGTGGTGGCATTGACCGTTAGAGGATACGGTTCAGTTCTCTGTTGTTAGAGGTAATTGTTTTCTGGCACGTGTGTAATGGAATTGATATTGTCACTGTTAAGCACACACCTGCATATTTCCAGGTCCTGTTGCATTTAGATAAGGATTACTTCATTATCTGAGTAAATCACGAATGGTGTTGAACATTGTCCAATCATTGGCAGGCATCCCCACTTGTGACTTTAATGGATACGGAGGGCCAATTATGATTGGGCCTAAGGTAGAGAACACACTTATAAATCACTGATACTGTCCTAAGTGCTAAGATGCTGGCTACTAGTTCCACCTGCTTCAGAGTGTTTAACAACGTATCTGAACAGAATAATGTTACAGTTTCTTCCCCAATGAGCTGAGCGAGGACTTGGTTAGCTCAATCAGTTGGACAACTAGTTATTAATGCCATCAGTGTGGGTTGATTTCCTTCACTGACTGGTGTGACTAAAGGACTGTCCTACTCAACCTCTCCCTTACTTGAGGCATGATGATTGTCCAGTTGAACTACCACCAGTCGTCTCTGTCTAAGGAGAGAGCAGCCCTATCATCCTGTAGGAGTATGGTGTATTACATTTCCATGTTTGATCTACGGGCTTACGCAAACATCAACACAGGGGGACTGCTGTGGAGCTGAGATAGCTGCTCTCCACCAACCCCAGCCACCTTCCTTCGTACCAGGTATAATTTCAGCCAGTGCAAATGATTCCTATTTGCTCCAATTTTGCCGTTAATCCTGGATAAGACACTTGGTCAAGTGCAGTTATGATGGTGGTAAAAGTGCAGTCACTGTCGCCTTACCTCGAGAATTCAGCTGTGTATTTCCTTGTTGTACATCGTTAAACCAAGGCTTCAATGTGCCCCAGGGATGAGAGGCCCTGGCAGAGCCCAAGCTGAATTTGAGTGAGCAGGTTGGTGCGAAGGAAGTGCTGCTTGATCCTACGGTAGATTCCAATAACATTGCAACACTTTATTAATATTAGGCATTAGAGTAATGGGGCAGTCATTGATTGTCTGATGATTTGTCTGTGTGTATAAAGAACACATCCGGATAATTTCCCACATTGTCAGGTAGATCTCAGTGCTGTATCCCAGCAGGAACCGCTTGAATGGAATGTTCTCAGGGCCCACAGCCACTTGGAGATACCACACAGAATGAATTCAATTAGCTGAAGACTGACATCTGGAGGAAACTAAAATAAATAATCCCATCCATCCTTCTGTCTGAACATTGTTGTGGACGTTTCACCCTTATCTTTTCTATTGTTGTGCTGGGCCCTTCCATCACTGAAGAAGGTGATATTTGTGGATCCTCCTCCTTCTGTGAGTTGTTTGATGGACCACACAATTCACGCTGACTGCATGTGACAGGATTGCAGAGGTGAGGTCGGATGTGTTGTTTAGATCTGTCTGTCACTAGCTGTTTATGATATTTGGTGAGTAAATAGTCCTGTTTGGTAATGTGACCTCATTGTGAGGTGTACCTGGTGCTGCCCTTGGCAGACCCTCTTGTAGTCTCCATTGAACAAAGGTTTATCCACAGGCCTGATGGTCAGGGTAAAGTGGAGCATATACCAAGCAGTGACAGTGAAAATTGTGCTGGAGTACAATTCTTCTGCTGTTAGTAATGACCCGAATCACCTCACACAGGCCAGTGCTGAGTTCTGGATCTCTTCAAAATCTGTTCCGTGTAGCATGGTGATAGTATCTCTCACATGTGCGCTCATGCGTACACACACACACACACACACACACACACACACACACACACACACACACACACACACACACACACACACACACACACACACACACACACACACACACACACACACACACACACACACACACACACACACACACACACACACACACACACACACACAAAAGTGGGACTTTGTGTCCAGAAATACTGTGTGCAGAGTCACCATTCACAATATGGTCATCGATCACTGTGTCTGCCACCAGTAGATTTCTTCCTCTCAGTTCTTCCCACCCCCCCGACCCAGTGCAGACCCAGTCTCGCAGCTATGTCCTTTTTTGACCTGACCATCTTTATCAGCAATTCTGCTGTGGAACCCATCTTGGTGGTGGTTTTGAAATGGCCCATCCCGTATGCATTCTCCAGCTCTGTTACTCTCTCAGGGCTTCCTGCAAGTGTTGTTCAATGTGGGGGGTGGGAGGCACTGATCCACCAGCTGAGATAAGGGAGTCAGCAGGAGGTTTCCGTGTCAGTGTTTGATCTGACACTGTGAGGCTGAGGGAGGAGAGTCAGCAGGAGGTTTCCGTGTGAGTGTTTAATCTGATACCGTCTGATTTTGTTATGTCATATTGTTGCTTGAGCAGTCTGTAGGACACCTCTCCCAAGTCTAGCTCTAGCCCCAGATATAATGAAGGAGGGGTTTCCAGGGTCTGTAGGGCTTTTTGTTTTTGTCACTGTCAATTGAAGGGTCTCTTCTGTCTGTATGACTCTCTATGACTCTTGTGATTGGACGCTCCAAGGTCTCACTCCTTCATTTCCTCCCAGTGCGTTGTCTATTCCACAGATTTCTACAATATTTTGTCTGTTAAGTCATTGCCTAATACTGTTTGTAAACGATCTACGTGTATCTCTGTATCTTTCCCTGTCATCTCCATCAGCCGCTACATCCATCTGTATCTCAGTCACCCTCCGTATCTCCACAATTTATATCTCATACTCCAGCCTCATCTATCACTGTGAATTCCACCTGCCCCTACACCCCTCCCTATCTCTCTAATCTCCACCGGCTACTATCTCCCCATATCTTGTGAATGAATTTAACAATATCTCACAAACCTCTTCTAGCATACACAGGCCACGCTATCTCTTGACCACCTCTAGCCTTGCTTTCCCATCTCTGCAACATCTCCAGCTTTGCTTTCCCATCTCTGTAACATTTCCAGCCTTGCTTTCCCATCTCTGTAACATTTCCAGCCTTGCTTTCCCATCTCCGTAACATTTCCAGCCTTGCTTTCCTATTTCTGTAACATCCCCAGCCTTGCTTTCCTATTTCTGTAACATCTCCAGCCTTGCTTTCCTATTTCTGTAACATCTCCAGCCTTGCTAACCTATCTCTGTAACATCATCAGCCTTGCCTTCCTATTTCTGTAACATCTCCAGCCTTGCTGTCCTATCTCTGTAACATCTCCAGACTTGCTTTCCTCTCTCTGTAACATCGCCAGCGTTCCTTTCCGACACATCTCATTAAATTGATTATATATCTGCTTCTGTTTTTTGTCTCGTTCTGTGGGCGGCACTTTGGCACAGTGGTTAGCACTTCTGCCTCACAACGCCAGAGACCCGGGTCAAATTCCCGCCTCAGGAAACTGTCAGTGTGGAGTTTGCACATTCTCCCCGTGTCTGCGTGGGTTTGCTCCCACAATCCAAAGATGTGCAGGTTAGGTGATTTGGCCATGCTTAATTGCCCATAGTGTTAGCTGAAGGGGTAAATGTAGAGGAATTAGTCTGTGTAGGTTACTCTTGGGAGGGTCTGTGTGGACCTTTTGGGCCGAAGTGCTTTTTTCCACACTGTGAGCTAAAATTTCCTCAGCAGTGTGTCTGTCATTGTTTTGATCCGAACCTCGACTCACAAAGCCTCATTTGAAGACCCTTCCAAGAGATCAGAGTCGAAAAGTAGTGCTTGGAAAGCACAACAGGCCAGGCAGCATCCGAGGGGCAGAAGACTCGATGTTTGGGCCATAAGCTCTTCAGCTGGAAGGCATTGGTACATTCCTTTATTTTTTCATTCCATGATTCACAGAATGTTGGAAACCGTTCTTACTCAGGAAGGCAGCACTGTATATTGCACTGAAATGGAAAACAGTCAATCAGTTGGTTGGACAGGGTGCAGACAAGTTGAAGGGAAGTATACACTGACTGAAAGAATTACAAACATAAGGATAGATAAATCCCCTGGCCAGATGGGTTTATCCTAAGTTACTCCAGGAAGTAACGGGATAGATTCGTGGGCGGCACGGTGGCACAGTGGCACAGTGGTTAACGCTGCTACCTCACAGTGCCAGAGACCCGGGTTCGATTCCTGCCTCAGAAGACTGACTGTGTGGAGTTTGCACGTTCTCCCCGTGTCTGCGTGGGTTGCCTCTGGGCGCTCCGGTTTCCTCCCACAGTCCAAAAATGTGATTTGCCATGCTAAATGGGCTGTAGTGTTAAATGTAGGTGAATGGGTCTGGGTGGGTGCACGTCGGCGGGTCAGTGTGGACTTGTTGGGCCGAAGGTCCTGATTCCACACTGTAAGTAATCTAAAAAAATTGGCGTGCCTTTGCTGATGATCTTTGCGTCCTCAGTATCCACTGGAGCAATCCCAGCTAGATGATTGGAGGGTGACAAATGTTATTCCCTTGTTCAGGAAAGGGAATAGGGATAACTCTGGGAATGACCGAACAGTCAGTCTTACGTCAGTAGTGGGCAAAATATTGCAGATGGTTCTGAGAGACAGGATTTAGAATTACTTTTAAAAAAATGATAGTCTGATAAGAGATAGTCAGCATGGCTTTGTGAGGGGCAGATCATCCCTCAGAAACCTTATTGAATTCTTTGAAGATGTAAAAAAAAACATGTTGATGAATGTAGACCAGTAGATGTGGTGAACAAGAATTTTACCAAGGCGTTTGATAAGGTTCCCCATTGTAGGCTCATTCAGAAGGTGCGGAAGCATGGGGCGCAGGGAAATTTGGCTGTCTGGATACAGGCGTGGCTGTCCCATAGAAGACAGAAGATGGAAAGTATACATCCTGGAACTCAGTGAGCAGTCGTGTTACACAGGGATCGGCTCTGGGACTTGTGGTCTTCGTGATTTTTATAAATGACTTTGATGAGGAAGTGGACGAGTAGGTTAGTACGTTTGCCGATGACACAAAGGTTGGTGGGGTTGTGGATAGTGTGGAAGGCAATTGTAGGTTGCAACAGGATATTGACAGGATGCAGAGTTGGGCTAATGAGTGGCAGATAGAGTTCAAACTTAAAAAGTGTGAACGATTTATATTGGAAGGTTGCATTTGCATAAAGAATACAGGTTTAAAGGCAGAACTCTTGGCAGCATGAAGTGACAGAGGGATCTTTGTGTCATTGTCCGTCGATCTCTCAAAGTTGCCACACAAGTTGATAGGGTTGCTCAGAAGGAGTACGGTGTGTTGTATTTCATTATCAGGGGGATTGAGTTTAAGAGCAGCGAGGTTATTTCTTAGCTCTATAAAGCTGTGGTTCAACCACACTTGGAATATTGTGTTCAGTTCTGGTTGCCTCATTATAGGAAACAAGTGGAAGCCTCAGAGAGTGTGCCGAGGAGACTTACCAAGGTGCTGCCTGGACTGGAGGGCATGTCTTACAAAGAAAGGTTAAGCGGCTAGGACTTTCCTCCAGTGGTGGTAGTAGAGTCAGATACATTAGGGATATTTAAGAAGACTCTTGGATAGGCACACAAAAGGTAGCGCATTGAAGGTTATGTAGGTTAGTCTGACTTTAGAGTGGGATAAAAGGCTGGCAAAACATTGAGGGCTGAAGTGCCTGCTGTACTGTTCAGTTTTCCAAGTTTCACTCAGCTTGTGGATTCTCATCATTTGGTGAATGTATTGAGGGAGTGAGGTGTGTGAGGTCAGGAAGCTGGGGAGGGGCGTTAGACCAACATTTCCAGTTTTAGGGTAATTGTTACATTCACCTGAGTGTCAGCACAATATGTGTGGTTAGCAAGACCAGACAAAGTCCATCAAGTTCAGTTATCAAAACGATTTTTGGTTTGCCGTTTGCTCCTGTTTTCTTCAGATACATTCTTCTGGGTGACCTATGAATTAGTATCTGGCCATCCACAGACGTGTATAATTTTATTTTGATACTGTTGAATGTGAAGGTACATTTATTGGATATAGTTTCAGAGGGATCACTGTGAGACACAAAATGCTGCAATAGACTGTCAATTGTGAGTATTTTCACCCAGAGTCTTGGCAAATGTATGGAGTCTGGGGCAAATATATGGAGTCTGGGGGACATGCCAGATGTCATCACCATAAGTAACCTGTGCGGTGTGATTCTGACACTCCATGTCCATACATCTGCCCCATGGGCCAGGCTCTGACTGAGGATGGATTTGTTACACCTGGTTTCTGTTCAGTCATGGGTATCTAATTTAGACAGCATTTGTAGCTACACTGAGAGCAGTGATAGCCTGCTGGCTAGTTTCCTCCTGCTCAGGGTGGATTCCAAATGATTCTCTGTGAGGGAATTTTTGAATGACTGCCCTGACCCCGGTTGGAAACTCTCTTCACAGATTCAGGGCCAGGCCAGTGTCTCACTGAGTGCTACATGCAACTGTGAGGTCCACTTGCACTGTACCCGGATTCACCCCTTTGAAATCCTTTTTTATTCATGTTCATGATGTAAAGTGATGGGTTTACTATCGCGAACAATGATCAGGAGTTTGTCATGATTGTAAATTGGGTAATAATAAGATATGTGCTGCAATTATTCAACTGAACAATAACTGCATCATCTCTGAAAACAATACAATTGATTCTATATTGATGGAACTAAAATATAAACACTGAACAACCTTTTCTGATACAAAAGTAAAGAATGCAGATTTTGTTTTGTATCTAAAAAGAACACCTTGTCTGACTATTTTGCTGATCACAATTACACTTTGAATCTCAGTATTCAAATGCATACATTGGCGCTGTATCATTTGCAAAGTGGTTGACCTCTGACTGATTGAATATTCAGAGTGAGCAAATGATTGAACAATCAAATAGAATTATAACTCTTACACATTTAAATATAATCACTCGATTTAATTTCTCACCTGAAATGTGTGAGTTTCAGCTACTTGCCAACAATTCTATTAGTTTTAAAATAATGATGGAAAAGGATAGACTAGATCTAAATGTTGAAGTTCTAAGTTGGAAAAGAACAATTTTGACGGTATTAGGTAAGATCTTTCAAAAGCTGATGCGGCAAATGTTCGTAGGTAAGTGGACGGCTAGAAAATGGGAAGCCTTCAGAAATTAGATAGCCGGAGTCCAGAGACAGTATATTCTTGTTATGGTGAAAGGAAAGGCTGATAGGTATAGAGAATGCTGAATGACTAAAGAAATTGAGGTCTGGTTAAGAATAAAAAGGAAGCATATGACAAATACAGGCAGGGCAGACTGAGTGAATCCTTAGGAGAGTATAAAGGCAGGAGGAGTATACTAAAGAGGGAAATCAGGAATGGAAAAAGGGGACATGAGATAGCTTTGGCAAATAGTTAAGGAGAATCCAAAAGAATTTTACAAGTACATTGAGAACAAAAGTGTCAATAGGGAGAGAATAGAGCCCTCAAAGGTCAGCAAGGTGCCTTTGTGTGGAGCCGCAGGAGATGGGAGAGACACTAAACGAGTATTTTGTATCAGTGTTAACTTAGGAGAAGGACATGGGAGATGTAGATATACAGAGAAATAGATGGTGATATCTTGAAAAATGTTCAGATTACAGAGGAAGAAGTGCTGGAAGTTTTGAAACGCATGAACGTAGAAAAATCCCCAGGACCTGATCGATCAGGTGAAACTTGAAAAGGTTCAGAAAAGATTTACATGCATGTTGCCAAGGTTGAAGGGTTTGAGCTATAGCTGGAGGTTGAACAAGCTGGGGCTGTTTTCCCTGGAACGTTGGAGAGTTATGGGTGACCTTATAGAGGTTTATAAAATCACGAGGGGCGTGGATAGGGTAAATAGACAAGGTCTTTTCCCTGGGGTGGGGGAGTCCAGAACTAGAGGGCATCTGTTTCGGTTGGGAAGGGAAAAATGTAAAAAAGATGTAAGGGGCAACGTTTTCACTCAGAGAGTTGTACGTGTGTGGAATGAACTGCCAGAGGAAGTGGTGGCAGTTAGTACAATTACAACATTTAGACGGCACCTGGATGGTTATATGAAAGTGTTTAGAGGGATATGCGCTGAGTGCTGGCAGGTGGGACTAGATTGGGTTGGGATATCTGGTCGGCATGGACAAGTTGGACCGAAGGTCTGTTTCCATGCTCTTTGACCCCGTGAATGTAATTTATAAATGTCAATAATTTGACATGCACTATCAAATAAATAAATCGTTCATATTAGTAAATTGTAGCATGCAATAAGTTGAAAACTTGTATTTTTAGAATGAATGATAAAGAACAAAGAACATTCCAACACAGGAACAGACCCTTCGGCCGTCCTGGACTGTGCTGATCCATATCTTCCTATTTTCTATGCCTGCCACCTATTTTCTAAGGGTCTGTATCCCTCTGCTCCCTGCCCATTCATATTTCTGTCTAAATACATCTTAGATAACACTATCGTTCCTGCCTTTACCATCTCTGCTGACCACACGTTCCAGGCTGCCACCGCACTGTGTGTAAAGATCTTCCCCATATATCTGCCCTAAACCTTCCCCCTCTCACTTTGGACTCATGACCCCGAGTAATTGAGTTCCTCAATCTGGGGGAAAAGCTTCTTACTATCCACCCTGTGTATATCCGTCTTGATTTTGTAGACCTCAATCTTCATCTTTCTAATGAAAGTAGTCCTAATCTACTCAAACTTTCTTCATAACCAGCACCGTCCAACCCAGGCAGGATCCTGCTGAACCTACACTGTACCCTATTCAACGCATCCACATCCTTTTGTTAATGTGGTGACCAGAACTATATGCAGTATTCCAAATGCGGCCAAACCAAAATCCTATGCAACTGTAACATGACCTGCCAGCCCTTGTACTCAACACCTGATCCAATGAAGGAAAGCATGCCATATGCCGCCTTGACCACTTTACTGACCTGTGTTGGCATCTTCAGGAAACAATGGACCCAACCACCCAGATCTTGCTGTACGTCAATTTTCCCTAGGACTTTTCCTTTTACTGTATAACCCACTCTTGAACTGGATCTTTCAAAATGCATCACCTCGCATTTGCACAGATTGTACCTCCATCTGCCATTTCTGTGCCCATCTCTCCAATCGATCTATATTCTGCTGTATTCTCTGACAGTCCCCTTCACTATCTGCTACTCCAACAATCTTGGTGTCACCTGCAAACTTGTTAATCAGGCAACCAATACCTTCTTCCAAATCATTGATTATATATCACAAACTACAGTGGTCCCAACACAGATAACTGTTGCACACCACTGGTCATAGGTCTCCATTTTGAGAAATACCCTTCCACTACTATTCTCTGTCTCCTGTTGCACAGCCAGTTCTCTATCCATCTAGATAGAACACCCTGGACCCCATGCGACTTCACCTTCTCCATCAGCCGACCTTGGGGAACCTAATAAAATGCCTTTCTCAAGTCCCTCAGTATCTTCTCCAGCAGCTTCCCTACCACTGATGTCAGGCGCGCCGGTTGACAATTACCTGGATTATCCCCGCTATCCTTCTTAAACAAGGGGACAGTATAAGCAATTCTCCAGTCCTCCGGGACCTCACCCATGTTCAATCATCCTGCAAAGATGTATGTTAAAGCCCCAGTTATTTCCACAATCCCTCAGCTACTGTGGTTGATCCCATCCGCATTTGAGGGCTTATCTACCTGAATGCCTTTCAAAGTATCCAAACCTTCCTCCCTCTTTATGTCGACTTGACGCAGAGTACTCAGACATCTATCCCTAACCTCAACATCCGTCATGTCCCTCTCCTTGGTGAATACAGATGCAAAGTACTCGCTAAGAATCTCACCCATTGTCTCTGACTCCATGCATAACTTTCTTCCTTTGTCCTTGTGTGGGCCAAACATTTCTCTCGTTATCCTGTTGCTCCTTATATATGAAAATAACTCTTTGGGATTTTCCTCAACCCTGTTTGCTAAAGATATCTCACGACGACTTTTGGCCCTCTTATATCCTCGATATTTACTGTGAAATGTGGCTAGTGAAAAGAAAATAAACATTTGTTCGTACAAGTGGGAACTCAAAGCTTTTCAAAGTGTTTTGAGACAAAGTATGTTTGAAATCTGTCTCAGTGCAAATAAAAAGCAAGAGAAGAAACCTCTTGGGAAGGGTAATTTTCAGCCACTGTCCCCACAAAGTACTTCTGAGGTAGAAAAGAGTTGGGGGTTGTAACAAGGGCACAACAGTAACTATGGGTGGTTTGAACATACAAATTGGGTCAATTAATCAACTTGATAGTGATATCCTTGAATAAAGATCCACAGAGTGTATGAGAGATTATTTCTGAGAGCAGGACGTCTTGGAACCAACCAGGGAATGGGACGACACTGTGGATCAGTGGTTAGCACAGCACCAGGGTCCCAGGTTCGATTCCAGCCTCGGGAGACTGTCTGCACGTAGTTTGCACATTCTCCCCCTGTCTGCGTGGGTTTCCTCTCACAGTCCAAAGATGTTCAGGTCAGGCGAATTGGCCATACTAAATTACCCATAGAGTTAGGTACATTACTCAGAGGGAAATGGGACTAGGTGGGTTACTCTTTGATGTGGACTTGTTGGGCCGAATGGCCTGTTTCCATACTATAGGACATCTAATCTAATATACATTTGATATTATGTAACAAGGAAGGATTGGTGGATGAGCTTTGCCTTGGAAGGAGTAACCACAACATGCTGGAGTTTCACATTCAGATTGAAAGTGTGAAGACTGAGTCATACATGAGAGTTTTAGTGTTAGGTAATGATAATTATACTGGCCTAAGGAAGGATTTGGCTGTGGTGGTCTGGGGGGAGAAAAGAACAGACAAAGGCAGGACAGCTGAAGAAATTTGGCAAATGATTAGGGAGATACTAAAGACCGAAGAGGAATTGCATTACGGAGAAAAAACATCCATATCTTGACAAGGAAGTCAAGGATAACATGAAGGCAAATCCCAGGGCATATCGTACTGCACAAATTAGTCACCCTGTGGAGGATTGGGCAAGTCAATGGCCTCGTGGTATTATTCTTATGTGATAAACCCCAGATAATGTTCGAGTGACTTGGGTTCAAATCCTGCCACAGCAAGTGGTGGAGCATGACTTCAAATCTGGAATTAAGAGACCGATGGTGGTTATGAATCGATTGCCAAGAAAAACTCACCTGGTTCACTTATGTCCTTTTGGGAAGGAAACTGCCATTCTACCATAGATTCACAACTCTCAGGCTGAAGACGTTTCTCCTTATCTCCGTTCTAAAGATGTTCTCTTGACTCTCAGGCTATGTCCTTGAGTCTTTTCTCTCCTAACAGTGGAACTATCTTCCCAACGTCTACTCTGGCCAGGCAACCAGTATTCTGTATGCTTCAATTAGATCCACCTTCACCCTTAAAAACTGCAGCGAGTATAGACCCAGAGACCTCATATGTTGAGCTTGTAATTCCTAGGACCATTCTTATGAAGCTCCTCTGAACACGTTCTGGGGTGGTACATCCTTCCTGGGTTATGGGGTCCAAAACGATACACAATGCACCAAATGTGGTCTGACCAGTGTCTTCTTGAGCCGCGGAAATCCATCCATTCAAGTGATCGCAAAAGAAATGTCATCACTGTATTTGCCTTTCTGACTAGGCAGGCCACCTGAAATAATAATCTTACGATGGACAATAATAAATTTACCATGGAGTTACAAAATGAACAATGATTAAAGCATGCTAAGAAGTAGAACCCAGCCTTGACCAAAGTTGCTGTGCTCATCCACATGCTGCAGAATCCAGACAGGCTGCAGCTGCCCAGAGATGGTTTGCAAACAAGCCTGACAGCTACAGACTCTTTAATACACACCTGAAGTTTGACCTGAATGGGACAATGGATTGCTGCCTTTGAGCCATCAATGTGACAACCCCAGGTTGCCTCTGATTGATCAGGTAAATGAACCTGATCATTCCATTGGCACATTCTCCACACCCTCCAAAAAGGCGTAAAGACTTGGGAGGATCAGAGTCACCGAAATACCGCTTAGAGAATGGTAACTCGAGAATAACCACTGGAAGAGAAGACACCTACAAGACCATCAGACTAACAAGAAGACTTCACCATGTGGAATCCGGTCAACTTCTGGTGGGGTGTTATGTGATTATCCAAAGTTAAGTTAAACAATAAGATAGATTTCAGTGTCTTTCATTACATTATAATACGTTTTATTGTTCTAATATTAATTGTGTTCAATAAACAAATATCATTGTTCATAAGAGTTGACTCAGTTCTTTTGCTGAATATACGATTTCAAATACATTGTGTGGCAGATACCGCACTTTCCTAAGTACTGACACAACCTGCACATTTACGTTGAGACAATCCTGACTGGAACTCGCAAAACTCTGCACTTCAGACTTCTGAAGTTTCTCCCCAGTTATAAAGTAGTCCATGCCTCTCTTCTTCCTACTAAAGTGCATCACCTCGCACTTGACAAAGGGTAATCCATCTGCCACGTCTTTGCCCACTCTCCTACCCTGTCTAACTCCTTCTGCAGCCTCCCTGCCATCTAAATGATACCTGTCCCTCTATCTACCTTTGCATCATTTAACCTCAGTTCCTTCATCTAATTGTTAATGTACAAAGTAAAAAGTTGTGGTTCCCTTGCAGAATACCAGCTGTCATTGGCTGCTATGCTGAGAAGGACCCTTTTATTCCCACTCTCTACCTTCTGCCAGACAGTCAAGCTTCTGTACACACTAGTCTCTTGTCTCTGATACCATGGGCCCTTATCTTACTCAGCAGCCTCCTGTGAAGCACCTGGACAACGTCCTTCTTGAAGTCCAGGCACATAGTATCCATTAGCTCTCCTTGGTCTAACCTGCTTGTTACATCCTCAAAGCATTCTAACAGCTTCATTAGCAAGACCTCCCCTTGATGAAACCATACTGACCTCGCCCTACTTTACCATGCACTGGCAATTATTCAGAAATCTCATCCTTCACAATGGATTCCAGGAACTTACCCACGACCGAGGTTAGGCTAATCGGTTTGAAATTTTCTGTCTTTTGCCTTATTCCCCTTTTAAACAAGATGTCAGCGAGATCCAAGACGGCGGTGACCCAGTAGGTTTGAGTCTGCAGAACTCTGCCCAAGACTCAGGCAAAGTGGGATACCCACCCTCATCTCACCTGCTAAATTGCTAAAATAGTTTTTGCCCAGCATTCTTGGCCATTCTACATCAAACTTTAGCAGTCTGATTCTTTTTAAAATGACCAAAGGTGAAGGCTCTTGCAGTTCACAACAGCCAGGGACTTCTCCCCCACTACCCCTTAGCATCAGAGAGGGGGGCGTGACCTGCAGAGGTGATCCTAATCTCGGAGTTTCTTCAAATCTGAGAGAAGATTGATGAGTCCATTGAAGAGACCAGTCCAGGTGGGACTCGATCTCGGTCATGTTGCAGAAACATAACGGAGAGATCGAGAAACTCGGGCAGCATGTCGGGGTGGGGCGAGGCGACGGGCCGCAGCCTCCGACACCACTGCTGAGTCATCCATGGGTCCGGTCTGGGCTCTGGAACATTGAGTCCCGACCTTAGATGAACATATTGATGACCTCGAAAATCGAGGTCATCGGAAAAATGTTCGGTTGCTGGGCCTTCCCGAACGGGAGGAGGAAAGGCAGCTTGTTGATTTCCTGGAGCAATGGCTCCCACAGTTGCTGAAACTGGAGTCGGAGCTGGGCTGGTTGCCGGTTGAGCGGGCCCGTCGGGTTGCTGTGCGCCAGCCCGTGTCGGACCAGCGCCCCCGCCAGGTCTTAGTTCAATTTCAACATTAGCGGGAAAGACAGATGCTGCTAGAGTCCACCAGCGGGTTGGGGAAGGATCCCCATGCCAAGATATACAGGGGCTCCAGGATAATGTTGTTCTCTGCCTGTGGTCCGCAAGAGGAAGGCATTTCAATAGACGAAGAAGCGTCTGAGGGATTTAAATATTCAATATTCTATGCGATATCTGGCAATGCTATGCTGCAGTCATGGAGGATCTGTAGATGACTTCAGATCACCGGAAAAAGTAAAAGAATTCCTGGATGCTCTCAAATAGACTGCAGGATTTGAACTGTATGGATAATGACTTTATTTTGCCCCTCTTTTCTTCTTTTTTTTTCCCTCCTGCTTTCTTCCTTTTTTCTCTTCTCTATCTTTCCGTGGTGGTGGGGGAGGGGGAGTGCTAATTCCTTATCCTTTCTATGGACTCTTATCTATAGCTCGTGCAGTTTATTTGATTATTGGGGGACGTTTCTGAGTGCTTTTTTATTTGTTTGAGTATTACTTGCATGGATTGTAATTTTACATATTTTCATCTTGTGTTGTTTTGCTAAGTGTATCGAGGTGTTGGTGTGGGGGGTCGCCCACCTTTAACTTCTGTCTTATAAGATGTTGGAATTTATTTACTCTACTTTGTAATGCCTGAGCCGAGGGCAGGCCTCTGGCTGAGAGATGTTATGGTGGGATTATTGGAAGGTAGTAATGCCCCTTGTGAACAATGGGGAAAGTCTCCTTTCAAATATGTTTTATGTTATTTGTTTTTAGGAATGGTTCTTAGTTGTGTTGATTTAGCTGTTTTAAAGAGTGTTTTATGTGTAAATCATTTTTGGTTTTATCCATTGTCTTTTGGTGGGGTTCTACCTCCTGGGGGGTCTTGGACTTGCTTGGACGATTATGGCGAGTCATTCGTTTAGGTGGTGCACCTGGAATGTCAAGGCGAGGCTCTCACCAATCGAAAGGAAAAAGATATTGTCAAATCTTAAAAAAAGAAAGGGTGGATGTAACCCTTCTACAGGAGACACATCTACTTGATAAGGAGCATTCGAAGCTTCAGGAGGGTGGACTTGGCCAGGTGTTCTTTTCATCTTTCAGCTCAAAACGTAGGGCAGTTTCCAATCTTACTGGGAAGAATCTTCCCTTCCAAATGGTAAGCCAGATAAAAGATGAGTCTGGTTGATATATATTAAGTAAAGCCCTAATATATGGGGAGGAATATGGGATTTTGAATCTCGATTGCCCGCCGGTGCACCATTTAAATTTGTAATGGAAGTGATCTCTAAATCGATGGCTCTTGGGGTGCGCCACACAATTATAGGGGGAGATTTTAATTGTATCATCGACCCAGGGGTGGACAGAATAGTTAAGAGCTCTGTGGGCATATCTATGAGACTTAGGCAGTTGGTGGATCTGAGTAGGGAGTTGGGACTGGTAGATGTGTGGAGGTGTCTTCACCTTGAGGGTAGGGACTTTACTTTTTATTCTAACCCACACAAGTGCCATACCAGAATCGATATGTGTCTGTCCACCCGACACTTTTGAACTCAATATTGTTTTGTAAAGTAGGTAATATAACTATTTCCAACCATGCTGCAATATATATGGAGGTTAAGAATCGTGATGATGAGATAGCTTCCCTGCATTGGCGTATGGACCCTTTCCTATTGAAGGATAGTAAGTTCATAAAATATTTCTGGCAGGAATTTAAAACGTTCTGGGATATCAACTCAGGCACGTCCAGTAACCCTACCGTGATGTGGGAGGCTGGTAACGCGTACGTGCGAGACTTGGTTATCTCATATTCTGTGACCCCGAAAAGACAAAAGGGAGAACAGCATCTGCTCGAGGCTCGCCTGAAGGCGGGTGAGACAGCGTATGTGGATAGACCCTCCATTACTAAACTACAGCTGATCACAGCCCTTAGGGCAACTTTGCATACCACACTTACTCAAACAGCAAAGAGGGAGATATTATTTGCGAAGCAGAGATTATTTGAATACGGTGACAAGCCTGGCAGGTATTTTGCATACCTTGCCAGAAAGAAAAAGGCTCCCCAAGCCATTACGTCTATTAGAAAGAGTGCTGGTACCATGACTTGTGATCGTGAAATGAGCAATGCAGCCTTTAGAAAATTCTGTTTCAAATTGTATAGGTCAAAGGGCTGTGAGGATAGAACGTGGAAGATAGAGTCTTTTTTAAAAAGGGATCTGGCCTTCCCGGGCCTAACCTCACAGCGGGTGTTGTTCTTGAATGTCCACCAGCAACCCAGGAAATACAGGAGGCGGGAAGGCAGCTCCAGAGTGGCAAAGCGCCCGGACCAGATGGATTCTAGGCTGAGTTCTTTAAAGAATTTATTGGAGAATTGGCCGGGCCACTTATAAATATATATAATTATTTACATGTTCTGGACTGCGTCTTCCCTTCTCTGAGAGAAGCAAATATTTCTCTCATTCTTAAGAAGGGAAAGGCCCCAGATGACTGCTCTTCATATAGACCTATATCCTTGTTGAATGTGGATTTTAAAGTTCTCACAAAAATGTTGGCATTAAGACTTGAGAGGGTTTTACCATTCGTTATAAAAGAGAACCTGATGGAGTTTATGAAGAGTCGCAGATCAACTAATAACATTAGAAGTGTCTTAAATATGAGATAAGCCTGCCAGCAGGGAGCGATACTGGGATTAGTTATCTTCCTAGAGGCAGAGAAGGCATTTTATTGGGTAGAATGGTCATATCTCTTTTAAGCGCTGGAACGGTTTCGTGTTGGAGAGGTCTTTACTAAATGGGTTACAGTATTATATAACGATCCCAAAGCAGCGGTTTAAATTCGGATAGCGTTAGCGTTGGGAGAGGTTGTCGACAGGGATGCCCTCTCTCACCATTATTATTTACGCTAGTGATTGAGCTGTTGGCAGAAACTATATGAGCCGACCCTAATACAATGGTTCCTAAGATTAAATCGGGTAAGCAAAACATTACTCTCTTTATAGATGGTGTCCTCCTTTTCTTAAATGATCCATTGACACCTGTGCCGTGCTTAATTCAAGTGGTCAACTTATTTGGTATGTTCTCAGGTTATAAAATCAATTTAATGAAATCGGAGGCCATACTGCTGTGAGTTCTTGCCAGTATATCAAATTTTACGGATGGATGCCGTTTCCCCTTTCGGTGGTCACTGGGAATTTTTTTTTACTTCGGTATTTTTAATACTCCGGCATTTGGTCAGCTATATAAAGCCAATTATACACATTTATTTGAGAAAAATATGATAGGACCTTCAACGCTGGGAAGATCTCCCGATATCCTGGTTCGATAGAATAGCTTTGGTCAACATGAACATCCTACCTGGCCTTTTATACGCTATGAGAATGCTCCCCTTCATGCTGCCAAAACAGGCGCTGCGTAAGCTTTATGGTTGGCTCGGCTCCTTTATTTGGAGTCATAGACGGCCCTTTATTAAATTAGAAAAGCTACAGCTTCCACAAGTAAGGGGGGGGGGGGGGGGCGGCTGGATTTTCCTGATTTTAGGAGGTACCAATTGAGCGCTCTATTATCTTACATAGCTGATTGGGTCTCTTGTGAACTACAATCAATCTGGTTACATATTGAAGCCTCCCTAGCAAAATATTCCCTGATCAATCTACTATTTATGGACAAGAGGAGAGTTATTACGGATCATTGTAAACATTCTATTGTATTAAATCCAATCAAAGCCTAGAGGATAATGCGACAGGATGAGGGTAAACTACAAAAAACCTCCCTTATACTCCTATCGAGGGAACGTTGGCATTCCATCCAGGGCTGAGTGATGCTGTATTCAGAACCTGGGAGCCCAGAGGTATCTACTGTTTGGGAGACCTGTTCGATGGGGATGTCATGATGTCCTTCGAATAGCTGCGTCAGAAGTTTGGGCTGCATAGGAAAGATCTTTTTCGATATTTTCAAACAAGAGATTTTTAACAAAAGAAGACCATATTGATAATTAATCCTTATAAATCGAATAGGGAAAGGAGAGTGCTTCGGCCGATGGGTCCGCCCGCGGTCAGTACTCTCTACCACTAACTATTTAATAAGGTATCGAAGGACATGGAACATTTATATAAAACCTAGAGTCAAGAATTGGGGATGGAAATTTCCTTAGACGTGTGGGAGGGCATCTGGGAAAACGCCAGGAAGATCTCTGTCTGTAACAGAACTCACAATATCCAATTGAAGATACTTCATTGGCCTCAGATGGCACCTGAGTGACTTGCAAAGTTCAATGCAGAAGCATCTTCAATGTGTCCCATATGCAAAATAGTAGTTGGTAATCTCACGCATTGTCTGTGGACCGGCCATAAGATCTGCAGGTAGTGGAGCAGGGTAGCGAATGCCTTGGCAAAGATTTTGGTTACCGAAATTGGGTTGGACCCAGTGTCTCTACTTTTGAGCTCCCCAAATTTCCCCTCTTTGGAAGTACACGGGAGGAAATTATTCACTATCCTTTCCTTTTGTTCGACGAAAGATATTTTATTGAATTGGGTATCCGAAGGTTCCCCAGGAGCTTCAAATTGGCACAGGATAGTCATGAAATATATTCCCCTCGACTTCCTTGTGAATATGATGCACGAAAAAACGTAATTATTTCATACAACATGAACTACATGTTGTATAAAATATTTTGAACTACATTTACAGATATATAAGCCACATTGTTCAGGGCCTTTGCTTAGCCATGGGAATGGTTCTGGCTGGTTCAGGGGCTCCCGGGAGGAGGAATCCCATGTAACTACGGGTTCTGGTACGACTTAATATAAATTGATTTTGAATATGTATCTAGTTATGTATTTACTAATTTATTTGCTTTTCTCTGCTTGTCTATTGTTAGTAATGCAGGCTATCCTATTCCATGTTTTGATAGTTTGTAGAATGGATTAATAGTTTTTTACAAATTCTATATTGGGGTTGTTATTATATTGTAAAGCAGAATACACTAATTTGTACTGTTTTTGTAATTTTGTAAAATATTTCAAAAGTCTTCTGTTTTCAATAAAAATATCTACTAAAAAACAGGGTGTCACGTTCGCAATTTTCTCATCTTCTGGGACCCTCCCTGATTCTAGAATTAAAAGATCACTATTAATGCCTCCATCCAGTTTATTTATTCATTTAGTTTTTCGAGCAATTTCTCCTAATCTGCTCTGCCTCCTCACTCTCTTGAATATTTGGGATATCATTCATATCATCCGCCATGAAATCTGACGTGAAATAATTATTTAGTTTCTCATCTATTATTTGTTCCACATAACTATCTCTCCCGCGTCATTTTCCAGTGCCTCAATAACCACTTGTACTTCTCTCTTTTGCCCTTTATATATCTAAAGAAACTCTTACAGTCGCCCTTTCTATCATTGACTAGCTTAATCTCATATTTAATCTTCCCCCTCCTTATTTCTTATTTTGTTGCCCTCGGTTCGTTCTTGAAAGCTTCCCAATCCTTTGGTTTCCCACTGCCATTTGCCATGTTATCTACTTTCTCTTTATCTTTTACCCGAGCCATCAATTCCCCAGTCATCCATGATTGCCTCATCCTCCCTGTACAATGCATCTTTTACCTCGGGATGCTGTGACTCCTAAATTGCTCCGAGAAACTTCCGCCATTACTATTCCAGTGTTATTCCTGCTAGATTCCTCTCCCAGTCAATTCTACTCAGATCCTCCCTCATGCCTTTGCAGTTGCCTTTATTCAGCGGTAATATTAACTCCGGTTCTGCCTTCTCCCTCTCAAATTGAAGATTAGGTTCAATATTATTATGATCACTGCCTTCAAAGAGTTCCTTCACCTTAAGCTTCCTTATCAAGCCTGCCTCATTGCACAACACTAAATCCAGTATTAGCCGTTCCCTTGTTGCCTGCACCATAATCTGGATTAGTGGTGCTGGAAGAGCACAGCAGTTCAGGCAGCATCCAAGGAGCCTGCACCATAAGCTGCTCCAAAAGTCCATCTAGTAGACATTCCACAAATTCCTTTTTCTTTCAAACCACTACCAGTGATTTTCCCAGTCCACCTGCATATTGAAATCCCCCCAATCCCTGTAACTTTGCCGTTCCCACACGTTTTTTTTTCATCTCGTGTTCTGTCTTGCGCCCCGGCTGCTTACTACGATTCGTGGGCCTGTACATAACTCCAACTACGGTTTTGCACCTTTGTGGTTCCTCAATTCTGCCCACACACATTCCACACTATCAGATTATATTTCGAGTAATGGGAACTGAGTGATGGGACTGCAAAATACTTCAGCATTGCCACAAATTTATAGCTAAGGCATTGAGTAAAAATATTTCATTGTCATTTTCTTTGAAATGTCACGACAGTGTATTTCTTTGGCCAAATATTCTGTCTGTATTATGGAAGAATATAAACCATTGAAAATGTGACAGAGGGAAGATATGACGAGGACATGAGTTTATAAAGAGATTAAGGTGGGTCAAGAGAACAGCAAAATATTGGTGTATGGAGCACAGTTGGAAAATATGCCTGTGCTCAAACTGGTTTGAGGATTGAATGGAAACGCCGGGTATTATTTCAATGGAGAGATTGGCTTGAGGTACAGAGGAACTGAGGAACCGGCACCTGAATTACAAAATGAAACCTTTAGGTGTACATCAATTTTTTAGTTAGGTAAGTTAAATGTTGAAAGTTTCGGAATCAGAATACATATAAAAGTAGGGAATATTTTCTACAGATCTACAAGGTAGTAGTTTAACCACATTGAAAGTGCTATGACCACAATGATATGAAATTCAACCCCGAGAAGATTCATTCAGCTGGCTCTTGTGAGGAGCGTGAACTTCAGGAGGAAATCTTGAACTGACGGGGCCTGGATCTGCTGGGGTTTAGGTGAACAACATGCGATCTTGTTTAACGCCAGAGTATTCTAAGTAGTCTTTACAAGTTGAATTCTGAAACAATATTTCAGCTTGTGGGAGAGATTACCATGAGTGGATGGATTATGAAACTGAAGAATATCTCAGAATATTTGGTGTAATCGTCTCAAAGTGTTGTGACTTTGTGGAACTCTCTTCACAGAGAGCGATGGCGGATAAGACATTGAATATTCCTAAGGCAGAGGCAGGCAGATTCTTGAGTAAGATTGACGCACTAACATTGTAAGACCAAAGGAGGAATGTGTGATTGAGGTCACAATCAGATCATCCACGACCTTATCGCATTTCTGTTGTCTTTAGATACTGAAAAAAAGTTTTGCACGTTTCTCATGAACATGTAGATTTTTCCTTTCAGATTATTGGGCACAGCTTTCCATATGTGACTCTTAAACGGCACTCAAAAGCACTCAGGAAAGATTTATGATGCAGTAGAGCAGTCAGGAAAATAGGGCAAAGGAAAAGCCTCGCTTGAAACTGCTTTAGAAATCAGATTGGGTCGAATGGATAACTTTAATAATGCAGATTCCTTTCAGTTGTTCTTGTGAGGTGCGTTTCATTGGCAAGGCCAGCATTCTGTTGCCTGAGTTTAGTTTCTGATCAGAATATGGTGATAGACTCCAGGGGATCTTGTGGTGCAGGAACACTCACAAGAATGTTACAAAGAGTGAAGTGGGTTTCTTAACAATTTGATCGTGAAGGGAGAATAATATAGCTTCAAATCCTGTGTGCCTTTGGAGATTGTATTTCTCACTATTTACTGCTCACAAGCTATGGAAATAGTGAGGCCACATTCTCTGTTTCCAACAATTAAAGTGATAGAGTCATACAGCATACAAACCAGCCCTTCAGCCCAAAACAAATACATCAGCCAGAAAATACCAAACTACATTATTCCCAGTTACCTGAAGATCTATAGACTACTATTCCCTGGCATTTTGCGTTTAAATGTAGCGTTACCTTCTATCTGCCACCTGCGCTTTTTTGTTCTTCCAAAATATGCACGAAATGATTGCATGGAAATAGATCACACAACTTCAAAGGCAGCGACAAACTCATCAGATCAATAAAATGTCCTTGTTGTTTAATAATTATTAGAAAATCGGATTGTCTTTTTAGTCATTTGGGATTTTAATGGAGCTAGACCAACATTAATTGCCCTTGACAAGTTCCAGTCCAGTTGACATTGGTCCATCCAAGTGGCTGGTGGGATGGAGTACCAGCAGTGCATCTCATGTGCTGGTTTAGCTGGGAGTAAATATTACTGGTAGTGGATGGAATATTAAACAAGCCGCCACGCTGTGATAAACAGCTCTCAGGATAACAGACCCTTTGTCAATACGAATATATGGGAAGGAATTTATTAGTCTTCAGAGAAATAACAACCTTACACGAGAAGTCTATATAATGATGAAGCAAAGTGTGTTTCTATGTTATTGGTGATCTTAAAATAATCGCGTCAAACAGCTGGAATAATGTTGATGCTGTGTTGGACGATTCTTGCACTGAGCATGTGAATTATCCTGGATGATTTCAGAGATGGCTGGGCTGTCCTAGGTTGAGTAAGTGCTGATACTCCATGGGATGATGCTTGTTTGTGGTCTCGCCACTTACTGAGCGCAATTTGATGGAATAAACCAACAAGTCCAATTGATTGCTGCTTCAGAATATATCTGAGCTTTCATGGCTGCCACCACATGGAATCATGTAATAAAGACAAGGCCCATCGATTCTGCATCATGCAGTTTTGTTACAAGTGTTTTATAAAGTTTGTGAGCTTTCCTTCCTTATCCACCTTCCCAGGCAATGCATTTTGACACATATCATGCTCTGGGTTCAAAACAGATTTCACAAATCCTCTCTTAGTATCTTCTCTTTCACTTCAAACATATTTCCCTTATTTTTGACCCTTTGACTAAGGGGAATAGCTGTTGTCTGTTCACTCATCCCATACTTCTCATATTATAATACACCTCTGTCAGGTTCACCCCTCATCCTTCTTTGCTGCAAAAGCAAATCTCACCTATCTTCATGGTTTGAATTCTCTCTTGTCTTTTTACATCTTCCAAAGGGCAACGTATCACATAATTCAGTGTTACCTTTTATCAGTCATTGATATGACCATCTGACAATCTGTTTGTACCCTCCTGTAACCAACACGTCCATGCCCACTGTGATCCACGCGGCTAATCATTGTGTCATCTACAACATTGTTTATCATCCTCCAACATCCCACCCCACCATCTCCCACATTTTTATCATCAAAATTTCTGAATTTCTGAAACAAACCTTGATTTTCTTCATGTTCTACAGATGTTGTTGCAGAATTTGGAATTCCAGTCTTTTGTTTTTTCCTATTTTGGTAAATTACAGCGTGAATCAGTTGTGGTCTTTTGTGAGGGAGCCACAAACAGTATTTTGGACATGGAGCTGAATTCTGCTTTTATACTCCGACCCTCTACATGTATTTTTCTTGGCCATCATTAAACTTGGACTAGCTTTTGGAACCTTGGCCTGCAACATTTCTATTTTACGTGGGTCTATAGTTTATTCTTTCCAACATTCGCTGCAATAGTCAGAGCTGAAAGAACTTTTTAATCTGCAGAATGAACACAGGCTCATTCATTAATTTTGTTTCAAAGAACTAGAGCAATGATGATAAAGATTGAATTAAATTCTGGATTATAAACACACTATCGAAGATCAATTCACGTTCTCATTTCTACGTTGAATTGGAAGCAAATTAAAAGAACAAACACCCACTGTTCCGAATATTGTTTGAAAAGTGATGTCATGTTGATATAATGCATTAAAGAAGAGCACGCATCAATTTTCTATTGAATATTGCAAGAACATTGTTCAAACAAACAGTGTTCTTGTCTTTTGCTCCTTATTCTTTCAACTGATCTTCCTGTGTAATTCGAGGTGAGATCAGAGTGACTTCTCTTTCAATCGAAGCAGGACTTGTCTCAGGGTGGAATCAAGGACCCTGAGCTATACTGTGATTAATGGTAATTAGAGAACATTCTGCCCTGGGAATGGGAACAGTAGAAAAATCAATCTCTGCAGGGTATCTTCCAAGTTGCATGGCATCCTGACTAGGGACTAATTTGCTGTTCCTTCAGAATATTTGTTAAAAATCTTGGAGTGCCCCTGCAAACAGCTCTGTCTGGATCTGCATCACTTCGGATTGAAGAGGTAAAACATGGCAACTCTGTGTCGTTTATTGCAGAGCCATTGGGGATGACAAATAAAGTCTGCCATTGCTAATGCCTTCCCAAACCCTGAATGAATATGTCTTGTTAAAAATACAAAGATATTTTATGTTTTCATAATTATATGTAAACTCTCAGAAAGGTAAGAACTTGCTGGATGAGTACGATGCCAGTGACATCAGGAGCATGATAAGACAGTGATAACAATTCGGATCAGTACTTCAATCAGTTACTTTCAGTGGATTGATCATGTGATGTCATGACCACCAAGTTCAACATTTTGATAATCCATTATGACAGAGGCAATAAATTATCGGTATTTAGAGAGCTGTCAAGCACAGAGTTTTTCATTTTTCATTCATAAACCATAACCAAATATTTGAGTGTCAACAGAAATGGCAGCTTCACTTTTCCCTTTCAGATCAGACAAATATCCAAAGACCAAAAGAGTAACTAAGTTGAAAGTGCAGGAAAACATTTGCAGGTTCTGAGAAGAGAGAAAACATAATTAACTTTTTGAGTCTAATGTGAGTTTTTCAGAAGAGGATCATATCAGACTCAATGTGCTGCATCTGTGTCTACCTTCAGATCCTGACTCATCTGTGAGGATTTGTCACTGTTTACTGTTTGTGTTTCAAATTTACATTTTCCCCAGCATTCCCAAGCACAATGACTCATTCATGGGACATGGGTGTTGTTGGCTCGGCCAACATTTATTTCTCTTTCCGAGTTGCTCTTGTGAAGGTGTTGGGGAACTGCCTTTCTGAACCCATGCACTTCGATGTGCGTCGGCTGCCAGTGCTCAGGTCTGTCTGGTTTCACTTCTTTGAGAACTTGTAGTATTATAACTGAATGGCTGTCTTGGCCATTGCAAAGGGCTTTTGAGAGTCTGCCATTGCTGACGGCCTGGAATCACATGTAAGTCAGACCAGTGAAGATAGCATATTTCCTTCTCTGATGGACACTAGTGAGCCAGGGCTCTTTTTAGTTTTGACAACCATCAATCTTTCAATAGATTGATAATTCCAAATATTTTATTGATTCCAAGTTCCACCATCTGCTGTGGTGGGTTTGAAGTCCGGGTTTGAGTCATTGTGTGATGTACTTAGCAGGCTGAATGACATCAATCTATTCCTGCGAAAATCCTTAGAGGGCAGAATGGTGTCATTATAACGATGCTGACTGGCTGAATGGGATCTTCCTTTATCTCTGTAATATTACTGAGTGCCTGAGAGAACAACACATGGGTTAGAAGCAACAGGTGGCCATTCAGACCCATCGATCCTGCTGCACCATTCAGAATGTGTATTGTTGATGTGATTGTAACTAAACAACCCTCCCCTGTCTGTTCACAATAAACATGGATTGTCTTGTTCATCAAAGTTCTATGGAAATCAACCTTGAGTGTTTTCAGTAACCCAGTCTTTATATGCTACTTCGGCATGAGAACACCACAGATCACAGAAAGGAGCATCCCTGTCTCAGTCTGTGATGAGAAGGTCCTTATTCTTAAAATGTGTTACCCTCAAACCAATCAACACAAGAAGATGATAATTAGGAACAAATATTGACCATTCAGTCCCCCAAACCTGTCCACATTCCCAAAACCTCTCCTAAATCACTTACCAATTTGGGTCTCCACTGAACTTGTGGGAAGACAATCCCAGGCACCAAAAGATCATATCAGCATGAGACACTGGTGCAGAATTAGGCAATTCAGCCAATCTACTCTGCCATGGCATTTGAGCACGGCTGAAACGTTTATCAACCCCATTCTCCTATCTTCTCCGACTGACCATTGATCGCTTATAAATAAAAAATATATTAATAAAAAAAACAAAAAACATTTTAAAAATATAAAAAATATATTAATAAAAAATATAAAAATATATATATAACGTGGGGGGGGGGGGTGTTCGTCTGTTTGTGTGCAAATGTCTATCCACGTGGTATCTCTGTGTGCATGTGTTATGTGTGTTAGTGTCAGTATCTAAGTTTGTGTGCAACTCTGTCTGCATCTTTTTGCAATGTTTTTGAAAAAAATATTGAAATTGGAATCAGTCTTCTTCCTCCTCTCTCTCTCTCTGTCCCTGTTGTTCATAAATTTCATGGAATCCCTACAGTGTGGAAACAGGCCCTGCGGCCTAACACACCCACACTGACCCTTCGAAGAGAAACGCACCCAGACCCATCCCCCTACTATCCTACGTTTATGCATGACTAATGTCCCTAATCTACACATCTCCCGGCACTGTGGGCAATTTAGCTTGGCCAATTCACCTAACCTGCACTTCTTTGGACTGTGGGAGGAAACCGGAGCACCCAGAGAAAGCCCACGTAGACACGGGGATAATGGGCAAACTCCACACAGTTCCCGAGGGTTAAGTTGAACCTGGGTACCTGGCGCTGTGTGATAGCAGTGAGAACCAATGAGTTTTATGATGAGATTCATCCAATAGTACCCTCAGTTGGCCTTCCCGCAACACTACATCAGTGGTAGAGTTTTTTTTAAACTCTCTGATAAGATAACAAATTATTTCCTGTCGATCTCTGAAGTTGCATTGCTGTTTGTTTTTCAAATGATATCTTTGGACACACAGATCTGTTTCATTAATACTGAGCGATATTACTGCTCGGCCTTTTCAATACTTTCTCACATAATTTTTAAGCATTGCAAGACACAGAATGAGAAAAAAGTTCTTCTTATCTCCGGACAAAATGGTTCACTCAGAGGTGAGCATTTCCATTCTGACAGTCCCAATCGTATTTTCAACCCTCCACCTACCAGCATTGTGTGTGTGTGTGTGTGTGTGTGTGTGTGTGTGTTGATGGTGCTGTGAGCTGCTGCCCTCTCTCCCGCCCACACTGAATCCTCGAGGGTCATCACATTTTGCCACTGTCACTGCAGTTGGGTGCAGAGGTCAGATTGTGCCATTCTAAGCACCACAGAGTCTGTCAGACCTGCACCCACATTTAGATACTCACAGAGTTGTGTGTGTTGATTGAAAAGCACAGCTGTTCGGGCAGCATCCAAATGTCAGAAAATCGCGGTTTCGGGCCAGAGCCCTTCATCAGGAAGTGTAAATCCTGGAAATGTGGTCTTACCAGAGCCTTAGAAAGCCTCAAAATCCCCACCTTTACATTGTAGTCCTCTCGAGATGAATGATAACATCGTATTTGCCTTCTTAACTAATGACTCAACTTGCAAGTTTATCTTCGGCGAATCCTGGAATTGGAATCCCAAGTCTCTTTGAATTCAGATTTCTGAATTTTCTTCCCATTTGGTAAATAGTCCATGCCAGTATTCTTCATACCATAGTGCATGACCCCACACTCTCCCACATTGTATTCCATCTGCTACTTCTTTTCCCATTCTTATAAACTGTCTAAATCTTCATGCAGGCTCCCTGGCTCCTCAATACTCCATGTCCTTCCACCTATCTTTGCATCATCTGCAAACGTCGCCAGATTGCCCTCAGTTCTGCCGTCCACATCATTAACCTACAAAATGAAATGTTGTGGGCCCAACACTGACCCTTGTGGAACACTACTAGTCACCAGCTGCCATTCTGAGAAGGACCATTTTATCCCCACTGCGCCTCCTGCCAGAAAGCCAACCTTTTATCCATGTTAGTACCTTGGCCGCTAACATCATGGGTCCTTATCTTATTCTGCAGCCTCCTGTGTCGTACCTTCTTAGAGGCCTACTGGATGTCTACATTGTTAACTCCATTGGATTCCCTTGATCTAAACTGCTTGTTACCTCATCAAAGAATTCTCATTAGCTTGAGGGCAAGGTGGTTATTGAAATAGGGAGCAATCAGAAGATCAGGGTTATTCCTACACAGTGGAAGTGTTCCTCAAAGCAGTCTCTGGTCTCCCCAGTGTAAAGTAGACTAAATATTGATCAGCAATGACAGGAGACTGGATTGAAAGAGTACAAGTGAAGTGTTGCTTCACCTGGGAGTTGTGTTTGGGGCCTTAGACAGTGCGGAGGGAAGAGGTGAATGTGCAAGTGTTGCAGCTTCTGCAATTGCATGGGAAGGTGCCATGCGGGATTGGGCAAGTGTTCGGGTGATGGAGCGTGTCACAGAGGGAATTGTCCCTGTGAAATGCTGACAGTGGATGGGAGGGGAAGTTGTGTTTGAAGGTGCTCTCTTGCTGGAAGTGGTGGAAGTGGTGGAGGATGATTCTGTGAATGTGGATTCCAGTACAGTAGGAAGTGAGGACAAGGGGAAGTCAATCTTTGTTCTGGGAAGGAGGGGAAGGAATGAGGGCAGAAGTGAGCGAGATAGGGCAGTCATAGCTCAAGGATCAGTCCATCAGAGTGAGGGAATTTCTTATTTGAGTGAAAAGGTGGTCATGAAGGAAGCTTCCCACTGGAATATGGCATCACCAAACAGAAATGACAGAACCAGAGAAACTGGGAGAATAGCGTCACTCTCAGCTGGTCATATGTTCAACCGCATACGGAGGTTCCTCCTGAATGATTGAAAACAGCCAAGCATTTCAATTGCAGATGTATGTCTGGTGTAAAACGGCATGTGAAAATGGACCCAGGTGAATGTCAGTAGATGTGTGGGGGAGACATTTAAGTGGATATTTCATAACTCTCAGCAATGATTGACTCTGGTCAAATAGAAGATGATATGAAGATGTGAAGAAGAATGCAACCCCCCATCCCCCGTCTCCCACCCACCCACCCCCCTCCCCCACGCCCCCACCATAATGCACAAAGCTTGTGAAGGAAACTTATCAATCACAAATAAAACAATTTAGATTGGGGAGCTTTAGCTTCGTCCAGATTTGAGAAGTTTATTTTAAGAATCAGAAGCAGTTTGGATAAAGTAAAATATAAAGAACAATATTGCAAACACTGGCAGAAATATGAAAAACGGTCATGAGGTGTGTGTGTGAGACCCTTGAAGAAAGGCAGGAAGGTATATATGGGACACCTGGAGGATGTGACTGGGGAACTGGTTTCAGGGAACAGGCGGAGATTTTAAAACAATATTTTACATTGTTCCTCAGAGTAAGTCAATAATATAATCAAAACCATAGTCGGATGAAAGTTATTGAACTGTCTCTAACAAAATAATTTTTTTTAACAAACAGATAAGAAAAAGGATAGACATATCATCAGTAATTCGTAGCTGGTTTTAAAAGAAGTGGTAACAGAATGACTGGGGGCACTGTGCGAAATATTCCATAACTCTCTGGATTACAGGAATGTTCCAGTGAAACAGGCGAAACTCCAATGTGGCGCCTGTCTTCAAGAAAGGAGGGAGTCTTCAAGTGTTTAGGTACTCCCTTTGTCTGAATGGTGCGGTATGTTTGAGGGGATGAATGGTCTCATGATGTACTTTCATTTGAGGGATTTAAAAAAAAAATCTTGTCCTTCCACTGATGTATTACAAACTGGGGGACAAACATTTGCCTGAACCTGGAAATTATTTGGGAAATTATCTGAAACATTGTAAAAAATGACGTTATCCAGAGAATTCTAATTACAGCATTTTCCAGAAGAATTTATAACCATGTAGGAGTATTGCATGAGCGAGAGAGTGAGTAGGTGCTGCATGCCGTAGTGAGAGTGGTGGAGCGTGAACAGATATACAGTGGGTGTGAGGGAGCAGAAAGAATATGGTTACCCTTATACCTATGGGGGAAGGGGGGATATTATTGATGCTTGTCCTGCTTTGCTTCAGACCACAGATACTGCACTGAGCTGGGTGGTGAGCTCAGGCCATGCTCGGTTTGCCTGGTGGTGTGGCCCACTCTGAAAAGGGAATGGTCCTCTTCTGTACCAGCCCATCCACCAGGACCTCCGAGTCCCTGTCGACAAACCGTCGTGTAATTGCACCTTAAATGCCATGCTCAGGGGGAATTGTGCAGGGCAGCTCTGAACTGAGAAAGCTCAAACCTGTGCTTATTAGCCTTTTAGAAATGTCACCAGTGCTCACTTGATAAACTCTGAACATTGTTCTATCCTGGATGGATTGCTGAGCAGTAGACTAGCAGTATACTGGTCTACGCAGTGTTTATGATCAACAGATATCTCATTTTGCCTTGTATGTGTCCAGGCAGGATCTGCGAGGAGAAATGAGTATCCTATATAACTCCTGACATAACTATCACTCCTCCAGCTCTGCCAATTCTGTAGTCAAACCCCATATTTCTGTAACATGTCGTCCATTAAGTAATTGCCCAAGCAAAACACGAACATCTGTCCCTCTGTTATGGACCAGAGCAGATCCCCTCAAAGTACATGGAGAAGGTAGTCTCGACCCGAATGTTTTTTTTTATTGTAAAGCTAAATGTCAGGTACAGTGTTTCAGATACAAATAGATTGGTCAAAATATTCAACGTTAAGCAAAACATAATCTATTCAAACACAGTAGACAAATTATAACGAAAACAAGAGGATCTTGGAATAGCATAATTCTTTTGCAAAACTAAACAGAATAATAGGTTATTTAACTAACAGTACCTGATCGAATATAATAACATCCTAGAAACACACATTTGTCTAAAAACAAATTCAGGAAACAGATTGTCTCACATGCAGTTCTCCAATCCAGGAGGAAAGAACATAAAAAAAAACAATTTGAAAGAAATCTCATCGAGAGAGTGTCACAGCGGGAGAGATTTACTGCCTTCCAACCCTGCTGAGACATCATCAATAACTGGCGAAGTGGAAAACTAAGAATCGCGGCTGCAAGGACCACAAGGAATGGGCTGTTTCTCCACCGTCTATGGCACTGTAGGGGCCTCTCAAAAGTGCCTAACTCCACTTAAGACGTTAAATGATGGTCAGATAAATGTCAAAGTTAAACATAAATAAATAAACCGAAAGACCTGCTGATCAGACACAGACAGCGTTACATGCCCAGAAATTCTTACCCTGCCAAAAGAAAGTAGAATCATTGAGCTTGTGAAGAGAAAGCATCATCTCCCTCCCTCACCTCAAACTTTACAACTGGAGATGTACCATTCACCCAACAATCATCGATGTCAACAATCCATCCAGTCCACGTATTATTGCGGTATGTCAGGGTTGTCATGAAATGGGTTAACTGGAGCTGTTTGTTCAGTGACTGTGATTAATACCAGACTTCCTGGATCTAACTGGGTCACTGGAGGCTTTCCCCCTTCCATAATTAGGGCCTTCTTTCAACTTGTTATGCTATAGTATTTGGGGCAGAATCAACCTCAACAAGATTTGAATCAGCAGCTGCAGGGAGAGGGAGAGATCAGAAGCTGAGAACATTAGGCTGGAATGATCCAACAATGGATCAGAATTTGAGATCATTAGACTGGAATGTTCCAACAAAGGATCAGGATCTGGGAACATTAGACTGGAATGTTCCAACAATTGACATGAGTTTATCCTATGCTCTGCCCTCGTTTTCTATGGATTGGGCATGGTTCGAGTTGCAGAAAGAAGAAGTACTGTTGATTATTCAGGCAGGTTACTATCCCATCCTCGCTGTCGTTGGTGTTTTGGTAAGCCTATCTCAGACAATTCTACAAATGATGGTGAAGACTATTGTTACTTCGGTTATTTATATTTAGCAAATGTATAAACTTTCAGTCATAAACTCCACTTCCTTTTCATGCATTTCAAAATCTTTATGAACATCTAAGAAGGAACTACACTGTTCAGAACTTTGAGTCCCCTTTTTACTAGAAACTGTTTTACCATTCTGGATTCTCTCTTTCATTAATACGGTCACAATCCACCTCTATAATATCCCCAGTCTCCACCTCTGCCTCAATGCTGTTGCTGAATAAGCTTGTCATCTACCCCTTTGTTAACTTCAGACTTTATGGCTTTACTTCTCTTCTGACCTCCCTTCCCCATTATAAATATTTTGACCACAAACTTGTTCTTGTCTCCACAGTTACTTCACAGCAGGACACTGTATCTGAGTAATAATATCACTGACTGTGTGATTCAGAGGCACAGGCTATGACTCTAAAAGCATTGTTTCAAATCCTACCACAGCTGATGACAGAACATAAATTCGAATGACAAAAATTGGAATGAAACCTAAATTCACTCATGGCAACTATAAACCGCCATACTACTTTTTCCTCATTTTCCTGATAATCTTTGGTAAAGAACCTTAAGATTTTTTCCCAGTCTGGACTAAGTGCGAATTCAGACCCACAACAATGTGGTTGGCTCCATATTTTCTTGACAAATGGCCTCACAGTCAAGAACAATTAGTGATGGACAACAAATGCTGCGTTACCAGTAATGCTGGCATCCTGAGAAACGACAACAGTAAAAGTGAAATAAACAAAGGAACTATGGATACTGGAGATCTGACATAAAATTCTTCAGCATCTGGAAGTGTTGGAGAATCTCAACAGGCATGTCTCTCTGTCGGAATAAACACAGAAAACGTTTCGAGTTCAGTGACCCAATCAAAACTTAATGCAACTGGGAAATAATATTATTTATAACAGGGATGGTTAGAACGGTGAGTGGGAGGTTTGTGTTGAATGGATGGTGAAACGTTCAGCAAAAGTGAGATAGAGCAAGAGAGAGGTAAAGCAAGCAGAAGGATTGCTGATGATGAGCTGGAAGGAAAATAGAATGGGAAGTTATTCTAACATTTCGCCTTTTCCGATATTCCTGAATATCACGTCACTTCGGGATGTCCCTGTTTAAAATGAGTTATGTTGCCTCTATCTCTCTTCTCTGAGTGGGGTGATCAAATTCATCAGCAATACTAGTTGCTGAGTTACAGAGAAACCTCTGTCAAGTGCAGCATTGTCAACTGCTTCTTTAGACAGATGAACTGTTACTATGGGACTGTGTGGAGACGTAACAGCTTTCTTAGCTCGGAAGAGAAACTGAGGAGACGGAGGCATTTTCAACACTGAATAGGCGCACCATGGGTATGGGGAATTGACTTGCTGCTGTCATTAGAAAGTCAGTGGAGTTTCTGTGGATTGGTTTCTCGGGTTTGTATCGTCAGCTGCTGCGTTCATTCAGACAGGCCCGATTGTCTGGTGACCCCACTCTGGACATTGCATTTACAGAGTGTTTGGATGCATGGAAAACAAATGGAGCCGAGGCTACACAGAAGGGAAGCTCTGTAAACAGGATCGGGCTGGGCACTGCACTATCCTCCATGGGATTTCCAGGAACATTTTTCTAAGCTGGACCCAATCCGAGCGTAAAGGGCGAAACCAGTTTGTTTCAAAAATGAAGTGGTCACTGAGCTGTACCCCCTCATTCAGTATAACCTGTAGCTTCACACCAGGTACAGGACTGTGCTGACTCTCACCATGAAGTGTACTGGATTGATTCTGAAACTTTCCAGGCTGGAGTGGGTAATATATCCACCATCTCTGAAGTGCCGTCCTCCGATGTATTGCTAGCTGTCAGAAACCATCTGCCTGCTGAGCGGAATACATTGTTTCCATCACTACAGGGGAAGGTACAGAAACTAACTTTCAGAATTACTAGTGAACGGGGAAACTGGTAAAAATGAGAAACTGCAGGAAATTAGAATTAATGAAGTGTATGTTTTTTGAAAATCTAATTGAATTGAAGTTTCATAAGTTGCTGAATCTGATGAGCTGCATCCCAGAGTATTGCGGAGGTCGCAACAGAGCTCGTGAAAGAACTGCTCTCTTTCCAGTTTTCAAAATGTCCACATTTTTATATTGTCTTACTGGTTCGATGTTGGAAAAACAATAAATTCAGACTCAATTTGCTTTCAGTGACAGAGAGAGTGAAGGAAAGAGAGAGTTGCGTGCAATTGTGAGAGTGGTGGAGCATGCGCCTTGTTCGGGGGTAGGTGCTATGACAGATATGGCAAAAGTGAGGACTGTAGATGCTGGAAACAAGATTTTCATCAGAGTGGTGATGGAAAAGCACAGCTGGTCAGGCAGCATCCGAGGAGCAGGAAAATCGGCGTTTCAGGCATAAGCCCTTCATCAGGAATATAACAGATATACAGTGAGTGTGAGGGAGTAGAGAGAATTTGGACACACTTGTCCTGGCAGAGCGGGGAAGGTTATTAATGCTTGTCTTGTATTGATGGGCATTTCTTCTTATCATCTCAGCGTCGGGTTGAGCCTCCCCAATGTCTTGTCCACGTCTATCACTAATAACACCACAGAGCACATCCCTCAGCTTCTTCAGAATCAGTTTGCGTCGATCTTGTAAACAACGAGGAACACACATTGGTGCCTTACATATCTAAACCAAAACTGGTGTGCAAATTTTGATCATCCTATGCTCTGGAAATTAGATATGCAAATATTGTCGGTGTTGCAGTAATACTGGATGATCGAAAATTGCATCTAAACTGCGTTAACTAAATGATTGCTAATGCTGTGAAAAATAAGTTTCATAAGTGTATATGAGGTAGGATGAAGAATATGTTGTGAATCAAAATGAGAGCAGGTGATTTCGGGCGTGGTGTTGTGTAGTCGCAAGGGCTAATTAATAATCTTGCTCTTAAGCAGCTTTTGAGGAATAGTGACATTAATATGTTGCATTTTACACGGCGTCTGCATGCAATATATAATTTTTGAACATTACACTCAATTATCAAGGAAGCCTGGATACGAGAGGGTCAAGTGAATTAGAAAAATACAATATGACATTTAGTGTGAGCCAAATAATGGTTGTTATTGATAGAAATACTGCAATGTCTGAAAAATAACCCTGTCACGAACTTACAAACCTCAAAGAAAGGGAAGTTGACTCAATGATGGTGAATGTAAGAAATTAAAGATTGCATTAAATCAAAGAAAGCAGTTTCAGGAGAATTCCAGGTATTGTGGAAACCTGAACATTCTGAGAGATTTAGGTTTCCGAAAATAAGGAAGGAGAAAGTGTTAGGGAAATCAAAAAGAACATGAATACAAACAAACAGGAAACACACAGACTGCTTACACTTACAATTCATATACTAAAGAAAACAAAAGCAAGGTCAAATGTAGAAATTTGTAAGGTATAGGAGAATTTATTGTGGGGAAAAAGGAAAAGGGCAGGGACACTAACCAGTTACTTCACATCTGTCTTCATGGAGAAAGCTCCAGGAAATCTCTGAGGTACAGCAAGTTGTCACATGGGAATTGTGGAACTAAAGACATAAAGTCAATTCATATCAGCAACAAGGTAGTACTTGAAAGTGTAACTAGATTGATCATTGCTAAGTCTGATAGGCCAGATATTCTTCATATCAAAATGTCAGAAATAAAGCAGCATATTAATTGAACTGTTGGTGACTGTGTTTTCTTTTCCTGTAGATCCTGTACAGGCCATACGCCATTGTAGATAACAGGGCCATTGTAAACATGATCCAACTATATACGCAGGCAAGCAGAGATAATGCAGATGACTGCAAACCAATTAATTTTACATCTGTAGGGAAACAGTTGGAATCTACTATATAAGATGTGATATTGGGCATTTAGAAATGAACAGCAACATTGCAAAGAATCACTATTTATTTCTGACAGAGAAATTATACCCGACAAACTTCGAAATTGTTTGAAGTTGTTTCTAGCAGCAGAGACAATGGACAATCAGTGCAAGAGATGCATTTGGATTTTCAGACGTCTTTCTGTAAGAACTCACACACTGAGTTCGTAAATACAATTAACGTGAATAGTATTTGGAAGAATACATGTAATTAGAAAATTAAAGTTAGGTTGGCCTTCGTTTAAGGGAATCTGAATATAGATGTAAAGACATCATTAAGCAGTTGCATGGAGTGTTGGTGAGAGTATACTTGGACAATTATGTACAGTTTTGGTGAACCACCGTAAGAAAGAGTATACTAATCACAGAGGACGTGCAATGGATATTCTTAATGTGGCAGGTTAGGTGAATTGGCGATACTAAATTGCCCGTAGTGTTAGTTGAAGGGGTAAAATGTCGGAGGATTGGACAGGGTCGGTGTGGACTTGTTGGGCTGAACGGCCTGTTTCCACACTGTAAGTAATCTCAGCTCATCAAAGATGGGCTCAGAGAGGGTCATCACCAGAAGAAGAGACAGAGCGCTACGGGAAGACAGGAGGGCAGAACCTCTCAAACAGGAAACCACGAACCCTCTCAGGTGACTGGTTAAAGGCCACCCACCACCAGATGAAAACTAGGAGGTACCCACCATCCCACAGCTACAGGTAACTGGGAGCATCAACCCTCTTCTGATCTGAGCTGAGGATGAAGGAAACTATTGTCCTCTCATGTCAAAGCCAGATTTGAGGAAGATCCTTTGGTTCTCTCCCTGCAATAAACAGTTTTTGATTGAATTACAGTACACTCCGTGCCTGTGTCCAGTCTGCCTCCAGAGTCTTTGTCCCTCGCTGGGAAATCTCGCTCCTACAATAAGCAAAGACATACAGATCAGAGGGCAAATTAAAAACAGACTGAGGCGTACAGGCTACACTGTTGTGGTTCTGTTCGCCGAGCTGGGAATTTGTGTTGCAGACGTTTCGTCCCCTGTCTAGGTGACATCCTCAGTGCTTGGGAGCCTCCTGTGAAGCGCTTCTGTGATCTTTCCTCCGGCATTTATAGTGATTTGTATCTGCCGCTTCCGGTTGTCAGTTCCAGCTGTCCGCTGCAGTGGCCGGTATATTGGGTCCAGGTCGATGCACTTATTGATTAAATCTGTGGATGAGTGCCATGCCTCAAGGAATTCCCTGGGTGTTCTCTGTTTGGTTTGTCCTATAATAGTAGTGTTATCCCAGTCGAACTCATGTTGCCTGTCATCTGCATGTGTGGCTACTATGGATAGCTGGTCGTGTCGATTCGTGGCTAGTTGGTGTTCACTGATACGGATCTTAAGCTGTCTTCCTGTTTATCCTATTTAGTGCTTAGTGCAGTCCTTGCATGGGATTTTGTACACTACATTGGTTTTGCTCATGCTGGGTATCGGGTCCTTCGTCCTGGTGAGTTGTTGTCTGAGAGTGGCTGTTGGTTTGTGTGCTGTTATGAGTCCTAGTGGTCGCAGTAGACTGGCTGTCAGTTCGGAAATGCTCTTGATGTATGGTAGTGTGGCAAGTCCTTTGGCATGTCCTCGTTCCATTGTCTTTCCCTTAGGCATCTGCTGATGAAATTGTGCGGTTATCCGTTTTTGGTGAATACATTGTAGAGGTGTTCTTCTTACTCTTTTTGCAGTTCTGGTGTACTGCAGTGTGTTGTGGCCCTTTTGAATAGTGTCTTGATGCAACATATTTTGTGTGTGTTGGGGTGGTTGCTTTCGTAGTTTAGAACTTGGTCTGTGTGTGTGGCTTTCCTGTATACCTTTGTGGTGAATTCTCCATTAGGTGTTCTCTGTACCATCATGTCTATGAATGGGAGTTGGTTGTCCTTTTCTTCCTCTCCAGTGAATAGGATTCCTGTGAGTGTGGCATTGATGAACCGGTGTGAGTTCTCTATTTCTTATTTTTATTGATTACAAAGGTGTCATCCACATATCTGACCCAGAGTTTGGGTTGAATTTACAGTAAGACTGTTTGTTCTAATCTTTGCATTACCGCTTCTGCTATGAGTCCAGAGATGGGTGAGCCCATGGGTGTGCCTACAAAAGGCGAAAAGACAAATGGCATGCAATAGGCAAGATCAACGTGATTAGGATCAGCACTGTCTGAAGTCAGAGATTCCATTCCTCAGTTTAATAATGGTTGGGAAGATTCTGTTCATGAGCCGCTAGTTTGTGAGTTTAATCTTCTGTACTGTCTGCCTGATGGAAGAAATTTGTAGGTGATCCAGTCAGCGATGAGTCTTTGGTTGCCAGTCTTTCGTGGCAGCGAGCCGTGTAGATGGAGTCAATGGACGTGAGGTTGGCTTCCTTCATGGCAAGGTCTGTGCACACAATCTTCTGTCATTTCTCTTACTGTCCTGGGCTGGGCTGTTGCCACACAAGGCCAATATGCACCCGGATGGTTTGCTCTCAGTGGTGCATTTGTAGAAATTGGTGAGGATCCTTGTGGGCATTCCAAATGTCCTGAGCTGACAGAGAACGAAGAGGCGTTGTTGTGCCATCTCGACTGTCACAACTAACTGGGAAGTCCAGGACAGGATGTCGGTTATCGTCACTCTGAGGAACTTAATGCTGTCCACGAGATGGGGGCATGTTCTCCTCCTTTCTTTCTGAAGTCATTGATCAGTTGGTGAGTTCTGTCGATGTTGAAGGAGAGGTTGGTCTCAGTGCAGCACATCACAAAGTCCTCTATTTCCGTTCTGTATTTTGACTTGCCATCATTACATATCTGTCCTTATGGTGTCATCAGTGAACATGTAGATGGCGTTCGTTCAAAATTTGGCAATACATTCGAGGGTGTACAGGGAGTATAGTAGGGGGCGGAGGAAACATCCTTTGGGATTTCAGTGTTGAATGTTATCATGGAAGAGACACACTTACCTATTTTCACTGATTGTGCACTGTGGGTCAGAAAGCTGAGGAGCCAATTTCAGAGGGCGGAGCCGAGACTAATGTCAGGGAGTTTTGTGATCAGTCTGAAGGGAATAATGGTGTTGAACGTGAACCTATAGTCAATGAGCAGGAATCTGACGTGGGTGTCCTTGTTGTCCAGATGTTCCAGGGATATGGCACCCGCTATGGACCCATTCCACTGGTAGGAAAATTGTAAGGGATCGAGGCAGGCTGGGAGACTGGAACTGATGTGGGCCATGACTAGACTCTCGAAGCACGTCATGCCCCCGCCCCTCAGTCTCCTGCACTCTAAAGAGAAATGTCCCAGCTTATCCAACCTCTCCCCATGACTCAGACTATTGAGTCCTGGCTACATCCCTGTAAAGTTCCAGTTTAATACCATCCTTCCTATAGCAAGGTGACCAAAACTGAATGCAATGTTGAACTTGGAATTATTTGCAACCATAAGTTTTACTCTGCTGCCAATGTTTATGCTGCTGTGATATTGTTTTATTATTTGTGTTATTCTGAAATCATATTGTTCATTAAATCTTCTGATGGCAATCCCCTCGTGCGAACGTCCTCCTGACTGCTTGAATTTGAATCAATCTATTTTGTTTGGGCAGATATTTTGAGGCCGCTGCATATTAGAGAACAGGATGAGATGATGGATGTTTGTGCACTGTGTATCCTTTACTGGACCAGCTTGTCTCTCCAGACACCTAAAGCTTTTATTGTGGGTCAGAGTACCTCAGAATTGTTGCATCACAGAAGGAAGCTATTCAGCCATTGTCCGTCCGTGAACATAGAACATTACAGCTCAGTACCTGCAACATCCTTCAGCACTACCCATAGCTCCACTGACTTTACTGCGAACCGTAAATTTACTAACTCATCGTTCCATTCCCTCATTAAGGTCATTTTCAAAAAGACAAACAACAGTCGCTCCCAAACAGACTTTTACAGTATACCACGAGTGACTGAACTCGAAGATGAACATTCCCCATCAACTACCGCCCTCTGTCTTCTGTCAGCTAGCCATTTTCTGATCCAAACAGCTAAATCACCCTCAATTCCAAGTCTCCGTATTTTCTGGGATAAAGTAAGGACTACAGATGTCTGAGATCAGAGTCGAAAGTGTGGAGCTGGAAAATCCTAGCAGTTCAGGCAGCATCCGAGGAGCTAGGAGAAAGTGCAGACTGCAGATGATGGAGATCAGAACACTGTTTCCTGATGAAAGGCTTACAAATGAAGCATCGACTCTCCTACTCCTTGGACGCTGCCTCACCTGTTCTGCTTTTCCAACACCACGCTCGCCATATTTTCTGCAATAGCCTAACATGGGGGACTTATCAAATGTTTTACTGAAATGCTTATAACCCACTTTACCCTCGTCCACCTGTTTGGTCACTTTCTCAATGAACTCAGTAAGATTTGTCAAGCATGACATACCCTTCACAAAACCTTGTTGATTATTCCAAATCAATTGATTCCTTACTAGTTGATAATAAATCCTATCTCTTATAATCCTTTCCAACAATTTTCCCATAACCAAAGTAAGCCTGGTATATAATTACCAGAGTTGGCTCTTCTCCATTTCTTGAACAAAGGGACAACATTTGCTATCGTCCAGTCTTCTGGCACTATTTCTGTAGACAATGGCGATATAAAGATTCAAACCAATGTTCTGTAACCTCCTCCCTAATTTCTCAGAGAATCCTAGAATTAATTCCATCTGGCCAAGGGGACTTATCTATCTTCACACTCTCCAGAATTGCTAACATCTCCACCTCAATCCCATCTACTCTAATAGCCTTTACTCCATACAGGCCTCGACAGCATTGTATTTCCATTGTGAATACTGATTCAAATACTTATTTAGTGCCTGTCCTATCTCCTTGGACTCTACACACAACTTCACACTACTGTCCTTGATTGGCCCTAATCTTAATTTGGTCATTCGTGACATACTGATAGAAAGCTTGAGGGTTTCCCTGGTTCCTACTTGCCAAAGACTTCTCATGCTCTCTCTTGGCGATTCTTATCTCTTTCTTTCTGTCCTTCCAGGATAACTTGTAACCCTCAAGCATCCGATCTGAGCCTTCACGTTTCATCTTTATATCAACTTCCTTCTTCCTCTTGACAAGAGATTCAACGTCTTCAGCAAACCACAGCAGTCTCACTCGACCACTTCCTTCCTTCCTGACTTGCATTAATTTATCAAAGACACACAGTAGCTCCACATTTAAATTGTGCCCATCTCCTGCAGTTTCCTTCCCATCCTATGTATCCTAAAACCTTTCCTAATCGCATCATTTTTGCCTTTCCCCCAGATATAACTCCTGCCCTGTGGTATACGCCTGTCCCTTTCCATCGCTAAGATAAACATAACTGAATTGTGGTCACTATCAGCCAAGTATTCATCTACCTACAAATCTAATACCTGGTCTGGTTCATTACCCAGTACCAAATCCAATTTGGCCTTGTACCTTGTTGGCCTATGTCCATATTGTGTCAAGAAACCATTCTGCATACATTGGACAAAAATTGACCATATAAAGTAATTGAGCTGTAGCGTTTCCAGTCAAAATTTGGAAAGTTAAACTCCTCCATAACAACTACTGATATTTTCGCTCCTATCCAGTATCATTTTTGTAATCCTTACTCTACATCTCTGGAACTTTTCAGAGGGCAGTAAAGAACTTACAACAGGGTGACCTCTCCATCTTTGTTTCTAACCTCTTCCCATACTAACTCAGTAGATGAGTCCTTATTGAACATCCTTTCTGCCAAAGTAATATTGTATTTGATTAACAATGCCACCCTCCCCCCAGGCCACTTTTAGTACCTTCCTTGTTCTTAATGAAGCATCTAAACCCCGGACCCTGCAACGATCAGTCCTTTCCCTGCTCTATCCATTTCTCCAAAATGGCCACAACATTTGAGAAAAGATTTGTAGCTCGGGTGCTCGTTGTTGTGGTTCTGTTCGCCGAGCTGGGAATTAGTGTTGCAGACGTTTCGTCCCCTGTTCTAGATGACATCCTCAGAGCTTGGGAGCCTCCGGTGAAGCGCTTCCGTGATGTTTCCTCCGGCATTTATAGTGGTTTGTCTCTGCCGCTTCCGGTTGTCAGTTCAAGCTGTCAGCTGCAGTGACCGGTATATTGGGTCCAGGTCGATGTGCTTATTGATTGAATCTGTGGATGAGTGCCATGCCTCGAGGAATTCCCTGGCTGTTCTTTGTTTGGCTTGTCCTATAATAGTTGTGTTGTCCTAGTCGAAAATCATGCTGTACAACTGCACAATTTGGAAACAGAGAGTGATTGTAAGGATGATAAACGAGGGTGAGTTGGATACATCAGAGGACAGCATGAGGGGAGATAGACAGAAACAGACAGAAAATGCAAGTTTTATTTAGAAATTCTCACGGACGGCAAGGCCTTTGTCTAGTGCCATTCCCTGTGAGCACTGTGCGGGTATTGGCTGTGCTCCCAGAGCATTTATCTTCGATAATATCACAGAGCTGAGTTGCTGACAGTTAAACAGAGTCCGAAAGGCAAAGTGATTTTTTTTTTACAGTGAGAAGGTAGTTTAATTTAAACAGACTGGGTGAACAGCAGAAGGAACTGAGAATCCTGCTTGATACTGAGATACTGCCCCAGAGAATCTCAATGAGATGGATCCCTGACAGAGGGGAAATCAGCATCTCAGCTGTGGGCAAAATAATGATTGATAAAGATTGCATACTACTTCCGTGGTTTTAAAATACACATTTCAATTTATGTAGCTCAATATCATGAGTGTATCTAATCTCTTTGTACTTTCCATCGTTTGGTATGGACAGAACATCATTTTGACCTGTATTTTGTGTTCAATTCCTTACTCCTCATTCCTTACTTTAAATGTATCTTTGAATTTGTTCTTCATAAGAGTTATAAAGAGTAACATTCCAATACTGATGATTGGAGAACATTATTGTCCCTCCCTCCAGTCTGAACTGCCATGTCCCCAATTCACTCTGTTTTCTATGTCATCCACAATGCCATAATCACACTGTAATTAAACTCCAGTAAATGATACTTCGTCACATTTCACTAACATAGATAACATCAATAGCACAGGCCTCATCTATCCCTCAGAACCTGGAATAACAATCTGAATTGCATTAGTCACGTACAATTCTCTGTTAACATATCCATGCCGTTTGTCTGTTATAACCCCACGTTTCTCAGACACACATTCCCTTCAGATCATGCACTATAAAAATTGTCGCCATGTTTTATTGAAATTATAATGCTCGGTCAGTAGTTCCAAGATGTATGTTTCCATTTATAAACAGAGAAGCATGTTTACGTTCTGATAAACTTATGGCATTACTCCTGCATCCAAGGAATATTGATCGTTATTCTCAATTGATCTACCAGCCTCAAGATTTGTTCCATCAGTCACCCACACAAATCCCATCCAGAATGCAAAAGTTTGATTCATTGTTTTGAATTTTAATAAAACAATATTGAATTAAAAAGCGTTGGCTGGAGTTATTTGTTCAGTGACTGTGATTGATGTCCGTCTCCGTGGATCAAAAATGTGTCACTGGAGGGTTTGCCTCTTCTATTAATTAAGGATTCGGTTCAATGTGTTATCCCAGTATGGGCGGGAGAATCAACGACTGGATTAACAGGGATCAGCAGCTCGAGAGCAGGGGGAGGAGAGATCAGAATCTGAGAACATTAGACTGGAATGTACCAACAGACAGAAGTTTATCCTTGGGTCTTTACTTCCTTTCACCAATCAAAGGTATCCTTTGGACTATTCAAGGTGGTTACTATCCCATCCTCGTTGTAGTTGGTGTTCCTGGTAAGTCATTCTATCTGACCATTAAACTGAGTTGAACTGAATTGCTGTTCACATTCAAATTTTAGAATTTGTAAGTCATCATTTTCCGATACAGTCAAAAATGTTTTTCCTTACAAATTATAACGAGCAAATTACTATTCCCAACTTACTCAACAATCTGCGAGGAGAAACCAGACTGTTCTGAAACTCAATGATCGTTTTTTCTCCATTCAGACTTACATTTCTACATATTCTCCCCACTCACCAAACCTGCCTAAGACCACTGTCAGGATGTTTCAGTCTCCTTCTCAGCCTCAATGCAACTGCTGAATAATTCACCATTTGTGCCTTTGGTAAATCCAGATTTAACTGTTTCAAGTCCCTTCTGACTATGCTAACATTACAAAATATTTGCATTTGAGATGGTTAATTTGTCCTCTCCACAGAAACTGTCAGACAGACAGACAGTGCTTGGTGGTCAAGTCATTGACTTATAATCGGCACAGAATAATAATCTTTTGGTGGCTCGTGAAGGAAGTTGATGAAATGCAAATAAAATCATCACCACTTGTTTTAAACAGAAGCCTATCTGTTTGCCTCATGTCCTGTAGAGAAGGCAATGGGTCATCCTTCCCTGGTCAGGTCTCTGTGTGCTGCAAACCCACTTCGGTGTGTTTTACTCTGTACTGTCCTGTGGAACAGCTGAACTAGCTACTCAGTTCAGGATCAGCATAACATACTGGTCTGACCAGGGCTGCACACATCCCGTGAGGGCAGAACAAAAGAAAAGATCGCTCCCTTCCTCTGCCTGATTTCCATGTCCCTGCAAGTCATTTCCACTCAGGTAGGTGAGCATTCCCTGTTTCGAGTGAATTCTTTCTCATATAGTCTCCCTCCGAGACTGATATTCTTTGGCGATGGCTTTATTGATGCTGACGTACAGACGTAAGGAAGGTCTAAATTCCACATTATTGGCAGTGTAGAGAGAAGTAATGGCTTTTTACAGCACAGGCAACAAGCTTAGACAGCTAAGTAAGGAAACAGAATTATTGTGATCAACCCTGAGAGAGTTGTTGAGATAGTATTTGGGGTATTGCGAACAGACTTTCTCTCTTTTATAAGGAATAATCTTCTTGGCAGAAAGAGTATAAAGGAGTTTCACCAGACTAATTGTTGGATGATTGTACCATCGAGATTGCATGAGGATTAATCTGTAGCGCTTTGAGGGAATAAGTGGTCATTGCATTGAACCATCAGGGGATGTACAGTCACTCATTATTTTCCAAACAGACACGGATACGGTGATAAATTCCATGGCTTATTTATTACTACGTTTGCATGATCGTCGATAATTTAAAAGCCCCTGGGAACGTCCCTCTCACCCACGCCACTCCCAATTTCGATTGAGAGAAAGAGAGAGGGTAATGGCTTTTTACAACACAGGAAACAAGCTGAGACAGCAAAGTAAGGGAACAGTCTTTGAGTAATCTCTCCCCACATTACTAACGTCATGTAACTCATAATCACGACAGGAGCCAAAATACCTTCATGCTAAAACATTTAACAATTACCATCAGCTTCTGACCTCCATGGAGAACATGGGTCTGTCTTCAGAGATAGAAGATCCTCTTTGAGACTTGGTACAAAACATTTGGCTTCCTTCCTCACTGCCGGCAAAACATATTAAAGTATCATGTGTTCCACAGACAATGGAGCCACGAGGAATATCGTGAGCCGTCTATGTGTGCATTCTCTGCTCCATTGGTTTTTCACGGTGGAGCATCAATGACACCCATATGTTTCTGTATAAATGTCTTAAGGGCTGAATGGCCCCCTCCTGCTCCCATAGGACAGTATCAAGGGTCTGATTGGGCTCTGCCTGTTCCTGTTTAACAGCTCAATGTAAAGACCAGAGCCCTCCTCTTCCTGGGGAACAGGCAGCACGATTGAATAGACTGTCTCTTCCTGTTCAGTCGTTTCGATGGGCTGAATGGCTTCCACATATCCATGTAACCAGCTTGAGGTGCTGAATGAGCTCCTCTTTTAACTGTGGAAATGTGCAGTGTCTGACCCTGCTGTTACATAAATGTTACCGACACTTTAACAGCACAAACCCTACTGTTGTCCAGGTCTTGCTGCACATGGATTCAGAGATTTATTCAGGAGCTGAGGAGGGACAAAATGTTCTGAGCATTGTGTGATCTTCAGTGATCACCCTGCCTCTGATCTTATGATGGATGGGGAATGAGTGGTGCCAGGGGTGTGGGCGCGTAGACGTTGACGAAGGAGCCGAAGATGTTTCTGCTGAGGAAGTGAACCTGAGGATCTCCTGAACAGATGTCCTGGGACTGACAGGATTGTCAGCCAACCGCCCACAAACATCTTCTTTTGTGCTCTGAAAGACCCCAACCAGTAGGGAGGGAACACCTCATTCCCATTAAAGTCAAATAAGTAGATGGTCCCGTTGACACCCTCAGTCAACTACTGCCTTGATATTAAGGCCATTCACTCTTTCCTGAGCCCCTGTGTTCACCTCTTGTTCATATCAATAGGTGCCGGGGTCTGTGTGGGGAGTCTTTTCCTCTCACAGAGGGATATCAATGTCTGAAATTATCTGGACTTAGAGAGTGAAGGGAGCTTAATCATAAAAGTAGTTAAAGAGGAAGTAGATGTATTTTTGACCTGTCAGAGAGCTGGCGGGTGTGATGGATTGGGTATTAAAGAGGGGTTAATGTTAACAGTAGATCAGCCATGATCGTATACAATGGCTTGACCGTCCGAATTACCTGAGCCTGTTCCTTATGTTTATATTTTCTTTAATTACAATGTTAATAGTTGTAATGTTCCTCGACGTTCTGTGATTGAATGTTGCAATCAGAGAGAGCAACGCAGTTTTGAGTCATCTCTGGATGAGGTTAGGGGATTTATTCATAATGAATCTTGGTCTAGACAATTAGCAACAAATGAAGCACAAGTTGCAGAGAGGAGGCACTTTGTGAAGAGACCAGAGGCGTCTTTCGAACCCAGACTAGATTTCCAAATAACATTTTACAACACTCACCAAACCGTGTGTGACAGTCTGGAGGGATTGAATGAGATCCTGTGTTACTGTGGACCAAGTATTTGGAGGACGTGGCCTCCATCTGCTCCTGTACAGAGGCTGTGAGGGACTGAATACAAGATAGTAACATGGGATGTGGAGCAAGAGTGGGTCATCAGACACTGTGTCACTGCTCCACCACGCAGTATGATCTGATTATGGTCTGAGCAGCACTTTTCTGTCTGTGTACCATTTTCCTACTCTCATTTATCTATCAAATTTTGAAGATAAACAATTTTGAATAAATGGAAATATCCCGTCATCACAAACATCCGAGAGCGGCGGGAGCTGGGCGGAAGTGAAGGCATAGCGCAAAGCCGGTCGGGAAGGTAAGTAATTGGTATTTCACAACTTACCTCGATGCCAATGGTCTTTGGCTATTTTAGTGGGTTTGTTCTAGACCCCAGGTCCTACAAAGTAGGGCCTCCCTCCCTCCCTCCCTCCTCCTCTAACCTAAATTAAAAGTCCACAGACTTGCTCCAAAAAGAGGACCCAAGGAAGTTCCAGTGGATTGAAGTGTGAGGATTTAGCTCAGGAGTCTTTGACAAGGAGGTTGAGTGAAGTGAATACGCCACAGTTGAAGAGGGTGAGACCTGACTGCCCAGCTGGTTCAGTGTGCTACGTGCTTGATGTGGGAGGTCAACGACTCTGGTGTGTCTGGCTCATATAGTGTGGAAAGTGTGTGCACGTTCAGCGACTGACAGAGCATATTGCAGCACAGATGAAAGAACTCGAGAACCTTATGCTCATCCGAGAGAACGAGATCTTTCTGGACAAGACCTTCAACGAGGTTATTACACCAATCGTACCAGAGAAGAGCAGACAATGAGGAAGGCAGAGAGGAGACAGGTGCAAGAGACCCCGGGGGAAGTACCTGTCAGGAACAAGTTGAATCTTTTGGAAAGAGTAGAGATAGATGACACTGCCAGTCCGCGAGGCAGCTAGGTCTGTCAATCAAAAGTTGGCGTGGAGGCAGAGCAGAAGAGTCGGACATCGCACAGAGCGATGGTAATGGAGGACTTCATAGTGAGAGGAACTGACCGGGGTTTTGTGGCAGCAGACGGCACATAAGGATTGTGTGCTGCCTTCCTGGTGCCAGGGTTAATGGCATCACTGACAGAGTGCAGGAAATCCTCAAGGATGAGGGTGAAGAGCCAGAGGTGGTGGTACATGTCGGCACAAATAATGTCGGGAAGAAGAGGAGGAACATACTACAGCGGGACTTCGGAGAACTAGGGAGAAGGCTGAAAAGCAGGACGTCCAAGGTGGTTATCTCCGGTTTGCTTCCAGTTCCTCGGGCTGGTGAGGCCAGAAACAGGGAGATAATAGACTTGAACGTGTGGCTGGTGAACTGGTGCAGGAAGCAAAGATTTAAATTCTTGGTTCACTGAGGTGTTTTTTGGTAAGACTAAATTCTAAAAGAGAGACGGTTTGCACCTTAATAGGTTCGGGACCAGCATTCTGGCAGGCAGGTTTGCTACTGCAACACAGCTACGTTTAAACTAGGTAGCGGGGGTGAGGGGACACACTGGATGTTTAAGAAGGAAATTGGAGGGAAAGTTAGAACCAGTGAAGTCAAGAAAGATAACTGTATCAATGAGGCAGAAAACTCGGAAATGGATCATGCTGTAAGGTTGAGTGAAATAAGAGTTGATGGGACGGGTGAGGCCAGTAGCAAATTAAAACTACTATATATGAATGCACGAAGCATGGATGGATGAGCTTGAGGGTCTTTTGGAAATTGGCATCTACGGCATTGTGGGGATAACTGAGAAGCGGCTTCAAGTAGATAGGGCCTGGGAAATGAATATTCAAGGCTACACGTGCTATCGTAAGGACAGACAGACGGGCAGAGGGGGTGGCGTGGCCATGTTGGTAATGGATGATATTCTGTCCCTTGCGCGAGGGGACCTAGAATCAGGGGATGTAGAGTCAGTGTGGATAGAGCTGAGAAATACTAAGGCTAAAAAAGAACCTCTTGGGAATTTTCTACAGACCTCCAAACAGTAGTGCGGATGTCAGATGCAAGTTAAGTCAGGAGCTGAAATTGGCCTGTCGCAAAGATGTTACTACATTTGTTATGGGGGATTTCAACATGCAGATAGACTGGAAGAATCAGGATGGTATTGGACCTCAAGAAAGAGACATTGTGGAGTGCCTCAGAGATGGATTCTTAGAACAGCTGTTGCTGGAGCCGACCAGGGAGAAGGCAATTCTAGATCTGGTATTGTGCAACGAACCAGAATTGATCAGGGACCTCGAAGTGAAGGAGCCATTGGGAAGTAGTGACCATAATACAATAAGCGTGGGCCGGCACGGTAGCACAGTGGTTAGCACTGCTGCCTCACAGCGCCAGAGACCCGGGTACAATTCCCGCCTCAGGTGACTGACTGTGTGGATTTTGCATGTTCTCCCCGTGTCTGCGTGGGTTTCCTCCGGGTGCTCCGGTTTGCTCCCACAGTCCAAAGATGTGTTGGTCAGGTGAATTGGCCATGCTAAATTGCCCGTAGTGTTAGGTAAGGGGTAAATGTAGGGACATGGGTGGGTTACGCTTCGGCGAGTCGGTGTGGACTTGTTGGGCCGAAGAGCCTGTATCCACACTGTAATGTAATGTAATCCAATCTAATCTAATCAAAAAGCTTCAATCTGCAATTTGAGCAGGAGAGGGTACAATCGGAAGTGACAATATTTCTGTTGAATAAAGGGAACTATGGAGCTATGAGGGAGGAGCTGGCCAAAGTTCAATGGTGAAATACCTTAGCAGGGATGACAGTGGAGGAACAATGGCGGATATTTCGGTGTATAATGCAGAAGTTGCAGAAACAGTTCATTCCAAAAAGGAAAAAAAAGATCCTAGGAGGAGGCATGGGTGGCCTGGCTGACGAGGGAAGTTAAGAAACATATAAAGTTAAAAGAGAAAAAGTATAACATAACAAAGATAAGTGGGAAAACGGAGGACTGGGAAGCTTTTAAAAAACAACAGAGCATTAGTAAGAAGGAAATAAGCAGAGAAAACATGAGCTACGAAGGTAAACTGGCCAATGTTATAAAGGAGGATAGTAAAAGTTTTTTTTTTAGGTGTGTGAAAGGCAAAAACAAAATGGTTAAATCTAAAATTGGGCCCTTGAAGACAGAAACAGGGGAATATATTACGGGTAACAAAGAAATGACAGAAGAATTGAATTGGTACTTCAGATCTGTGTTCACTGGGGAAAATACAAGAAATCTCCCTGAGGTAACAGTGGCTGAAGGAGCTGAACTGAAGGGAATTTATATTTGCCAGGAATTGGTGTTGGGGAGACTGTCAGGCCTGAAGGTTGATAAGTCCCCGGGGCCTGATGGTCTACATCCCAGGGTACTGAAGGAAGTGGCTCGAAAAATCGTGGATGCGTTGGTGATTATTTTCCAGAGTTCGATAGATTCGGGATCAGTTCCTGCGGATTGGAGGGTGGCTAATGTTGTACCACTTTTTAAGAAAGGTGGAAGAGAGAAAACAGGAAATTATAGACCAGTTAGTCTGACCTCAGTGGTGGGAACGATTATGGAGTCTATTATAAAGGCTGAAATTTGAGGATGTAACTCTGAAGCTGGATGAGGGAGATCCAGTAGATTTAGTGTACCAGGACTTTCAGAAAGCTTTTGATAAAGTCACACATAGGAGGTTAGTGAGCAAAATTAGGGCGCATGGTATTGGGTGCAAAGTACTAACTTGGATTGAAAATTGGTTGGCTGACAGGAAACAAAGAGTAGTGATAAACGGTTCCATTTCAGAATGGCAGACAATGACCAGTGGCGTACTGCAGGGATCAGTACTGGGACCGCAGCTTTTTACAATATATGTTAATGATATAGAAGATGGTATTAGTAACAACATTAGTTGTGGGCGGCACGGTGGCACAGTGGTTAGCACTGCTGCCTCACACCGCCTGAGACACGGGTTCAATTCCCGCCTTAGGCGACTGACTGTGTGGAGTTTGCACGTTCTCCCCATGTCTGCGTGGGTCTTCCGGTTTCCTCCCACAGTCCAAAGATGTGCAGGTCAGGTGAATTGGGCATGCTAAATTGCCCGTAGTGTTAGGTAAGGGGTAAATGTAGGGGTATGGGTGGGTTACGCTTCGGCGGGTCGGTGTAGACTTGTTGGGCAGAAGGGCCTGTTTCCACACTGTTATGTAATGTAATCTAGCAAATTTGCTGATGGTACTGAGCTGGGTGGCAGGGTGAAATGTGATGAGGATGTTAGGAGATTACAGGGTGACCTGGACAGGTTAGGTGAGTGGGCAGAGGCATGGCAGATGCAGTTTAATGTGGATAAATGTATGGTTATCAACTTTGGTGGCAAGAGCAGGAAGGCAGATTACTACCTAAATGGAATCACTTTAGGTTAATGGGCAGTACAGAGAGATCTGGGTGTTCTTGTACACCAGTCAATGAAGGTAATCATGCAGGTATAGCAGATAGTGAAGAAGGCTAATAGTATGCCGGCCTTCATAACAAGAGGGATTGAGTATAGAAGCAAAGAGGTTCTTCTGCAGCTGTACAGGGCCGTGCTGAGACCATACCTGGAGTACTGTGTGCAGATCTGGTCTCCAATATTGAGGAAAGACATTTTGGCTATTGAGGGAGTGCAGCGTAGGTTCACAAGGTCAATTCCTGGAATGGTGGGATTACATTACACTGAAAGACTGGAGCGACTGGGCGTGTATATCCTTGAGTTTAGAAGACTGAGAGGGGATCTGATTGAGACATATAAGATTATTAAAGGATTGGACACTCTGGAGGCAGGAAACATGTTTCCACTGATGGGTGAGTGCCGAACCAGAGGACACAGCTTAAAATTCGGGTTAGACCATTTAGTACAGAGATGAGGAGAAACTTCTTCACCCAGAGAGTGGTGGCTGTGTGGAATGCTCTGCCCCAGAGGGCAGTGGAGGCCCAGTCTCTGGATTCATTTAAGAAAGAGTTGGATAGAGCTCTCAAGGATTGTGGAATCAAGGGTTATGGAGATAAGGCAGGAACAGAATACTGATTAAGGATGATCAGCCATGATCATATTGAATAGTGGTGCAGGCTCGAAGGGCATAATGACCTACTCCTGCACCTATTGTCTATTGTATTGCCTATTGATTGTATTCTGACCAATGTTCGAGGGTCACTAATGTATTTTCCCACGCCTGTACTGTTGAAAGCAAATTTTAAATGCAACCAGTTGAGTGCTGCAGCCAATGAAATAGGTATCAGACTGGGTAATTTTCTAGAAAAATGTGACACACAGAAAGTTGAACTCTGAAGGAACCGTAAAATGATCGAGTGTCCCAAATGTTTCTCTCTTTTGAAGTTATTCTGCTCACACAAATGTCTGGGAATGCGGATTTCGTCCCGGAACTCTTGGATGTGGCTGAACTCCCTTTCCTTCGGGCAGTGGAAAGATTCCTATGAATCCTCATCAGGAATCCACCACGAGTCGTAAAGATGACTCAGGGATTTTCTGCTCATACACCTTGTTTTCAGGCAGAACAAAGAAAGAGAGAGAGAGAGACCAATTGGCTGCTGCTTCTGAGGCAGGGAATATTTTTCTCCCTTTCTGTGTGAAAAAAATACTATAATGTCAACTGAATACCAAACTGGACCATGTGCGATCTACATGAACATTCTCTGGAATAGATGATAATAGACTGTATGCTGTATGCAGCATCATTGCTGTGGTTGTGCACAGTGCCTTTCATTAGCAAATGAAAACGTGCCCGCTTTATAATTTGATGACGTCTTTACATGTTTATGCGTAATTTTTATAAATGGGTTGATATCTTCATAATATCTGTGTTTCTATCAACAAATCACATTCATTAAAAATTCTCTAACTTTAGTCTCCTGAACAAGAGAAAATATGTATCCAGCTGAAACACTTCTCCGAAAATCATGCTTCAATAAGATTTCTCATCTAAGACCTTAGCAGATAATCCCCGATAACAAAAGGCATTCATTTCAGGAATTAGTAAAGGGAAGCATCTTTGAACACCTTCGAAAGGAATTACATCTTTTTTTTTAGTTTAGAGGATCAAAACTGCACCCAGTGTATCTGAAGTGGTCACAGCAATGCCCTGTACAGATGCAGTAAACCATTCCTGATTAAACTCAATACCTGTTGCTACAAACAGCATCATTCCACTTCCCTTTCAAATCACTTGCTACATCTGCGACATGCTTCATATGATTCAAGTACCAGGAATATGAAAAACATCTGCATCACAGAGTTCTGCGATCTCTCTCCATTTAAATTGTTTCCTACTGTTCTATCCTTCCTACCACAATAGATAACTCACGTTATATTATTTCTTCTGAAGGTTTGCTCACTAACCTTCCCTGTCTATAATCACAATGCAGATTCACTACATTCATTTGAAGATATGTTGAATGATCATCTTGGTGTACAAGGCAATTCAGCTTTCATCCATTCAGTCCCTTCATCCAGATATTTGACATAGATTATTGATCATTGATGACCCCAAAGTGATCTCTGAGGCAAAACTAGTTACAGTTTTGTAAAAAATATGCATTTATCTCTACTGTCTATTATCTGTTAGCGACAACATCCCTGTTCCTATGCAGCAGTTCAGGCGGGTTGAATGGCCTCCTCCTGGGCTGCGTAATGTACTCAACGAGCTTCTTTCTATATTCCTGTGTAACTCCTTTGAGGGGCAGAATGGTCTCCTCCCATCTCATTGTAACGATCCTGTGTGGCTGAATGGGGTGGTCCCCTACCCTGTAACAGACTCGAGGGGTGGATTAAGGAAACTGCACATAGGGTAGGGGCAACAGTTTATCTCTGTAACAGCATCGAGGGCTGGATTGAAGGAACAACATGTTGGTTAGGGGCGGCAGTTGCCCATTCGGCTGCACATTCAGAGTGGTCATGCCTGATCCGAGTTTGCCTGACCATCCGTCTCCTGTCTGTTCTCAATAAACGTTGACTCCTTTTTTCCAGCAAACATCAGTCGAGCTCAGCCTTGAATATCTTTAATAACCGAGTCTTCACTGCTCCCTGAGAATGAGTATACCACAGGTAGCACAACACTTAAAGGGAAAGTGACATCCTTATTTCATTGTGGGACCAATTATTTTAAAACTGTGTTAACCTCACATCAACTCACTGCCCCATTACGGATATAAGGATACAAAACTAGGAATAGACAGAAACCATTCCGCCCTCCAACTCTGTCCCACATTACCACTGACTCTTTCTAATCAAATATGTATCAAATCCAGCCTCTGCTGCTGTCTCAGGAAGAGAATACCTGATAGCATTACACCACACAAGCGTTAAAGAAAGAAACACAATTAGGCCATTTGGCCCATCAAGTCTGACATGCCATTCAATCATTTCTTATAAGTTCCTCAACATCAATCCCTTACTTTCTCCCGAGAATCCTTGATCTCCTCATAAATCAAAAACTTCTTTATTTGTGTCTTAATGATACTAGTATCTGTCTTTGTGTGTGTGTATGTCCATGTGCTTGTTATCTGTGTATTTTTGTGACTACGTCTGTCTCTCTGTGTATCAGACTGTGTGGTTCTATCTGTGTTTCTGTCTATTTGTATGTGACGGTATATGTCTCTGTGTGATTCATTGTGTGTGTATGCCTATTTCCTTTTATGCATTATGCATGTTAGTATATTGTGGTGTTTCCCAATACTTCTGTGTATTTCAATGCCTACATCTCTGTGCAATGGGATATCTGATTTTTTTTTGCGAGTGAGAGAGATGAGGTTGGAACTGACAGTGGGTTTAAATTGAGAATTGCTCTTTACTGTATATTGCTCCTTACTCGGTTGGTGGGACGTGGATGTTTCAGAACCTCCACACAAAACCTCCTGGTCCTCTCTAGCTCTTTCCAGGATGCTCCCCACATGTCAGGGTAAGGGGATGAGGGAACGGATATCGGGCACTCCCCCACCCGGCTTGGTCCTTGCTGTCCAATTCCAGGCTGTTTCTCCTGGAATGGGAGAAGAGGATGGAAGCAATGAGGGTGGTAGTGGGTGTCTCTGGTGTTAGTGCTGGAAGGTAAGGGTGAGGTGTCCGGAGGGAGTCTGACCAGTGTTGTATCCATGCAGTGTTTTTAGTGTGCGGGGCTATTGTGTCAGTGACAGAAATAGTGGGGGAAGGAAGGTGCTGAATGCAATAGTGACAGTGGTCGTGCCTGAGCCTTATTTGGAGATAGAGTGTGAACCTTGTTCGGGAGGTAGGTGCTATTACAGATATACAGTGAGTGTGAGGGAGCAGAGAGAATACGATGACTCTTATCCTGGCAGAGCGGAGAGGATATTGATGCTTGCTGACCAATTCTTCAGAACATCTAAGCGTCGAGGTGAGCCTCCCCAAACGTCTTGTCCAAGTCTATCACAAATAACTTCTCAGACCCTGTCCCTCAGATTCCACAGAACCAGTTTGGTGGATCTTACAAATATCAAGGCGAAGTAAACATTAGTGTATTATATATCGAGACCAAAACTGTGACGCAAATACTTAGCATCATATGCTCTTGAAATTGGATATGCACGTATATGCAAGACGAAGCAATGACATAGTGATATTATTGCTGGTATCTTAGCCCAAAGACCCAGCTAATGTTCTGAGTACCCGAGTTCGAATCCTGCCATGGCAGATGATGAAATGTGAATTCAATAAGTATCTTGGATCAAGGGTTTATGATGACCAGGAATCCATTATCGATTGTTGGAAAATCTCATCTGGTTCACTGATGTCCTTTAGGGAAGGATACAGATTTTCTTACCTGGTCTGGCTTGCATGTGACTCCAGACACAAAGCAACGCTGTTCACTCTTAACTTTCTCTGCAATGGGCAATAAATGTTGGTTATAAATGGGATACCCTCATCCTGTGAATGAGTAACAAATAATCGTGGGTGCTGCAGTAATACTGGATGGTGTCAAGTTGCATCGAAACTGCGTTCCCTAAGTGACTGCTCATGTTGTGAAAAATAAATTCCATAAGTGTATATCAGGTAGTTGGAGAGTATGTTGTGAAACAAACTAGAGAGCAGGTTATTTCGGATTTGGTGTTGTGTGGACAGGAGAACTAATTACTAACCGTGCGCTGAAGCAGCTTTGAGGAATTGTGACGCAATATAGAAATTTTGAACATTATAGTTAAACATCGAGGAAGCCTGGAGGCTAGAGGTTCAAGTTAGTCCCATTGACTTGTAAAAGTAAAATATAACATTCAGTGAGAGACAAGCAATGGTTGTTTGAGGCATAGAGTTCTTTAGCACAAAGGTATTCCCTTCGGCTCAACGTCCATTCCGAACAAAATATTCATTCACACTAATTTCATTTTATTTTCATGATATTTCCCGGTATCCTTCCAATCCTTTCCTACCCAAGTATTTGTCCAAATGCCTCTTAAATGTTGTTAATGTACGCACCTCAACCACTTTCACTGGCAGCTCATTCCATATGCGTACTACCCTGTGTGTAATAAAAATGCTCCTCAGGTTCCCTTTTATTCTTTCTCCTCTGACCTTAAGCTGATGCCCTCGAGTCTGGGATTGCACAACCCTGGGGAGAAAAGACTGAGTGCATTCACTCTGCTCATGCCTCCCATGATCTTATACATTCTATCAGACCCCCATCAGTCTCATACACCCTAAAGTTAAAAATTTCTAGCTTGTCCAACCTCTCCTTAAAATCCAGACCATAGAGTCCTTGGGAACATCCGTGTAAATTTGTTGTGCACTCTTTCCAGTTTAATAACACCCTTTCTACAGCAAAGTGAACAAATCTGAGCACAACGCTACAAGTATGGCCTCACCACCATCCTGTATAACTGCAACATAACTCCACAACTTCGATATTCAATGCCCAGACTGATGAAGGTCAGTGTGCCAAAAGCCTTCTTCACAGCTCTATCTATCTCTGAATCAACTTTCAGAGAACAGTGCATCTGAATTCCAGGGTCCGTCTGTTCCACTACAACCCTTAAGGCCCAACCATTCACCATGAAACTCCGACCTTTAATTGACTTTTCAAAATGCAAGATCTCACATTTGCCCACATTCAACTCCATTTTCCATTTCTTGGCGCACGTCCCAACTGATCAAGGTCCTGCTGCAATTTCTGATAATTTTCCTTACTGTCCACGAGACCACATTATTTCGTGTCATCTGCAATCTTACTAATCATGCCTTGTACATTTAAAACTAAATCATTATACATATAACAAGCAGTAATGGTCCCAGTCCCGACCACTGAGGCACACCATTAGTGACAGGCCTTCAGTCCGACAAGAATCCTTTCCACTATTACTCTCTGCTCCCTACCATCAAGACAATTTTGTGTCTAATTTGCTATGTTCCCACTCCATTCCACGCAATCTACCCTTCCAGGGAAGCCTTCTTGAAGGCCTTACTAAAATCAATTTGACCACGTTTCCCACCCTGCCTTCGTCAACATTGCTGCCCACTTCATCAAAGAACGCTAATAAATTTGTCAGCCATTATCTCCCACAAAGCCGTGCTGACTGCTACTAATCACACCCTGCCTTTCCAAATGTATGTTTATCTGATCTCTCAGAATCTTCTCAAGTATCTTGCCCACTACAGATGTCCGGTTTACTGGCCTATAGTTCCCAGGTTTTGTCTTTGTAGCCCTTCATGAATAAGGGCACAGCATTCCCTGTCCTCCAGTCATCTGGGACCTCCCCATATCCTGCGATGATGTAAAGATATCTGCCAGACCCCCACAATTTCTTCTCTATCCTCTTACAATGTTCTTCGATATATCTGGTTTATAGAAATACTGCAAAGTCTGAAACAAAAGTCAATTTCTTTAAGGTACAAACACCCAAGAGTGAGAAAGTGACTTAATGATGGTTAACATAAAAAAGTAAAGATTATATTAATCATAAGAAGTGACTTCAGAAGAAGTCCAGACATTGTGGAAACCTGAGAAATCTGAGAAATTTACAATCCAGAAAAGGAGGGACATGAAACTGATAAGGAAATCAAAAAGCAAACATGCACGCTAACAAACAGGAACTCAAAGACTGCTTCAATCTACGATCTATATTTCAAAGGAAACAAAATAAAAGGAAGGTCAAATGTGGAAATCCGTAATCGGGAGATGAGATATTATTGTGAAGAACAGGGAAATGGCCGAGAAATGATCAGTTACTTTGCATCTGTCTTCATGCTGGAAGAGCCAGAAAATACCCAGAAATACGAAGTAATCATTTCGGCCTTCAGGAGCAAAAGGCATAAAGTCAATTCATATCAGTAACAAGGTAGTACTGGAACATGGAGCTAGATTGGACATTGCTAAGTCTGACGAAACATATGTACTTCCTATCAAAATGTCAGAAATAAATTAGCAATAGAAATATTAATTGCACTGTCGATGATTGTGTTCTAATTTCCTATACATTCCAAACAGGCTGGAAAGCCATTGTAGATAAATGGAAGATAATAAATGTGATCCAAGCATGGTAGGTAGATGAATGGAATGGATACAGGCGTCTAGAAAGGGAAAAAGTGATAGTGTGAATAAATGCAGCGCAATTAACTTGACATCTGTAGAGACTCTTTTGGAATCTATGAGACAGGATGCGATATTGGATATTTAGAAACTAACAGCAACATTGGAGAGAATCAGTATACATTTTTGAAACGAAATCATACTTAATAGCTTTGGAATTATGTAATTGGAAAGTTGAAGGTGGGTTCACCATCAATTAATGGCGTCAGAATATCGATGCAATAAAAGGCTGAAGTAGTTTCATAGTGTAATGGTGAGACTGTACCTGGAAAATTGTGTACAGAGTTGGTGAGACTGTACCTAGGTGATTGTTTACAGGGTTGGTGAGACTGTACCTAGACTATTGTGCACAGGGTTGGTGAGACTGTACCTGGAGTATTGTGTACAGGGTTGGTGAGACTGTACCTGGACTATTGTGTACAGGGTTGTTGAGACTGCGCCTGGACTATTGTGTACAGGGTGGGTGAGACTGTCCTTAGAGTATTGTGTACAGGGTTGGTGAGACTGTCCTTAGAGTATTGTGTACAGGGTTGGTGAGACTGTAGCTGGACCATTGTGTACCGCGCTGGTGAGACTGTCCCTGGAGTATTGCGTACAGAGTTGGTGAGACTGTAACTGGGCGATTGTTTACAGGGTTGGTGAGACTGTCCCTGGACTATTGTGTACAGGGTTGGTGAGACTGTACCTGGAGTATTGTGCACAGGTTTTGTGAGACTGCACCTGGACTATTGTGTACAGGGTTGGTGAGACTGTCCCTGGAGTATTGTGTAGGGTTGGTGAGACTGTACCTGGACTATTGTGTACAGGGTTGGTGAGACTGTACCTGGACTATTGTGTACAGGGTTGATGAGACTGTACCTGGACTATTGTGTACAAAGTTGGTAAACCTGTACGGAGAGTATTGTGCACAGTTTTGGTGACCTAATCTGAGAAAGAATATAATGACCACAGAGGAAGTGCAATGGACATTCTCCAGGTTCGTCCCTCAGATGGTGAGATTGTCTGATGCAGCAACTCGGCCTGTGTACTCTTCGGTTTCAAAGAATGAGAGGTGATCACAGTGAAATTTTGGATACTTACGAAACGTATGACAAGGAGGAAATAAATAGAATGGTTCTCTGGCTGTCTACTGTACATTTAAGGCAAAAAATAGCAGGATAAGGGACAGGCCATTTAAGACTGCAATAAGGAAGAAATTCATCACTCGGAGAGGACTGACTAATACAGGGGCATGGAAACCTGCTGGCTGGCAAGGTTAGGGAGAATCCCTAGGTAATCAACAAGTGTGTCAAGTGGAACAGAATAGCCAGGGAATAGGTAGGAGTCATTAGTGACTTGCCAAGTTGCATCTAAATCAACTTTAGTGGTGGGAGTAAGAGGGTGGTGGTAGAAGCCTGTTGGTGTGACTGGAGACCCGTGGCTAATGGTGCACCACAGGGATCAATGTTGTGTCCCTTTTCATTTGTGATTCGGAGATGCCAGTGTTGGACTGGAGTGGACAAAGTTAAAAATCACACACTACCAGGTTTATTCCGAGGCACGAGCTTTCAAAGCGCACAACTACCTGATGAAGTAGCAGCGCTTCGAAATCTGGTGCCTCCAAATAAACCTGTTGGGCTATAACCTGGTGTTGTGTGATCTATAACCTTATTATTTGTCATATTCATAAATGGTGTATCTGCAAATATGGACGAGGAGTGGGGAGAGTGTGATAACTAAGTTTGTGTTTGATACAACGATTGACCGGTTGGTTGGCAGTGAGGAGAAAGGTCTTATGTTCCAGGAAGATACAGATGGACAGATCAGTAGCAGATGGAATGAACCCTGATAAATATGAGGTGATGCACTTTGGAAGAAGGAAGCAGACAGCGGAATACTCAGTGAATGGCAGCGCACTAGGGAGCTCAGAGGGAGCTTCTCCACACATCGCTGAATGTGACTGGACAGGTTAATACACAAGTTGACAAAGCAAAGGGTAGCGTAAGCATATCATTTAATCATCGAGGCACAGATTATAAGAGCTATGCAGAACTTTGTTTAGGCCAAGATGGAATACTGTGTGTAGTTCTGGGAGCCACATTACAGGAAGGATGTGATTGCACTGGAGGGTATTGCAGAGGAGATTCACCAGAATGTTCCCTGGGATGGAGCATATCAGCTATGGACGGAGGCTGGATAAGCTCGGGTTGTTTAGTTTGGAGCAGAGAAGGCTGAGAGGGATGTGATTCAGAAGGAAACGATTATGAGGAACATGGACAGGGAGAACAAGGGGGAGCACATTCTGTAGGGGACTTGAGAATCGTTTTTTACCGAGGTGGATTTGGGCTCTGGAATGTACGACCGGAGGGAGTTGTCACGGGTAACCTCACAGCTATTACAAAGTACTTGGACGACCTCTTGAAGTGTCATAACATTCCCAGCTATGGGGCTCGTGGGACGAATATAGACCGTGCTGTATTTATGACGGTGCAGAGTCTATGCTTCTATGAGTGCATGGTTGTGCAAGGTCAATCATTGAAAAGCTTAAGGCAGGAATCGATGGGTTTCAGAACACTCTATATGCACAAGGGTGATAAGAGTGAACTTGTAATAACTTCATAAAGTACGTCAATGGCAAAATTAAGGGGAAAAAACGTTCAGCTTCTTTCCAGTCTGAATCCAGAGAATGGAGAATGTAGAAGAGGGAAATGGCAGAACTATGCAGCAAATATTTTAGTTATGTCCTCACAGAAGAAAACAACGAGGAAAGTTTAATCTGGTGAGAGAGAAAAAGGGGATAGAATAAAATTAGCAAATAAACGTTATGGAGAATGTATTTTAACTGAGAGTAATGGGCTGAGACAAATACAACAGGGATTTATCAAATGGGAAACATATTTGAGAAACAGACTTTTAGCAAAACTATGGAGAAGCAATCAATGCAATACGATTGGATTTTCAGAAAGAGTTTTGACAAAGCCCCAAGCGTACTATGCAAATTCGAATCCTATGGGACTGGGGCTAACAGAAGGGCATGGTTTTACAATTGTAGACCTAACAGAAAATAGTGAGCAGGAATAAATCAAGTTTTGTTTAGAGCAGAGTACTCGGGCATATAGTAGGATTCAGTACTTGGATCCTAGCCATTTTAAATACACACCAAACGTTTGTTAGAGGGAATCAAATGCAATCAGAATTTTTCATCATCCCTCTTATAGAATCAGAGTGTCGTGAAGAACGGAAACAGACCCGTTCGTCCAATCTGTTCACTCCGATCAGATATCAAATCTGATCCAGTCCCATTTGCCAGCATTTGGCCAATATCCCTCCTCTTTCAGATACTTTTTAGATGTGTGATTTTTCCCGCCTTGACCACTTCCTCTGATAGCACTTTCTGGACACACACCACTCTCTGTGTGAAACATTTACCTTCAGGTCCCTTCTAAATCATTCGCCCTCTCCCCTCCAACCTATGCTCTCCTGTTCTGTACCCGCCCTATCCTGGAGAGCAGAGCGTGGCTGTTCAGAATATCCATGCCCCTGATGATTTTATAAACCTCTATAATGTCACCCCTCAACCTCTGACACTCCACGTGGAAGCACTCAACCTAATCAACCTCTCCCTAAAGCTCAAACCTCCAGTCCTGGAAAATCCGTGTAAGTCATTTCTACAGAAAACCGATTTGTACACAGTATTCTTAAAGTGTCCTCACCAACATCCTGTACAGATACAACATGCCACCACAACTCCTATACTCAATGCTCTGACTGATTAAGGCAAATGTGCCAAATGTGTTCTGTCCCACTCTGTCTACCTGCGACTCCACATTCAAGGAACAATGCACCGGCAGTCCAAGGTCCCTTTGTTCCACAACTCTCCCCAGGACCTTACCATTAAGTACATAATTTCTGCCCTGATTTGCCTTCCCAAAATGCAAAACCTCGTATTTATCTAAATTAAACTTCATCTCTCACTCCTTGCCCCTTTGTCCCATCTATTTGTGGTCTCGTTGTACTCTGAGATAATTGACAACACCACCTTTCTGATGTCATCTGTAACCTTACTAACTATGGCCCCAATATTCACATCTAAATCCTTTACATAAATGATGAAATGCAGTGAACTCAGTCCTGATTCTTGCAGCACACTGCTGCTCACAAGCCTCCAGTCTGAAAAATATTCCTCTTCCTTCAAGCCATTTATTACTAGCTCATTCTGTATCCCATGTGACTGAAACTTACTAATCTGTCTACCAATCAGAATGAAATACTAGCTATGAAGAGAGACTGAGCAGATTAGGTTTATTGTCACTAGAAAAAAGGAGATTGAGGTGGGGACCTGATTAAGGTTTGCAAAATCAAGAAGGGTATAGACAGGGTGGACAGAGACAAGCTTTTTTCCCAGGGTGAAGGATTCAATAACGAGAGTTCGTGCTTTCAAACTGAGAGGTGGAAAGTTTAAGGGGATACACGCTGTAAGTACTTCACACAGAGGGTGGTGGACGTTTGGAACACGTTGCTAGCAGAGGTGGTAGAGGCAGGCACGGTAGATTCATTTAACATGCGTCTGGACAGATGCATGATTGGGGGGGGGGGAGCAGAGGGATACAAATGCTTTGGAATTGACTGACAGATTTAGATAGTACATTTGGATCGGCTCAGGCTTGGAGGGCGACGGGCCTGTTCCTGGGCTGTAAATTTTCTTTGTTCTTTATTCTTTAAGTGAACACCTTGCTGAAGACCATATAGACAATGTCTACCAAACTGCCTTCATCAATCTTCTTTGTTACCTCTTCAAAAAACTTAACCAAATTGATGAGACATGATTTCCCATGCAGAAAGCCACGTTGTCTACCCCGATCAGCCCTTGCCTTCCCAAATATATGTAAATGCTATCCCTCAGAATCCCCTCCAATAACTTACCCACCACTGACATCAGGCTCACCCGTCTATAGTTCCCCGGCTTTTGGGGTCACTGTTTCCTTTTCTAGTCCCACCCCTCCATTGCTCACAACAAAAGTTAAATGTAACCAGGTTTGTGATATGGCCGATGATATCTGTCTCAGACTGGATCAGGGTCAGTTTTAGGAACAAGTCCGGCTCGTTTCTTTAATCTGCTAAAACAACACGTTTATGATTCAGAGCAATGTCACTCAATCTATGATGGAAAGATGGCAAACTGTTTGGGTATTGCAAATAGAAAATCAATATTTCCCTTTCTAAAAACACACACACATTCACACACACACACACACACACACACACACACACACACACACACACACACACACACACACACACACACACACACACACACACACACACACACACACACACACACACACACACACACACACACACACACACACACACACACACACACACACACACACACAATCTCTGCAATTTTAACTTGAAAGAAATTTGTCCAGATATTATTGGAACTCATGACAAAAGGAAAGATTGTGAGATTGTCCAAAATGTTATTCTGCTTCTGAAGATATTGCTAGCAATGGGATTTCATCCTGGGAGAGTTTGGATTTGGTTGAATTCTCTTTGCTTTAGGCAGTGAGTAGATTCCAGTGAATTCTAGTCAGGGATAACCCAAAGGGTAGCACGACGGTTAGCACTGCTGCCTCACAGCAGCAGGGACTTAGGGTCGATTCCAGCCTTGGGTGACTGTCTATGTGGAGTTTGCACATTCTCCCTTGTCTGTGTGAGCTTCTAATGGGTGATCCAGTTTCCTCCCACAGCTCAAACTGTGTAGGTTCGCTGGAGAGGTCATGCTAATTTGTCTGTAGTGTTCAGGGATTTCTAGGTTAGGTGCATTAGTCAGGGGTAAACATAGGGGAATGGGTTGGGAAGGTTGGTATGGACTTGTTGGGCCGAAGGGCCTGTTTCAACACTGTAGGGATTCTATAAAAATAAGAATGGTAACGATGACTGTAGAGGTTTTTTTTAGCTCGCACACATTGCTGTGATGAGGAACAATGAAGGAGAGAGAGTGTAATAGGCCATTCCTTCTCGGGCAGATTACATTTTCAACCTCTCTGAGCTGAATCACACAATAATGTCATCCTCTCCCAAACTGGATCATGTGAGGTCTCCTTGTACATTGTCCAAACTACGTCTCTATCGCATTCCCTGTTCCATGTAGGTGCATCATTGCTGTGTCATACACAGAGCCATACCCTTAGCAGAAAATGGTCTCGATTTGAAATATGTTTACATGGCCCTGTGTCATTAAAAATTAAAATGTTTCATTTATTCAAAACACTTATGTTAAAATGAATGCATTTTTTAAAGAAATACAGAAATTGCTGTAAAATCTAGGCAGGTTTGTCAGTACCCAGATTCCTTTTACATGCTGTAGTTGTACCAGCCTCCACCAGTTTCTCTGGCAGCTCATTCCATATGCACACCACCCTTTGTGTGAAAAGGTGCCCTTTAGGCCTCATCAAAACCTTTCCCCTCTCACTTTCAAACAATGCCCTCTTGTTTTGGATGCCCCTAACCTAGGGAAAAAACACTGACTACTCACCCTATCCATGACCATTCTGATTTTGTAAACTTTTATTGCTGCAAAATGTGACCCCAATCAACACGAATAGCTGTGCTTTCACTCATCCTGGGCCTAAATTCTGAACCTCAATGCTGACACTTCTTCCTTCTCCATCAAGTCACAATTCAAAATCCATTTTAATCAGTTTGTTCAGATGTATCACGAGATACATCTGTGAGCTTTACACCAAGACCTTTGTGCCCGGAGGTAGGGACACTAGCACCACTCAGCAATACCCATAAATCTGTAATAGTATACTTCTGTGTGTTTGTTCATCAGCCTGTTCTGACACATGATGTGATATACCTCTGCAACAGGCAGGACTTGAATCCAGGCGTTCCAGTCCAGAGCTTGGAACACTATCACACAAGTTTAGGAATTGGAATCAAATCCAGAGATCTGGCTCAGAGGCAGGGACAGTACCCACCACACTTCCATACCCAGATTTTGAGTCATACTTTAGTGCCCACTTTCAGCTCGGTGTGGATTTATTATAATCAGGTTACTATTATTGAATTACAAAAAACACTTTGTATTATTAAACAAATGCAAGATATTTGTCTCAACTGTGGGATATTGAGTGTGCGTGCTATTCTATCGAAATTAACTATGACCATCTTTAATTGCTATTATCTGTAGTCTGCAATATTAGGGAAAGAAATCCTGCAGATACACTCTGCTCAATGAAGGGTCTCAAATAGACATTTTTTACTGAACACCATTGACGAAGGAAGAGCTTAATTTCTGGTCCCAAAACACCGATCATTCTTACCCACCTCTAACGTGTGACTGCCTCTTCCTAAAACCATGAAATGATACCAAGCCGCTGATTACAGTCCAGCCTCTCCTCCCCATGACTGTGTCTGCAATTTGTCCCACCTCCCCCTTACCACACAAGACAAACCAAGCTCAGGGTCTTTGTGAAAATCAAGGCCGGAGTGTGCAGGCCTTCTGGAGAGGGGGAGGGAATTTTTAAACTGAAGGGGGAGGGGGAGGTTGCACTAATATCACACACTGGGCTGAGGGGTGGCAGATGGAGTTTAGTTTGGATTAATGTGAGGTATGGGATTTGGTAAATCAAACAAGAGCAGGACCTATATAATTAAAAGTAGGACCTTTGGCAGTGTTGTACAACAGAGACCTAGGCCGTCAGGTATAATTCTTTAAAATTTGCATCTCATATAGCTAGTGTGGTTAAGAGGGTGTTTAACACTCTTGTCTTCATTGATCAGACCTTTGAGTATCGGAATTGGGACGTCATGTTGTGGTTGTACAGGACATTGGAATGCTGTGTCCAGTCTGGTCACCTTGCCTGCTCATTCCATAGGCACACCACTCTCTGGGTGAAAAAGCTACCACTTATGTCGCTTTTAAATGTTCCCCTCTCACATTAAGCCTATTTCCTATAGTTGTGGTCTCCATTATCCTCATAATATACCTTGACTATTCACTTTGATATTATTGACCTTGATATTATTAAGCTGGAGAGGGTCCAGAAGAGATTATCCAGGATGTTGCTGGGAATGTAGGGAGTGAGCTATGAGGAGAGGCTGGGTAGGCTGGAACTTTTTTCACTGGAGAGCATGAGATTAAGGGGAAACCTTACAGAGGTTTATAAAATAATGAGGGGTATAGATAAGCTGAAGGGCTGATGTCTTTTCCCTAGAGGTAGGGATTCAAAACTGAGGGATATTTAAAGGTGCGAGGAAAAAGATTTACAAAAGTCAGGAGAGGTAATCATTTTAGACAGAATCTGGCTTGTGTGTGGAATAAACTTCCAGAGGAAGTGGTGAAAGCAGGGACAGTTACAACGTTTAAAGGACATTTAGATCAGTACATGGATAAGACATCAGTTTGGATGGTGCTGTGAGCAGCTGCCGTCTCCCTCCCCCTCTCTGAATGAATCCCTGTTGGTTTTCACCCTCTGCCAATGCCTGTGCAGTGGCGTGTGGAGGCCAGCAGAGGGTAGCAATGCAGTGTAATTGATGTGAGGGGTAAAGTGTACAGGGTGACAGAGAGAGAGAGAGAGAGAGAGAGAGAAACAGAGAGACAGAGACAGAGACAGCGAGAGACAGAGAGAGAGAGAGGCAGAGACAGAGTGAAGGTGCTGCATGCCACAGTGAGAGTGGTGGAGTATGAGCCTTGCTCAGGGTTAGGGGTGCTATAACAGATATACAGTGAGTGTGAGTGAGCAGAGAGAATACAGTGAGCCTTATCCTGACAGAGTGGGGAAGGTTATTGATACTTGTCCTGTATTGATGGACATTTCTTCAGACCATAGATACTGCACTGAGCTGGGTGGGGAGCTCAGACCATGCTCGGTGGGTCTGGTGGTGTGGCACCCTCTGGGAAGAGAATGGTTCCTCTCTGTACTAGCCCATCCACCAGGATCTCCGTGCCATGTCGTCAAACTGTGATGCAATTGCCCCTTATCTGCCATGCTTGGGATAAATTGTGCAGGGCAGCTCCAAACTGAGAAAGTTCAACTGTGTGCCCATTGGCCTTTTAAAGATAGCACCAGTGTCATGGATCATGGAATATCCAGGGGTATCCGGGCAATGGTGTGGATGATCCCTCTGTCACGGTCAATGAAAATGGCACTGAGACAAATTATTGTTAGATTTAGCCCAATGAGTCAAAGACTCTGCTGACCCTACGCCTGGATACAAAGCTGCAGAATAAATGCTCATCCAAAATTCTGCATCATCTGAACTCCCACCAATATCCTGTTCACCTACCATTCCTGGAAACACTGGCTTATGTTACAGGATGCTGTTAAAATGTTTTCATTTCAGCGTTCTGAAACCTGGGAACACATCCTTCCATAACCCTGTCTCTCAGTCTCCACCTCCCTGTCTATTTCCCATAGCCCTCCCATTTGTTATTGTTTAAACTGATTCCCCCTCCATCTCTGTCTCTCTATGGCAGTGATGTTCACACCCACAGCACCCCCTTGTCAGGGCACAATGGAGAGATGGAGCTGGAAATGGATGGGAGGGTAACTGCTACTGGGTTACAGATCAATGCACTGGGATGGTGTACACAGTCCTACATGCAGGGAGGTTAACTGCTCCTCAGTTACAGATCAATGCACTGGGGTGGGGTTCACAGCTCTACATGCAGGGAGGATAACTGCTCGTGGTTTACAGTTCAATGTAGTGGGGCGGTGTAGACAGTCCTACATGCTGGGAGGGTAACTGCTTCTGGTTGACAGATTAATTCACGGATGATCACTGCATAGTTTGCTGTGCTGTTCAGATTGTATGGTTAAGGTTTATAGACACTGCAATGATGTGATCTGAGCAGCTCCCCATGCTGGATGGATATTTGTTTCAGGTTCACACATTAGTGCCCTGCTGTGGTCTGCACAGCTCTCAGTGATGGACAGATATGTCGCCTGTGCACAGTACATCATGTCGGTGGGGTGGATGGGGGGGTTGAAGGAAATCCCCGGAACGTTCTGTCTCCAACATTCTATAACTGACTCCCACCAGAACGTTCTGTCTCCAACCTTGTATAACTGACACCCACCGGAACGTTCTGTCCCCGACATTCTATAACTGACATTCCCCGGAGGGTTCTGTCCCCGACATTCTATAACTGACATTCCCCGGAACGTTCTGTCCCCAACATTCTATAACTGACACCCACCAGAACGTTCTGTCCCCGACATTCTATAACTGCCATTCCCTGGAATGTTCTGTCCCCGACATTCTATAACTGACATTCCCCGGAGCGTTCTGTCCCCAACATTCTATAACTGACACCCACCAGAACGTTCTGTCCCCGACATTCTATAACTGCCATTCCCTGGAATGTTCTGTTCCCGACATTCTATAACTGACATTCCCCGGAGCGTTCTGTCCCTGACATTCTATAACTGGCATTCCCCGGAACGTTCTGTCCCCAACATTCTATAACTGACATCCCCCGGAACGTTCTGTCCCGGACATTCTATAACTGCCATTCCCCGGAACGTTCTGTCCCAGACATTCTATAACTGACATTCCCTGGAACGTTCTGTCCCCAACATTCTATAACTGACACCCAACGGAACGTTGTGTCCCCAACATTCCAAAACTGACATTTCTGTCAGTAATTCCAACCTTCCCATTTGTGATTCCTGCTCCAATTATTTTAATAAATCCCTGAATACAGGGACACATTTGAAAATCTAACTGGGTCCCCAATCAAACGGGTCCCTTTGCCTCCAGGCTGATGGATAATGGGTTTGTTTTCCTTCCTCACAGTTAACGTAGTGACCATCTACGTCCTGCTTTATAAAGATTGTGGACTGTCTCCATGTGTCAGACGTTACCTGGGGGCCATGGCAGCAGCGGGTCTCCTGGTCATTATCCTCGATCAGATCCTGAGACACATTCCCATTGTTTATCCGGAACAGTTTTATTTCCTGAGGGACTCCATCCCCGTGTGCAATATCCACGCCATCCTGCTTTATGCAGCCACTGACTGCTCTGTCTGGTTCACCGTCACTTTCACCTTTGATCGGTTTGTGGCCATTTGTTGCCAGAAGCTGAAAAGTAAATATTGCAGTGAGAAAACAGCGGCTGTGGTTCTGGAAGCAGTGACTGTGCTGAGCTGGTTAAAGAACATTTCCTGGTATTTTATGCTCACGGCTCGGTATTGGGTGGCGAACTTCCCCTGGTTTTGTGATGTAACAGATGCTGTTGTATCCTCCATTGTCTGGGTCACAATCGAGTCCCTCCACCACACTCTAACCCCGGGGGTCCCATTTCTCCTGATTCTGCTGCTCAATGTTCTCACCGTCAGACACATTGTAATGACCAGCAGAGCCCGCAGGAGACTCCGCGCTTACACCAGTGGGGGCGCTCAGTCTGACACTGAAATGAGAAACCGAAAAAAAATCCATCATTTTACTGTTTGTGATCTCGGTCAATTTCATCCTGTTATGGTCAATGTTCATGCTGTATTCTATATGGTACCGGATGGATGATATTGTGTATACCCCTCTGTATCTCCATCCCTTTGTGCAGGAATTGGGCTTCATGCTGCAGCTCCTCAGTTGTTGCACAAACACCGTGATTTATGCCGTGACCCAGACTAAGTTCAGGAAGCAGCTGAAGAATGTGCTGAAATATCCCTTCACCCAAAATCCATCCATCAATCAAATTCCCTCATTAATCAGTCCATCCTGAATTTTCTCATTTCCGTTCAGTGTTTCAGCGATGGAGCAGCCTGTCGCTGTGGTAACAGACTGAGGGTAGCTCTGGGTTGTCCATCCTTATCCCACATGGGGGTTACAGGGAAACATTTCAATGTTTCTCACAACTCAGAGGCCAGTGAGAAAAGGCACCATCCCACCGACTGTATCAATCATTTCCATTTGTAACCAATAAAAATGTTGATTAACGCGTGCCGAGCAGCAGAGTGACTGATGTTGTTGTGTGTCTTTGTGTTGGAGAACCTGAGCTGCAGAGAGACAGACTCAGCCCCAAGTCCTGGTCTTCAGGGAAGGGGAGGGCACCGCGCCCTGAGCTCAGGTGCTGGGTTTATCTCCCTCTGCACCCCTCCTACTCCAACCTGGCCTCCCCATTTCCTCTCCCCGACTCTTTCTCATCACTTCTCCCCCTCTCCCTCACTTTCTGCACACTGTCTCTTTCTCACCACCTCTTCCTTTCACGCTCTCGTCCCCACTCAGAGTCCCCACAACCCCGATTTCTCCACCATGCCTCCACTATTGTTTCTCCTTTACCCGCCCCCTCTCCCTCTCACACCACCAACACGAGATTCTCCAACTGCCTCCACTCTTCCCTCTCCCCTTCACCCTTACTCTCTCTCTCTCCTGCTGTCGCTGTCTCCCTCCCGCAATTCCGTCTCCACCCCATTTTCCCCTCCTCCCATTTCCCACAGCTCTCTATCATCTCACCCCACACGCAGACTCACTACCAATTCCCAGTCTCTGGGTTAGAGGGAGAGGGAAGGACCAGGGAGACAGAGAGTGTCAGAGAGAGAGTTAGGGACCGGAGGAAGAGAGATTCAGTCAGACAGACACGGTGGGACGTGGGGAGAGAGAGACACTGAGGGAGGGGGTTCAACTGTGAGAGAACGTGGAGAGAGAGTGAAGGAGCAGAGGGAGAGAGCAGGGGGCAAGAGAGAGAAAGGGTGAAGTAGGGAGAGAGAGAGAGAGAGACGGGGAGAAGATAATGAGAGACAGAGGCGAGAGAGAGAGAGAGATACGAGGGAGGGAGCGAGAGAGAAAGGGGGCAAGTCTTAGAGAGAGAGGGAAAAGGAGAGAGAAAGTGGACGAGAGAGATGTGGAGGCGAGAGAAAGAGAGAGAGAGAGAGAGAAGAGGAGAGAAGGAATAGAGAGAGAGAATGAGGGTTGAGAGAATGAGAGAGAGGCAAGGGTGAGAGATAGAGGGAGGGGCAAAAAAGCGGGACGTCGAGAGATATAGAGGCGGCAAGAGAGAGAGGGGTTCGAGAGAGAGAGAGAAGGGGGGATCGAGAGAGAGGGGCAAGGAAGCAGGCGGGAGAGTGAGTGAGAGGGCGAGTAAGAGAGAGTTTGTGAGGGCGAGAAAGACTGGGCAAGAGAGAGTTAGAGTGGGTGAGAGAGTGATGAGTTGAGTGAGAGAGAGAAAAACGGGATGAGAGAGACAGAGAGGTGAGAGAGAGCGAGTGAGAGAGGGGAGGGCAAGACAGAGAGAAGGAGGGGCAAGGAGAGAGGGGGGTGAGAGAAAGAAGAAGCGAGAGAGGGAGGCGTTAAGAGAGCAAGAAAGAGAGATGGGTAAGAGAGATTGAGGGGCGAGAGAGGGAGAGGGAGCAAGAGAGACAGAAGGAGCAAGAGAGAGAGAAACGGGGTTCGAGAGAGATGGAGGCAGAAGAGAGATAGAGGGGATGAGAGAGAGGGGGCGATGGAGAGAGAAAGGGGTCGAGAGAGAGAGCGCAAGGGCAAAAATGAGAGTGAGGACGAGAGAGAGTGAGAGGATGAGAGAGAGTGTTGTGTTGGGAGAGAACGAGGGCGAAAGAGACGAGAGAGAGAGGAAGATCAAGAAGGAGAGAAGGCTCCGTGAGAGGGGGTTTGACAGAGATGGGGTGGGAGAGAGACAGGGTGACAGCGAGAGCGCAGGGGCAATACAGGCCGAGACAGAACGAGAGAAAGAGAGAGAGAGAGAGACAGAGTGAGAGGGAGGGAGAAAAGAAACTGGAGAGAGAGAATAAGGGGACCGAAGAGAGTCAGCGAGAGCAAGGTAGAGAGAGAGAGCGATAGGGGAGAAATAAAGAGACTGGGCGAGTGAGAGCGCGATGGAGCGTTGGTGAGAGAGAGGAAAGAGAGAGGATGACTGAGAAGTAGAGAAGTCTGTGAAAGGGTTGTCGAGAGTGAGCGAGAAGGGACGAGGGGGGCAGCGGAAGAGAGAGGATGAGAGCGAGGGAGCGAAAGAGTGGGGCGAGAGAGTGTGGGTGAGAGAGGGAGATAGCGAGAGAGAGAGACATATGAGGAGAGAGAGAAAGGACAGACAGAAGGCGAGCAGTAGAGAGAGAGAGGGTGAGAGAGAGGATGATAGAGACAGATTGAGAGAGAGAGGCTGAGCGAGAGAAAGAGAGGAGCTGAGCAATACAGAGAGAGAGGGGGCAAGAGAGGGAAGTGATGGTGGCAAGAGAAAGCGAGACAGGGGGCGATAACGTGAGAGAGAAGGGGAGAGAGAGAGAGAGATGAGGCGATCGTGACTTGAGAGAGAGAGTGAGCAAGGGGGGAGATGGGTGCAGAGAGAGAGAGAAACTAAGAGAGAAAGAGAGAGAGAGTGACAGAGAGAGAGAGAGAGAGACAGACAGAGGGACGAGATGGTGGGTAGAGAGCAACAGAGCGAGAGTGGGCGGGAGGGAGAGAAACTGCAGGGAGAGTGAATGAGCAGGGAGAGAGAGGGTGGGCGGGAGAGAGGGGGGCGGAAGAGAGAGGGGGGCAGAGAGAGAGGTGGGCGAGAGAGACGGGGGTGAGAGAGAGAGAGGGGGCGAGAGAGAGGGGGCGAGAGAGCTGGGGCAAGGACTGGCGAAAGAGACGGGTTAGAAAGAGTGGGGCAAAAGAGGGGAAGGGAAGAGAGAGGGGCGCGAAAGAGAGAGGGATTGAAAGAGAGAGTGGGCGAAAGGAGGGGCGAAAGAGGGTGTGGTGAAAGGGAGGGGTGCGAAAGGAGGGGCATAAGAGGGGGATAAAAGAAGGTGGCAAAAGTGGGGCGAAGGTGGGGGGCGAGTGAGAGAGAGAGTGAGGGCGAGAGAGAGGGGGAGTTGAGAGAGAGGGAGAGGGAGTGGAGAGAGAGGGGGTTGAGAGAGAGAGGGGAGCGAGGGGGGCGAGAGAGAGTGGGCAAGAGAGAAAGTGGGGTCGAGAGAGGTGGGTGAGAGAGAGGGGGCGAGAGAGTGAGGGGGAGAGAGAGTGAGGGGAGAAAGAGGGGAAGAGAGAGATGGGAGAGCGAGAGGGGGAGAGACGGGGAGGGGAGAGGGAGTGTGAGAGAGGGGGTTGAAGCAGGGATGGTGTTGGATGGGTTGGGGAGAGGGCGGTGTTGGACAGGGTTGGGGAGGGCATGGTGTTGGACGGGGTTGGGGAGGGGGCGGTGTTGGACAGGGTTCGGGAGGGGGCGCTGTAGGATGGGGTTAGGGAGGGGGCAGTGTTGGACGGGGTTGGGGAGGGGGTGGTGTTGGACGGGATTGTGGGAGGGGGCCGTGTTGGATTGGGTTGGGGGATGGTGTGACGTTGGACGGAGTTGGGAGAAGGGGTCGGTTTTGGACGGGGTAGGGGAAGGGGGCGGTGTTGGATTGGGCTGGGGGATGGTGTGACGTTGGACGGAGTTGGGAGAAGGGGTCGGTTTTGGACGGGGTAGGGGAAGGGGGGGGTGTTGGATGGGGTTGGGGGAAGGGGACGGTTTTGGACGGGGTTGGGGGAAGGGGGCGGTGTTGGATTGGGCTGGGGGATGGTGTGACGTTGGACGGAGTTGGGAGAAGGGGTCGGTTTTGGATGGATTTGGGGAGGAAGCGGTGTTGGACGGGGTAGGGAAAGGGAGCGGTGTTGGACGGGGTTGGGGAATGGGGCAGTGTTGGACGGGGTTGGGGGAGGGGGGTGTTGGACCGGGTTGTGGGAGGGGGCGGTGTTGAATGGGGTTGGGGGAGGGGCTGTGTTGGACGGGTTTGGGGTAGGGGGCGGTGTTGGACAGGATTGTGGGAGGGGGCGGTGTTGGATTGGGCTGGGGGAAGGGGGCGGTGTTGGACGGGGTTGGGGGAAGAGGGCGGTGTTGGACGGGGTTGGGGGAAAGGGGCGGTGTTGGATGGGTTTGAGGAGAGAGTGGTGTTGAACGGGGTTGGGGAATGGGGCAGTGTTGGACGGGGTTGGGTGAGGGGGGTGTTGGACAGAGTTGTGGGAGGGGGCGGTGTTGGACGGGGTAGGGGAGGTGGCGATGTTGGACAGGATTGGGGAGGGATCGGTGTCGGATTGCATTGGGGAGGGGGCGGTGTTGGACGGGATTGGGGTGGGGGCAGTGTTGGACGGGGAAGGGGAGGTGGAGGTATTGGACGGGGTTAGGGAGGGGATGGTGTTTGGGAGGGGGAGGTGTTGTACGGGGTTGGGGTGGGAGCGGTGTTGGACAGGGTTGTGGGAGGGGACGGTGTTGTACGGGTTGGGGGCGGGGGCAGTGTCGGATGGCGTAGGGGAATGTGGCGGTGTTGGGGAGGGGGAGGTGTTGGGGAGGGGGTGGTGTTGGACGGGGTTGTGGAGGGGGCGGTGTAGGACAGGATTGGGGAGGGGGCGGTGTTGGATGGGGTTAGGGAGGGGATAGTGTTGGGGAGGGGGAGGTGTTGGACAGGGTTGGGGGAGCGGGAGATTTTGGAAACGGTTGGGGAGTGGTTTCATGGCGGGGTAGCAGTGTTGGATTGGAGCAGTGGGCATGGGTTTGGGTGTGGGGTGTGGTGCATGTTGGACGGCAGTGAGGGTCAGTCTGTGTTGTGTGTGGACGGTGGTGAGAGTAAGGCTGTGGGCAGTGTGTGGATGGCGGTGAGGGTCAGGCTGGGGGTTGTGTGTGGAGGGCAGTGAGGGGCAGGCTGGGGGTGCTCTGTGGACGGTGGTGAGGGTCAGGCTGGGGGCGGTGTGTGGATGGCAGTGAGGGTCAGGCTGGGTCAGTTTGTGGATGGTGGTGAGGGTCAGGCTGGGAGCGTTGTGTGGATGGCGGTGAGGGTCAGGCTGGGGCAGTGTGTGGATGGTGGTGAGGGTCAGGCTGGGAGCGGTGTTGAATGCTGGTGAGGGTCAGGCAGGTGGCGGTGTTGAATGCTGGTGAGGGTCAGGCTGGGTGCAGGTGTGGACGGTGGTGGGTGTCCGGCTGTGGGCAGTGTGTGGAGGGGCAGTGAGGTTCATGCTGTGGATGGTGTTGGACAGCGTTAAAGATCAGGATGGGGGCAGTGCGTGGTCAGTGGTGAGGGTCAGGCTGGGGGCGTAGTGTGGACCATGGTGAGGGTTAGGCTGGTAGAGGTATGTGACGGCAGTGAGAGTCAGGCTAGGGGCGGTGTGTGGACGGCAGTGAGGGTGAGGCCTGGGGCGGTGTGTGGACGGCAATAAGGGACAGGCTGCGGGCGGTGTGTGGACAGCGATGAGTTTCATGCTAGGGGCGGTGTGTGAACGGCAGTGAGGGACAGTGAGGGCGGTGTTTTGTGGTGGTGGGGGTCAGGCTCTCGGCGTTGTTGGAAGGCAGTGAGGGTCAGGCTGGGGGCGGTGTTTGTGGTGGTGGGGGTCAGGCTGGGGGCGTTGTTGGAAGGCAGTGAGGGTCAGGCTTGGGGCGGAGTTGGACGGCAGTGTGGGTCAGGTTGGGGGCAGTGTGTGGATGGTGGTGCGGGTCAGGCTGGAGGTGGTATGTGAGCGGTGGTGAGGGTAAGGCTGGGGATGGTGTTGAACAGTGGTGAGGGTCAGGCTCCGGACGTGTTGTGCAGTGGTGGGCTCAGTTTGGGGGAGATGTGTGGGCGGCAATGAGGGTCAGGCTGGGAGCGGTGTGTGGGCATCGGTGAGGGTCAGGCTGTTAACGGTGTGTGAAAGGCAGTAAGGGTCAGGCTGGGGCGGTGTGTGGGCATCAGTGAGGGTCAGGCTGTTAACGGTGTATGGACGGCAGTAAGGGTCAGGCTGGGGGCGGTGTGTGGGCGGTAGTGAGGGTCAAGCTGTTAACGGTGTGTGGACGGCAGTGAGTGACAGGCTGAGGGCGCTGTTATGTGGCGGTGAGGGTCAGGCTGGAGGCAGATTGGGACAGCGGCGAGTGCCAGGCTGGGGGCGTTGTGTGGACGGCAGTGAGTATCAGGCTGGGGGCGGTGCGCGGGTGGTGGTGAGGGTCAGGCTGGGGACGGTGTTGAACAGTGGCGAAGGTCAGGTTTGGGGCGGTGAGGGTCAGGCTGGGGGTGTTGTATGGATGGCGGTGAGGATCAGGCTGGTTGCGGTGTATAGGCGGGCTGACAGGCAGGCTGGGGACAGTGTGTGGGCGGTTGTGAGTGTCAGGCTGGGGATGGTGTGTGGGCGGTTGTGAGGGTCAGGCTGGGAATGGTGTGTGGACGGTTGTGAGGGTCAGGCTGGGGATGGTGTTGAACGGTGGTGAGGGTCAGGCTGTGGGCGGTGTTGCGCAGTGGTGGGGTCAGTCTGGAGGCGGTGTGTGGATGGCAGAAAGTGTCAGGATTGGGGAGAAGTGTGAGCGGCAGTGAGTATCAGGCTGGGGGCGGTGCGCGGGTGGTGGTGAGGGTCAGGCTGGGGACGGTGTTGAACAGTGGCGAAGGTCAGGTTTGGGGCGGTGAGGGTCAGGCTGGGGGTGTTGTATGGATGGCGGTGAGGATCAGGCTGGTTGCGGTGTAGAGGCGGGCTGACAGGCAGGCTGGGGACAGTGTGTGGGCGGTTGTGAGTGTCAGGCTGGGGATGGTGTGTGGGCGGTTGTGAGGGTCAGGCTGGGAATGGTGTGTGGACGGTTGTGAGGGTCAGGCTGGGGATGGTGTTGAACGGTGGTGAGGGTCAGGCTGTGGGCGGTGTTGCGCAGTGGTGGGGTCAGTCTGGAGGCGGTGTGTGGATGGCAGAAAGTGCCAGGCTGGGGGCGTTGTGTGGACGGCAGTGAGTATCAGGCTGGGGGCGGTGCGCGGGTGGTGGTGAGGGTCAGGCTGGGGACGGTGTTGAACAGTGGCGAAGGTCAGGTTTGGGGCGGTGAGGATCAGGCCGGGTGCAGTGTATGGGCGGTGGTGACAGTCAGGCTGGGGACGGAGTGTGGACAGGGTGATGGTCAGGCTGGGGACAGTGTGTGGGCGGTTGTGAGGGTCAGGCTGGGGATGGTGTTGAACGGTGGTGAGGGTCAGGCTGTTGGCAGAGTTGTGCCGTGGTGGGGTCAGTCTGGAGGCAGTGAGTGGATGACAGAAAGGGTCAGGATGGAGAAGAAGTATGGGCGGCAGTGAGGGTCAAGCTGGGGGCGGTGTGTGGGCGTCGGTGAGAGTCAGGCTGGGGACGGTGTGTGGATGACCAGTAAGGGTCAGGCTGGGGACGGTGTGTGGACGGCAGTAAGGGTCAGGCTGGGGCGGTGTGTGGACGGCAGTGAGGTTCATGCTGGGGGCGGTGTGTGGACGGCAGTGAGTAACAGGCTGGGGGCAGTGTTTTGTGGCAGTGAGGGTCAGGCTGGAGGCAGATTCGGACGGCAGTGAGTGTAAGGCTGAGGCGCACTGTTGGACGGCCGTGTGGGTCAGGCTGGGGGCGTTGTGTGGACGGCGTTGAGTATCAGGCTGGGGTCCATGTGCAGGTGGTGGTGAGGGTCAGACTGGGGGCGGTGTTTGGACAGCAGTGAGGGCAAGGCTGGGGGCGGTGTGTGTATGGCGATGAGGGCAAGGCTGGGGGCAGTGTGTGGACAGCGGTGGTGGGCAGACTGTGGGTGGTGTTGGACAGTGGTGATGGTCAGGCTGGGGGCGGTTTTGTGCAGTGGTGGGGGTCAGGCTGGGGGCGGTGAGTGGGCGACGGTGAGGGTCAGGCTGTGGGTGGTGTTGGACGGCGGTGAGGGTCAGGGTGGGGACAGTGTGAGATAGCGGTGTGATTCATGCTGGGGCCGGTGTTGTATGGCGGTGAGGGTCAGGCTGGGGTGGTGTGTGGATGCCTGTGAGGGACAGGCTGGGGATGGTGTTGAACGGTGGTGGGGGTCAGGCTAAGGGTGTTGTTGGAAGGCAGTGAGGGTCAGGGTGGGTGCAGTGTGTGGACGGCGGTGTGGTTCATGCTGGGGCTGGAGTTGTACGGCGGTGAGGGGCAGGCTGGCGACGGTGTTGAACGGTTGTTGAGGGTCAGGCTGTGGGCGGTGTGTGGAGGGGCATTGAGGTTCATTCTGGGGCGGTGTTGGACAGCGATTAGTGTCAGCGTGAGGGCGGTGTTGTGTGGTGGTGGGGGTCAGTCTGAGGTTGGTGTGCGGACGGCAGTGAGGATCAGGTTGTGGACGGTGTTGAACGGTGTTGAGAGTCAGGTTGGGGGCGGTGAGGATCAGGCTGGTGGCGGTGAGGTTCATGCTTGGGGCAGTGTTGTACGGCAGTGAGGGTCAGGCTGTGGCGGTGTTGGACGGAGGTGTGGGTCAGGATGGGGGCGTCGTGTGGACAGCGGTGAGTGTCAGGCTGGTGACGATGTGTGTGCAGTTGTGAGGGTCAAGCTGGGGGTGGTGTGTGTATGCGGTGAGGTTCAGGCTGGGGGCAGTGTTGGACGACGGTGGGGGTCAGTCTCTGGGCGGTGTGTGGATGGCGGTGAGTGTCAGGATGCGGGCAGTGTGTGGGCAGAGGTGAGGGTGGTGTATGCAGGGAGGTGAGTGTCAGGTTTGTGGTAGTGTTTGATGGCGTTTGGGGTCCGGCCTCTGGCGGTGGGTGGACGGTGGTGGGGGTCAGCCTGGGGCAGTTGGTGGACGGCGGTGAGGGTCAGGCTGTGAGCAGTGTCTTCGACGTCGATGAGGGTCACGCTGGGGATGGTGTGTGGACATCAGTGAGTGTCAGGCTGGAGGTAGTGTATGGATGGTGGTGAGGGTCAGGCTGGCTGCAGTCGGTAGAGGGTCAGGATGGAGGCGCTGTGTTCAACGTCAATGAGGTACAGGCTGGGGGTGGTGTGTGGTCGGCAGTGAGGATCAGGCTGGGAGCATTGTATGGACATCAGTGAGGGTCACTCTGGGGACAGTGTGTGGGAGGTGGTGAGCGCCAGACTGGGAGGGGTGGGTTGACGGCGTTGAGCGTCAGTCTGGGAACGGTGTGTTGATGATGGGGAGGATCAGGCTGTGGGCGGTGGGTTGGCCATGGTGAGGGTCAGGCTGGGCGCGGTGTCTGGGCAGTGGTGAGGGTCAGGCTGGGGTGGTGTGTGGATAGCGGTGAAGGTAAGGCTAGGGGCGGTGTGTGGGCGGCAGTGATGGTCAGGCTGGGACGGTGTTGGATGGCTGTGAGGGTCAGGCTTGTGGCAGTGTTGGACAACGATGGGGGTCAGGCTGGGGCAGTTGGTGGATGGCGGTGGGGGTCAGGCTGGGAGCGGTTGGTGGACAGCGGCGAGAGTCAGGCTGAGGGTGGTGTGTTCGATGTCGATGAGGGTCAGACTGGAGGTGGTGTATGGACGGTGGTGAGGGTCAGTCTGGGGGCGGTGTGTGGGTGATGGTGTGGGCGGGGTCAGGCTAGGGGCAGTTGGTGTACGGAGGTGGTTGTCAGGCTGGGGCAAGTTGGTGGACAGTGGTGAGGGTCACGCTGTAGATGGTGTGTTTGACATCGATCAGGGTCAGGCTGGGGCAGCGTGTGGACTGCGGTGAAGGTCAGGCTAGGGGCGGTGTGTAGACAGCGGGGAGGGTCAGGCTGGGGACGGTGTGTGGACGGTGGTGAGGGTCAGGCTGTGGGCAGTGTTGGACGGTGGTGTGGGTCAAACAAGGGGTCGTGTGTGGACGGTGGTGAGGATCAGGCTGAGGGCGGTGTGTTGACAGCGGTGAGGGTCAGGCTGGAGTCGGTGTGTAGATGGCGGTGACGGTCAGACTGGGGCTGTGCTGGATGGCTGTGAGGGTCAGGCTGGGGGCGTGTGAGAATAGCAGTGAGGGACAGGCTGAGGGACAGTGTGTGGACGGCAGTAAGGGACAGGCTGGGGACGGGGTGTGGATGGCTGTGAACGTCAGGCTGGGGGCGTGTGAGGATAGCAGTGAAGGACAGGCTGGGGGCGGTGTGTGGACGGCAGTGACGGACAGGCTGGGAGCTGTTTATAGATGGCGGTGAGGGTCATACTGGGGCGGTGCGGGACGGCCGTGAGAGTTAGGCTGGGGGCGGGGTGTGGATGGCTGTGAGCGTCAGGCTGGGGGCGTGTGAGGATAGCAGTGAGGGACAGGCTGGGGGCAGTGTGTGGACGGCAGTGAGGGACAGGCTGGGGGCGGTGTGTGGACGGCTGTGAGCGTCAGGCTGGAGGTGGTGTGTGTATGGTGGTGAGGGTCAGCCTGGGGGCAGTTGGTGGATAGAGGTGTTTATCAGGCTGGAGGCGTTGGTGGACGGCGGTGTTTGTCAGGCTGGGGGCGGTGGTGGATGGCGGTGAGGATCACGATGTGGACGGTGTGTTTGACGTCGATGAGGGTCAGGCTGGTGGCAGTGTGTGCACAGCGGTGAGGGTCAGGCAGGGTGCAGTGTGTGGACGGCAGTGAGGGTCAGGGTGGGTGATGTGTGCGGACGGCGGTGAGGGTCAGGCTAGATCAGTGTTGGATGGAGTTGTGGGTCAGGTTAGGGACGGTGTCTGGATTGCGGTGGAGTTCAGGCTGGGGGTGGTGTGTGGACAGCGGTGGAATTCAGGCTGGGAGTGGTGTGTGGCCGGGGGTGAGCATCATACTGGGAGTGGTGTGTGGATGGCAGTGAGGGTCGTCGGGGGACGGTGTGTGGATAATGGTGCGGATCAGGCTGGGGGTGGTGTGCGGATGGCAGTAAGGGTCAGGCTGGCCGCAGTGTGTGGGCAGAGATGAGTTTCAGGATATGGGTGGTGTGTGGTCCGTGGTGAGGTTCAGGCTGGGGGGTGTGTGTGGACTGCTGTGAGGGTCAGTCTGGGGACAGTGTGTGGACGGTGGTGTGGGTCAGGCTGGGGGCGGTGTGTAGGCAGTGGTGAGGGTCAGGCTGGGGGTCGTGTGTGGACTGTGGTGAGGTTCAGGCTGGGGGCGGTGTGTTGACAATGTTGAGAATCAGGCTGGGGGCATGTGAGAATAGCAGTGAGGGACAGGCTAGGGACGGGGTGTGGACTGCTGTGAGCATCAGGCTGGGGGCATGTGAGGATGGCAGTGAGGGACAGGTTGGGGGTGGCGTGTGGACGGCAGTATGGTTCAGGCTTGCTGCGGTGTGTGGACGGCAGTAAGGGACAGGCTGTGGGCGTGTGAGGATAGCAGTGAAAGACAGGCTGGGGACGGGGTGTGGATGGCTGTGAGGGTCAGGCTGGGGGCGTGTGAGGAAAGCAGTGAGGGACAGGCTGGGGACGGGGTGTGGATGGCTGTGAGGGTCAGGCTGGGGGCGTGTGAGGATAGCAGTGAGGGACAGGCTGAGGACGGGGTGTGGATGGTTGTGAGTGTCAGGCTGGGGGTGTGTGAGGATAGCAGTGAGGGACAGGCTGGGGGCAGCGTGTGGACGGCAGTAGAGATCAGGCTTGCTGCGGTGTGTGGACGGCAGTGAGGGACAGGCTGAGGGCGGTGTTGGACGGCGGTCAGGGTCAGGCTGGGGTCAGTGTGTGGACGGCAGTGATGGTGAGGTTTGTGGTATTGTTTGACGACGGTTGGGGTTCAGGCTGGGGGAGGTGGGCGGACGGTGGTGGGGGTCAGCCTGGGGGCAGTTGGTGGACGGCGGTGAGGGTCAGGATGTGAGCAGTGTTTGACGTCATTGAGGGTCGCGCTGGGGGTGGTGCGTGGACGTGAGTGAGGGTCAGGCTGGGGGTGGTGTGTGGAGGGTGGTGGGTGTCAGGCTGAGGGCTGTGGTGGACGGCGGTGAGGGTCACGCTATGGACAGTGTGTTTGACGTTGATGAGGGTTAGGCTGGGGGCAGCGTGTGGACAGCGGTGAGTGTCAGGCAGGGTGCAGTGTGTGGGCAGCAGTGAAGGTCAGGGTGGGTGCGGTTTGCGGATGGCGTTGAGGGTCAGGCTGGCTCATTGTTATATGGCGTTGAGTGTCAGACTTAAGGCGGTGTGTGGATGGTGGTGCGCGTCAGGCTGGGAGCGGTGTGTGGGCAACGATGAAGTTCAGGCTATGGGTGACGTGTGGTCGGCGGTGAGGATCAGGCTGGGGGAAGTTGCTGGCGCTATGTGGATGGCGGTGGGAGTCAGGCTGTGTGCAGTTGGTGGTCAGGGGTGGGAGTCAGGCTGTGGGCGGTGTGTTTGATGTCGATGAGGGTCAGGCTGGAGGTGTTGTGTGGATGGTGGAGAGGGTCAGACTGGGGCATCGTGTGGTCGGCGGTGAGGGTCAGGCTAGGAGCAGTGTGTAAACAGCAGTGAGGGTCAGGCAGGGTGCGGTGTGTGGACGGAACTGAGGGACAGGCTTGGATCAGTGTTGGATGGCATTGAGGGTCAGGCAGGGGGCGGTGGAAGGACGATGGTGGGGGTCAGGCTAGGAATGGTGTGTGGACGGCGTTGAGGGTCAAGCTGGGGGTGGTGTCTGGAGGGAGATGGGTGTTAGGCTAGGGGTGGTGTGTAGACAGCAATGAGGGTCAGGCAGGGTGTAGTTGGTGGAAGGCGGTGAGGGTCAGGCTGTGGGTGATGCGTGGATGTCAGTGGGTGTCAGGCTGGAGGTGGTGTGTGGACGGTGGTGAGGGTCAGGTTGGAGGTGGTGTGTGGACGGTGGTGAGGGTCAGGCAAGGTGCATTTGGTGGACGGAGGTGGTTGTCAGGCTGGGGGCTGTGGTGGATGGTGGTGAGGGTCACACTGTGGACATTGTGTTTGACGTCGATTGGGGTCAGGCTGGGGGCAGCGTGTGAGCAGCGGTGAGGGTCAGGCTAGGGGCGGTGTGTGGACAGCGGTGAGGGTCAGGCAGGGTGCAGTGTGTGGGCAGCAATGAGGTTCAGGTTATGGTGGTGTGTGGTCGGCGGTGAGGATCAGGCTGGGGGACGTTGCTGGTGGTATGTGGACGATGGAGGGGGTCAGGCTGGGGCCAGCGTGTGGACAGCGGTGAGGGTCAGTGTGGGTCAGTGTTGGATGGCGTTGATGATCAGGCTGGGGGCGGTGTGTGGACGGTGGTGCACGTCAGACTGGGAGCGGTGTGTGGATGATGGTGAGGGTCAGGCAGGTGCTGGTGTGTGGATGATGGTGAGGGTCAGGCTGGGCGCAGTGTGTGGTCGGCGGTGAGGGTCAGGCTAGGAGCAGTGTGTAGACAGCGATGAGGGTCAGGCAGGGTGCGGTGTGTGGACGGCACTGAGGGTCAGGCTTGGATCAGTGTTGGATGGCGTTGAGGGTCAGGCAGGGGGCGGTGTGAGGACGATGGTGGGGGTCAGGCTGGGAATGGCGTGTGGACGGCGTTGAGGGTCAAGCTGGGGGTGGTGTTGACAGCGATGAGGTTCAGGTTTGGATCAGAGTTGGAGGGTGGTGAGTGCCAAGCTGGGGTGGTGTGTGGGCAGCGGTGAGGGTCAGACTGGCGGTGGTGTGTGGTTGGCAGTGAGGGTCAAGCTGGGGGTGGTGTGTGGCGGCGGTGAGGATCAGGATGGGGTTGGTTGGTGGACGGCGGTGGGAGTCAGGCTGTGAGCGGTGTGTTCGATGTCGATGAGGGTCAGGCTGGAGGTGGTGTGTGGTCGGTGGTGAGGGTCAGGCTAGGAGCGGTGTGTAGACACTGGTGAGGGTCAGGCTGGGTGCGGTGTGTGGACGGCAGTGAGGGTCAGGATGGGTCAGTGTCGGACGGTGGTGAGCGTCAGGCTTGCGTCAGTGTTGGATGGCGTTGACGGTCAGGCTGAGGGCGGTATGTGGACGATGGTGGGGGTCAGGCTGGGAGTGGTGCGTGGAGGGAGGTGGGTGTCAGGCTAGGGGTGGTGTGTAGACATCGGTGAGGGTCAGGCAGGGTGCAGTTGGTGGACGGCGGTGAGGTCAGGTTGGGTGCGGTGTGTGGGTGGCGGTGAGGGTCAGGCTGTGGGCGGCATGTGGATGGCGGTGAGATTAAGGCTGGGTGCGGTGTGTGGACGGCAGTGAGGGTCAGGCTGGGGAAGGTGTGTAGACGAAGATGAGGTTCAGGGTTGTATCAATGTTGGAGGGTGGTGAGCATTAGGCTGGGGGCGGTGTGTCGGCAGTGTGAGGCTCAGGCTGGGGGTGGTGCGTGGACTGTGGTGAACAGCGGTGGGTGTCAGGCTTGGGGCGGTGTGTTCGACCTCAATGAGGGTCAGGCTGGAGTTGGTGTGTGGACGGCGGTGAGGGCCAGCCTGTGGATGGTGTGTGAACGGCAGTGAGGGTCAATCTAGGGACGGTGCGTGGGCGATGATGAGGGTCAGGCTGGAGACGGTGTGAGGAAGGTGGTGAGGGTCATGCTGTGGGTGAAGTGTGGGTGGAGGTGAGAGTCCGGCTGTGGCTGGTGTGTGGACGGTGGTGAGGTTCAGGCTGGGAGCAGTGTGTTGACGGCGGTGAGGGTCAGACTGGGGCTGGTATTGGACAGCGGTGTGAGACAGTCTGGTGGTGGTGTGTGGACGGCGGTGACAGTCAAACAGAGACGGTGCTGGATAGCAGTGAGCGTCCGGCTGGGGGCGTGTGAGAATAGCAGTGAGGGACAGGCTGGGGTGGCGTGTGGACAGTGGTGAGGGTCACGTTTGTTGCAGTTTTGGTCGGCGGTGGGGGTCAGGCTGAGAGCGGTGTGTTCGACGTCGATGAGGGTCAGGCGGAGGGTGGTGTGTAGACGGTGGAGAGCATCAGGCTGGGACAGCGTGTGGTCGGAGATGGGTGTCAGGCTGTGTGCGGGTGGTGAACGGAGTTGGGCGTCAGGCTGGGGGCAGTTGGTGGATGGAGGTTAGGGTCAGGCTGCGGGCAGTGTGTTCGACGTCGATGAGGGTCAGGCTGCGGGTGGTGTGTGGATGGTGGTGAGGTTCAGGCTGAGGGTGGTGTGTGGATGGTGGTAAGGTTCCAGCTGAGGGTGGTGTGTAGACGGTGGTGACGGTCAGGCTGGGGTGGTGCTGGACGGCGGTGAGAGTCAGATTGGGGAGGGTGTGAGGGCGGTGGTGAGGGTCAGAATGGGGGCAGTCTGTGGATGGCAGTGAGGGGCAGGATGGGGGCTTCGTATGGACGGGGGTGAGGGTCAGGCTGGGTGTGATGCGTGGACATCAGTGAATGTCAGGCTGGGGGTGTGTGTGGACGGTGGTGAGGGTCAGGCTGGGGACAGTGTGTGGGCGGTGGTGAGGGTCAGGCTGGGGATGGTGTGTGGGCGGTGGTGAGGCTCAGGCTGGGGATGGTGTGTGGACGGTGGTGAGGGTCTGGCTGGGGATGGTGTGTGGAGGGAGGTCGGCGTCAGGCTTGGGGCAGTGGTTCACGGCAGTGAGGGTCATGCTGTGGATGGTGTGTTTGACATCGATGAGGGTCAGGCTGGGGATGGTGCGTGGACATGAGTAAGTGTCTGGGGGCGGTGTGTAGACGGGGGGAGGGTCAGGGTGCGTGCGGTGTGGAAATGGGGATGAGAGTCAGGCTGGGTCAGTGTTGGATGGCGTTGAGGGTCGGGCTGGGGGCGGTGTATGGATGGCAGGGGATTTCAAGCTGGGAGTCGTGTGTAAACGGTGGTGAGCATGAGGCTGGGAGCGGTGTGTGGACGGCATTGATGGTCAGTCTGGGGACTATGTGTGTGGATGATAGTGAGGTTCAGGCTGTGGGCGGTGTGTGGGCATTGGTGAGGTTCTGGCTGTGGGCGGTGTGTGTGCAGTGGTGCGGGTCAGGCTGCGGGTGGTGTGGGGATAGCGGTGAGGATCAGGCTAAGGACAGTGTGTGGGCAGAGTTGAGGGTCCGGCTGGGGCGGTATTGGATGCTGGTGATGTCGATGAGGGTCAGGCTGGGGGCTGTGTGTAGACAGCGGTGAGGGTCAGGCAGGGTGCACTGTGTGGACGGCAGTGAGGGTCAGGGTGGGTGCGGTGTGCGGATGGCGGTGAGAGTCATGCTGGGTCAGTGTTGGATGGCATTGAGGGTCAGGCTGGGGGCGTTGTGTGGATGGCGTTGGAGTTCAGGCTGTGGGCGGTGTGTGGATGGCGGTGGAGTTCAGGCTGGGATTGGTGTGTGGACGATGGTGAGCATCAGGCTGGGAGCGGTGTGTGGACGGCATTGATGGTCAGTCTGGGGATGGTGTGTGGATGATGGTGAGGGTCAGGCTGTGGGCGGTGTGTGTGCGGTGGTGCGGGTCAGGCTGCGGGTGGTGTGGGGATAGCGGTGAGGGTCAGGCTAAGGACTGTGTGTGGGCGGCGTTGAGGGTCCGGCTGGGGCGGTATTGGATGGTGGTGAGGGTCAGGGAGGGGGCGGTTGGTGGTCAGCGGTGAGGGTCAGGCTGGTGGCGGCGTGTGGACGGTGGTGAAGGTCAGGCTGGCTGCGGTTGGTGGACTGCAGTGAGGGTCAGGCTGGAGGCGATGTGTTCGACATCAATGAGGGTCTGTCTGGGGGCGGTGTGTTGACGGCAATGGGTGTCAGGCTTGTGGCTGTGTGTGGGTGGTGTGAGGTTCAGGTTGGCGGTGGTGTTGGGCAGCGGTGGCGGTCAGTTTGGGGCCTGTGTGTGAACGATAGTGGGGGTCAGGCTGGTGGCGGTGTGTGGATGGTGGTGACGATCAGGCTGGGGTCGGTGTGTGAATGTCGGTGAGGGTCAGGCTGGGGTCTTTATGTGGACGGTGGTGAGTGTCAGGCTGGGGATGGTGTGTCGACGGCTGTGAGGGGCAGGCTGGGGGCGGTGCTGGACGGCCGTGAGAGTCAGGTTGGGGACAGGGTGTGGATGGCGTGTGGACGGTGGTGACTTTCAGGCTTGGGGTAGTGTGTGGTCAGTGGTGAGGGTTAGGCTGGTGCGGTATTAGACGGCGGTGAGGGTCAGGTTTGTGGCAGCGTTGGATGGCAGTGGGCGTCAGGCTGGGGACAGTTGGTGGACGGCAGTGAGGGTCAGGCTGTGAGTGGTGTGTTCGACGTCGATGAGGGTCAGTCTGGGGATGGTGCGTGGGCGATGGTGGGGGTCAGGCTGAGGGTGGTGTGTAGACTGCGGTGAGGGTCATGCTGGGGGTGGTGTTTAGAGGCGGTGAAGGTCAGGCTGGGGGCATCGTGTTAATGGCGATGAGGGTCAGACTGCAGGTGGTGTGTGGATGGCAGTGAGGGTCAGGCTGTGGGCAGTGTGTGGATGGTGGTGAGGGTCAGACTGGGGGCGGGTGTGTGGGCGGTAGTGAGGGTCATTCTGGGTGTAGTGTGTGGGCGATGATGAGGGTCAGGCTGCTGGCTGTGTGTGGACGACAGTGGGTGTCAGGCTGGAGCGGTGCTGGATGGTGGTGAGTGTCAGTCTGGGGACGGCGTGTGGATGGCAGTGAGGGTCAGGATGGGGCGGTTTGCGGAGGGCAGTGAGGGTCAGGCTGGGGGTGGTGTGTGGACGGTGGTGATGGTCAGGCTGTGGACGGCGTGTTTGACGTCATGACGGTCAGGCTCGGGGTGGTGTGTGGATGGTGGTGAGGGTCAGGCTCAGGGCGGTGTGTTCGACGTCAATGAGCGTCAGTCTGTGGACGGTGTGTGGACGATGGAGAGGGTCAGGCTGGGTGCGGTGTGTTGGAGGTGGTGAGGATCAGGCTGGTGGCAGTATGTGGATGGCGGTGAGGGTCAGGCTTGGGGCGGTGTGTGAACAGCGATGAAGGTCAGGCTTGGGTTAGTGTTGGACGGCGGTGAGCGTCAGGTTTGGGGCGGTGTGTGGGTGGCGGTGAGTGTCAGGCTGGAGGTGGGGTGTGCACGGCAGTGAGGGACATTTTGGGGGTGGTGAGCGGGCAGCAGTGAGAGTTTAGCTGGCGGGCTTGAGTGGGTGGTGGTGAAGGTCAGGCTAGGGGCGGTGTGTAGACGGCAGTGAGGGTCAGGCTGGAGGTGGTGAGTGGAGGACGGTGAGGGTCAGGCTGGGTGCAGAGTGTGGACGGGAGTGGGAGTCAGGCTGGTGGCAGAGTGTAGACGGCAGTGGGAGTCAGGCTGGGTGCGGTGTGTGGACGGTAGTGAGGGTCCATCTAGAGGCGGTGTGTGACGGCAGTGAGGGTCCAGCCAGCGGGGCGTGAGGACAGCAGTGAGGGTCAGTCTGGGTGCGGTGTGTGGATGGCAGTGAGGGTCAGTCTGGTGCAGTGTGTGGATGGCAGTGAGGGTCCGGCTGGGGGTGGCGTGTGGACGGTGGCGAGGGTCTAGTCAGGGGCAGTGTGTGTGTGGCGGTGAGGGTCTGGCTGGGGCGGTATTGGGCGGCGGTGGGGTTCAGGCCGGGGCGGTTGGTGGACGGTGGTGGGGGTCAGGCTGGGGGCGGTTGGTGGACCGCGGTGAGGGTCAGAATGTGGGTGGTGTGTTTGACGTCGATGAGGGTCAGTTTGGGGACGGTGTGTCAGCGATGGTGAGGGTCAGGCTGGGGGCAGTGTGTTGACGGAGGTGAGGGTTATGCTGGGTGCGGTGTGTGGGCACTGGTGAGGGTCAGCTAGGGACGGTGTGTAGTCGGCGGTGAGGGGCAGGCTGGGGATGGTGTGTGGATGGCGGTGAGTGTCTGGTCAGGGGCAGTGTGTGCGCGGCAGTGAGGGTCAGGCTGGTGAGGGTCAGGCATGTGGCAGTATTGGACGCCGGTGGGGTTCAGGCTGGGGTGGTTGGTGGACGGCGGTGAGGTTCAGAATGTGGGTGATGTGGTAGTGTGTTTGACATCGATGAGGGTCAGTTTGGGGACGGTGTGTCGGCGATGGTGAGGGTCAGGCTGGGGGCGGTGTGTGGGCGGAGGTGAGGGTCAGGCTGGGCGTGGTGTGTGGACTGTGGTGAGTGTCAGGCTGGTGGCGGTGTGTGGACAGCAATGAGGGAAAGGTTGGGGACGGTGTTGGATGGTAGTGAGGGACAGGCTGTTGGCGGTATGTGGACAGTGGTGAGCTTCAGGCTGGGGTGGTGTTGGACTGCGGGGGGGGGTAAAGCTGTGAGCGGTGTGTGTTCAGAGGAGTCGGACAGGCTGGGGTCGGTGTGCAAATGATGGTGGGGGTCACGCTGGGGGCGATGGGTGGACGGTGGTGAGGGTCAGGCAGGGGACGGTATTGGACGGTGGTGAGGGTCAGTTTTGTGGCAGTGTTGGACGGCAGTGGGGGTCAGACTGGGACAGTTGGTGGATGACAGTGAGGGTCAGACTGGGGGCGGTGTGTACGACGTTGATGAGAGTTAGTCGGGTGGTGTGTGGGCCTAGGGGAGGGTCAGGCTCTGGGCGGTATGTGGTCGGTGGTGACGTTCAGGCTGGGGGCTGTGATGGACAGCGTTGGGGTTCAGGCTGTGGGTGGAGTGTATTTGGAGGAGAGGGTATGGCTGAGTTTGGTGTGTGAAAGACGGTAGTGGTCAGGCTGCGGGTGGTGTGTGGACGGTGATGAGTGTCAGGCTGGGGTCATTGGTGGACGGCGGTGCGGGTCAGGCTGGGGTCGCTGTGTAGATGGCACTGAGGATAGGCTGGGAGCGGTGTGTGGGTGGCAGTGAGGGTCAGGCTGGGGGCGGTGTGTGGATGGCACTGAGGGTCAGTCTGGGGTCGGTGTGTAGATCGTAGTGAGGGTCAGGCTCGGTGCGGTCTGTGGGTGGCAGTGAGGGTCAGGCTGGGGGAGGTTTGTGTATGGCAGTGTGGGTCAGGCTGGCGTTGGTGTGTGGATGACAGTGAGGGTCAGGCTGTGAGCGGTGTATGGATGGCTGTGAGGATCAGGCTGGGGTCGCTGTGTCGATGGTAGTGGGGGTCAGGCTCGGGGCGGTGTGTGGATGGTCGTGAGGTTTAGGCTGGGAGCAGTGTGTGGATGGCAGTGTGGGTCAGGCTGGGGGCGGTGTGTGGATGGCAGTGAGGGTTAGGCTGGTGGCGGTGTGTGCGTGGCAGTGAGGGTCAGGCTGGGGGCCGTGTGTGGATGGCGGTGAGGGTCAGGCTGGGGCCGGTATGTAGATGGTAGTGAGGGTCAGGCTCGGGACGGTGTATGGGTGGCAGTGAGGGTCAGGATGGGGGCGGTTTGTGGATGACAGTGCGGGTCAGGCTGTGGGCGGTTTGTGGATGACAGTGCGGGTCAGGCTGTGGGCAGTGTGTGGATGGCAGTGAGGGTAAGGCTGGGGGCGTTGTGTCGAAGGCAGTGAGGGTCAGGCTGTGAGGGGTGTGTGGATGGCAGTGAGGGTCAGGCTGGGGTCGGTGTGTGGATGGCAGTGAGGGTCAGGCTGGTGCGGTGTATGGGCGGTGGTGAGGGTAAGGCTGGGGATGAGGTGGGGATGGCGGTGAGGATCAGGCTGGGAAGGTGTTGGACGGCGGTCAGGGACAGGATTGTGGCGGTGTGTGTGGGCAGTGGTGAGGTTCAGCTAGGGACAGTGTGTGGTCGGCGGTGAGGGGCAGGCTCGGGGTGGTGTGTGGAAGGCGGTGAGGATAAGGCTTGGGGCGGTGTATGGGCGGCGGTGAGAGTCAGGCTGGGAAGTTGTTGGACGGCGGTGAGATACAGGCTGGGGCAGTGCTGGACGCTGGTGGCAGTCAGTCTGGGGACGGTGTGTGGATGGCACTGAGTGTCAGGATGGGGACGGTGTGTGGATGGCAGTGAGGATCAGGCTGTGGGTGGCGTGTGGGCGGCAGTGAGGTTCAGGCTGGCGGCGGTGTGTGGGTGGCAGTGTGGGTCAGGCTGGGGCGGTATTGGGCGGCTGTGAGGGTTAGCCTTGTGGCAGTGTTGGAATGTAGTGGGGTTCAGGCGGGGCAGTTGGTGGATGGCGATGGGGATGAGGCTGGGGGCGGTTGTTGGATGGCTGTGAGGGTCAGGCAGTGGGCAGTGTGTTTGATGTCGATGACGGTCAGGCTGGGGTTGGTGTGTGGACGGTGGTGAGTGTCAGGCTGAGGTCATTGGTGGACGGTGGTGAGGGTCAGGCTGGGGGCAGTGTGTTTGACGTCAATGAGGGTCAGTCTGGAGACGGTGTGTGGGCGATTGTGAGGGTCAGGCCGGGGTGTGTGTGTGGGCAGTGGTGAGGGTCAGACTGGGGGCGGTGTGTGGATGGCGGTGGCTGTCAGTCTGGGGGTGGTGTGTGGACGGCGGTGAGGGTCAGGCAGGGCCGGTGCTGGACAGCGGTGAGAGTCAGTCTGGGGGTAGCGTGTGGACAGAATTGAGGGGCAGGCTGGGGGCGTTGTGTTTGATGTCGATGACGGTCAGTCAGGGATTAGTGTGTGGACGGTGGGGAGTGTCAGGCTGGTGTCGTTGGTGGACAGCGGTGAGGGTCAGGCTGGGTACGGTGTGTGGGCGGTAGTGAGGATCAGATAGGGATGGTGTGTGGTCGGCGGTGATGGGCTAGCTGGGGATGGCGTATGGATGGCGGTGAGGGTCAGGCTGGGAAGATGTTGGACGGCGGTGTGAGACAGGCTGGTGGCGGTGTGTGGATGGCGGTGAGGGACAGGCTGGGGCGGTGCTGCACGGCAGTGAGAGTCAGTCTGGGGACGCCGTGTGGATGGCACTGAGTGACAGGATGGGGGCGGTGTGTGGATGAGATTAAGGATCAGGCTGTGGGTGCGTGTGGATGGCAGTGAGGATCAGGCTGGGGGTGGTGGGTGGGTGGCAGTGAGGGTCAGGCTGGGGCGGTATTGGCCGGCGGTGAGGGGTAGCATTGTGGCAGTGTTGGACGGTGGTGGGGTTCAGGCTGCGGCGGTTGGTGGACGGCGGTGGGGGTGAGGTTGGGGGTGGTTGTTGGACGGTGGGTAGGGTCAGGCAATGGGCAGTGTGTTTGATGTCAATGACGGTCAAGCTGGGGTTGGGGGATGGACGGTGGTGAGTGTCAGGCAGGGGTCATGGGGGACCGTGGTGAGGGGGTCAGGCTGGGGGCGGTCTGTGGACGGTGGTGAAAGTCAGTTTTGTGGCAGTGTTGAACGGCAGTGGGTGTCAGGCTGGGGGAGGTTGGTGGACGGCGGTGAGGGTCAGGCTGCAGGTGGTGTGTCTGCATGGTGTTGAGGGTCAGGCTGGGGTCACTGGTGGACGGCAGTGAGTGTCAGGCTGGGGACGGTGTATGGATGACAGTGAGGGTCAGGCTGGCGGCAGTGTGTGGATGGCGGTGAGGGACAGGCTAGGTGCGGTGTGTGGGCAGTGGTGAGGGTCAGCTAGGGACGGTATGTGGTCGGCGGTGAGGGGCAAGCTGGGGGTGGTGTGTGGATGGCAGTGAGGGTAAGGCTGTGAGCGGTGTATGTACAGCGGTGAGCGTCAGGCTTTAGGCAGTGTGTGGTCAGGGCGGGGGTGGTGTGTGCACGACGGTGAGGGTCAGGCTGGGGCGGTATTGGGCGGTAGTGAGGGTCAGGCTTGTGGCAGTGTTGGACGGCAGTGGGGTTCAGGCCCGGGCGGTTGGTGGACAGCGGTGGGAATCACGCTGGGGGCGGTTGGTGGACGGCGGGGAGGGTCAGGCTGAGGGTGGTGTGTGGTTTGCGGTGGGGGTCAGGCTGGGGGTGTATTGGGCGACGGTGAGGGTCAGGCTTGTGGCGGTGTTGGACGGCAGTGGGGTTCAGGCCCGGGCGGTTGGTGGACAGCGGTGGGAATCACGCTGGGGGCGGTTGGTGGACGGCGGGGAGGGTCAGGCTGAGGGTGGTGTGTGGTTTGCGGTGGGGGTCAGGCTGGGGGTGTATTGGGCGACGGTGAGGGTCAGGCTTGTGGCAGTGTTGGACGGCGGTTAGGTTCAGTTCCGGGCGGTTGGTGGACGGCGGTGAGGGTCAGGCTGAGGGCGGTGTGTTTCACGTCGATGACGGTCAGTTTGGGGACGGTGTGTGGGTGATGGTGAGGGTCAGGCTGTTGACGGTGTGTGGATTGTGGTGAGGGTTAGGCTGGGGGCAGTATGTGGATGGCCGTGAGGGAAAGGCTGGGGACAGTGTTGGATGGTGGTGAGGGTCAGGCTGGTGGCGGTGTGTGGACAGTGGTGGGGGTCAGGCTGCGGACAGTGAGTGGAATGCGATGGGACTTAGGCTGGGTGGTGATTTCGCGAAGGGGAGGGTCAGGCTGGGGGCGGTGTGTGGGCAGCGATGAGGGTCGGACTGGGGGCGGTCTTTGGACGGCAGTGAGGGTCAGGCAGGGGGCATTATTGGACGGCGGTGAGGGTCAGTTTTGTGGCAGTGTTGGATGGCAGTGGGTGTCAGGCATGGCACGGGTTGGTTGTCGGCGGTGAGGGTCCGGCTGGGACGGAATTGGGCGGCGTTGATGGTCAGGTTGGTGCGTTACTGAACAGCGGTGAGTGTCAAGCTGCAGGTGGTGTGTGTGCACGGTGATGAGGGTGAGGCTGGAGTCATTGGTGGACGGTGGTGAGGGTCAGGCTGGGGTCGGTGTGTGGATGGCAGTGAGGGTCAGGCTGTGAGTGGTGTATGTACAGCGGTGAGCGTCAGGCTTTAGGCAGTGTGTGGTCAGGGCGGGGGTGGTGTGTGCACGACGGTGAGGGTCAGGCTGGGGCGGTATTGGGCGGTAGTGAGGGTCAGGCTTGTGGCAGTGTTGGACGGCAGTGGGGTTCAGGCCCGGGCGGTTGGTGGACAGCGGTGGGAATCACGCTGGGGGCGGTTGGTGGACGGCAGGGAGGGTCAGGCTGAGGGTGGTGTGTGGTTTGCGGTGGGGGTCAGGCTGGGTGTGTATTGGGCGACGGTGAGGGTCAGGCTTGTGGCGGTGTTGGACGGCAGTGGGGTTCAGGCCCGGGCGGTTGGTGGACAGCGGTGGGAATCACGCTGGGGGCGGTTGGTGGACGGCGGGGAGGGTCAGGCTGAGGGTGGTGTGTGGTTTGCGGTGGGGGTCAGGCTGGGGGTGTATTGGGCGTCGGTGAGGGTCAGGCTTGTGGCAGTGTTGGACGGCGGTTAGGTTCAGTTCCGGGCGGTTGGTGGACGGCGGTGAGGGTCAGGCTGAGGGCGGTGTGTTTCACGTCGATGACGGTCAGTTTGGGGACGGTGTGTGGGTGATGGTGAGGGTCAGGCTGTTGACGGTGTGTGGATTGTGGTGAGGGTTAGGCTGGGGGCAGTATGTGGATGGCCGTGAGGGAAAGGCTGGGGACAGTGTTGGATGGTGGTGAGGGTCAGGCTGGTGGCGGTGTGTGGACAGTGGTGGGGGTCAGGCTGCGGACAGTGAGTGGAATGCGATGGGACTTAGGCTGGGTGGTGATTTCGCGAAGGGGAGGGTCAGGCTGGGGGCGGTGTGTGGGCAGCGATGAGGGTCGGACTGGGGGCGGTCTTTGGACGGCAGTGAGGGTCAGGCAGGGGGCATTATTGGACGGCGGTGAGGGTCAGTTTTGTGGCAGTGTTGGATGGCAGTGGGTGTCAGGCATGGCACGGGTTGGTTGTCGGCGGTGAGGGTCCGGCTGGGACGGAATTGGGCGGCGTTGATGGTCAGGTTGGTGCGTTACTGAACAGCGGTGAGTGTCAAGCTGCAGGTGGTGTGTGTGCACGGTGATGAGGGTGAGGCTGGAGTCATTGGTGGACGGTGGTGAGGGTCAGGCTGGGGTCAGTGTGTGGATGGCAGTGAGGGTCAGGCTGGGGATAGTGTGTTAATGGCGGTGAGGGAAAGGCTGGGGATATTGTTCGAATGTGGTGAGGGTCAGGATGGGGACAGAGTGTGGACTGCAGTGGGGGTTATGCTGGGCGGTGATTTCGTGAAGCGGAGGGTCAGGCTGGGGGCAGTGTGTGGGCAGCGGTGAGCTTCAGGCAGGGTCGGTGTTGGACTCCGATGGGGGTAAGGCTGTGAGCAGTGTGTGTTTGGAGGGGACGATCAGGTTGGGGTCAGTGTGTGAACGATGGTGGGGGTCAGGCTGTGGGCGGTGTGTGGACAGTGGTGAGGGTCAGGCTGCGGGTGGTCTGTGGATGGCGTTGAGGGTCAGGCAAGGGGCAGTATTGGACGGCGGTGAGGGTCAGTTTTGTGGCAGTGTTGGATGGCAGTGGGTGTTAGGCAGGGCGCGGTTGGTGGCCGGCGGTGAGGGTCAGGCTTGGGCTGTATTGGGCGGTTGTGAAGGTCAGGTCTGGGCTTGATTGGACGGCAGTGCGGGTCAGGCTAGGGCGTTATTGGACGGCGGTGAAGGTCAAGCTGCAGGTAGTGTGTGTGCACGGTGATGAGGGTCAGGTTGAGGGCGGTGTGTGGATGGCAGTGAGGGACAGGCTGGTGGCAGTGTGTGGACGGTGGTGAGGGTCAGGCTGGGGCAATGCTGGATGGCGGTGAGAGTCAGTCTGGGGGGGGGGTATGTGGATGGCACTGACGGTCAGGATGGGGCGGTTTGCGGATGGCAGTGAGGGTCAGGCTGGTGCGGTGTATGGGCGGTGGTGAGGGTAAGGCTGGGGATGGTGTGGGGATGGCGGTGAGGATCAGGCTGGGAAGGTGTTGGACGGCGGTCAGGGACACGATTGTGGCGGTGTGTGTGGGCAGTGGTGAGGTTCAGCTAGGGACAGTGTGTGGTCGGCGGTGAGGGGCAGGCTCGGGGTGGTGTGGAAGGCGGTGAGGATAAGGCTTGGGGCGGTGTATGGGCGGCGGTGAGAGTCAGGCTGGGAAGTTGTTGGACGGCGGTGAGATACAGGCTGGGGCAGTGCTGGACGCTGGTGGCAGTCAGTCTGGGGACGGTGTGTGGATGGCAGTGAGGATCAGGCTGTGGGTGGCGTGTGGGCGGCAGTGAGGTTCAGGCTGGGGTGGTGTGTGGGTGGCAGTGTGGATCAGGCTGGGGCGGTATTGGGCGGCTGTGAGGGTTAGCCTTGTGGCAGTGTTGGAATGTGGTGGGGTTCAGGCGGGGCAGTTGGTGGATGGCGATGGGGATGAGGCTGGGGCGGTTTTGGATGGCTGAGAGGGTCAGGCAGTGGGCAGTGTGTTTGATGTCGATGACGGTCAGGCTGGGGTTGGTGTGTGGACGGTGGTGAGTGTCAGGCTGGGGTCATTGGTGGACGGTGGTGAGGGTCAGGCTGGGGGCAGTGTGTTTGACGTCAATGAGGGTCAGTCTGGAGACGGTGAGTGGGCGATGGTGAGGGTCAGGCCGCGGTGTGTGTGTGGGCAGTGGTGAGGGTCAGACTGGGGGTGGTGTGTGGATGGCGGTGGCTGTCAGTCCGGGGGTGGTGTGTGGACGGCGGTGAGGGTCAGGCAGGGGCGGTGCTGGACAGCGGTGAGAGTCAGTCTGGGGGCAGCGTGTGGACAGAATTGAGGGGCAGGCTGGGGGCGTTGTGTTTGATGTCGATGACGGTCAGTCAGGGATTAGTGTGTGGACAGCGGTGAGGGTCAGGCTGGGTACGGTGTGTGGGCGGTAGTGAGGATCAGATAGGGACGGTGTGTGGTCGGCGGTGATGGGCTAGCTGGGGATGGCGTATGGATGGCGGTGAGGGTCAGGCTGGGAAGGTGTTGGACGGCAGTGAGAGTCAGTCTGGGTCGCCGTGTGGATGGCACTGAGTGACAGGATGGGGGCGGTGTGTGGATGAGATTAAGGATCAGGCTGTGGGTGCGTGTGGATGGCAGTGAGGATCAGGCTGGGGGTGGTGTGTGGGTGGCAGTGAGGGTCAGGCTGGGGCGGTATTGGCCGGCGGTGAGGGGTAGCATTGTGGCAGTGTTGGACGGTGGTGGGGTTCAGGCTGCGGCGGTTGGTGGACGGCGGTGGGGGTGAGGTTGGGGGTGGTTGTTGGACGGTGGGTAGGGTCAGGCAATGGGCAGTGTGTTTGATGTCAATGACGGTCAGGCTGGGGTTGGGGGATGGACGGTGGTGAGTGTCAGGCAGGGGTCATTGGGGGACCGTGGTGAGGGGGTCAGGCTGGGGGCGGTCTGTGGACGGTGGTGAAAGTCAGTTTTGTGGCAGTGTTGAACGGCAGTGGGTGTCAGGCTGGGGGAGGTTGGTGGACGGCGGTGAAGGTCAGGCTGCAGGTGGTGTGTCTGCATGGTGTTGAGGGTCAGGCTGGGGTCACTGGTGGACGGCAGTGAGTTTCAGGCTGGGGGCGGTGTATGGATGACTGTGAGGGTCAGGCTGGCGGCAGTGTGTGGATGGCGGTGAGGGACAGGCTGGGTGCGGTGTGGGGGCAGTGGTGAGGGTCAGCTAGGGACGGTATGTGGTCGGCGGTGAGGGGCAAGCTGGGGGTGGTGTGTGGATGGTAGTGAGGGTAAGGCTGTGGGCGGTGTATGGACAGCGGTGAGCGTCAGGCTTTAGGCGGTGTGTGGTCAGGGCGGGGGTGGTCTGTGCACGACGGTGAGGGTCAGGCTGGGGTGGTATTGGGCGGTAGTGAGGGTCAGGCTTGTGGCAGTGTTGGACGGCAGTGGGGTTCAGGCCCGGGCGGTTGGTGGACAGCGGTGGGGATCACGCTGGGGGCGGTTGGTGGACGGCGGGGAGGGTCAGGCTGAGGGTGGTGTGTGGTTTGCGGTGGAGTTCAGGCTGGGGGTGGTGTGTGGACGGCAGTGAGGGTCTAGCTAAGGGGCGGTGTGTGCGCAGCGGTGGGGGTCAGGCTGGGGGTGTATTGGGCGACAGTGAGCGTCAGGCTTGTGGCAGTGTTGGACGGCGGTTAGGTTCAGGTCCGGGCGGTTGGTGGACGGCGTGAGGGTCAGGCTGAGGGCGGTGTGTTTCACGTCGATGACGGTCAGTTTGGGGACGGTGTGTGGGTGATGGTGAGGGTCAGGCTGTTGACGGTGTGTGGATTGTGGTGAGGGTTAGGCTGGGGGCAGTATGTGGATGGCCGTGAGGGAAATGCTGGGGACAGTGTTGGATGGTGGTGAGGGTCAGGCTGGTGGCGGTGTGTGGACAGTGGTGGGGGTCAGGCTGGGGACAGTGAGTGGACTGCGATGGGAGTTAGGCTGGGCGGTGATTTCGCGAAGGGGAGGGTCAGGCTGGGGGCGGTGTGTGGGCAGCGATGAGGGTCGGACTGGGGGCGGTCTTTGGACGGCAGTGAGGGTCAGGCAGGGGGCATTATTGGACGGCGGTGAGGGTCAGTTTTGTGGCAGTGTTGGATGGCAGTGGGTGTCATGTATGGCACGGGTTGGTTGTCGGCGGTGAGGGTCCGGCTGGGACGGAAATGGGCGGCGTTGATGGTCAGGTTGGTGCGTTATTGAACAGCGGTGAGTGTCAAGCTGCAGGTGGTGTGTGTGCACGGTGATGAGGGTGAGGCTGGAGTCATTGGTGGACGGTGGTGAGGGTCAGGCTGGGGTCGGTGTGTGGATGGCAGTGGGGGTCAGGCTGAGTATAGTGTGTTAATGGCGGTGAGGGAAAGGCTGGGGATATTGTTCGAATGTGGTGAGGGTCAGGATGGGGACAGAGTGTGGACTGCAGTGGGGGTTATGCTGGCCGGTGATTTCGTGGAATGGAGGGTCAGGCTGGGGGCAGTGTGTGGGCAGCGGTGAGCTTCAGGCAGGGTCGGTGTTGGACTCCGGTGGGGGTAAGGCTGTGAGCAGTGTGTGTTTGGAGGTGACGATCAGGTTGGGGTCAGTGTGTGAATGATGGTGGGGGTCAGGCTGTGGGTGGTGTGTGGACGGTGGTGAGGGTCAGGCTGCGGGCGGTCTGTGGATGGCGTTGAGGGTCAGGCAAGGGGCAGTATTGGACGGCGGTGAGGGTCAGTTTTGTGGCAGTGTTGGATGGCAGTGGGTGTTAGGCAGGGCGCGGTTGGTGGCCGGCGGTGAGGGTCAGGCTTGGACTGTATTAGGCGGTTGTGAAGGTCAGGTCTGGGCTTGATTGGACGGCAGTGCGGGTCAGGCTAGGGCGTTATTGGACGGCGGTGAAGGTCAAGCTGCAGGTAGTGTGTGTGCACGGTGATGAGGGTCAGGTTGAGGGCAGTGTGTGGATGGCAGTGAGGGTCAGACTGGGTGCGGTGTGTGGGCGGTGGTGCGGGTCAGGCTGGGGCGGTGCAGGACGGTGGTGAGAGTGTGGGGACGGCGTGTGGATGGCACTGACGGTCAGGATGCAAGCGGTGTGTGGATGGCAGAGAGGGTCAGGCTGTGGGTGGCGTATGGATGGCAGTGAGCGTCAGGCTGGGGGCAGTGTGTGGGCGGTGGTGAGGGTCAGCTAGGGATGGTGTGTGGTCGGCAGTGAAGGTCAAGCTGCAGGTAGTGTGTGCGCACAGTGATGCAGGTCAGGTTGAGGGCGGTGTGTGGATGGCAGTGTGGGTCAGGCGGGGAAAGTGTGTGGACGGCGGTGAGGGCCAGGCTGGAGTGGTTCTGGACGGCGGTGAGAGTCAGCCTGGGGACGGTGTGTGGACGGCAGTGAGGGACAAGCTGAGGGCGACGTGTAGATGGCAGTGAGGACCAGGCTGTGTGCGGAGTGTGTGGACGGCAGTGATGGATATGCTGGTGGCATGTGTGGACGGAAGTGAGGGACAGGCTGGGGGCAGTGTGTGGACGGCAGTGAGGGACAGGCTGGTGGCAGAGTGTGGACGGTGGTGAGGGTCAGGCTGGGGCAATGCTGGATTGCGGTGAGAGTCAGTCTGGGGGCGGCATGTGGATGGCACTGACGGTCAGGATGGGGGCAGTTTGCGGATGGCAGTGAGGGTCCGGCTGTGGGCGGCCTGTGGACAGCGGTGACCGTCAGGCTGGGGGCGGCGTGTGGGTGGCAGTGAGGGTCAGGCTGTTGCGTTATTGGGCGGTGGTGAGGGCTAGCCTTGTGGCAGTGTTGAACGGCAGTGGGGTTCAGGCTGGAGCGGTTGGTGGACAGCGGTGGGGGTGAGGCTGGGGGCTGTAGATGGACGGCAGTGAGTGTCAGGCTGTGGGCAGTGTGTTTGATGTCAATGACGGTCAGGCTGGGGGTGGTGTGTGGACAGTGGAGAGGGTCAGGTTGGGGTCATTGGTCGACGGTGGTGATGGCCAGGCTGGGGGCAGTGTGTTCGACGTCAATGAGGGTCAGTCTGGGGATGGAGTGGGTCAGACAGAGGGCAGTTTGTGGGCGGTGGTGAGTGTCAGGCTGGTGGCAGTGTGTGGACGGCGGTGAAGGTCAGACTGGGGCAGTGCTGGACTGCGGTGAGAGTCAGTCTGGGGACGGCGTGTGGATGGCATTGAGGGGCAGGCTGAGGGCAGTGTGCGGATGGCAGTGAGGGTCAGGCTGTGGGGGCAGTGTGTGGGCAGCGGTGAGGGTCAAGCTGTGTGCGGTGTTTGGACGGCAGTGAGGGTCAGGCTGGGGGTGGTGTGTGAACTGCGGTGAGGGTCAGGCTGCGGATGGTGTGTGGACTTTGGTGAGGGTCAGGCTTGGATCATTGGTGGACGGCGGTGAGGGTCAGGCTGGGGTCAGTGTGTGCATGACAGTGAGAATAAGGCTAGGTGCGGTGTGTGAACAGTGGTGAGGGTCAGGCAGGGAAGGTTTTGGATGGCGGTGAGGGATAGGCTGGTGGCGGAGTGTGTACCGTGGTGAGGGTCAGGCTGGTGGCGGTGTGCAGATGGCAGTGACGGTCAGGCTGTGGGTGGCATGTCGATGGCGGTGAGCGTCAGGCTGGGGACGGCGTGTGTACGGCCATGAGGGTCAGGCTGGGAAGGTGTTGGACGGCGGTGAGGGACAGGCTGGGTGTGCTGTGTGGGCGGAACTGAGGGTCAGCTAGGGACGGTGTGTGGTCAGTGGTGAGGGGCAGGCTGGGTTTGGTGTGTGGATGGCAGTGAGGATAATGCTAGGGACGGTGTGTGGATGGCGGTGAGGGACAGGCTGGTGGCGGGGTGTGTCCGGTGGTGAGGGTCAGGTTGGTGGCGGTGTGGGGATGGTAGTGAGGGTCAGGCTGTGGATGGCGGTGAGCATCAGACAGGGGACAGCGTGTGGACGGCAGTGAGGGTCAGGCTGGGGCCGGTGTACAGATGGTAGTGAGGGTCAGATTGTGGGCGGTGTGTGGATGGCAGTGAGCGTCAGGCTGGGGGCTGCGTGTGGGTGGTGGTGAGGGTCAGACGTTAGACGGTCTGTGGTCGGCGGTGAGGGTCAGACTGGGGGCGGTGTGTGGACAGTGGTGAGCTTCAGGCTGGGGGCACTGTTGGACTGTGGTGGGGGTAAGGCTGTGGGCGCTGTGTGCTCGGAGGGAACGGTCAGGCTGGGGTCGGTGTGTGAACGACGGTCGGGGTCAGGTTGGGGGCGGTCTGTGGATGGCGGTGAGGTTCAGGCAGAGGGCAGTATTGGATGAGGGCCACTTTTGTGGCAGTGTTGGACGGCAATGGGTGTCAGGCAGGGCGCGGTTAGTGGACAGCAGTGAGCGTCAGGTTGAGGGCGGTTGGTGGACTGCGGTGGGGGTCAGGCTGGTGACCGTGTGTTTGACGTCGATGACGGTCAGGCTGGGGTAGTGTGTGGACGGTGGAGATGGTCAGGCTTGGATCATTGGTGGACGGTGGTGATGGTCAGGCTGGGGCGGTATTGGGCAGCGGTGAGGGTAGGTTTGTGGCAGTGTAGGACGGCGGTATGTTTCAGGCCGGTGTGTTTGGTGACGGCGGTGGGGGTGAGGCTGGGGCAGTTGGTGGATGGCGGTCAGGGTCAGGCTGTGGGTGGTGTGTTTGATGTCGATGACGGTCAGGCTGGGGGTGGTGTGTGGACGGAGGTGAGGGACAGGCTGGGGGTGGTGTGAGGGTGGTGGTGAGGGTCAGGCTGCTGTCAGCATGTGGATGGCAGAGAGGGTCAGGATGGGTGCGGTGTGTGGGCGGCGGTGTGGGACATTGTGGGGGTGGTGTGTGGGCGGCGGTGAGAGTTCGGCTGGGGGGCTTGTGTGGGCGGTGGTGAGGGTCAGGCTGGGGTGTTGTGTGGGCGGTGCTGCGGGTCAGGCTGGGGGTAGCGTGTGGACGGTGGTGAGTGTCAGGCTGGGGGCGGTGTGTGGATGGTGGTGAGGGCCACACTTAGGCAGTGTGTAGATAGCGGTGCGGGTCAAGCTAGGAGCGGTTTGCAGATGGTGGTGATGGTCAGGCTAGGGCAGTGTGTGGACGGCAGTGAGGGTCAGTCTGGGTGCGGTGTGTGCATAGCAGTGAGGGTCAGTCTGGGGGCGGTGTGAGGTCGGCGGTGAGGGTCAGGCTTGTTGCAGTTTTGGTCAGTGGTGGGGTTCAGGCTGGGGACGGTAGGTGGTCGGCAGTGAGGGTCAGGCTGGGGGCAGTGTGTTTGACGTCAATGAGGGTCAGGCTGGGGGGTTGTGGACAGCGGTGATGGTAAGGCTGTGGATGGTGCATGGACGGCAGAGGGGTCAGGATTGGGGTGATGTGCGGGCGGCAGTGAGGGTCAGGCTGGGGGTGGTGTGTGGATGGTAGTGAGCGCCAGGCTGTGGGAAGCATGTGGAAGGTGGTGAGCGTCTGGCCGGGTGCAGTGTATGGGCAGAGGAGGGTCAGGCTGGGGGCGGTGTGTAGGCGGCGGTCAGGGTCAGGCTTGCTGCAGTGTGTGGACGGTAATGAGGGTCAGTCTTGGTGCGGTGTGCGGATGGCAGTGAGGGTCAGTCTGATTGCGGTGAGTGGACAGTAATGAGGGTCAGTCTTGGTGCGGTGTGCGGATAGCATGGAGGGTCAGTCTTGGTACGGTGTGCGGATGGCAGTGAAGGTCAGTCTGGGTGTCGTGTGTGGACGGTTTTGAGGGTCAGTCTCGGTGCCGTGTGCGGATGGCAGTGAGGGTCAGTCTCGGTGCAGTGTGTGGTCAGTGGTGACGGTCGGGCTTGTTGCAGTTTTGGACAGTGGTGGGAATCAGGCTGGGGATGGTTGATGGACAGTGGTGAGGGTCAGATTGGGGTTTTTGGTGGACGGCGGTGAGGGTCAGTCTGGGGACACTGTGTTTGACATCAATAAGGGTCAGGCTGGGGATGGTGTGTGGACGGAGGTGATGTTCAGGTTGTGGGTGGTTTGTGAGCGGCATTGAGAGTCAGGCTAGAGGCCGTGTGTGGTCACTGGTGAGGGTCAGGCTGGGGGCAGTGTGTGGACAGCAGTGGGGGTCAGGCTGGGAGCGGTATGTGGACGGTGGTGATGGTCAGTCTGGGGACGGTGTGTGGGCGAAGGTGAGGGTCAGGTTGGAGGCGGTGAGGAGGGTCAGGATGGGGTGGTGTTCGAGCGGCAGTGAGGGTCAGGATGGAGTGGAAGGGATGGCAGTGAGGGTCAGGCTTGTTGCATTGTTGGACGTTGGTGCGGGTCAGGCTGAGGGAGGTTAGTGGACGGCAGTGGGGGTCTAGCTGGGGGCGGTTGGTGGACGGCGGTGAGGGTCAGGCTGGGCGCGGTGTGTTCGAAGGCGATGAGGGACAGGCTGGCGGTGGTGTGTTGATGGTGGCGAGGGTCAGGCTGGAGGTGGTGTGTTGATGGTGGTGAGGATCAGGCTGGAGGTGGTGAGTTGATGGTAGTGAGGATCAGGCTGGAGGTGGTGTGTTGACAGTGGTGAGGGTCAGGCTGGAGGTGTGGTGTTGATGGCTGTGAGGGTCAGGCTGGGGGCAGTGTGTGGATGGCGGTGAGGGTCATTCTTGGGGCAGTGCATGGACGGCGGTGAGGGTCAGGCTGGGGGCATTGTGTACACGGTGGTGAGGGGCAGGCTGAGCGTGGTGTGTGGATGGTGCAGAGGGACAGGCTGGGGGTGGTGTGTGGATGGTGTAGAGCTACAGGCTGGGGGCGGTGTGTGGGCGGAGGGGAGCGTGAGGCCTGGGGTGGTGTGTGGGCGGCGGTGAGGTTAAGGCTGGGGGTGATGTTGGACGGCGGTGTGGTCACGCTAAAGGCGGAGTGTGGATGACAGTGAGGATCAGGCTGGGGGCGGCGTGTGGACGGCGGTGATGGTCAGGCTGGGCTGATGTGTGGACGATGATGTGGGCCAGGCATGGGTCAGTGTTGGACAGCGGTGAGCATCAGGCTGTGGCCCGAGTGTGGGCAGCGATGAAGGTCAGGCTGGGGATTGTGTGAGGATCGCGGCGAGGATAAGACTAGGGGCGGTGTATGAGGGTCAGGCTGGGGACGTTGTGTGGTAGGTGGTGAGGGTCAGGCTGGGTGCTACCTTTGGACATCAGTCAGAGTCAGGCTGGGGGGTGTGTTCGACAATATTAAGGGTCAGTCTGGGGATGGTGTGTGGGCGATGTTGAGGGTCAGGCTGGGGGCGGTGTTTGGGCGGTGGTGAGGGTCAGGCTGGAGACGGTGTGTGGGTGGCAGTGAGGGTCAGACTGGGGCGGTATGTGGGCAGTGGTGACAGTCAGGCTGGGGGCGGTGTGAGGATGGCAGTGAGGGTCAGGCTGGGGGCAGCATGTGGACGGTGCTGATGGTCAGGCTTGTGTCAGTGTTGGACGGCGGTGAGCGTCAGTCTAGGGGCGGTGTGTGAGCAGCGGTGAGGGTCAGGCTAGGGGCAGTGTGTGCTCGGCATTGGAGGTCAGGTTGGGCGCAGAGTGTGAACGGCAGTTGGGGTCAGGCTGGGGCTGTGTGTGTTCGGAGGGGAGGGTCAGGATGTGGTCGGTGTGTGGATAGCAGTGAGCAACAGGCTGGGGGCGGAGTGTGGACGGCACTGAGGGTCAGGCTGGGGTCATTGTTGGCGGGCGGTGGCGGTTTGGCTGAGGGCGATGTGTGGATGGTAGTCAGGGTCATTCTGGGGGTGGTGTGTAGACGGCAGTGAGGCTCAGGCTGGGGATGGTGTGTGGACAGCGGTGAGATTCAGGCTTGGGGCAGTGTGTGGGCGGCGGTGATGGTCAGGCTGGAGGCGGTGTGTGGACGGCGGTGAAGGTCGGGCTGGGAATGGTGTGTGGACAGTGGAAGGTGTCAGGCTGGGGGCGGTGTGTAGACAGCGGTGAGGGTCAGGCTGTGTGCGATGTGTGGGTGGTGGTGAGGTTCAGGCTGGGGGCGTTGTTGGGTGCTGTTGGGTGTCAGGCAGGGCGTGGTGTTTGTTCAGAGGCGACGGTCAGGCTGAGGTCGTTGTGTGAATGACGGTGAGGGTCAGGCTGGGGGCAGTGTGTGGACGGCGGTGAGGGAAAGGCAGGTGACGGAGTTGGACGGCGGTGAGGGACAGGCTGGTGGCGGTGTGTGGACGGCAGTGAGGGTCAGGCTTGGGTGAGTGTTAGACGGCGGTGAGCATGAGGCTGGGGGCGGTGGTGAGGGTCAGGCTCGGGGCTTTGTGTGGTCTCGGTGAGGGTCATGCTGGGGATGGTGTGTGGACGGTAGTGAGGGTCATTCTGGGGGCATTGTGTGGGTGGTTGTGAGGGTCATGTTGGGGGTAGTGTGTGGATGGTGGAGAGTGTCAGGTTGGGGGCTGTGTGTAGACAGCGGTGGGGTTCAGGCTGGGGCGGGTGTGTGGGCGGCAGTGAGGTTCAGGCTGAGGGCAGTGTTGGGTGGTGTTGGGTGTCAGGCTGGGGGTGGTGTGTGTTCGGAGGGGACTGTCAGGCTGAGGTCGATGCGTGAATGATTGTTCGGGTCAAGTTGGGGGCAGTGTGTGGATGGCGGTGAGGGACAGGTTGGTGATAGTGTGTGGACGAAGGTGAGGGACACGCTGGGGGTGGTGTATGGACAGCTGTGATGGTCAGGCTGGGGGCGGTGTGTGGACGGCTGTGAGGGTCAGGCTGGGGGCGGTGATTGGACAGTGGTGAGGGTGAGGGTCATACTCAGAACGGTGTTGGACCGCGGTGAGGGTCAGGCTGGGGGCGATGTGCGGATGACAGTAAGGGACAGGCTGGGGACGCCGTGTAGATGGCAGTGAGGGTCAGGCTGAGGTGGTGTGTGGACGGCAGAGAGGGTCAGGCTGGGGGTGGTGTGTGAACGTCTGTGATGATAAGGCTAGGGTCGGTGTGTGGGCGGCAGTGAGGGTCAGGCTAGGGCAGTATTGGACCGCAGTGAGGGTCAGGCTTATGGCAGTGTTGGACTGTGGTGGGGGTAAGGCCGGGGGTGCTTGGTGGACGGCGGTGGAGATCAGGCCGGGGGCGGTTGGGTGACGGCGGTCAGGGTCAGACTCAGGGCTTTGTGTGGTCTCGGTGAGGGTCACGCTGGGATGGTGTGTGGACAGCTGTGAGGATAAGGCTAGGGGCGGTGTGTTGGTGGCGGTGAGGGTCAGGCTTGTGGGAGTGTTGGACGGCGGTGGGGGTCAGGCTGGGGGCAGTTGGTGGACAGTGGTGGGGTCAGGCTTGGGGTGGTTGGTGGACGCTGGTGAGGGTCAGGCTGGAGGCGGTGAATAGATGGTGGTGAGGGTCAGGCTGGGGACGGTGTGTGCACGATGGTGAGGGTCAGGCTGGGGGCGGTGTTGGACAGCGGTGATGGTCAGGTTGGTGGCGGAGTGTGCACGGTGTTAAGGGTCAGGCTGGGGCATAGCTGGATGGCGGTGAGAGTCAGGCTGTGGATGGTGTGTGGACGGTGGTGAGGGTCAGGTTGGAGACGGTGTGTGGGCGGTGGTAAGGGTCAGGCTCTGGATTTTGTGTGGTCTCGGTGAGGGTCAGGCAGGGAGCGGTGTGTGGACGGCGGTGAGGGTCAGACTCAGGACGGTGTAGGACAGCGGTGATGGTCAGGTTGGTGGTGGAGACTGCACGGCGGTGAGGGTCAGGCTGGGGCGTAGCTGGATGGCGGTGAGAGTCAGGCTGGAGATGGTGTGTGGGTGGCGGTGAGGGTCAGGCTGGGGGCGGTGTGTGGGTGGCAGTGAGGGTCAGGCTGGAGATGGTGTGTGGACGGTGGTGAGGGTCAGGCTGGGGGCGGTGTGTGGGTGACGGTGAGGGTCAGGCTGGAGACGGTGTGTGGGTGGCAGTGAGTGTCAGGATGGAGATTGTGTGTGGGTGATGGTGAGGATCAGGCTGGGGCGTTGTATGGGCAGTGGTGAGGGTCAGACTTGGGGTGTTGTGTGACTGCGGTGAGGGTCAGGCTGGTGGCGGAGTGTGGACGGTGAAGTGTGTCAGTCTGGGGGCGGTGTGTAGACAGTGGTGAGGGTGAGGCTGGATGCAGCTTGTGGACGGCGGTGGAGTTCAGGCTGGAGACGGTGTGTGGACGGCAGTGAGGGTCAGGCTGTGTGCAGTATGTGGACGGTAGTGAGGGTTATTCTGGGGGCATTGTGTGGGTGGCGGTGAGGGTCAGGTTAGGGGTAGTGTGTGGATGGTGGAGAGTGTCAGGCTAGGGGCTGTGTGTAGACAGCGGCGGGGTTCAGGCTGGGGCGGGTGTGTGGGCGGCAGTGATGTTCAGGCTGAGGGCGGTGTTGGGTGGCGTTGGGTGTCAGGCTGGGGTTGGTGTGTGTTCAGAGGGGACGGTCAGGCTGAGGTCGATGCGTGAATGATTGTGCGGGTCAAGATGGGGGCAGTGTGTGGATGGCGGTGAGGGACAGGTTGGTGATGGTGTGTGGACGAAGGTGAGGGACACGCTGGGGGTGGTGTATGGACAGCTGTAATGGTCAGGCTGGGTCGGTGTGTGGACGGCTGTGAGGGTCAGGCTGGGGGCGGTATGTGGACAGTGGTGAGGGTGAGGCCGGTGACGGTGTTGGACGGCAGTGAGGGTCAGGCTGGGGGCGATGTGCAGATGACAGTGAGGGACAGACTGGGGGTGGCGTGTGGACGGCAGTGAGGGTCAGGCTGGCGCGGTGTGTGGACGGCAGTGAGTGTCAGGCTGGGGATGGTGTGTGAACGTCTGTGAGGATAAGGCTTGGGTCGGTGTGTGGCCGGCAGTGAGGGTCAGGCGAGAGCAGTATTGGACCGCAGTGAGGGTCAGGCTTATGGCAGTGTTGGACTGTGGTGGGGGTCAGGCCGGGGGCGCTTAGTGGACGACGGTGGAGATCAGGCCGGGGGCAGTTGTGTGACGGCGGTGAGGGTCAGGCTGTGGGTGGTGTGTGCAACGTCGATGGGGATCAGGCTGGAGATGGTGTGTGGGTGGCGGTGAGGGTCAGGTTGGGGGCAGTATGTGGGTGGTGGTGAGGGTCAGGCTCGGGGCTTTGTGTGGTCTCGGTGAGAGTCATGCTGGGGATGATGGGTGGACGACTGTGAGGATAAGGCTAGGGGCAGTGTGTGGGCGGCGGTGAAAGTCAAGCTAGAGCGGTATTGGAAGGCAGTGAGGGTCAGGATTGTGGCAGTGTTGGACAGTGGTGGGGGTCAGGCCGGGGGCGGTAGTTTGACGGTGGTGAGGGTCAGGCTGGGGGCGGTTGTTAGATGGCGGTGAAGGTCCGGCTGGGGCGGCGTGTTCGACGTCGATGAGGGTCAGGCTGAAATCATTGTTGGACGGCAGTGAGGGTCTGGCTGGAGAGAGTGTGTGGGTGGTGGTAAGGGTCAGGCTGGGGGCGGTGTGTGGGTGGCAGTGAGGGTCAGGCTGGGGGTGCTGTGTGGACGGTGGAGAGGGTCAGGCTGGGAGTGGTGTATGGGTGCCGGTGAGGGTTAGGTTGGAGATGGTGTGTGGGTGCCAGTGAGGGTCAGGGTGGAGATGGGGTGTGGGTGGTGGTGAGACCGCCTTCCACCAAGCGCCCCCGGACTGACCATACCACAGTCCAACACTGGCATAAGCCTGACCCTCACTGCGGTCCAATACTGCTCTAGCCTGACCCTCACTGCCACCCACACACCGACCTTAGCATTATCCTCACAGACGTTGACACACCACCCCGAGCCTGACCCTCACTGCCGTCCACACACCATCCACAGCCTAACTCTCACCGCTGTGCACACTCCGCCACCAACCTGACCACAACTGCTGTCCAATACCGTCCTGAGTCTGACCCTCACTGCGGTCCAATACTGCTCTAGCCTGACCCTCACTGCCACCCACACACCGACCTTAGCATTATCCTCACAGACGTTGACACACGACCCCGAGCCTGATCCTCACCGCCATCTACACAGCAACCCCAGCCTGACCCTCACCGCCACCTACACACCGCCCCCATCCTGACCCTCACCACCGTCCACCAACCACCCCCAGCCTGACCTCACCGCTGTCCATCAACTGCCCCCAGCCTGACCCTCACCACCGTTCAACACTGCCACAAGCCTGACCCTCACTGCTGCCCACACATCGCCCCTAGCCTTATTTTCACTGCCATCCACACACCATCCCCAGCATGACCCTCACCGAGACCACACAAAGCCCCGAGCCTGACCACCACCGCAGTTCACACAACACCCCAAGGCTGACCCTCACCTCTGCCCATACAATGCCCCAACCTGACCCTCACCACCACCCACACACAGTCTCTAGCCTGACACTCACTGCCACCCACACACCGTCTCCAGCCTGACCCTCACCGTCACCCACACACTGCCCCCAGCCTGACCCTCACCACCGTCCACACACCACCCCCAGCCTGACACTCACCATCACCCACACACCGTCTCCAGTGTGTGGACGGTGGTGAGGGTGAGGCTGTGGGCGGTATGTAGAAAGCAGAGAGGGTCAGGCTGGGGTTGGTGTGTGGACAGCGGTGAGGATCAGTCTAGGGTGGTGTGTGGACATCGGTGGGGATCAGGTTGGGTGCAGAGAGTGGACGGCAGTGGTTGTCAGGCTCAGGGCGGTATGTGGATGGTGAAGAGTTGCAATTTGGGGTCGGTGTGTGGGAGGTGGTGAGGGTCAGGCTGGGGCGGCGTTTGGACGGGCAGTGAGGGTCAGGCTGGGGGCGGTGTGTGGGTGATGTTGAGGGTCAGGCTGGGGGCGCTGTGTGGATGGCAGTGAGGGAAAGGCTGGGTACGGTGTGTGGGCGGCAGTGAGTGTCTGGCTTGTGGCAGTGTTGGACTGTGGTGGGGGTCAGGCTGGGGCGGTTGGTGGATGGCATTGAGGGTCAGGCTTGTGACAGTGTTGGACTGTGGTGGGGGTCAGGCTGGGGCGGTTGGTGGATGGCGGTGAGGGTCAGGCTTGTGGCAGTGTTGGACAGTGGCAGAGATCAGGCTGGGGATGTTAGTGGATGGCAGTGAGGGTCAGGCTGTGTGTGGTGTGTTCGACGTCGACGAGGGTCAGGCTGGGGAGTGCGTGGACAGTGCTGAGGGTCAGGTTGGAGACGGTGTGTGGGCGGTGGTGAGGGTCAGGCTCTGGATTTTGTGTGGTCTCGGTGAGGGTCATGCTGGGGATGGTGCGTTGACGGCAGTGAGGATAAGGCGGTGTGTGGGCGCGGTGATGGTCGGGCTTGTGGCAGTGTTGGACGTGGTGGGGTCAGGCTAGGCGGTTTGGTTGACGGTGGTGAGGGTCAGGCTGAGGGTGGTGTGTAGAAGGCAGTGAGGGTCAGGGTGGGGGTAGCGTGTGGGCGGCGGTGAGGTTCAGGCTGGGGGCGGTGTTGTGTGGGATTGGGTGTCAGGCAGGGGGTGGTGTGTGTTCGGAGGGGATGTCAGGCTGAGGGCGATGCGTGAATGACAGTGGGGGTCAGGCTGGAGGCGTTGTGTGGACGGCGGTGAGGGACAGGCTGGTGATGGTGTGTGGGTGGCGGTGAAGGTCAGGCTGGTGGCAGTGTGTGGACGGCAGTGAGGGACAGGCTTGGGGGCGGTTTGGGGACGGCGGTGAGGAATAGGCTGGAGGCGGCGTGTGGACGGCATTCAGGATCAGGCTGGGTGCAGTGTCTGGACGGTGGTGAGGGTCAGGCTTGGGTCAGTATTGGACGGCTGTGAGCGTCAGGCTGGGGGTGGTGTGCGGGCAGTGGTGAGGGTCAGGCTCGGGGTGTTGCGTGTTCTCGGTGAGGGTCATGCTGTGGATAGTGTGTGGACGGTAGTGAGGGTTAGGCTTGTGGCAGTGTTAGATGTCGGTTGTGTCAGGCTGGGGGCGGTTGGTGGACAGCGGTGTGGGTTAGGCTGGGGGCAGTGTATACACGGCAGTGAAGGTCAGGCTGGGGGTGGCGTGTGGACGGCGGTGAGGATCAGGTGGGGGGTGGTGTGTGGCCAGCAGTGAGGGTCAGGCTGGAGACGGTGTGTGGGTGGCGGTGAGGGTCAGGCTGGGGGCGGTGTATGGGCAGTGGTGAGGTTCAGCCTTGGGGTGGTGTGTGGACGGCAGTGAGGGTAAGGCTGGTGGCAGTGTGTGGATAGCAGTGTGGGTCAGGCTGGGGCGGTGCTGGACAGCGGTGAGAGTCAGCCTGGGGACGGTGTGTGAACGGCAGTGAGGGTCAGGCTGGGTGCGGCGTGTGGACGGCGGTGAGGATCAGGTGGGGGGTGGTGTGTGGCCGGCTGTGAGGGGCAGGCTCGGGACGGTGTTGGACGGTGGAAAGGGTCAGGTTGGTAGCGGAGTGTGGACGGCAGTGAGGGTCACGCTGGGGATGGTGTGTCGACGGTGTTGATGGTCAGGTTGGGGTCATAGTTGGATGGCAGTGAGGGTCAGGCTGGAGACGGTGTGTGGGTGACGGTGAGGGTCAGGCTGGAGGCAGTGTTTGTGCATTTGTGAGGGTCAGCCTTGGGGTGGTGTATGGACATCGGTGTGGGTCAGGCCGGGGGTGGTTAGTGGATGGTGGAGAGTGTCAGGCTGGGCGCGGTGTGTTGACAGCGGTGAGGGTCAGGCTGGGGGCGGTGTGCGGGCGGCAGTGAGGGTCAGGCTGAAGAGAGTGTGTGTTGCGGTGAGGGTCAGGCTTGGGGCGGTGTGTGGGCAGTGGTGAGGATCAGCCTTGGGGTGGTGTGTGGACAACAGTGAGGGTCAGGCTGGTGGCGGTGTGTGGACGGTGGTGAGGGTCAGGATAGTTGCCGTTTGAGGGCGGCAGTGAGGGTCAGGCTGTGGCAGTGTTGGACGGTGGTGGGGGACAGGCTGGGGGGTTGGTGTACAGCTGTGTGGTCAGGATGGGGATGGTTGTTGGACGATGGTGTGGGTGACGCTGGTGGCGGTGTGTGTGGACGGTAGTGAGGATCAGGTTGGGGCAGTGCGGGACGGCGGTGAGAATCAGCATGGGGACGGTGTGTGGATGGCAGTGAGGGTCAGGCTGGGGTCGGTGCATGGATGGCAGTGAGGAACAGGCTGGTGGCAGCGTATGGATGGCGGTGAGTGTCAGGCTGGAGATGGTGTGTGGAATGTAGTGAGGGTCATTCTGGGGGTGGTGTGTGGGCGCTGGTGAGGGTCAGAATTGAGGTGGTGTGTGGACGGGGGTGCGGGTCAGGCTGGTGGCGGTGTGTGGACGGTGTTGAGGGTCAGGCTAGGGGCGGTGTATGGGTGGGAGTGAGTGACAGGCTGTGATAGTCTTGGATGGCGGTGGAGGTCAGGTTGGGGGCGGTTGGTGGACTGCGGTGGGATCTGGCTGTGGGTAGTTGGTGGACGGTGGTGTGGGTTACGCTGGGGCGGTGCGGGACGGCGGTGAGGGTCAGGTTGGGGACGGTTTGTGGATGGCAGTGAGGGTCAGGCTGGGGGCGGTGTGCAGATAGCAGTGAGGGACAGGCTGATGGCGGCATGAGGACGGCGGTGAGTGTCAGACTGGGTGCGGTGTGTGGAAGGCAGTGAGGGTCAGGTTGTTGGCGGCATGTGGACGGTGGTGAGTGTCAGGCTGGGGGCGGTGTGTGGACGGCAGTGAGGGTCAGGCTGGGTCGGTTTGTGGATGGCAGTTAGGGACAGGTTGGGAACTATGTGTGGATGGAGATGAGGGTCAGGCTTGGGGTGGTGTGTGAATGGCCGTGAGGATAAGGCTAGGGCCGGTGTGTGGGCGGCAGTGAGGGTCAGGCTGGGGCATTATTGGACGGCAGTGGGGATCAGACGGTGGGTGGTTGGTTGACGGCGGTGAGGGTCAGACTGGAGACAGTGTGTGGGTGGCGGTGAGGGTCAGGCTGGAGACGGCGTGTGGGTGGCGGTTAGGGTCAGGCTGGAGAGAGTGTGTGGGTGGCAGTGACTTTCAGGCTTGGGACGGTGTGTGGGCAGTGCGGAGGGTCAGCCTTGGGGTCGTGTGTGGACGGCGGTGAGGATCAGGCTGGTGGCGGTGTGTGGACGGTAGTGAGGGTCAGTCTGGATGCAGTGTGTGGACGGCGGTGGGTTTCAGGCTGGGGGCGGTGTGTGCACTGCAGTGACGGTCAGGCTAGGGCAGTATTGGACGGCAGTGAGGGTCAAGCATATGGCAGTGTTGAACAGTTCAGGCTGGGCAGTTGTTTGACGGCGGTGAGGGTCAGGCTGAGGGTGGTGTGTTCGACCTCAATGAGGGTCAGGCTGGGGAGTGTGTGGCCGGTGGTGAGGGTCAGGCTGGGGTCATTGTTGGACGGCAGTGAGGGTCAGGTTGGAGATGGTGTATGGGTGGCGGTGAGGGTCAGGCTGGGGGTAGTGTATGGGCAGTGGTGAGGGTCAGGCTCGGGGCTTTGTGTGGTCTCGGTGAGTGCCATGCTGGGGATGGTGTGTGGACGGCAGTGAGCATAAGACTAGGGGCGGTGTGTGTGCGGTGGTGAGGGTCAGACTTGTGGCAGTGTTGGACTGTGGTGAGGGTCAAGCTGGGGGCGTTTGGTGGACAGCTGTGGGGTCAGGCTGGGGCGTTTGGTGGACGGTGGTGAAGGTCAGGCTGGGGGTGGTGTGTAGATGGTTGTGAAAGTCAGGATGGGGGCGGTGCGTGGACAGCGGTGAGGGACAGACTGGTGGCGGTGTGTGGACAGCGGTGAGGTCAGGCTGGGACAGTGCGGGATGGTAGTGAGAGTCAGGCTGGGGACTGTTTGTGGATGGCAGTGAGGGTCAGGCTTGAGGCAGTGTGCGGATGGCAGTGAGGGAGAGGCTGGGGGCGGCGTGTGGATGGCGGTGAGGATCAGGTTGGAGCGGTGTGTGGCCGTCAGTGAGGGGCAGGCTTGGGATGGTGCTGGATGGCGGAAAGGGTCAGGTTGGTGGAGGAGTGTGGACGACGGTGAGGGTCAGCCTTGGGGTGGTGTGTGGACGGTGGAGAATGTCAGGATGGGGGCGGTGTGTAGACAGCGGTGAGGGTGAGGCTGGTTGTGTTGTGTGGACGGCGGTGGGGTTCAGGCTGGGGCTGATGTGCGGGCGGCAGTGAGGGTCAGGCTGGAGACAGTGTGTGGGTGGCAGTGAAGGTCAGGCTGGGGGCGGTTTTTGGGCAGTGGTGAGGGTCAGCCTTGGGGTGGTGTGTGGACAGTAGTGAGGGTCAGGCTGGTGGCGGTGTGTGGATGGTGGTGAGGGTCAGGCTGGTTGCAGTGTGAGGGCGGCAGTGTGGGTCAGGCTGTGGCAGTGTTGGATGGCAGTGGGGGATAGGCTGGGGGCGGTTAGTGTACAGCGGTGGGGTCAGGCTGGGGATGTTTGGTGGACGGTGGTATGGGTCAGGTTGGGGCGGTGCTGGACGGCGGTGAGGGTCAGGCTGGTGGCGGTGTGTGGAAGGCGGTGAGGGTCAGGCTGGGCTGTGCGGGACAGAGGTGAGAGTCAGGTTGGGGAAGGTTTGTGGACGGCAGTGAGGATCAGGCTGGTGGCAGCGTGTGGACGGCGGTGAGTGTCAGGCTGGGTGCGGTGTGTGGACGGCAGTGAGGGTTAGGCTGAGGGTGGCGTGTGGCCGGCGGTGATGGATAGGCTTGCTATGGTGTTGGATGGCGGTGAGGCTCAGGCTGGGTCGGTGTGTGGATGGCAGTGAGGGACAGGCTGGGGGATAAGGCTCGGGCTAGTGTGAGGGTGGCAGTGAGGTTCAGGCTGGGGGATAAGGCTAGGGCTAGTGTGTGGGTGGCAGTGAGGTTCAGGCTGTGGCATTATTGAACGGCGGTGAGGGTCAGGCTGTGGGTGGTGTGTGTAGAGTTGAGAGTATCAGGCTGGGGGTGGTGTGGAGACAGCGGTGGGGGTGAGGCTGGGTGCTGTGTGTGGACGACAGTGGGGTTCAGGATGGGGGCGGTGTGTGTGTGGCAGTGAGGTACAGGCTAGGGCATTATTGGACGGCGGTGAGGGTCAGGCTGTGGGTTGTGTGTGTAGAGTGGAGAGTATCAGGCTGGGGGCTGTGTGTAGACAGCGGTGAGGGTGAGGGTGAGGCTGGGTGCAGGATGTGGACGGCAGTGGTGTTCAGGATGGGGGCGGTGTGTGGGTGGCAGTAAGGGTCAGGGTGGAGACGGTGTGTGGGTGGCAGTGAGGGTCAGGCTGTGGGTAGTGTGTGGGCAGTGGTGAGGGTCAGAATTGCGGTGGCATGTGGACAGTGGTGCGGGTCAGGCTGGTGGCGGTTTGTGGACGTTGTTGAGGGTCAGGCTATGGGTGGTGTATGGGCGGGGGTGAGTACCAGGCTGTGGTAGTGTTGGACGGCAGTGGAGGTCAGGCTGGGGCTTGTTGGTGGACAGCGGTGGGGTCAGGCTGTGGGTGGTTGGTAGACAGTGGTGTGGGTCAGGCTGGGGCGGTGCGGGACGGCGGTGAGAGTCAGGTTGGGAACAGTTTGTGGACGGCAGTGAGGGTCAGGCTGGGGTCGGCGTGTGGGACAGGCTTGGGATGATGTTGGACAGTGGTGAGGGTTAGTCTGGGTCAGTGTGTGGGATGCTGTTAGTGACAGGCTGGGGACTGTGTGTGGGCAGTAGTGAGGGTCAGGCTGGGCTTTTATTGGACAGCAGTGAGTGTCAGGCTGGGGCATTATTGGATGGCAGTGTGGGTCAGGCTGGGGCATTATTGAACGGTGGTGAGGTTCAGGCTGGGGCGTTATTGGAAAGCAGTGAGGATCAGGCGGTGGGCGGTTGGTTGACGGCGGTGATGGTCACACTGGGGCGGTTGGTTGACGGCGGAGAGGGTCAGGCTGGAGACGGTGTGTGGGTGGCAGTGGGTTTCAGGCTGGGGACGGTGTGTGTGCAGTGCTGAGGGTCAGTGTTGGGGTGGTGTGTGGACGGCAGTAAGGGTCAGGCTGGTGGCGGTGTGTGGACGGTAGTGAGGGTCATTCTGGTGGTGGTGTGTGGGTGGTGGTGAGGGTCAGGCCGGGGTGGTATCTGGAGGGTGGAGAGTGTCAGGCTGGGGGCAGTGTGTAGACAGCGGTGAGGGTGAGGCTGGGGGTGGTGTGTGGATGGCTGTGAGGGTCAGGCTGTGGACGGTGTGTGAATGGTGGTGAGGGAGAGGCTGCTGACGGTGTTGGACGGCGGTGAGGGACAGGCTGGTGGCGGTGTGTTGATGGTAGTGAGGGTCAGGCTGGGGCGGTGCTGGATGGCGGTGAGATTCAGCCTGGAGACGGTGTGTTGACAGCAGTGAGGGTCAGGCTGGGGGTGGTGAGCGGATGGCATTGAGGGACAGGCTGGGGGCAGCGTGTGGATGGCAATGAGGGTGAGGCAGGGTGTGGTGTGTGGACGGCAGTGAGGGTTAGGCTGGGTGCAGTGTGTGGACGGCAGTGAGGGTTAGGCCGGGGGCGGTGTGTGGACGGCAGAGATGGACAGGCTGGGGGTGGTATGTGGACGGCGATGAGGGTCAGGCAGGGTACGGTGTGTGGACAGCTGTGAGCGTCAGGCTTGGGTCAGTGTTGGACGGCGGTGAGCATCAGACTCGGGGCGGTGTGTGGGTGGTCGTGCGGGTCAGGCTTGTGGCAGTGTTGGATGGTGGTGGTGTCAGGCTGGGGACGGTTGGTGGACAGTGGTGAGGGTCAGGCTGGTGTCGGCGTGTACACGGCAGTGAAGGTCAGGCTGGGAGTGGTGTGTAGATGGCGTTGAGGGTCAGGCTGGGGGGATTGTGTAAACGGCGTTGAGTGTCAGGCTGGGAACAGTGTCTAGACGGTGGTGAGCTTCACGCTGGGGGCGCTGTGTGGACTGCGGTGAGGGTCAGGCTGGGAATGGTGTGTGGGTTTCTGTCAGGTTCAGGCTGGGGGTGGTGTTGGGTGCGGTGTGTGGACGGTGGTGGGGTTCAGGCTGGAGGTGGTGTGTGGGCGGCGGTGAGTTTCAGGCTGGGGGCGGTGTTGAGTGGCGTTGGGTGTCAGGCAGGTAGTGGTGTGTTATTGGAGGGGACCGTCAGTTTGTGGTCGATGCGTGAATGACGGTGGGGGGTCAGGCTTGTGACGGTGTGTGGGTTGCGGTGAGGGTCAGTCCGGGGGTGGTGTGTGGACGGTGGTGAGGGACAGGCTGGTGGTGGTGTGGTGATGGCAGTGAGGGTCAGGCTGGTGGCGGTGTGTTGATGGCAGTGAGGGTCAAGCTCGGGCAGTGTGCGGATACAGTGAGGGACAGGCTGGGGGCAGCGTGTGGATGGCAGTGAGGGTCAGGCTGGGGGCGGTGTTTATACGGCAGTGCGGGAAAGGCTGGAGCGGTGCTGGAGGCGGTGAGAGTCAGCCTGGGGACGGTGTGTGGACAGCAGTGAGGGTCAGGCTGGGGCAGTGTGCGGATGGCAGTGAGGGACAGGCTCGGGGCAGCGTGTGGACGGCAGTGTGGGTCAGGCCCGGGGCGGTGTTTGGACGGTGGTGAGGGACAGGCTGGAGGCGGCGTGTGGACGGCGGTGAGGGTCAGGCTGGGGTCAGTGTTGGACGGCAGTGAGCGTCAGGCTGGGGACGGTGTGTGGCAGTGTTGAGGTTCAGGCTGGGGCAGGTGTGTGGACGGCGGTGAGGGTCAGGCTGGGGTCAGTGTTGGATGGCAGTGAGTGTCAGGCTGGGGGCGGCGTGTGAGCGGTGGTGAGGGTCTGGCTCGGGCTGTTCTGTGTTCTCAGTGAGGATCATGCTGTGTGTGGTGTGTGGGGCCACAGCATGTGGATAATGCGAGGGGCGGTGTGTGGGCGGTCACTGCTTGTGGCAGTGTTGGACAACGGTGGTGTCAGGCAGGGGGTGGTTGGTGGACAGCGGTGAGGGGCAGACTGGGGTCGGCGTGTACACGGCAGTGAAGGTAGGCTGGGGGTGGTGTGTAGATGGCGTTGAGGGTCAGACTGGGGGCGGTGTGTGAACGCCATTGAGTTTTAAGCTGGGAACGGTGTCTGGATGGTGGTGAGGATCATCCTAGGGGCAGTGTGTGGACTACGGTGAGGGTCAGGCTGGGGGTATTGTGTGGGTGGCTCTGAGGTTCAGGCTAGAGGCGGTGTTGCGTGGTGGTGGGTGTCAGGCTGGGGGCGGTGCTGTGTGACAGTGGCTGTCAGGCAGACGTTGGTGTGTGTTCGGAAGGGAGAATCGAGCTGGTGTTGGCGTGTGAACGACGGTGTGGGTGAGGCTGCGGGCGGTGAGTGGATGGTAGTGAGGGTCAGGCTGGGGGCGGCGTGTGGACGGTGGTGAGGTTCAGGCTCGGGGCGGTGTGTGGATGGTGGGGAGGGTCAGGCTGGGGTGGTGTGTGGAGAGCAGTAGGGATCAGGTTTGGCGCAGAGAGTGGATGGCAGTGGTGGTCAGGCTGGGGGTAGTGTGTGGATGGTGGTGAGGTTCAGGCTAGGGGAGGTGTTGGATGGCGGTGAGGGTCAATTTGGGGTTGTGTGTGGGAGGTGGTGAGGGTCAGAGTGGGGGCAGCATTTGGATGGCAGTGCGGGTCAGGCTGGGGCGGCGTGTGTATGATGGTGCGGGTCAGGCTGGGGGCGGCGTGTGGACGGTGGTGAGGTTCAGGCTGGGGGCGGTGTGTGGATGGTGGTGAGGGTCAGGTTGGGGTAGGTGTGTGGATGGCGGTGAGGGTCAGGCTGGGGGCGGTGTGTGGATGATGGTAAAGTTCAGGCTGGGGGCGATATGTGAACGGCGGTGAGGGTCAGGCTGGGGGCGGTTGGTGGATGGAGGTGAGGGTGAGACTGGGGGTGGTTTGTAGACAGCAGTGAGGGTCAGGCTGGGGGTGGTGCGTTGATGGCAGTGAGGGTTAGGCTAGGGGCGGTGTGTGGATGGTGGTGAGGGTCAGGCTGGGGGTGTTGTGTGGACAGAGGTGGGGATCAGATTTGGTGCAGAGTGTGGACGGTGGTGGTGGTGAGACTGGGGGTGGTGTGTCGATGGTTGTGAGGTTCAGGCTGGGGGCGGTGTTGGATGGCGGTGAAGGTCAATTTGGGGTCGGTGTGTGGGAGGTGGTGAGGGTCAGGCTGGGGGCGGTGTTTGGACGGCAGTGAGGGTCAGGCTGGGTGCAGTGTGTTCGGCGTCAATATGGGTCAGCCTGGGGATGGTGTGTGGGTGATGTTGAGGGTCCGGCTGGGGTCAGTGTGTGGGCGGTGATGAGGGTCAGGCTGGTGGTGGTGTGTGGACAGTGGTGAGTGTCAGGCTGTGGGTTGTGTGTGGATGGTGGAGAGTGCCAGGCTGGGTGCGGTGTATAGACAGCGGTGATCGTGAGCTTGGGTGCAGTGTGTGGACGGCAGTGGGTTTCAGGCTGGGGGCAGTTTGCGGGCGGCAGTGAGGGTCATGCTGGAGACGGTGTGTGGGTGGCGGTGAGGGTCAGGCTGGTGGCGGTGTGTGGATGGTGGTGAGGGTCAGGCTCAGAGCAGTGTATGGGCGGCGGTGTGTGTCAGGCTGTGGCAGTGTTGTACGGTGTTGGGGGTCAGGCTGGCGGCGGTTGGTGGACAGCGGTGGAGTCAGGCTGGGGGGATTTGGTGGACGGTGGTGTGGGTCAGGCTGGAGCGGTGCGGGATGGCGGTGAGGGACAGGCTGGTGGTGGTGTGTGGACGACAGTGAGGGTCAGGCTGGGGCAGTGCGGGACGGCAGTGAGAGTCAGTTTGGGGACGGTTTGTGGATGGTTGTGAGGGTCAGGCTGGGAGTGGTGTGTGGACGGCGGTGAGGGTCAGGTTGAGGATGGTTTGTGGATGGTTGTGAGGGTCAGACTCGGGCAGTGTGCGGATGGCAGTGACGGTCAGGCCGGGGACGGTGTGTAGATGGCAGTGAGGGTCAGGGTGGTGGCGGTGTGTGGACGGCGATGACACACTGTGACACTCTCTCACAGACTGTGACACACTCTGACCCGCTCTCAGACACACTGTAACATCTCTTAGACACACTGTGACACTCTCTGTCTCTCTCTGACACACTGTGACACACTGTGACACTCTCTGACTCTCTGAGACTTAGAGACACACTGTGACATTCGCAGACCCTCACTAGCACTCTCTGAGACACACTGTGACACTCTCTGACTCTCTCTGACACTCCCGTAACACAATGTGATACTCTCTGACCGACTGTGACTTTAGATTAGATTACTTTACTTTAGATTACTTTACAGTGTGGAAACAGGCCCTTCGGCCCAACAAGTCCACACCGACCCGCCGAAGCGTAACCCACCCATACCCCTACATTTACCCCTTACCTAACACTCCGGGCAATTTAGCATGGCCAATTCACCTGACCTGCACATCTTTGGACTGTGGGAGGAAACCGGAACACCCGGAGGAAACCCACGCAGACACGGGGAGAACGTGCAAACTCCACACAGTCAGTCGCCTGAGGCACACTCTGACACGTGTTCAAATTCTCTGTGACACTGTAACACTCTTTAAGACACACTGTGACACTCTCTGACTATCTCTGAGTCACACTATGATTCTCTCTAAGACTATGACACACAATGACATTCTCTGACTTTCTCTGACAATCTCTGAGGCATATTGTGACACTCTGACACTCTCTTAGACACACAGTGACACTCTCTGACTCTCTGAGGCACACTGTGACACAATGTGACACTCTCTGACAGTCTCTGAGAAAAATTGTGACACTTTCTGACTCTTTCTGTCACTCTCTGAGACACACTGTAACACTCTCTGACAGACTGTGACCCTCTCTGAAACAAACACTGACCCTCTCTGACTCTCTGAGACACAGTATGATTCACTGTGACACTCTCTGACTCTCTCTGACACACTCTGAAATACACTGTAACCTTCTCTTACAGACTATGACACACTGTTACACTCTCTGATACACAGTGTGAGACTCTCTGTGACACACAGTGGCACTCTCTGACCGTCTCAGACACTCTCTGTGACAAATTGTGACACTCTCTGACAGACTGTGACACACTATGACACTCTCTTAGACACACTGTGACATTGTCTGATTATCTCTGTGACACTATGTGACTCTCTCTGACTATCTCCGAGTCACACTATGATCCTCTCTAACATTCTCTGTCTTTCTCTGACACCCTCTGAGGCAAACTATGACATTCTCTGACAGACTGTGACTCTCTCTGAGACAGACTGTGACCCTCTCTGACGCTCTCTGACACTCTCTTAGACACACGGTGACACTCACTGACAGACTGTGATACACTGTGACACTCTCAGACACTCTCTCAGACACACGGTGACATTCTCTGACTCTCTCTGACACTCTGAGACAGACTGTGACACTCTCTGACAGACTGTGACAATCTCTGACACACCGTGACATATTCTGAGATACTGTGATGCTCTCTGTGACACTGTGACACATTCTGTCTCTCTCTGATTCCCTGAGACACACTTCGACACTCTCTGACACACTGTGACACTGACTCACTGTGACACTCCCTGACACACGATGACATTCTCTGAGACATTATGACCCTCTCTGAGACACACTGTGACACTTTCTGACTCTCTATGACTCTCTGGGACACACTGTGACACTCTCTGAGACGCACTGTAACACTCTCTAACAGACTGTGACACACTATGACACACTCTGTCTCTCACTGAGACTCTGAGACACACTGTGACACACTGTGACACTCTCTGACTCTCTCTCTGACACTCTCCGAAAGACAATGTGACACTCTCTGACAGACTGTGACACTCACTGACACACTGTAACACTCACTGACCGACTGTGATACACTCCGACACATGGTGAAATTCTCTGTGACACTGTGACACTCACTGAGACACAAAGTGACACTCTCGGACTCTCTCTGAAACTCTCAGACACACTGTGACACTCTCACAGACTGTGACCCCCTCTGAGCAAAATACTGACTCTCCCTGACACTCTCTGAAGCACAGTATGACACACTGTGACAATTTCTGAATCTCTGACTCTCTGAGACACAGTGTCATCCTCTCTTAGACACACGGTGACACTCTCTGACTCTCTCAGACACTCTCTGAGGCATACTGTGACACTCTCTGACAGACTGTGGCACACTGAGATACTCTCAAAGACAGATTGTGACACTTTCTGACTCTCTTTCTCTCTGACTCTCTGAGACACACTGTGACACTCACTGATACACAATCTGACACTCTCTGACTCTCTCTGAAACTCTCAGACACACTGTGATACTCTCTGACTTTTTCTGACACTCTCTCAGATGCACCGTGACACTCTCTGACATTCTCTGACATTTTGAGATGCACTGCGACATTCTCTGATCCTATCTGACACTCTCTTAGATACACTGTAACACTCTCTAATCTCTCTGAAATACACTGTGACACTCGTTGACAGATTGTAACACTTTCTGACTCTCCCTGAATCTCTGAGACACACAGTGACACTCTCTGACTCTCTCTGAAACTCTCTGTGGCACTCTCCGACACAAGCTAAGATATACTGTGACACTCTCTGGCACTTTCTCAAACACACTGCGACTCTCTGATCCTATCTGACTCTCTCTGAGACACACTGTGACACTCTCTGACTCACTCTGAAACTTTCTGTGGTACTCACTGACACACGTTGAGACACACTGTGACACTCACTGGCACTTTCTTCAACACAATGCGACACTCTCTGATCCTATCTGACACTCACTGAGACAGACTGTGAAACTTTCTGTCTCTGACTGACTCTCTGAGACACACTGTGACACGCTCTGACTCTTTCTGAGGCGCACTGTGACACTCTCTGAAAGACTGTGAAACACTGAAACACACTGTGACACTCTGATTCTCTCTGAGGCACACTGACACTCTCTGACATTCTCTGAAACACACTGTGACACTCTCTGACAGACTGTGACACATTGTGACACTCTCTGACACTCTCTGAAACACACTGTGACACTCTCTGACAGTGTGACACAATGAGACAGTCTGACACTCTTTGAAACACACTGTGACATTCTCTGACACAGGCAGAAACAGACTGTGACAATCTCTGACACAGGCAGAGACACACTGTGACACTCTCTGTCGGACTGTGAAACACTGGAACACACTATGCCACTCTCTGTCCCTCTCTGAGACACACTGTGGCACACTCTGACAGACTGCGACACTCTCTGGGACACACTGAGACACTCTCTGACACACTGTGAGACTCTCTGACAGACGGTGACATTTTCTGAGACACTATGACACTCTCTGAGACACACTGCGACACTTGCTGTTACTCTCTCTGACTCTCTGAGACACTCGGTCACTCTCTGAGACACACTGTGACATTTTTTGACACTCATTCACAGTGTCTGAGACACACTATGTCACTCTCTGACTCGCTCTGAGACACAGTGTGACTCTCTCTGACACACTGAGATACACTGTGACGCTCTCTGACACTCTCTGAGAAACACTGTGACACTCTCTGACAGACTGTGACCCTCTCTCAGCCAAATGCTGACATTCTCTGACACTCTCTGAGACACAGTATGACACACTGTGACACTTCCTGACTCTCTCTGACGCACTCTGAAATACAATGTAACATTCTCTGACAGATGGTGTCACAATGTGACACTCTCTGAGACAAACTGTGACTCTTTCTGACTCTCTCGGACTCTCTGAGAAACACTGTCATCCTCACATAGATACACTGTGACACTCTCTGACAATCTCTGAGGCACACTGTGACACTCTCTGACAGACTGTGTCACATTGAGACACTCTCAAAGACAGATTGTGACACTTTCTGAATCTCTCTCTGACTCTATGAGACACACTGTGACATTCACTGAGACACACTGTGATACTCGCTGACTCTCTCTGAGGCACAGTATGACATACTGTGACACTCTCTGACTCTCTCTGAGACACATTGTGATACAGTCTGACTCTCTTTGACACTCTCGGAGGCACAGTATGACATCCTGTGACACTCTCTGACTCACTCTGACACTCTCTGAGACACACTGTGACACTCTCTCAAAGACTGTGACACTCTCTGAGCCAAATGCTGAAACTCTCTGACACTCTCTGAGACACAGTATGACACACTGTGACACTTTCTGACTCTCTCTGACACACTCTGAAATACAATGTAACATTCTCTGACAGACTGTCACATTGTGACCCTCTCTGAGACAAACTGTGACTCTTTCTGACTCTCTCTGACTCTCTGAGACTCATTGTCATCCTCTCTTAGACACACTGTGACACACTGTGATACTCTCTGTCACTTTCTGAGGCACACTGTGACACTCTCTGACAGACTGTGACACACTGGAACCCTCTCTGAGAGACTGTGACAGACTGTGACACTCACTGAGACACACTGTGACACGGTCTGACTCTCTCTGAGGCACACTGTGACACTCTCTGAAAGACTGTGATACACTGAAACACACTGTGACACTCTGATTCTCTCTGAGACACACTGTGACACTCTCTGACAGACTATGTCACATTGAGACACTCTCAAAGACAGATTGTGACACTTTCTGACTCTCTCTCTCTGACTCTATGAGACACACTGTGACATTCACTGAGACACACTGTGATACTCTCTGACTCTCACTGAGGCGCACTGTGACACTTGCTGACAGACTGTGATAGACTGAATCTCACTGTGACACTCTCTGACTCTCTGAGGCACACTGTGACACTCTCTGACAGACTGTGATGCACAGAAACACACTGTGATACTCGCTGACTCTCTCTGAGGCACAGTATGACATACTGTGACACTCTCTGACTTACTCTGACAGTCTGTGAGACACACCGTGACACTCTCTGACTCTCTCTGAGACACATTGTGATACAGTCTGACTCTCTTTGACACTCTCGGAGGCACAGTATGACATCCTGTGACACTCTCTGACTCACTCTGACACTCTCTGAGACACACTGTGACACTCTCTCACAGACTGTGACACTCTCTGAGCCAAATGCTGAAACTCTCTGACACTCTCTGAGACACAGTATGACACACTGTGACACTTTCTGACTCTCTCTGACACACTCTGAAATACAATGTAAAATTCTATGACAGACTGTCACATTGTGACCCTCTCTGTGACAAACCGTGACTCTTTCTGACTCTCTCTGACTCTCTGACACTCATTGTCATCCTCTCTTAGACACACTGTGACACACTGTGATACTCTGTCACTTTCTGAGGCACACTGTGACACTCTCTGACAGACAGTGACACACTGGAACCCTCTCTGAGAGACTGTGACAGACTGTGACGCTCACTGAGACACACTGTGACACGCTCTGACTTTCTCTGAGGCACACTGTGACACTCTCTGAAAGACTGTGATACACTGAAACACACTGTGACACTCTCTGATTCTCTCTGAGACACACTGTGACACTCTCTGACAGTCTGTGATACACTGAAACACTCTCTGAGAGACTGTGACAAACTGTGACACTCTCTGACAGACTGTGAAACAATGTGACACTCTCTGACAGTCTCTGAAACACACCGTGATGCTCTCTAACACAGGCAGAGACACTCTCTGACACTCTCCAACACACTGTGACACTCTCAGAGACACACTGTGACACTCTCTGACACTCTCTGTGACATACTGTGACACTTTCTTGCACATCTGAAACACTCTGTGACACTCTCTGACAGACGGTGACACACTGTGACACTCTCTGAGACAGACTGTGACACTTTCTGACTCGCCCTGACTCTCTGAGACACACTGTGACACACACTGAGACACACTGTGACACTCTCTGACTCTCTCTGAGGCTCACTGTGACACTCTCTGACAGACTGTGACACACTGAAACGCTATCTGACTCTCTCTGGCACTCTGAGACACACTGTGACACTCTCTGACACTCTCTGAAACAGACTGTGACTCTCTCTGACACAGGCAGAGACACACTGTGACACTCTCTGACACTCTCCAACACACTGTGACACTCTCTGAGACATACTGTGACACTCTCTGACACTCTCTGTCACACACTGTGACACTTTCTAGCACATCTGAAACACTCTATGACACTCTCTGACAGACTGTGACACACTGTGACACCCTGAGATCGACTGTGACACTTTCTGACTCTACATGACGCTCTGAGACGCACTGTGACACTCTCTGACAGACTGTGACACACTGTGACACTCTCTGAGTCTCTCTGAGGCACACTGGGACCCTCTCTGACAATTTGACATGGACTGGGACACTCTCTGACAGACTGTGACACACTGTGACACACTCTGACACTGTCTGCGACACACTGGGACCCTCTCTGATAATTTGAGACGCACTGTGACACTCTCTGACCCTATCCCACACTCTCTGTGACACTCTGTGGCACTCTCTGACAGACTGTGCTTCACTGTGACACTGTCTGAGACTCTCAGAGATACACTGGGATCCTCTCTGACAATTTGAGACGCACTGTGACACTCTCTGACAGACTGTGACACACTGTGACACTCTATGAGTCTCTCTGAGGCACACTGGGACCCTCTCTGACAATTTGGCATGACTGGGACACTCTCTGACAGACTGTGACACACTGTGACACACTCTGACACTGTCTGCGACACACTGGGACCCTCTCTGACAATTTGAAACGCACTGTGACACTTTCTGACAGACTGTGACACACTGGGACACTCTCGGACACTATCTGCAACAAACTGGGAACCTTTCTGACAATTTGAGACACACTGTAACACGCTCTGATCCTATCCAGCACTCTCTGAGACACACTGTGACACTCACTAAGACACACTGTGACACTCTCTGACAGACTGTGACACTCTCTGACAGACGGTGACATTTTCTGAGACACTATGACACTCTCTGAGACACACTGCGACACTTGCTGTTACTCTCTCTGACTCTCTGAGACACTCGGTCACTCTCTGAGACACACTGTGACATTTTTTGACACTCATTCACAGTGTCTGAGACACACTATGTCACTCTCTGACTCGCTCTGAGACACAGTGTGACTCTCTCTGACACACTGAGATACACTGTGACGCTCTCTGACACTCTCTGAGAAACACTGTGACACTCTCTGACAGACTGTGACCCTCTCTCAGCCAAATGCTGACATTCTCTGACACTCTCTGAGACACAGTATGACACACTGTGACACTTCCTGACTCTCTCTGACGCACTCTGAAATACAATGTAACATTCTCTGACAGATGGTGTCACAATGTGACACTCTCTGAGACAAACTGTGACTCTTTCTGACTCTCTCGGACTCTCTGAGAAACACTGTCATCCTCACATAGATACACTGTGACACTCTCTGACAATCTCTGAGGCACACTGTGACACTCTCTGACAGACTGTGTCACATTGAGACACTCTCAAAGACAGATTGTGACACTTTCTGAATCTCTCTCTGACTCTATGAGACACACTGTGACATTCACTGAGACACACTGTGATACTCGCTGACTCTCTCTGAGGCACAGTATGACATACTGTGACACTCTCTGACTCTCTCTGAGACACATTGTGATACAGTCTGACTCTCTTTGACACTCTCGGAGGCACAGTATGACATCCTGTGACACTCTCTGACTCACTCTGACACTCTCTGAGACACACTGTGACACTCTCTCAAAGACTGTGACACTCTCTGAGCCAAATGCTGAAACTCTCTGACACTCTCTGAGACACAGTATGACACACTGTGACACTTTCTGACTCTCTCTGACACACTCTGAAATACAATGTAACATTCTCTGACAGACTGTCACATTGTGACCCTCTCTGAGACAAACTGTGACTCTTTCTGACTCTCTCTGACTCTCTGAGACTCATTGTCATCCTCTCTTAGACACACTGTGACACACTGTGATACTCTCTGTCACTTTCTGAGGCACACTGTGACACTCTCTGACAGACTGTGACACACTGGAACCCTCTCTGAGAGACTGTGACAGACTGTGACACTCACTGAGACACACTGTGACACGGTCTGACTCTCTCTGAGGCACACTGTGACACTCTCTGAAAGACTGTGATACACTGAAACACACTGTGACACTCTGATTCTCTCTGAGACACACTGTGACACTCTCTGACAGACTATGTCACATTGAGACACTCTCAAAGACAGATTGTGACACTTTCTGACTCTCTCTCTCTGACTCTATGAGACACACTGTGACATTCACTGAGACACACTGTGATACTCTCTGACTCTCACTGAGGCGCACTGTGACACTTGCTGACAGACTGTGATAGACTGAATCTCACTGTGACACTCTCTGACTCTCTGAGGCACACTGTGACACTCTCTGACAGACTGTGATGCACAGAAACACACTGTGATACTCGCTGACTCTCTCTGAGGCACAGTATGACATACTGTGACACTCTCTGACTTACTCTGACAGTCTGTGAGACACACCGTGACACTCTCTGACTCTCTCTGAGACACATTGTGATACAGTCTGACTCTCTTTGACACTCTCGGAGGCACAGTATGACATCCTGTGACACTCTCTGACTCACTCTGACACTCTCTGAGACACACTGTGACACTCTCTCACAGACTGTGACACTCTCTGAGCCAAATGCTGAAACTCTCTGACACTCTCTGAGACACAGTATGACACACTGTGACACTTTCTGACTCTCTCTGACACACTCTGAAATACAATGTAAAATTCTATGACAGACTGTCACATTGTGACCCTCTCTGTGACAAACTGTGACTCTTTCTGACTCTCTCTGACTCTCTGACACTCATTGTCATCCTCTCTTAGACACACTGTGACACACTGTGATACTCTGTCACTTTCTGAGGCACACTGTGACACTCTCTGACAGACAGTGACACACTGGAACCCTCTCTGAGAGACTGTGACAGACTGTGACGCTCACTGAGACACACTGTGACACGCTCTGACTTTCTCTGAGGCACACTGTGACTCTCTCTGAAAGACTGTGATACACTGAAACACACTGTGACACTCTCTGATTCTCTCTGAGACACACTGTGACACTCTCTGACAGTCTGTGATACACTGAAACACTCTCTGAGAGACTGTGACAAACTGTGACACTCTCTGACAGACTGTGAAACAATGTGACACTCTCTGACAGTCTCTGAAACACACCGTGATGCTCTCTAACACAGGCAGAGACACTCTCTGACACTCTCCAACACACTGTGACACTCTCAGAGACACACTGTGACACTCTCTGACACTCTCTGTGACATACTGTGACACTTTCTTGCACATCTGAAACACTCTGTGACACTCTCTGACAGACGGTGACACACTGTGACACTCTCTGAGACAGACTGTGACACTTTCTGACTCGCCCTGACTCTCTGAGACACACTGTGACACACACTGAGACACACTGTGACACTCTCTGACTCTCTCTGAGGCTCACTGTGACACTCTCTGACAGACTGTGACACACTGAAACGCTATCTGACTCTCTCTGGCACTCTGAGACACACTGTGACACTCTCTGACACTCTCTGAAACAGACTGTGACTCTCTCTGACACAGGCAGAGACACACTGTGACACTCTCTGACACTCTCCAACACACTGTGACACTCTCTGAGACATACTGTGACACTCTCTGACACTCTCTGTCACACACTGTGACACTTTCTAGCACATCTGAAACACTCTATGACACTCTCTGACAGACTGTGACACACTGTGACACCCTGAGATCGACTGTGACACTTTCTGACTCTACATGACGCTCTGAGACGCACTGTGACACTCTCTGACAGACTGTGACACACTGTGACACTCTCTGAGTCTCTCTGAGGCACACTGGGACCCTCTCTGACAATTTGACATGGACTGGGACACTCTCTGACAGACTGTGACACACTGTGACACACTCTGACACTGTCTGCGACACACTGGGACCCTCTCTGATAATTTGAGACGCACTGTGACACTCTCTGACCCTATCCCACACTCTCTGTGACACTCTGTGGCACTCTCTGACAGACTGTGCTTCACTGTGACACTGTCTGAGACTCTCAGAGATACACTGGGATCCTCTCTGACAATTTGAGACGCACTGTGACACTCTCTGACAGACTGTGACACACTGTGACACTCTATGAGTCTCTCTGAGGCACACTGGGACCCTCTCTGACAATTTGGCATGACTGGGACACTCTCTGACAGACTGTGACACACTGTGACACACTCTGACACTGTCTGCGACACACTGGGACCCTCTCTGACAATTTGAAACGCACTGTGACACTTTCTGACAGACTGTGACACACTGGGACACTCTCGGACACTATCTGCAACAAACTGGGAACCTTTCTGACAATTTGAGACACACTGTAACACGCTCTGATCCTATCCAGCACTCTCTGAGACACACTGTGACACTCACTAAGACACACTGTGACACTCTCTGACAGACTGTGACACTCTCTGACTCTCTCTGAGACTATGTTAGACACACTCTAGCACTCTCTGAGACAGACTGTGACACTTTCTGACTCTCTCTGACTCTCTGATACACGCTGTGACACTCACTGAGACACACTGTGACACTCACTGACTCTCTCTGAGACTATCTTAGACACACTGTGACACTCTCTGACTCTCTCTGAGGCACATTTGACACTATCTGACACACTGTGACACTCTCTAAGACAGACTGTGACACTTTCTGACTCTCTCTGTCTCCCTGCGACGCACTGTGAAACTCACTGAGACACTCTGTGACACTCTCTGACAGACTGTGACACACTGTGATACTCTCTGAGACAGACTGTGACACGTTCTGACTCTCTCTGACTCTCTGAAACACACGGTGAAACTCACTGAGACACAATGTGACATTCTCTAACAGACTGTGACACTCTCTGACTCTCTCTGACAAACTCATAGACACACTGTGACACACTGATTCTTTCTGACACTCTGAGGCACACTGTGACACTCTCTGAGAGACTGTGACACACTGACACTTTCTGACACTCTCTTAGACACACTGTGACACCCTCTGACTCTCTCTGTCACTCCCTGAGATACACTGTCATGCTCTGACAGACTGTGACAATTTCTGTGACACACTATGACACTCTCTGAACGACTGTGACACTCTCTGACACACGGTGACATTTTCTTAAACACTGTGACTCTCTCTGAGAGACACTGTGACACTTTCTGTCTCTCTCTGACTCCCTGAGACACACTGTGACACTCTCTGACCCGCACTGACACTCTCTGACACAGACAATTTCACTCACTGACTCTCTCTGACATACACTGTGACACTTTCTGACTCTCTCTGACACGCTGTCATACAGTCTGACTCTATCTGACACTCTGAGGCACAGTATGACATACTGTGGCACTCTCTGACTCACTCTGACATCTCTGAGACACACTGTGACACTCTCTCACAGACTGTGACACTCTCTGAGCCAAATGCTGACACTCTCTGAGATACAGTATGACACATTCTGACATCTTCTGACTCTCTCTGAGATTACTCTGCAATACACTGTAAGATTCTCTGACAGATTGTGTCACACTGTGACCCTCTCTGAGAAACACTGTGACAATTTCCAACACTGTCTAACACTCTGAGACACACTGTGAAACTCTCTTAGACTCACTGTGACCCTCTGTGACACTCTCTGAAAGACTGTGACACACTGAGACACTCTCAAAGACAGACTGTGACACTTTCTTACTCTCTCTGGCTCACTCTGAAATATATTGTAACCTTCTCTGACAGACTGTGACACACTGTGACACTCTCAAAGACAGACGGTGATTTTTTCGCACTCTCTCTGGCTCACTCTGAAATATGCTGTAACTTTCTCTGACAGACTGTGACAGACTGTGACACTCTCAGAGACAGACTGTGACACTTTCTGACTCTCTCTGAAACACACTGTGACACGCTCTGAGAGACTGTGACACACTATGACACTGTCTGCGACACACTGGGACCCTCTCTGATAATTTGACACGCACTATGACACTCTCAAATCCTATCCGACACTCTCTGAGACACATTGTGACACTCTCTGACAGACTGTGTTAAACTGTGACACTGTCTGAGACTCTCAGAGATTCACTGGGACCCTCTCTGACAATTTGAGACGCACTGTGACACTCTCTGACAGACTGTGACACACTGTGACACTCTCTGAGTCTCTCTGAGGCACACTGGGACCCTCTCTGACAATTTGACATGGACTGGGACACTCTCTGACAGACTGTGACACACTGTGACACACTCTGACACTGTCTGCGACACACTGGGACCCTCTCTGATAATTTGAGACGCACTGTGACACTCTCTGACCCTATCCCACACTCTCTGTGACACTCTGTGGCACTCTCTGACAGACTGTGCTTCACTGTGACACTGTCTGAGACTCTCAGAGATACACTGGGATCCTCTCTGACAATTTGAGACGCACTGTGACACTCTCTGACAGACTGTGACACACTGTGACACTCTCTGAGTCTCTCTGAGGCACACTGGGACCCTCTCTGACAATTTGACATGACTGGGACACTCTCTGACAGACTGTGACACACTGTGACACACTCTGACACTGTCTGCGACACACTGGGACCCTCTCTGACAATTTGAAACGCACTGTGACACTTTCTGACAGACTGTGACACACTGGGACACTCTCGGACACTATCTGCAACAAACTGGGAACCTTTCTGACAATTTGAGACACACTGTAACACGCTCTGATCCTATCCAGCACTCTCTGAGACACACTGTGACACTCACTAAGACACACTGTGACACTCTCTGACAGACTGTGACACTCTCTGACTCTCTCTGAGACTATGTTAGACACACTCTAGCACTCTCTGAGACAGACTGTGACACTTTCTGACTCTCTCTGACTCTCTGATACACGCTGTGACACTCACTGAGACACACTGTGACACTCACTGACTCTCTCTGAGACTATCTTAGACACACTGTGACACTCTCTGACTCTCTCTGAGGCACATTTGACACTATCTGACACACTGTGACACTCTCTAAGACAGACTGTGACACTTTCTGACTCTCTCTGTCTCCCTGCGACGCACTGTGAAACTCACTGAGACACTCTGTGACACTCTCTGACAGACTGTGACACACTGTGATACTCTCTGAGACAGACTGTGACACGTTCTGACTCTCTCTGACTCTCTGAAACACACGGTGAAACTCACTGAGACACAATGTGACATTCTCTAACAGACTGTGACACTCTCTGACTCTCTCTGACAAACTCATAGACACACTGTGACACACTGATTCTTTCTGACACTCTGAGGCACACTGTGACACTCTCTGAGAGACTGTGACACACTGACACTTTCTGACACTCTCTTAGACACACTGTGACACCCTCTGACTCTCTCTGTCACTCCCTGAGATACACTGTCATGCTCTGACAGACTGTGACAATTTCTGTGACACACTATGACACTCTCTGAACGACTGTGACACTCTCTGACACACGGTGACATTTTCTTAAACACTGTGACTCTCTCTGAGAGACACTGTGACACTTTCTGTCTCTCTCTGACTCCCTGAGACACACTGTGACACTCTCTGACCCGCACTGACACTCTCTGACACAGACAATTTCACTCACTGACTCTCTCTGACATACACTGTGACACTTTCTGACTCTCTCTGACACGCTGTCATACAGTCTGACTCTATCTGACACTCTGAGGCACAGTATGACATACTGTGGCACTCTCTGACTCACTCTGACATCTCTGAGACACACTGTGACACTCTCTCACAGACTGTGACACTCTCTGAGCCAAATGCTGACACTCTCTGAGATACAGTATGACACATTCTGACATCTTCTGACTCTCTCTGAGATTACTCTGCAATACACTGTAAGATTCTCTGACAGATTGTGTCACACTGTGACCCTCTCTGAGAAACACTGTGACAATTTCCAACACTGTCTAACACTCTGAGACACACTGTGAAACTCTCTTAGACTCACTGTGACCCTCTGTGACACTCTCTGAAAGACTGTGACACACTGAGACACTCTCAAAGACAGACTGTGACACTTTCTTACTCTCTCTGGCTCACTCTGAAATATATTGTAACCTTCTCTGACAGACTGTGACACACTGTGACACTCTCAAAGACAGACGGTGATTTTTTCGCACTCTCTCTGGCTCACTCTGAAATATGCTGTAACTTTCTCTGACAGACTGTGACAGACTGTGACACTCTCAGAGACAGACTGTGACACTTTCTGACTCTCTCTGAAACACACTGTGACACGCTCTGAGAGACTGTGACACACTATGACACTGTCTGCGACACACTGGGACCCTCTCTGATAATTTGACACGCACTATGACACTCTCAAATCCTATCCGACACTCTCTGAGACACATTGTGACACTCTCTGACAGACTGTGTTAAACTGTGACACTGTCTGAGACTCTCAGAGATTCACTGGGACCCTCTCTGACAATTTGAGACGCACTGTGACACTCTCTGACAGACTGTGACACACTGTGACACTCTCTGAGTCTCTCTGAGGCACACTGGGACCCTCTATGACAATTTGACATGGACTGGGACACTCTCTGACAGACTGTGACACACTGTGACACACTCTGACACTGTCTGCGACACACTGGGACCCTCTCTGATAATTTGAGACGCACTGTGACACTCTCTGACCCTATCCCACACTCTCTGTGACACTCTGTGGCACTCTCTGACAGACTGTGCTTCACTGTGACACTGTCTGAGACTCTCAGAGATACACTGGGATCCTCTCTGACAATTTGAGACGCACTGTGACACTCTCTGACAGACTGTGACACACTGTGACACTCTATGAGTCTCTCTGAGGCACACTGGGACCCTCTCTGACAATTTGACATGACTGGGACACTCTCTGACAGACTGTGACACACTGTGACACACTCTGACACTGTCTGCGACACACTGGGACCCTCTCTGACAATTTGAAACGCACTGTGACACTTTCTGACAGACTGTGACACACTGGGACACTCTCGGACACTATCTGCAACAAACTGGGAACCTTTCTGACAATTTGAGACACACTGTAACACGCTCTGATCCTATCCAGCACTCTCTGAGACACACTGTGACACTCACTAAGACACACTGTGACACTCTCTGACAGACTGTGACACTCTCTGACTCTCTCTGAGACTATGTTAGACACACTCTAGCACTCTCTGAGACAGACTGTGACACTTTCTGACTCTCTCTGACTCTCTGATACACGCTGTGACACTCACTGAGACACACTGTGACACTCACTGACTCTCTCTGAGACTATCTTAGACACACTGTGACACTCTCTGACTCTCTCTGAGGCACATTTGACACTATCTGACACACTGTGACACTCTCTAAGACAGACTGTGACACTTTCTGACTCTCTCTGTCTCCCTGCGACGCACTGTGAAACTCACTGAGACACTCTGTGACACTCTCTGACAGACTGTGACACACTGTGATACTCTCTGAGACAGACTGTGACACGTTCTGACTCTCTCTGACTCTCTGAAACACACGGTGAAACTCACTGAGACACAATGTGACATTCTCTAACAGACTGTGACACTCTCTGACTCTCTCTGACAAACTCATAGACACACTGTGACACACTGATTCTTTCTGACACTCTGAGGCACACTGTGACACTCTCTGAGAGACTGTGACACACTGACACTTTCTGACACTCTCTTAGACACACTGTGACACCCTCTGACTCTCTCTGTCACTCCCTGAGATACACTGTCATGCTCTGACAGACTGTGACAATTTCTGTGACACACTATGACACTCTCTGAACGACTGTGACACTCTCTGACACACGGTGACATTTTCTTAAACACTGTGACTCTCTCTGAGAGACACTGTGACACTTTCTGTCTCTCTCTGACTCCCTGAGACACACTGTGACACTCTCTGACCCGCACTGACACTCTCTGACACAGACAATTTCACTCACTGACTCTCTCTGACATACACTGTGACACTTTCTGACTCTCTCTGACACGCTGTCATACAGTCTGACTCTATCTGACACTCTGAGGCACAGTATGACATACTGTGGCACTCTCTGACTCACTCTGACATCTCTGAGACACACTGTGACACTCTCTCACAGACTGTGACACTCTCTGAGCCAAATGCTGACACTCTCTGAGATACAGTATGACACATTCTGACATCTTCTGACTCTCTCTGAGATTACTCTGCAATACACTGTAAGATTCTCTGACAGATTGTGTCACACTGTGACCCTCTCTGAGAAACACTGTGACAATTTCCAACACTGTCTAACACTCTGAGACACACTGTGAAACTCTCTTAGACTCACTGTGACCCTCTGTGACACTCTCTGAAAGACTGTGACACACTGAGACACTCTCAAAGACAGACTGTGACACTTTCTTACTCTCTCTGGCTCACTCTGAAATATATTGTAACCTTCTCTGACAGACTGTGACACACTGTGACACTCTCAAAGACAGACGGTGATTTTTTCGCACTCTCTCTGGCTCACTCTGAAATATGCTGTAACTTTCTCTGACAGACTGTGACAGACTGTGACACTCTCAGAGACAGACTGTGACACTTTCTGACTCTCTCTGAAACACACTGTGACACGCTCTGAGAGACTGTGACACACTATGACACTGTCTGCGACACACTGGGACCCTCTCTGATAATTTGACACGCACTATGACACTCTCAAATCCTATCCGACACTCTCTGAGACACATTGTGACACTCTCTGACAGACTGTGTTAAACTGTGACACTGTCTGAGACTCTCAGAGATTCACTGGGACCCTCTCTGACAATTTGAGACGCACTGTGACACTCTCTGACAGACTGTGACACACTGTGACACTCTCTGAGTCTCTCTGAGGCACACTGGGACCCTCTCTGACAATTTGACATGGACTGGGACACTCTCTGACAGACTGTGACACACTGTGACACACTCTGACACTGTCTGCGACACACTGGGACCCTCTCTGATAATTTGAGACGCACTGTGACACTCTCTGACCCTATCCCACACTCTCTGTGACACTCTGTGGCACTCTCTGACAGACTGTGCTTCACTGTGACACTGTCTGAGACTCTCAGAGATACACTGGGATCCTCTCTGACAATTTGAGACGCACTGTGACACTCTCTGACAGACTGTGACACACTGTGACACTCTCTGAGTCTCTCTGAGGCACACTGGGACCCTCTCTGACAATTTGACATGACTGGGACACTCTCTGACAGACTGTGACACACTGTGACACACTCTGACACTGTCTGCGACACACTGGGACCCTCTCTGACAATTTGAAACGCACTGTGACACTTTCTGACAGACTGTGACACACCGGGACACTCTCGGACACTATCTGCAACAAACTGGGAACCTTTCTGACAATTTGAGACACACTGTAACACGCTCTGATCCTATCCAGCACTCTCTGAGACACACTGTGACACTCTCTGAAACTCTCTGAAAAGCACTGTGACACTCTCTGAAACTCTCTGAGGCGCACTGCGACACTCTGACAGACTGTGACAACTGTGACACTCTCTGACAGATAGTGACACTTTCAGATTTTCTCTGAATCTCTGACACACACTGTGATACTGTCTGTCACTCTCTGAGACACAGTGCGACACTCTCTGACACACCGTGACACACTCTGACACTGTCTGCGACACACTGGGACCCTCTCTGATAATTTGAGACGCACTGTGACACTCTCTGATCCTATCCCACACTCTCGGAGACACTCTGTGGCACTCTCTGACAGACTGTGCTTCACTGTGACACTGTCTGAGACTCTCAGAGATACACTGGGATCCTCTCTGACAATTGGAAACGCACTGTGACACTTTCTGACAGACTGTGACACACTGTGACACTCTCTGACAGACTGTGACACACTGGTACACTCTTGGACACTATCTGCAACAAACTGGGACCCTCTCTGACAATTTGAGACACACTGTAACACGCTCTGATCCTATCCAACACTCTCTGAGACACACTGTGACACTCTCTGAAACTCTCTGAAAAGCACTGTGACACTCTCTGAAACTCTCTGAGGCGCACTGCGACACTCTGACAGACTGTGACAACTGTGACACTCTCTGACAGATAGGGACACTTTCAGATTTTCTCTGAATCTCTGACACACACTGTGATACTGTCTGTCACTCTCTGAGACACAATGCGACACTCTCTGACAGACTGTGACACACTGAGACACTCTCTGAGACGCGCTGTGACACTCTCTGATCTTATCTGACACTCTCGGAGACACACTGGGATACAGTCTGATGCTCTATGACACTCTCTGAGGCAAAGTATGACATACTGTGACACACTCTAACTCACTCTGACATCTCTGAGACACACTGTGACACACTCTCACCGACTGTGACTTTCTCTGAGCCAAATGCTGACACTCTCTGACACTCTCTGAGACACAGTATGACACACTGTGACACTCTCTGACCCTTTCCGAGACACACTGTAACACTCTCTCACAGACTGTGACAGTCTCTGAGCTAAATGCTGACACTTCTGAGACACAGTATGACACACTGTGACACTTTCTGACTCTTTCTGAGACACTCTGCAATGCACTGTAAGATTCTCTGACAGATTATGTCACACTGTGACACTCTCTGAGAAAAACTGTGACACTGTCTGAACCTCTCTGACACTCTGAGACACACTGTGAAACTCTCTTAGACTCACTGTGACCCTCTGTGACACTCTCTGAAAGCCTGTGACACACTGGGACACTCTCAAAGCCAGACTGACACTTTCAGACTCTCTCTGACACTCTCCGAGGCACACTGTGACACTCTCTGACAGACTGTGACACATTGCGACACTCTCAAAGAAAGACTGTGACACTTTGTGATTCTCTCTGACTCACTCTGTAATATACTGTAGACCTGTCTGACAGACTGTGACGCATTGTGACACTCTCTGAGACAGACTGTGACACCTTCTGACTCTGTCTGACTCTCTGAGACACAGTGTGACACTCTTTGACAGACTGTGACACTCTCTGACTCTCTCTGAGGCACACTGTGACACTCTCTGACAGACTGTGACACACTGAAACACGCTCTGGCTCACTCTGGCACTCTCTTAGACACACTGTGACATTCTCTGACTCTCGCTAACACTTTGAGACGCACAATGACACTCTCTGATCGTATCTGACACTCTCTGAGACACACTGTGACACTCTCTGACTCTCTCTGAAACACACTGTGACACTCTCTGAGAAATTGTGACACACTGTGACACTCTCTGAGACTCTCTGAGGCACACTGGTACCCTCTCTGAGATTTTGAGATGCACTGTGACACTTTCTGATCCTCCCCGACACACTCTGAGACACACTGTGACGCTCTCTGACACTCTCTAAAAAGCACTGTGACACTCTCTGACAGACTGTGACACACTGTGACACTCTCTGACTCTCTCTGAAACACACTGTGACACTTTCTGACAGACTGTGACACAATGTGACACTTTGCGACGCACTGTGACACTCTCTGATCCTATCTGACACTCTCTGAGACACACTGGCACAGTCTCTGTTCATATCTGACACTCTCTGAGACACACTGTGACACTCTCTGACTCTCTCTGAAACACACTGCGACACGCTCTGACAGATGGTGACACACTGTGACACATTCTGACACTCGCTGAGACACACTGGGACACTCTATGACTCCCTCTGACAATTTGAGAAGCACTGTGACACTTTTTGATCCTATCTAACACTCTCTGAGACACACTGTGACACTCTCTTATCCTATCTGGGACACTATGTGACACTCTCTGATAGACTGTAACACACTGTGACACTCTCAAAGACAGACTGTGACACTTTCTGACTCCCTCTCACTCCCTCTGAAATATACTGCAACTTTCTCCGACAGACTGTGACCCACTATGACACTCCCTGAGACAGACTGTGACACACTCTGAGACACACTGTGATACAGTCTGACTCTCTCTGACATTCTCTGAGGCGCACTGTGACACTCTCCGACTCTCTCTGACATTTACTTAGACAAACTGTGACACTCTCTGACTCTGTGACGGTGGCACATTGATTAGCACTGCTGCCTCACAGTGCCAGAGATCCGGGTTCAATTCCCGCATCAGGCGACTGAATGTGTGGAGTTTGCACATTATTTCAGTCTCTGGAATTCCATGGGTTTCCACCGGGTGTTCCGGTTTCCTCCCACAGTCCAAAGGTGTGCAGGTTAGGTGAATTGGCCATGCTAAATTGCCCGTATTGTTAGGTAAGGGGTAAAATGTAGGGGTATGGGTGGGCTGCGTTTCGGCTGGTCGGTGTGGACTCGTTGGGCTGAAGGGCCTGAGTACTAATGTAATCTTAGTAATCTAATCTCTCTGAAACACACTGACACTCTCTGACAGACTGCGACTCACTGTGACACGCTCTGACACTCTCTAAGACACACTGAGACAATTACTGATGCTCTCTGACTCTCTGAGACAAACTGTGACACTCTCGGAGACACACTGTGACACGCTTTGACACACTGTAACACTCTCTGACTCTCTCTGACTCTCTGGAAAAAACGGTGACACTCTCTGTCCCTCTCTGACACTCTCTGAGACACACTGTGACATTTATGACTCACTGAAACACACTGTGACACTCTCTGACTCTCTCTGAGACAAACTGTGACTCTCTCTGACACTCTGAGATACACTGCGAACGCTCTCTCACACTCTCTGAGAAACACTGAAACACTCTCTGACAGACTGTGACAGATTCTGACACTTGCTGTGACACACGATGACACTCTCTGATGGACGGTGACACTCTCTGACTCTGGGTGACATTTTCTGAGACACTGTGACACTCTCTGAGACACACTGTGACACTCTCTCACTCTCTCTAATACTATCTTAGACTCACTGTGACACTCTCTGACTCTCTCTAATACTATCTTAGACACACTGTGACACTCTCTGACTCTCTCTGAGGCACACGGTGCCACGTTTTTACAGATGGTGACACACTGTGACACTCTCTGACTCTCTCTGAGACACACTATGACACTCCCTGACAGACTGTGACACGCTGTGACACTCTCAGAGACAGACTGTGACACTTTCTGACTCTCTCTGTGTCTCTGACACACACTGTGAAAATCTCTGATCCTATCGGACACTCTCTGAGGTACACTATGCCACTCTCTGACAGACTGTGACACACTGTGACACTCTCTGACACTCTCTTAGATACACTGTGTCATGCACTGTTCCTATCTAACACTCTCTGAGACGCACTGCAACACTCTCTGATCCTACCTGACACTCTCTGAGACACATTGTGACACCCTCTGACACCCTCTGAGACACACTGTGACACACTGTGACAGACTGTGACAGACTGTGACACTTTCTGACTCTGAGACACATGCTGATTCTCTCTGACACTCTCTGAGACAGAATGTGACACTCTCTGACACTCTCTGAGGCACAGCACGACTCAGTGTGACACTCTCTGACAGGTTGTGACAAACTGTGACATTCTCTGACTTTCTCTGACACTCTCTTAGACTCACTGTGACGCTTTATGACTCTCTCTGTCACGCTCTGAGACACACTGTCATGCTCTGACAGACTGTGACAATTTCTGTGACACACTATGACACTCTCTGAACGACTGTGACACACTGAGAAACTCTCAAAGACAGACTGTGACACTTTCTGACTCTCTCTGACACTCTCTGAGGCACACTGTGACACTCTCTTAGACACACTGTGAACCTCTCTGACACTCTCAAACACACTGTAACATTCTCTGACTCTCTCTTAAACACGCTGTGACATTCTCTGACTCACTCTGACACTCTCTAAGGCACACTGTGACACTAACTAACAGACTGAGACACACTGTGACACTCTCTGAGACAGACTGTGACACGTTCTAACTCTCTGAGGCACAATGTGACACTTTCTGACTCCCTCTGACTCTCTGAGACACACTGTAAAATTCTCTGACAGACTTTGACACTCTCTGACGCTCTTTGACACACTCTTAGACACACTGTGACACTCTCTGACAGACTGTGACACACTGTGACACTCTCTGACTCTCTCTGACAATCTCTTAGACACACTGTGACACTCTCTGATCCTGTCTGACATTCTCTGAGACGCATTGTGACACTCTTTGATCATCCCTGACACTCTCTGAGACACTCTGTGACACTGTGACACTCTCTGAGACACACTGTGACACTCTCTGACACCCTCTGAGACACACTGTGACACTCTGTGACACTCTGTGACAGACTGTGACAGACTGTGACAGACTGTGATTCTTTCTGACTCTGATACACATGCTGATTCTCTCTGACACTCTCTGAGACAGAATGTGACACTCTCTGAAACTCTCTGAGGCACAGCACGACTCAGTGTGACACTCTCTGACAGGTTGTGACAAACTGCGACATTCTCTGACTTTCTCTGACACTCTCTTAGACACACTTTGACGCTCTCTGACTCTCTTTGTCACGCTCGGAGACACACTGTCACGCTCTGACAGACTGTGACAATTTCTGTGACAAACTATGACACTCTCTGAACGACTGTGACACACTGAGGCACTCTCAAAGACAGACTGTGACACTTTCTGACTCTCTCTGACTCTCTGAGACACACTGTGACACTCGCTGAGACACACTGTGCCACTCTCTGACAGACTGTGACACTCTCTGATTCTATCTGACACTCTCTGAGACACACTGTAACACTCTCTGACAGATTGTAACACTCTCTGATTCTATCTGACACTCTCTTAGACACACTGTGACACCCTCTGATCCTATCTGACACCCTCTGAGACGCATTGGGACACTCTCTGAGACACACTGTCACACTCTCTGACACATATGAGACACACTGTGACACTCTCTGACACTCTCTCAAACACACTGTGACACGCTCTGTCAGACTGTGACACATTGCGACAAACTCTGACACTCGCTGAGACACACTGGAACACTCTCTTATCCTATTTGAGACACACTGTGACACTCTCTGGCATACTGTGACACACTGTGTCACTCTCAAAGACAGACTGTGACATTTTCTGACTCCCTCTGACTCACTCTAAAATATACTGCAGCCTTCTCTGACAGAGTGTGACCCACGATGTCACTCTCTAAGACAGACTGTGACACACTCTGACTCTCTGAGATACAGTGTAATACAGTCTGACTCTCTGTGACACTCTCTGAGGCACAGTATGACACACTACGACACTCTCTGACTCACTCTGATCCTCTCTGAGACACACTGTGACACTGTCTCACAGACTGTGAACCTCTCTGAGACAAACTCTGACCATCTCTGACACTCTCTGAGACACACTGTGACACTCTCTGACAGACTGTGACACTCTATGACTCTCTCTGACACTTCGTAGACAGACTGTGACACGTTCTGACCATCTCTGACTCTCTGAGACACACTGTGACACTCTCTGTCCCTCTCTGACACTCTCTGAGACACACGGTGACATTTTTTTACTCTCTCGCACACTCTCTGAGACACACTGTGACTCTCTCTGACACTCTGAGATACCCTGTGACGCTCTCTCACACTCTCTGACACGGTAACGCTCTCTGACAGACTGATAGACTGTGACATTTTCTGTCACACACAATGACACTCTCTGATGCTGGGTGACATTTTCCGAGACACTGTGACACTCTCTGAGACACACTGTGACATTCTCTGTCTCTCTCTGACTCCCTGAGACACACTGTGTTACTCGCTGATCCTCTCTGACACTCTCTGACTCTCTCTGAGACATACTGTGACTCTCTCTAAGGCACACTGTGACACTCTCTGACAGACTGTGACACACTGTGATACACTGTGACACTCTCTGACTCTCTCTGAGACTCTCTTGGACACACTGTGACACTCTCTAATCTATTCTGACTCTCTGTTCTGAGACGCAATGTGGCACTCGTTGACACACTCTGACACTCTGTGAGGCACAGTATGACATACTGTGACACTGTCTCACTCCCTCTTGCTCTCTCTGTGGCACACTGTGACACTCTCTGACATACTGTGGCGCTTTCTGACTCTCTCGGACTCACTTCGAAATATACTGTAGCCTTCTCTGACAGACTGTGACACACTGTGACACTCTCAGAGACAGACTGTGACACGTTCCGACTCTCTGAGACACGCTGTGACTCTCTCAGACACACTGTGACACTCTCTGACACTCACTGAGGCAGACTGAGACACTCTCTAAAACACACTGTGACACTCTCTGACTGTCTCTGACACACTCTCTGACAGACTGTGACACTCTCTGACAGACTGTGACACTCTCTGATTCTATCTGACACTCTCTGAGACACACTGTGACACTTTCTGACTCTCCCTGTTTCTCTCTGACACTCTCGTAGACACGCTGTGACACCCTCTGATCCTATCTGACACCCTCTGAGACGCATTGGGACACTCTCTGAGACTCACTGTGACACTCTCTGACACATATGAGACTCACTGTGACACTCTCTGACACTCTCTCAAACACACTGTGACACGCTCTGTCAGACTGTGACACATTGCGACAAACTCTGACACTCGCTGAGACACACTGGAACACTCTCTTATCCTATTTGAGACACACTGTGACACTCTCTGGCATACTGTGACACACTGTGTCACTCTCAAAGACAGACTGTGACATTTTCTGACTCCCTCTGACTCACTCTAAAATATACTGCAGCCTTCTCTGACAGTGCGTGACCCACGGTGTCACTCTCTAAGACAGACTGTGACACCCTCTGACTCTCTGAGATACAGTGTAATACAGTCTGACTCTCTATGACACTCTCTGAGGCACAGTATGACACACTACCACACTCTCTGACTCACTCTGATCCTCTCTGAGACACACTGTGACACTTTGTGACTCTCTCTGACACTCTGGAAAACACTGTGACACTCTCTGTCCCTCTCTGACACTCTCTGAGACACACGGTGACTCTCTCTGACACTCTGAGATACCCTGTGACGCTCTCTCACACTCTCTTGACACGATAACGCTCTCTGACAGACTGTGACAGAATGTGACACTTTCTGTCACACACAATGACACTCTCTGACACTGGGTGACATATTCTGAGACACTGTGACACTCTCTGAGACACACTGTGACACTCTCTGTCTCTCTCTGACTCCCTGAGACACACTGTGTTACTCTCTGACCCGCTCTAACACTCTCTGACTCTCTCTGAGACACACTGTGACTCTCTCTAAGGCACACTGTGACACTCTCTGACAGACTGTGACACACTGTGATACACTGTGACACTCTCTGACTCTCTCTGACACTCTCTTGGACACACTGTGACACTCTCTAATCTGTTCTGACTCTCTGACTCTTTCTGAGACGCACTGTGGCACTCGTTGACACACTCTGACACTCTGTGAGGCACAGTATGACATACTGTGACACTGTCTGACTCCCTCTGGCTCTCTCTGTGGCACACTGTGACACTCTCTGACAGACTGTGGCACTTTCTGACTCTCTCGGACTCACTTCGAAATATACTGTAGCCTTCTCTGACAGACTGTGACACACTGTGACACTCTCAGAGACAGACTGTGACACGTTCCGACTCTCTGAGACACGCTGTGACTCTCTTAGACACACTGTGACACTCTCTGACTCTCTCTGACACTCACTGAGGCAGACTGAGACACTCTCTAAAACACACTGTGACACTCTCTAACAGACTGTGAAACTGTCTGACACACTCTGCGGCACACTGTGACACGCTCTGACATACTGTGACACACTGCGACCCTCTCTGACCCTCTCTGAGACCGACTGTGACACTCTCTGACTCTCCCTGATACTCTGAGGCCCTCTCTGACACTGTGGCACTCACTGAGACACACTATGACACTCTCTGATAGACTGTGACACTCTCAGGGACAAACGCTGACCCACTCTGAGACACATTGTGACCATTTCTGAGTCATTCTGTCACTCTCTGAGACACACTATAACACTCTCTCACAGTCTGTGACCCTCTCAGGGACAAACGCTGACCCACTCTGACACTCTCTTAGACACAGTATAACACACTGTGAGACTTTCTGACTCTCTCTGACACACTCTGAAATACATGTAACCTTTTCTGACAGACTGTGACACACTGTGACACTCTCTGAGACAGACTGTGACACGTTCTGACTCTCTCTGACACTGTGAAACACACTGTGACACTCTCTCACAGACTGTGAACCACTCTGAGACAAACGCTGACCCTCTCTGACACTCTCTGAGACACAGTATGACACACTGTGACACTCTCTGATTCTCTATGACCAACTCTGAAAGCTTTTCTGACGAACTGTGACAAACTGTGACGCTCTCTGAGACACGCTGTGACACACTCTGACTATATCTGACACTCTCTGAGACACACTATGACAGACTATAACATACTGTGACATTCTCTGACTATCTCTGACTCTCTTCGAGGCACACTGTGACACTCTCTGACACTCTCTGAGACAGACTGTGACCCTTTCTGACTGAATGTGGCACTCTCTGACAGACGGTGACACTCTTTGTGACACACTGTGACCCTCTCTGAGACACACTATGACACTCTCTGACTGACTGTGACACTCTCTGACAGACGGTGACACTCTCTGTGACACGCTGTGATACTCTCTGACACACTGTTACACACTCTGACCCTCTCTGACACTCTCTGAAACATACTGTGACACTCTTTGACAGACCGTGACAGACTGTGACACTCTCTGAGACACACTGCGACACTTCCTGACCGACTGTGACAGACTGTGATAGTTTCTCCGACACACTGTGATACTCTCTGACTGACTGTCACATGTCTGAAACTCTCTGACACTCTCTGAGACACACTGTAACACTCTATGACACTCTCTGAGACACACTGTAACTCTCTATGCCACTTACTGAGGCACACTATGACACTCTCTGACAGACTATGAAACACTGTGACATTCTCTGACTTTCTCTGATTCTCTCTGAGGCACACTGTGACACACTGTGACACTCTCTGAGACACACTGTGACACTCTGTGACATTCTCTGACTCTCGCTGAGACACACTAACACTCTCTGAATCGCTCTGGTACTCACTGAGACACACTATGACAATCTCTCTGAGACACACAGTGACACTCTCTGACTGAATGTGACACTCTCTGACAGACGGTGACACTCTCTGACTGACTGTGACCCTCTCTGAGACACACTATGACACTCTCTGACTGAATGTGACACTCTCTGACAGACGGTGACACTCTCTGTGACACGCTGTGATACTCTCTGACATACTGTTACACACTCTGACCCTCTCTGAAACACGCTGTGACACTCTCTGAATCTCTCTGACACTCTCTGAAACATACTGTGACACTCTCTGACACACTGTGACACTCTCTGAACGACTCTAACAGACTGTGACATTTTCTGTGACACACCATGACACTCTGACAGACTGTGACATTCTCTGACAAACGGTGACATATTCTGAGAAACTGTGACACTCTCTGATACACTCTGTAACACTTTCAGTATCTCTATGACTCCCTGAGACACACTGTGACACTCGCTGACACACTGCGACACTCTCTGACCGACTGTGATACTCTCTGACACACGGTGACATTCTCTGAGAAATTGTGACACTCTCTGAGACACACTGTGACACATTCTGACGCTCTCTGACGCTCTTTTAGACACAGTGTGACACTCCCTGACTCTCTCTGACACTCTGAGACCCACTGTGACCCTCTCTGACACTCTCTAAGACACGTTGTGACACTCTCTGACAGACTCTACACTCTCTGAGACACACGGTGACAACCTCTGACCCTGTCTGAGATGGACTGTGAAACTCTCTCACTCTCTGAGGCACCATCTGAGGCACAGCACGATACACTGTGACACTCTCTGACAGATTGTGATAAACTGTGACACTCTTTGACTTTCTCTGGAACTCTCTTAGACACACTGTGACACTCTCTGACTCATCCTGACCCACTCTGAGACACACTATGACACTCTCTCACAGACTGTGACCCTCTCTGAGACAAACGCTGACCCTCTCTGACACTCTCTGAGACAGAGTACGACTCACTGTGACACTCTCTGACTCTCTCTGACACACTCTAAAAAGCACTGTAACCTTCTCTGATAGACTATGACACACTGTGACACTCTCTGAGACATACTGTGACACTCTCTGAAACACACTGTGACACTCTCTGACTCTCTCTGACACACTCTGAGACACACTATGACGCTTTCTGACAGACTGTGACACACTGTGACACTCTCCGAGACACACTGTTACACTCTCTGAAACACACTGTGACACTCTCTGACTGTCTCTGACACACTCTCTGACAGACTGTGACACTCTCTGACAGACTGTGACACTCTCTGAAACACACTGTGACACTCTCTGACTATCTCTAACACACTGTGAGACACACTATGACACTCTGACAGAAAATGATACACTGCGACATTTCTGATTTTCTCTGACTCTCTCTGAGGCACACTGTGAGAACCCCTGACAGACGGTGACACACTCTGACCCTCTCTGAGACAGACTGTGATACTTTCTGATGCTCTCTGAGACTCTCTTAGACACACTGTAACATTATTTGACACTTTCGGACCCTCTTCGACACTCTCTGAAACACAATGTGACACTCTTTCACAGACCGTGACAGACTGTGACACTCTCTGAGACACACTGCGACACTTCCTGACCGACTGTGACAGACTGTGATAGTTTCTCCGACACACTGTGATACTCTCTGACTGACTGTGACATGTCTGAAACTCTCTGACACTCTCTGAGACACACTGTAACACTATGACACTCTCGGAGACACACTGTAACTCTCCAAGTCACTCACTGAGACACACTATGACACTCTCTGACAGACTATGAAACACTGTGACATTCTCTGACTTTCTCTGACTCTCTCTGAGGCACACTGTGACACACTGTGACACACTGTGACACTCTCTGAGACACACTGTGACACTCTGTGACATTCTCTGACCCTCGCTGAGACACACTAACAGTCTCTGAATCGCTCTGGTACTCACTGAGACACACTATGGCACTCTCTGACTGAATGTGACACTCTCTGACAGACGGTGACACTCTCTGTGACACACTGTGATACTCTCTGAGGCACACTGTGACACTCTCTGAAACACACTGTGACACTCTCTGACTGAATGTGACACCTTTTGCCCACAGCCCTGACCCACAGCCGAACTCAGATTCCAAGAACCCTGTGGTTACCCAGTGTAAAGCAGCTTATGGTCTCACTCCGAACACAACAGCCAGCCCAGGCACCCAGCTGGTGGGCAGCACCAAAAAGATCCCATCTCTGGCCCAGATACATGTTTGGATGAGATTGACCGACAGTCTGTCATACACAGAGTGGATGCTGAGGAGCAAACCTAATGAATCGCCATGTGCCTTAGTCCAGCAGCCTATTCAGCCCTCCCTGAGGGCCAACAGCTAGGGTGGGGCATCCATGATGAGATGAAATCAGCGATTCTCACTGCTCGAGGGCAGGATAAGGCATATCTTGCAGAGCTGCTACATAACTGCAGAACAACAACCAGGGGAATGCCCCTCCCCTCGCCCCCTGTCAGCTTCACCCGGAGACTCTGGGTCCAATTTGTCTGGAATTTTGGGGATATGACCTGCACCTCTCTTAGTGATGAGAAACTGGGCCCGACCCTTTGTCTCCCATGTCTCAGAAAGGAGGAGGGACACCTGGGATTCCACCCCTCAGACGCCCCCTGTACTGAGGCTTGGGCTCTCTGCTAATTAATTGCTGAATAGGAAATAGACTTTAGGGATTGTGTTACAGGAGCTCAGGGATCAGAAGCGATTGGTAGGGTTTCCCCGAGAATGGGTGCATGGTAGTAGGATACCAAGCACCCTGCCTAGACTAGGGGTCATTTTAGGACAGCGATATCCCAGGAAACCCACCAGGGCGAATTCCTCAGAAACAAAATTAAAAACGGGCTGAGACCAGGAGGGAAGGCTCCTCCCCCAGCTTGTCCCACACATATCCGCCTCTCACAATGGGCTAGTCATTAAACTCACAGGGAATTCCTTGTTCACGAACATTTATCACAAACTGACACTAATCATAATGAATGTATCAGGGATACAGTCATCAGAGTGGTGTCCTTCCCCATTAAAATAATCATGTTCCCAACTGACCCACAGGATAATGGGACAAAAGACAGGGAAAAACACAGAACGCAGAAAAATAATTAACAGACATAAGAAAAGGGAACTCCTTAATGATGTAGCCACAGTATACAGGGCAGGAGTGTTACTGGTCAGTACGCTGACTTGGCTAATTTGGAGAATAAACTCAGGATCCTGACCCAACAACTCTCTAACGAGCCTGAGAAAGACTGAATACAGAAAACCCAGAGAAGACCATGGGACAGCTCGTGGAGAATCAGGCTAACCATCACTTAGTTACCAAACTGGTGGGTCACGCCAACACGATTCACCAGATCATCCAAACCCCAATCAGAGATGACGGTGAGCAGTAAAACCACACCCTGTGCAGTATCTACGGTAACGGGATGGTGGAACAGCTGAGGGAGGAGCTCAGGCAGACCAGCCAAGGGCAAGTCCCATCCCGGGTTAGTGACAAACAGCATAAATATTTGTTTCAGGAGAACACCCACACCAAAATCTCTCACTGTGTGTGACAGCAGCTCACCAAGGGCTGGGTTAGTAACAGCTGTAAGGACACCTCTCGGTGGGACACCTGGGCTTGGTGTTAGGGATTCCACTTAACCCAAGTGTCCAAAGTTAGGATGAAGTTCAAATTATAGGAGTTGTATAAAAAAGGTATTTGGATGGGCTACCATGATTACCTCCCACTTACTGTGGAGATAGAGGGAACATTGACAGGGACCATACTTACGTAAATAGGAAGTAACAGGTCATACCATGACATTCCCATAGCCTGTTATCCAAGAATTCAGCTCCTCTCACATCAAGCTGTGGTCCTAACCGCATTCACCTTGATACATCTCGGAATACCGGTGGTTAGGATTGCAGGCAGCAACGATGGGTGCGATCATGGTGAATAATACCTGGACACACCCTCAGGGGCTGGAAGGTAGATGGAACTCCCCGGGTGATCACCTTGGTTTCATTCATTTGCAGTGTTTGAGTGTTCCTGGCTGGGCCAGTATTGATTTGCTGCCCATAGTTGCCATTACGACAGATTAGCCATGTTAAATTGTCCATTGTGTCAATGGATATTCGGAATAGCTGGAATAGCCATAGGAAGTGCAGGGTTTCAGGGATATCATTGGGGAGTGGGTCTGAGTTGGATTCTCTTCAGAGGGTCATTGTGGACTCAATGGGCCGAACGGTCTGAATCTGCTCTGTCAAGATTTTATGATATCACTTTTCAGCTATAAGACTTAGGGTGTAGGTTTGCTCGCTGATAGGTTTGATATCCAGACGTTTCCTTACCTGGCTGGGCAGCATCATCAGTGGCGACCTCAAAGTGAAGCTATAAGACCATCAGTTTAGAAAACGTACACAATGGCTTTTGCACAGACATCTGGCTACTCTGACAACAAGCAGAACCAACTTTTAAAATTAGGTTTGTAATTTATTGCATTAGCTTCTTTTCATTCCATTCAAGTGGATGAGTTGGGGGAAATGTCACAAACTCCTGGCTAAAACACAGATAGACAAGGTTTATTGGCCAAATATATCTCCCAAATCACAAACCCACACAACAGGCACAGCGCAAAAACAGCATAATGTAAAAGGCAACAGTTAACCTAGACAGACGCATCTACCAAACAAATGATGGCCCAGACAGGAAGGCACCGGGTCCTGCTACACAAAGAAACTAACAGCAACAAGCCATCCAAATGATTGGCAATGCTTCAAACTATTGACGGATTCTCCTAGTTGGCCAGAACGATAGAAAGTTCCTGAAAACCATCCAAAAATGACCAAAAACAGGGTTTATCTGCAGACTGATTGCCTGAATCTCTGGACGCCTTCTGAGGAGACCAGTATGGCAAGAGACAGAGGCCATCTGACCGTCCAGAGAGAGAGAGAGGGCGAGAGAAAACAGTCTCGCAGACCCAGAAGCAGAACCAGAGAGAGAGAGAGAGAGAGACAGGCTGAAGCAAAACTCAGGGGCATGGGAGAGAGGGAATGTGAAAATCCATTGAGAGAGAGAATTGAAACCAACTGGAATAACAAGTGTCACCCCTTCAGTCTGTCCATGTTTTAACTCCTCAGTCTTAGTCTGACTCCCCCCTCTCTCCCTCTCTCTGTCCTTCTGTCTGTCTCTCTGTCACACACACACACTCTTTCTCTCACACTCTCCCTCTCCCTGTCTCTCTCTGCCCATCTTTCTCCCATCCCCTTCTCCATCCCCACTCTCTCCATCTCTGTCTCTTTTTCTCACCCTCCCTTTCTGTTTTTCGCTATTTCGGACCTGAAAGATCTCACCCAATTTTGTACCCCCTCAAAAATACTATGCCCTTCATTATCACTGTCCTCCCAAATTTATCCCCTTTCCCAAATATCTTCCCTCCCAAATAATTACTTCACCAAATATGCCCCCCTCAAACATTTTGCTGCCATCAACATTGCTGTGAGCCCCACTCTCTGGGGCAGAGGGAGTTGAGTGGAAAAGTGTGGAGGTGGAAAAGCCCAGCAGGTCAGGCCTGAACCATCGACTCTCCTGGCTGACATGCTGGGCTTCCCCAGCTCTACACTTTGTCACTCTGACTCTCCAACATCTGCAGTCCTCACTTTCTTATGCAGGTAAATGAGTCTGAGTTGACTGACTGGTCTGTGGCTGTTTTAATGCACAGCAAGATCCCAGTCCCAGAATTATAGAATGCTTGTATCACAGATGGAGTCCTTTCTGGCCATCCCCCCCCCCCCCCCCCCCCCACCACATTAAATGATCCTGGTCCTGTTCAGGATCCTTAGGATTGTCCCTTGAATGCCCTCTTTGACTATCCATTCTGTGGAGACGTCTTCTCCGTGTTGTGGTTCTGTTCGCTGAGCTGGGAATTTGTGTTACAGTCGTTTCGTCCCCTGTCTAGGTGACATCCTCAGAGCTTGGGAGCCTCCTGTGAAGCACTTCTGTGATCTTTCCTCTGGCATTTATAGTGATGTGCCTCTGCCGCTTCCGGTTGTCAGCTCCAGCTGTCCGCTGCAGTGACTGGTATATTGAGTCCAGGTCGATGTGTTTGTTAAACACATCAACCTGGACCCAATATACCGGCCATTGCAGCGGACTGCTGGAACTGACAACCGGAAGCGGTAGAGACAAACCACTATAAATGCCAGTGGAAAGATCACAGAAGTGCTTCACAGGAGGCTTCCAAGCTCTGAGGATGTCACCTAGACAGGGGATGAAACATCTGCAACAAAACTTCCCAGCTCGGCGAACAGAACCACAACAACGAGCACCCGAGCTACAAATCTTCTCACAAACTTTGAACACCTCTTCTCCATCCTGTCTCAGACTTTGCATCTCATGCTGTCTGTGGGATATAGGTAAACTAATGTTTCTTCTGCAGATCTGCAATTCTGGAATTATAATTTTTGATACAGAGTAAATGAACTCACATCAGTGTGTAATTGTTTTAACCAAGAGCTGAGTCAACAAGAATGGGAACTATTTGAAGGAAATATATAATTGTTTTTGTATCAGTTAAAAATGGTATGTTAGCATGAAATGTGATTGCAAAACAATGGTAGATGTATGGGCAAATAGATAAGAAGTTGTAAGGGGATGACCTCGGCTTGTATAACAGTCGGTAAAAACATCTGTTTCCCACTTTGTATGGAGACACAGGAACAAACCCTAATTAAAGAGGTCATAAAGGTCAGAGTGGCCTCCGGAGAGGCCCAGATGGAAAGAATATGCCTAACGATGACCTGCAGTGGGATGACGTCAAACAACCTGATGAGGCCAGAGAAGAGCATTCTATCACGGACAAGGCCGGATAAGCAGGAATGGTGGGATCAGTCTGAGGGAAGTGAATGATGTAAATGGGGGGGGGAAACAATGAAATAAGAAAAAGTATGTAGGGACCCAAATTATATAAATATCGAGAGTTTGTTGATTTTGATGTGTTTTTGACCCTGCCTTGTGGACATTACACCCACTTGCAAGTGTAAAATAAAGGACACTGCTGATTCAAATTTTCATCTCGGACAGCAATTATAGAAGTGAGTGAGCTTTGTTTCTCACACTGTCCCTCTGTCAATCTCTCTATCTCTCACAGCAGCCCCTCCTTTCTCCACAAACCCCAAAACCCCAACAAACAGCCCCCCATCTCTGGCTGTCCATCTCCTCCCTTGTCTCCCAATCTCCCCCTTCCCATGTAGACCAACAGCTCCTGGGCTGGAGGACATGGTGCAGAGACTAACACACCTTTTAACTGACTGCTGTCATGCACAGAAAGATTCCACTCTGCAACCATTCCCCAGCCACACACACTGCCCTTCTCCCTCCATATGTGTCCTTCTTCCTCTCCCTGTTTCTCACTGCCCATCTCTCTCTCTCCTCAATTTCTCCATCCCCACTCTCTCCATGTCTCGCTTTCTCTTTTTGTCACCCTCCCCTTCTCTTTTTCTTCATTTCAGACTTAATGAGAAAAGTACTCCCTCCCCACAGTCTGGGCAGTATTGGATGACAGTGTGGGTGAGGCTGGGGGCAGTGTGCGGAGGTCAGTGAGGGTCAGGCTGGAGGCAGAGTTGGATGACGATTTGTGTGAGGCTTGTGCCTGTATGTAGATGATGGTAAAGGTCAGGTTGGGGTCAGTGTTGAATGACTGTTTGGGTTAGGCTGGGTGCGGTGTGTGGAGGAAGTTGAGAGTCAGGCTGGGGCAGTGTTGTAAGATGGTGTCGGCCAGGCAGGGGACAGTGAGTGGGTGACGGTGAGATCATCAGGGGGCGGTGTTGGACTGTGAAAGGCGACTTTTGGACTTTGGTGAGGGTCTGGTTGGGGGCGGTGTCTGGACGGAGTTGATGGTCAGGCTGGGGGTGGTGTTGCACCGTGGTGAGGGTCAGGATGGGGGCGGTGTGTAGACGGTGGTGATTGTCAGGTTGGGGGCGTTGTGTGGACAGTGGTGAGGTTCAGGCAGGAGGCGGTGTTTGGACGGCAGTGAGGGTCAGGCTGGGTCGGTGTATGGACGGCGGTGAGGGTCAGGCTGAGGGTGGTGTGTGGGCAGCAGTGAGGTTCAAGCTGGGTGGTGTGAGTGTGGCAGTGAGGGTCAGACTGGGGGTGGTGTTGAATGGCGGTGAAGGTCAGACTGGGAGCGGTGACAGGACGACGTTGAGGGTCAGGCAGGAGGCGGTGTGTGGACGGTGGTGCCGGTCAGGATTCAGACCGTTCGCGGATGGCAGTGAGGGTCAGGCTGGGGATGGTGTTGGATGGTGGTGAGGGTCAGGCTGGGCGTGCTGTGTGGACGTCGCTGAGGTTCAGGCTGTTGGGCGGTGTCTGGACGGCAGTGAAGGTCAGGTTGCGGGTGGTGTATTGACGGAGGTGAGGGTCAGGCTGGAGGTGGTGTTGGATGGCGGTGAGAGTCAGACTGGGGGCGTTGTGTGGACGGTGGTGAGGGTCAGGCTGGGGCGGTATGTGGACAGCTGTGATGGTAAGGCTGGGGGCGGTGTTGGATGGCGGTGCATGTCCAGCCGGGAGGTTTGGATGGCGGTGGGGGTCAGGCTTTGGGTGTTGGATGGACGTCGGTGAGTGTCAGCCTGGGGGCAGTGATGAATGGCGGTGAAGGTCAGTCTGGGGGTGATGACGGGACGGCAGTGAGGGTCAGGCAGGAGGCGGTTTGAGCGGAAGTGAGTGTCAGGCTGGTGACGGTGCGTGGACGGCGGTAACGGTCAGGATTCGGACGGTCCGTGGACGGCAGTGCGGGTCAGGCTGCGGCTGGTGTCTGGACGGAGGTGACGGTCAGGCTGGGAGCGGTATTGGATGGCAGTGAAGGTCAGGCTGGGACGCTGTGTAGACGACAGTGAGGGTCAGGCTGGAGGGGCGTGTGGATGGCAGTGAGGGTCAGGTTGGGAGCGGTGTATTGACGGAGGTGAGGGTCAGGCTGGGGGCGGTGTGTGTCAGGCTGGGAGTGCTGTATGGATGGCGGTGAGAGTCAGGCTGGGGGCGGTGTGTGGACGGCAGTGAGAGTCAGGCTGGGTGTGGTCTTGGATGGCGGTGCGGGTCCGGCTGAGGATACTGTTGGACGGCGTTGATGGTCAGGCTGGGGGCGTGTGTGGGCGTCGGTGAGGGTCAAGCTGGAGGCAGTGCGTGGACTGTGGTGAGGGTCAGTCTGAGGCGGTGTTGGATGGCGGTGAGGGTCAAGCTGGGGTCGCTGTGAGGACGGCAGTGAAGGTCAGACTGGGAGTGCTGTTGGACGGTTGTGATGGTCAGGCTGGGGCGTTGTGCGGACGTTGGTGAGGGTCAGTCTGTGGGTGATGTGTGGACGGTAGTGAGGGTCAGACTGGGGCACTGTTGGACGGCGGTGAGGATCATGCTGGGGGCGGTGTGTGTACAGCAGTGAGCTTCAAGCTGGGGCAGTTTTGAGGGCGGTGATGGTCAGGCTGGGGACTTTGTGTGGACGGCAATGAGGGTCAGGTTTGGGATGGTGTTGAATGACGGTGAGTGTCAGGCTGGAGGCGGTGCGTGGACGATGGTGAGGGTCAGGCAGAAGGTGGTCTATGGACGGAGATGAGGGTCAGGCTGGGTGCAGTGTTGGACGGCGGTGAGTGTCAGGCTGGGGGCCGTGATGGACGACCACGAATGTCTGACTGGAGGAAGTGTCTGGATGGCGGTGATGGTCAGGCTGGATGTGGTCGTGGACCGCGGTGAGTGTCAGATGACGATTTGGGTGAGGCTAGGAATGGTGTGTGTGCGTCTGTGAGGGTCAGACTGGGGGCAGTGTTTCAGCGTTGTTGCGAGTCAGGCTGTCGACAGTGGGTGGACAGCGGTGTGAGTCAGGCTAAGGGTGGTGTGTGGATGGTAGTGTGTGTCAGGCTGGGGGCGGTCTGATAGCTTAGATTACTTACAGTGTGAAAACAGGCCCTTGGCCCAACAAGTCCACACCGATCCGCCGAAGCGCAACCCACCCATTCCCCTACATTTACCCCTTCACCTAACAGTATGGGCAATTTAGCTTGGCCAATTCACCTGACCTGCACATCTTTGGACTGTGGGAGGAAACCGGAGCACCCGGAGAAAACCCACGCAGACACGGGGAGAATATACAAACTCCATACAATCAGTCACCTGAGTCGGGGATTGAACCCGGGTCTCTGGCGCTGTGAGGCAGCAGTGCCAACCACTATGCAACCGTGGCGTCCACGGTGGTCATGGTCAGGCTTGGGGCGGTGTGTGGACAGCGGTGAGGGTCAGGCTTGGAGCGATTTTTCGGCGTTGGTGAGGGTCAGGCTGTAGGCAGTGTCCGTTGACGGTGTGGGTGAGGCTGGGGGCGGTGTGTGGACGGCAGTGAGTGTCAGACTGTGGACGGTTTGTGGACGGCAGTGAGGGTCATGCTGGGGTTTTTTTTGGATTATGGTGTGGATGAGGCTGGGGACAGTGAGTGGGGACATTGGTGAGGGTCAGGTGGCAGCTCTGTGTGGACAGTGGTGAGGGTTCGGCTTGGGGCGGTGTTGAACAGTGGTGAGTGTCAGGCTGGGGGCGGGTGTTGGTCGGCGGTGAGGATCGGGCTGGGGGTGGTGTTGGACGGCGGTGAGGATCAGGCTGGAGGCGGTGCGTGGAAAGTGGTGGCGGTGAGTGGACGGTGGTTAAGGTCAGCTTTGGGGTGGTGTGTGGACAGTGGTGAGGGTCAGGCTGGAGGCAGTGTGTGGCCGGCGGTGAAGGTCAGGTTGTGGGGCGGTGTGTGGATGGCATTGAGGGACTGGCTGGTGGCGGTGTGTGGACGGTGGTGAGGGTCAGGCTGGGGGGCGGTGTGGGGACGGCTGTGTGGGTCAGGCTGGGGGCGCTGTTGGACGGCGGTGTTGTCAGACTGAGGGCACAGTTGAATGGTGGTGAGAGTCATGCTGGGGGCGTTGTGTGGACGGCGGGAAGGGTCAGTCTGGGGGCGGTGTGTGGACGGCAGTGAGAGTCAGGCTGGGGCGGTGTGTGCACAGCGGTGAGGGTCAGGCTGGGGGCGGTGTGTGGACGGCAGTGAAGGTCTGGCAGGGGGTGGTGTTGGACTGCGGTGAGGGTCAGGCTGGGGCAGTGTGTGGATGGCAGTGAGCGTCAGACTGGGGCCAGTGTGTGGACGGTGGTGAGGGTCAGGCTTAGGGCGGTGTTGGACGGCGGTGAGGGTCAGGCTGGGGACAGTGTTAGAAGGCAGTTACCGTCAGGCTGGGGTCTGTGATGGACGGTGGTGAGCGTCTGACTAGAGGCAGTCTCTGGACAGCGATGATGGTCAGGCTCTTTGTGGCCGTGGATGGTGGTGAGGGTCAGGATGGTGGCGGTGTTGAGTGGAAGTGAGTGTCAGTCTGGGGGTGCTGTGTGGACGGTGGTGAGGGTCAGGCTGGGGGCGGAGTATGGACGGCAGTGAGGATTAAGCTGGGGGCGGTGTGTGGACGGCAGTGAGGGTCACGCTGAGGGCTGGGTTGGACGGCAGTGAGAGTCAGGCTGGGGGTGGTGTGTGGATGGTGGTGAGGGTCAGGCTGGGGGCTGTATGTGGACGGCTGTGATGGTCAGACTGGGGTTGGTGTTTGCGGCATTGTTGGTCGGCTAAGGGCGATGTGTCAGCGGCAGAGAGGATCAGACTGGGAGCGGTGTGTGGATGGCAGGGAGGGTCAGGCTGGGGGCGGTGTGTGGGGACGGTGTGGATCAGCCTGGGGGCGGTGTGTGGCACGTGGATGGCAGTGAGGCTCAGCCTGAGGGCAATGCGTGGATTGTGTTTAGGGTCATGCTGGGGGCTGTGTTGTATGGCGGTGGGGGTCAGGCTGGGGGCGGTGTTGAACGACGGTGAGGGTCAGGCTGGGGGCGATGTGTGGACGGCAGTGAGCGTCAGGCTGGGGGTGGTGATTGGACCTCGGTGATGGTCAGCCCGGGGGAGTGTTGGATGACGATGTGGGTCAGGTTCGGATAGTGTGTGGGCGGCGATGAGGGTCAGACTGGGGTCGGTGTGTGGGCAGTAGTATGGGTCAGGGTGGACGGCAGTGAGGGTCAGGCTGGGGCAGTGTGTGGACAAAGTGAAGGACAGGTTCAGGGTGGTGTGTTGACGGCAGTGGGCGTCAGGCTGGGGACGGTGTTGAACGGCGGTGAAGGTCAGGCTGCGTGTAGTGTATGGACGGCAGTTTTGGTCAAGCTTGGGCGGTATTGGAAGGCGTTGCGGGTCAGGCTGGGGACGGTGTGTGGGCGGCAGTGAGGGTCAGGCTGAAGGCGGTGTTGAACGACGGTGAAGGTCATGCTGGGGGTGTTGTTGAATGGCGGTGAAGGTCAGGGTGGGGGCGTTGCGTGGACGGTGCTGAGGGTCAGGCTGTGGACGGTGTTTGGCTTCAGTCAGGGTCAAGCTTGGGGCGGTGAGGGTCAGGCTGCAGACTGTGTGTGGACAGTAGTGAGGGTCTGGCTGGAGATGGTGAGTGGGTGGCGGAGAGGGTCAAGTCGTGGGCACATTTGGTCGGTGGTGAGGGTCAGGCTGGGGGTGGTGTTGAACAGCAGTGAAGATCAGGCTGGAGACGGTGTGTGGGCGATTGTGAGGGTCAGATTGGTTGCGGTTTTGACGGCGGTGTGGGTCAGGCTGGGGATTGTGTGTTGACTGCGGTGGAGGTCAGGCTGTTGGCATTGTGTGGATGGCGGTAAGGGTCAGGCTGGGAGCTGTGTTGAACTATGGTGAGTGTTAGGCTGGGGGCGATGTGTGGACGGCGGTGAGGGTAAGGCTCGGGGCGGGGTTGGACAGCAGTGAGGGTCAGGCTGATGGCTGTGTGTGGGTAGCGGTGAAGGTCAGGCGGGGGTGGTGTGTGCACGACAGTGCCGGTCAGGCTGGGGGCGCTGTGTGGACAGTGGTGAGGGTCAGGCAGCGGTTGGTGTGTAGACGGCGGTAAGGGTCAGGCTGCGGGCAGTGTGGCGGCGGCGGTGAGGGTCAGGCTGGGGTCAGTGTTGTATGACAGTGTGCGCCAGGCTGGGTACGCTGTGTGTGTGGCGGTCAGGGTAAAGCTGGGGGCGGTGTTGGACAGCTGTGGGCGTTTTTTGGACGGCAGTGAGGGTGAGGCTGGTGTCGGTGTATGGACGGCGGTGAGGGTCCAGCTGAGTGTGGTGTTGCATGATGGTGAGGGTCAGGCTGGGGCGTGTTGGATGGCGGTGACAGACATGCTGGATGCGTTGTGTGGACGGCAGTGAGGTTCAGGCTGGGGCCGGTGTGTGCACGGCAGTGTGGGTCAGGCTGGGGATGGTGTTGCATGGCAGTGAGGGTCAGTCTGAGGGCCGTGTGTGGACGGCGGACAGGGTCAGGCTGGGGACGGTGTGTGGGCGGCGGTGAGGGACATGCTGGCGGCGGTGTTGAACGGCGGTGAAGGTCAGGCTGGGGGCGGTGTGTGGACGGCAGTGAAGGTCTGGCAGGGGGTGGTGTTGGACTGCGGTGAGGGTCAGGCTGGGGCAGTGTGTGGATGGCAGTGAGGATCAGGCTGGGGGCCGTTTGTGGACGGTGGTGAGGGTCAGGCTGGGGGCAGTGTGTGGACGGTAGTATGCGTCAGGCTCAGGGCGGTGTGTGGATGGGGGTGACGGTCAGGCTGGGGGTGATCTGTGCATGGTGGTGGGGTTCAGATTGGAGGCGCTGTGTGGACGGCGGTGATGGTCAGGCTGGTGGGGTGTGTTGTTGGCGGTGAGGGTCAAACTGGAGGCAGTGTGTGGACGGTGATGAGGTTCAGGCTGGGTGCGGTGGGTGGGCAGCATTGAGGGTTATGTCGTGGGTGGTGTGTGAACGGCAATGGGGTCAGGCTGGGGGTGGCGTGTGGACTGTTTCGGGGTTCAGGCTGGGGGCAGTGTGTGGTTGGCGGTGAAGTCCAGCTAGGGGTGGTGATGAATGGTGGTGAGGGTCAGGCTGCGGATGGTGTGTGGACGGCGGTGACGGTCAGGCTTGGGGCGGTGTGTGGATGGCGGTGATGGTCATGCTGGTGGCTGTGAGGGTCAGGCTGGGGGCCGTGAAGTTCAGACAGGGAGCGTTGTTGGGCAGCGGTGAGCGTCAGGCTGGATGCAGTGCATGAACGGCATTGAGGGTCAGACTGGGGGCGGTGTTAGACGGCGATGGGGGTCAGGCTGGGGATGGTGTGTAGCCAGCGGTGAGGAGCAGGCTAGGGGCGGTATTGCACTGTGATGAGGATCAGACTGGGTGTAGTGTTGGACGGTGGTGGGGGTCAGGCTCGGGGCGGTGTTGTACAGTGGTGAGGGTCAGGCTAGTTGTGGTGGCTGGACGCCAGTGAGGGTCAGTCTTGGGGCGTGTTGGATGATGGTGAGGGTCAGGCTGGGGACGGTGTGTGGACGTTAGTAAGGATCAGGTTGGGGAGGGGTTGTACGGTGTGGGGTCAGGTTAGGTGCGGTGTGTGGACGCCAGTGAGTGTCAGACTGGGGGCGTTGTTGGACGTTGGTGGGGGTGAGGCTGGAGGCGGGAGTGGGTGTCGGTGAAGTTCAGGCTGGGGACGCTGTGTGGACGTCAGTTAGGATCAGGCTGGGGGTGTGTGGACTACAGTGTTGGTCAAGCTGGAGGCGGTGTGTGGACGGCAGTGAGGGTCAGGCTGGAGGCGGTCTGTGGATGGCGGTTGAGGTCAGACTGGGGGTGGTGTGTGGACGGTAGTGAGCTCAGGCTCGGGGTGGTGTGTGGAAGGCAGTGGGGTGCAGTGGATGGGCAGCGTTGAGGGTTATTTGTGGGTGGTTTTGTGAGCAGCACTGGGGGTCAGGCTGTGGGTGGTGTGTGGACTGTGGTGGGGTTTAGTATGGGGCCGGTGTGTGGTCGGCAGTGAGGGCCAGCGAGGGGCGGTGTTGAATGGTGGTGAGGGTCAGGCTGGGTGCAGTGTTGGATGGTCGTGGAATTCTGGCTGGGTGTGGACGGCGGTGAGAGCCAGGCTAGGAGTGATATGTGTATGGCGGGGAGGACCAGGTTGTGTGTGGTGTATGGGCGGAGGAGAGAGTCAGGCTGGGGGCGGTGTGTGAACGGTGGTGAGGGTCAAGCTGGGGGTGGAGTGTGGAGGGCAGTGAGGTTCATGTTTGGGGTGGTGTTATACGGCAGTGGGGGTTTGGGTGGGGGCGGTGTGCGGACAGCGTTGAGTTTCAAGCTGGGGCGGTGTTAGACAGTGGTGTGGGTCAGGCTTGGGAGGTGTTGGATGGTGGTGTTGGTCAGGGTGGTGGCATTGTGAGGACGGCGGTGAGGACGGTTGGTCAGGCTGGGGTGGTGTGCGGGTGGTGGTGAGGGTCAGGCTGGGGCGGTAAGGGTCAGGCCGGGGGCGCTGTGTGGACAGCAGTGAGGGTCAGGCTTGGGGTGGTGTTGAATGGCGATGAGTGTGAGGCTGGGGGTAGTGTTGAACGGCGGTGAGGGTCAGGCTGGGGGCGGTGAGGGTCAGACTGAGGGGGGTTGTTGGGAAGCGTTAAGGATCAGGCTGGGGTGGTGTGAGAACAGCCGTGTGGGTCAGGATGCAGAGCGATGGGTGGACTGCAGTGAGGGTCAGGCTGGGGACAGTGTTGGGCGGTGGTGGGGGTCAGGCTGGGGGCGGGAGTGGGCGTCAGTGAGAGTCAGGCTGGGAGCGGTGAGTGGACGGCAGTGTGGGTCAGGCTGGGAATGGTGAGTGGATGACGGTGAGGGTCTGGTTTTGGGCGGTGTGTAGATGGTGGTAAAGGTCAAGCTGGGAGCGATGAGTGGGTGGCGGTGAGGGTAGGGCTATGGGCGGTGCGTGGACGGCGGCGAGGGTCAGGTTGGGGGTGTTGTGTGGACGACGGTGAGGATCAGGCTGGGGGTGTTGTGTGGACAGCGGTGAGGGTCAGACTTGGGGCGGTGTGTGGGCAGCGTTGAGCGTCAGGCTGGAAGTGGTGGATGGACAGTGGTGAGGGTCAGGCTGGGGACAGTGCATGGACAGCGGTTGAGGGTCAGGCGAGTGCAGTGAGTGGATGGCGGTGAGGGTCAATCTGGGGCGTTTTGTGCATGGCCGTGTGGGTCAAGCTGGAGGCGGAGACAACAGAGAGTGTCAGGCTGTGGACGGAGTGTGCACAGCAATGATGGTCAGGCTAGGAGCAGAGAGTGGATGGCAGTGAGGGTCAGGCTGTGGGCATTGTGTGGATGGTGGAGAGGGTCAGGCTGGAGGCGGTGTGTGGATGGCGGTGAGGGTCAGGGTGTGGGCGGTGTGTGGACGGCAGTGAGGGTCAGGCTGGGAGCAATGAGTGGATGGCAGTGAGGGCCAGGCTGTGTGTGGTGTGTGGGCAGCGTTGGGTGTCAGGGTGGGGGCGATGTGTGGACGGCGGCGAGGTTCAGGCTGGGGGTGTTGTGTATGGACAGCGGTGAGTGTCAGGTCGGGGCGGTGTGTGGGCGGCATTGAGGGTCAGGCTGGAGGTGGTGTGTGGACGACAGTGTGGGCCAGGCTGGGGGCAGTGTGGGTGGTGGTAAGGGTCTGGCTGGGGGCGGTGTGTGGATGGCAGTGAGGGTCAGGCTGAGGGCAGTGAGTGTATGGCAGTGAGGGTCAGGCTGGGTGCAGTGTGTGGAAGTCAGTGAGGGTCAAACTGGGGGCGTTCTGTGCACAGCGGTGGGGTTCAGATGGACGCAGTGTGTGGACAGCATTGGGGGTCAGGCTGGAGGTGGTGTGTGGATGACAGTGTGGGCCAGGCTGGGGGCAGTATGGGTGGTGGTAAGGGTCAGGCTGGGGGCGGTGTGTGGATAGCAGTGAGGGTCAGGCTGGAGGCAGTGTGTGGATGGCAGTCAGGATCAGGCTGTGGGCGGTGTGTGGATGGCAGTGAGGGTCAGGCTGTGGGCGGTGTGCGGATGGCGGTGATGGTCAGGTTTAAAGCAGGGAGTGGACAGCAGTGAGGGACAGGCTGGGGGCGGTGTGTGGAAGGCGGTGAGGGTCAGACTGGGGGTGGTGTGTGGACGGCGGTGAGGGTCAGGGTAGGGGCCGTGTGTGGGCAGCATTGAGGGTCAGGTTGGGGGCTGTGTGTTAATGGCAGTGTGCGTCAGGCTGGGGGTGTTGTGAGGACTGTGGTGGGGTTCACTTTGGGGACGGTGTGTAGTCGGTGGTGAGTGCCATCTGGGGGCGGTGTTGAATGGTGGTGAGGGGCAGGCTGGGAGCGGTGAGGGTCAAGCTGGGGGCGGTGAGGGTCAGGCTGGGGGCGGGGAAGGTCAGACTGAGAGCGTTGTTGGGTAGCAGAGAGCATCAGGCTGTAGACGGCATGTGAATGACGCTGGGGATCAGACTGGGGTCAGTGTGTGTGCAGGGCGATGAGGTACATGCTTGGCGCGAAGTTGTACGGCGGTGGGGGTACGTGTGGGGGTGGTGTATGGCCGGTGTTGCGTTTTATGCTGAGAGTGGTGTTAGATGGTGATTTGGGTCAGGCTGGGGCGGTATTGGATGGTGGTGTTTGTCAGGCTGGGGGCGTTGTGTGGACAGCGGTGAGCATCAGGCTGGGGAAGGTCTATCGACGGTGTTGAGGGTCTGGCTGCGGACGTGTGTGGGCGGTGGTGAGAGTCAGTCTGGGTGCGGTGAGGGTCAGGCTGGGGGCGATGTGTGGACAGCAGTGACGGTCAGGCTGGGGCTTGAGTGGTGACAGTCAGGCTGCGGGTGGTGTGTGAACAATGGTGAAGGTCTGGCTGGGTGCGGTGTGTGGACGGTGGTGAGGGTCAGGCTGGGGGTGGTGTTGGATGGCATTGGGTGTCAGGCTGGTGGTGGTGTGTGGAGGGGAGTGGGTCATTCTGAGGGCAGAGTTGGACGACGGTTTGTCTCAGACTGGGGGTGGTGTGTCAGGATGGGGGCGCTGTGTGGATGTCAGTGAGGGTCAGGCTTGCGGCAGTGTGTGGATGGCGGTGGGGTTCAGGCTTAGGGCAGTGTGTTGATGGCAGTTAAGGTCAGGCTGGGTGCAGTGATGGACAGCAATGAGGGTCAGGATGGAGGCGATGCGTGTACAGCAGTGAGGGTCAGGCTGAGGGTGGTGTGTGGATGGAGGTGAGGGTCAGACTGGTGGTGGTGAGTAGACGGCAGTGGTGGTCAGGCTGGGGGCGGTATGTGGACTGCGGTGTGGGTCAGGCTGGGGGAGGTGTTGAACAGCGGTGAAGGTCAGGCTTGGGGTGGTTTTGGACGGCGGTGAGGGTGAAGCTTGGGGCGGTCTGTGGACGGAGGTGGGGTACAGACTGAGGGCGGTGTGTGGACGGCGGTGGTGGTCAGGCTTGGATCAGTGCTAGACAGTGACGTGGGTCAGGCTGGGGGTGGTGAGTGGACGGCGGTGATGGTCAGGCATGAGGCAGTGTGTAGACGTCAGTGATGGTCAGGTTGGGGGTGGTGTTGGATGGCGGTGAAGGTCAGGCTAGTGGTGGTGTGTGGACGGCAGTGAGGGTCAGGCTGGTGTTGGTGTATGGATGGTGGTGAGGGTCAGGCTGGGGGCGGTGTGTGGACGGCGGTGGTGGTCAGGCTTAGGTCAGTGCTAGACGTTGGCGTGGGTCAGGATGGGGGTGGTGAGAGGACGGCGGTGATGGTCAGGCTTAGGGCAGTGTGTAGACGGCAGTGATGGTCAGGCTGGGGGCGGTGTTGGATGGCGGTGCAGGTCAGGCTAGTGGTGGTGTGTGGTCGGCAGTGAGGGTCAGGCTGGTGTTGGTGTATGGACGGTGGTGAGGGTCAGGCTGGGGGCGGTGTGTGGATGGCGTTTGGGGTCAGGCTTGGGGCAGTGTTGGACGGTGGTGGGGGTCAGGCTGGGAGCAGTGTATGGATGGTGGTGAGGGACAGGCCGTGGGCATATCGTGGACGGTGGTGAGGGTCAGACTGTGGCCAGTGCGTGGGCGGCGGTAAGGGTCAGGCTGGGTGCATTGTTGGACAGTAGTGAGGGCCAGGCTGGGGGTGGTGTGCAGACGGTGGTGAGGGTCAGGCTGGTGGCGGTGTTGAACAGCGGTGCAGGTCAGGCTGGACGTGGTGTGTGGATGGCGCTGGTGAGGATCAGACTGGTGGCGGTGTTGGGCAGCGGTGATGCTCAGTCTAGGTGCTGTGTGTGACCAGCAGTGAGGGTCAGGCTGTGGACGGTTCGTGGACGGTAGTGAGGGTCAGGCTGGGGCTGGTGTGTGGTCAGAGAGGAGGGTCAGGATGTGGGCAGTATTGGATGGCAGTGAGGGTCAGTGTATGAACGGCGATGGGGGTCAGGCTAAGGGCGATATGTGGACGCTGGTGGGGTCACGTTGGCTATGGTGTGTGTTCAGAGGGGAGGGTCAGGCTGTGGGCAGCATTGGATGGCAGTGAGGGTCAGGCTGGTGGTGGTATGTGGACGATGGTGAGGGTCAGGCTGGTGGCTGTGTGCGAACGGCGGAGGGGGTAAGGCTTGCGGCAGTGAGTGGACAGCGGTGAGGGTCAGGTTTCGGACGGTATTTAGATGGTGGTGATGGTCAAGCTGGAGGCGGTGTTGGACAGCAATGATGGTCAGGCTTGGGTCAGTGTGGAGGGTGTTGAGGGTCAGGTTGGGAGCAGTGTCTGGACGGCGGTGATGGTTAGGCCTAATGTAGTGTGTAGACGGTGGTGAGGGGCAGCATGGGTCGGTGTTGAAGGAAGTGCGGGTCTGACTGGTGGTTGTGTGTGGACGGCGGTGAGGGTCAATCTGGGGTGATGCATGGATGGCGGTGAGGGTCAGACTAGGGGCGGTGTGTGGGCGGTGCTGGGTGTCAGGCTGGGGTGGTGTTGAATGGTGGTGAAGGTCAGGCTGGGTGTGATGTTGGACTGTGGTGAGGCTGGGAGTGGTGTCTGGACGCTGGTGTGGGTCAGGCAGGGGGCTGTGTGTGGACGGCATAGGGGGTCACGCTGGGGACGGTGTCTGGATGGCGGTGAGGGTCAGGCTGGGGGCGGTGTTTGAACAGCGAGGAAGGTCAGGCTTGGGTCAGTGTTGGGCGGCACTGAGGGTCAGTCTGGGGCCGGTGAGGGTCAGGCTGGTGGCAGTGTTATGCAGCGGTGAGGGGCAGGCTATGGGCAGTTCGTGGATGGTGTTGAGGGTGCAGGCAAGAGGCAGTGTGTGGATGGCAGTGATGGTCAGGCTGGGGGCAGTCTTGGATGGCAGTGAGGGTGATGCTCGCGGCAGTGTGTGGTCAGTGGTGAGGGTAAGGCTGGTGGCGGTGTGTGAACGGCGGTGAGGGTCAGGCTGGGGGCAGTGTGTTGACGGTGGTGAGGGTCAGGTTGGGGGCGGTGTGTGGACGGTGTTGAGGGTCCATCTGGGAGCGGTGTCTGGACGGCGGTGATGGTCAGGCTAGGGGGAGTGTTTTGACGGTGGTAAGGGTCAGCTTTGGGGCAGTGTGTGGACGGCTGTGAGGGTCAGACTAGGAGTGGTGATTGGATGGCGGTGAGGGTCAGACTAGGGGTGGTGTGTGGGCGGCGGTGAGGGTCAGTCTGGGGGTGGTGTGTTGATGGCGGTGGGGGTCAGGCTGGGGGTGGTGTTGAATAGCGGTGAAGGCCAGGCTGGGGCGGTGTTGGTCGGTGGTGAGGGCCAGGGTGGGGGCGGTGTGTGGACGGTGGTGGGTTCAGGCTGGTGTCGCTGTTAGACCCAGTGAGAGGCAGGCTGTGGGTGAATGCTGGACGGTGGTGAGGGTCACGCTGCGGGCGGTGGTGGGCAGTCGCGCGGGTCAGGCTGGGGGTGGTGTGTAGAGAGCGGTGAGGGTCAGGCTGGGTGGGGTGTTGGACAGGGGTGAGGGTCAGTATGGGGACGGTGTGTGGACGGTCTGAGGTTCAGTCTGGGGGTGATGTGTGACGGCGGTGAGGGTCAGCCTGGGGGCAGTGTGTGAACGGCAATCAGGGTCAGGTTGGGGCTGGTGAGGGTCAGGCTGGGGCCATTGAGGGTCAGACTAGTGGCGGTTCTGGGCAGCAGTGAGGTTCAGTCTAGGGGCCGTGTGTGAACGGCGGTGAGGGACAGGCTATGGGAAGCTTGTGGACGGTAATGAGAGCCAGGCCTGGGGACGGAGTCTGGATGGTGGTGAGGGTCAGGTTGGGGGTGGTGTGTCTATGGCAGTGAGAGTCAAGCTGGGGGCGATGTGTGAATGGCGGTGAGCTCAGCCTGGGGGCGGTGTGTTGGACAGCGGGGAGGATCGAGCTGAGGGTGGTGTGCGTACGGCTGTGGGGGTCAGGCTGGAGGTGGTGTGTAGACAGCATGAGAGTCAGGCTGAGGGCGGTATGTGGATGGCAGTGGGAGTCAGGCTGAGGGCAGTGTGTGGACGGCAGTGAGGGTCAAAATGTGGGACGAGTGTTCGATGGCAATGAGTGTCAGGCTGGGGGTGGTGTGTGCTCAGAGGGGAGTGTCAGGCTGTGAGCAGTGTTGGACGGTTGTGAGGGCCAGGCTGGTGGCGTTGTGTGGACGGTGGTGAGGGTCAGGCTGGTGGGGGTGTGTGAACGGCGATGGGGGTCAGGCTTGGGGTGGTGTGTAGACGGCAGTGGGGGACAGGCTTGGGGCGCTGTGTGGATAGCAGTGAGGGTCATGCTGGGGGTGGTGTTGGATGGCAGTGAGGGTCAGGCTGGGGGTGGGTGTGGACGGCGGTGTGGGTCAGGGTGGGGGCAGTGTGTGGACGGTGTTGAGTGTCAGGCTGGGGCCGGTGTGTGGATGGCAGTGGAGTTCAGGCTTGGGGTAGTTTGTGGACGACGGTGGAGGTGAGGCTTGGGGCGGTGTGTGGATGGCAGTGGGGGTCAGGCTTGGTGCGGTATGTGGACACAATGTGATACTTTCTGACTCTCTCTGACACACTCTAAAACAGACTGTGACACCCTATGACACTCGCTAACACACTGTGACATCTCTGACCCCCTCTGACACTCTCTAACTGACGGTGACCCTCTCTGAGACAAACGCTGACCCTCTCTGACACTCTCTGAGGAATAGTATGACTCAATGTGACACGCTCTGACTCTCTCTGACACCCTCTGAAATACGCTGTAACCCTCTCTGACAGAATGTGACATACAGTGACACTCTCTGACAAACTATGACACACTGTGACATCCTATGACTTTGTCTGACTCTCTCAGAGGCACATTGTGACTCTCTCTGACAGAGTGTGACACACTCTGACCCTCTCTGAGACAGACTGTGACACTCTATGACCCTCTCTTAGATACACTGTGACACTCTCTGACAGACTGTGACCTTCTCTGAAACAAACTCTGACACTCTCTGAGACACACTGTGACACTCTCTCACTCTTTCTGTCAGTCTCTGAGACACACTGTAACACACTGTGACAGACTGTGACCGTCTCTGAAACAAACTCTAACCATCTCTGACTCTCTCTGAGACATACTATGACACTCTCTGATTCTCTCTGAGGCACAATAGGATACACTGTGACGCTCTCTGACGATTTCTGACTGTCTCGGAGACACACAGTGACACTCTCTGACAGACTGTGACACACTGTGACACTCGCTGACTCTCTCTGGCACTCTCTGAGACACACAGTGGCAATCTCTAACTCTCTCTGAGACACACAGTGATACTCTCTAACTCTCTCTGAGACACACAGTGATACGCTCTGACACACTGTCACACTCTCTGATACACTGTGACACTCTGAGACAAACTGTGACACTCTCTGACTCTTTCTGACACACTATAAGAAACACTGCCAAACTCTCTGACTCTCTCTGACACTCTGAGACACACTGTGAAACAGTGACCATTTCTGACACTCTCTGAAACACACTGCGACACTCTCTGACAAACTGTGACACTCGCTGACTCTCTATGACACTCTCTAAAACACACTGTGACACGGTATGACACTTCTTGACTCTCTCTGACACCCACGTGACACTCGTTGTCTCTCTCTGAGACACATTGTGACTCTCTCTGACAGACTGTGACACACTGCGACACTCTCTGACAATCTCTGAGACACTGCCGGAGACACACAATGACACCCTCTGAGACACACTGTGGCACTCTCTGTCTCTCTCTGACCGATGGTGAGACACTGAGACACACTGTGACACATTCTGACCAACAGTAACACACTGTAACACTCCTTGACAGACAGTGACACACTGCGACTCTCTCTGAAACAGACTGTGACACGTTCTGACACTCTCTGAGGCACACTGTGACACCCTCTGACAGATTGTGACACACTGTAACAATCTCTGACATTCTCTGACACTCTCTTGGACATATTGCGACACTCTGACTCTCTATGACACTGTCTGCGACACACTGTGACACTCTCTGACTCTCTCTGACACTGTCTGAGACAAATTATGACACTCTCTGACACTCTCTTACCGACTTGAGACACTAAGACACACCATGACACACTCTGACCCTCTTTGACACTCTCTGAAACACACCGTGACACTCACCGATCGACTGTGACACAGTGTGACACTTTGTGTCTCTCTCTCTGACACTCTCTGAGACCCCCGTGACACTCTTTGACGCTCTCTGAGACACACAGTGACAAGCTCAGACTCTCTCTGAGACACGCTGTGACACTCTCTGACAAATTATGACACCCTCTGTCTCCCTCGCTCTGAGACACTGTGGACACTCTCTGGCTCTCGCTGAGACACTGTGCCACTCTCTGAGACAGACCGTGACACTCTCTGAGACACACCGTGAAAAACTTCTCTGACACTCTGTGACACAGTCTGACAGACTGTGACAAACTGTGACATTCTCTGCCACTCTCTGAGACACACTGTGACACATTCTGACTCTCTCTGTCCGACTGTGAGACGCTGAGACACACTGACACTCTCTGACATTCTCTGAGACATACTGTGCCACTCTCTAACACACTGTAACGCTCTATGACTTTCTCTGAGACACACTGTGACACTCTCTGACAGACTGTGATGCCCAGTGACACATTCTGACAATCTCTGAGACATGCTGTGACACTCTCGGCCTCTCTCTGACACTGCCTGAGACACAGTGTGACACCCTCTGACATTCTCTGACACTGTCTGACCGACTGTGAGAGACTGAGACACACTGTGACACTCTCTGAGACATACCGTGACACACTCTGACCTTCTTTGGTGCTCTCTGAGACAGACTGTGACACTCTCTGAGATACACTGTGACACTCTCTAACACTCTGAGACACGCATTGATACTCTCTAACTCTCTCTGAGACATACAGTGATGCTCTCTGTCTCTCTTTGAGACACACTGTTACACTTTCTGACACACTGTGACACTCTGAGACACACTATGACACTCTCTGACTCTTTCTGACACACTATGAGAAACATTGCCAAACTCTCTGACTCTCTCTGACACTCTTTGAGACACGCGGTGACACACTGACGCTCTCTGACACTCTCTGAAACACACTGTGACACTATCTGATAGACTGTGACATTCTCTGACTCTCTCTGACACTGTCTGAGATATACTATGACACTTTCTGATAGACTGTGACACAGTGCGACACATTTCGACTCTCTCTGACCCTCTCTGAGACCTACGTGACACTCTCTGACACTCTTTAAGACCCATGTAACTCTCTCTGACACTCTCTGAGACCCACATGACACTCTCTGACACTCTATGAGATATACTGTGCAATTCTCGAACACACTGAAACACTTTTTGACCCTCTCGGAGACACACTGTGACACTGTCCGACAGACTGTGACACACTGTGACAATCTCTGACATTCTCTGACACTGTCTGAGACATACTGTGACATTCGCTGACTCTCTCTGACACTCTCTGACCGATTGTTAGACAGTGAGACACACTGTGACACTCTCTGACCGACACTGACAACTGTGACACTCTCTGAGACATACTGTGACACACTCTGACCCTCTTTGACACTCTCTGAAACACACTGTGGCACTCTCTGATATACTGTGACACATTGTGACACTTTTTGACACTCTCTGACACACTCTGAGACCCACGTGACACTCTCTGACACTCTCTGAGACATACTGTGCCACTCATGAACACACGGTGACACTTTATGACCCTCTCCGAGATACACTGTGGCACTCTCTGACTGTCTATGAGACACACTGTGACATTCTCTGACCCTCTCTGACACTCGCTGAAACACACTGTGACACTCTCTGACACTCCCTTACACTGTCTGAGACACACTGTGACTCTCTCTGACAGACAGTGACACACTGGGACACTCTGACAGTCTCTAACTGTCTCTGAGACACACTGTGACATTCTCTGACCCTCTCTGACACTCGCTGAAATACACTGTGAAACTCTCTGACTCTCTGTGACAGTCTCCGACACTCCCTTACACTGTCTGAGACACACTGTGACTCTCTCTGACAGACTGTGACACAGTGAGACACTCTCTCTGTGACTCTCTCTGACACTCTCTGAGACACACTGTGATACTCTCTGACTCTCTCTGAGACAGTGTGACACTCTCTGTCTCTCGGAGACACACTGTGACACTCTCTGACAGACTGTTACACACGTGACACTCTCTGACCCTCTCTGACCCTCTCTGCCACCTTCTGACTCTATCTGAGACAGACTGTGACACGATCAGACAGACTGTGACACACCATGACACTCTCTGACTCTCTCTGACACTCTCTGAGACACACAGTGATACTCTCTGATTCTGTCTGAGACATAGTGTGACGCTCTCTGACACACTGTGACAATCTCTAACACACTGTAGCACTCTCTGACACTCTGAGACACACTGTGACACTCTGTGTCTCTCTGAGACACGCTGTGACACACTCTGAGACAGACTGTGAAACACTTTGACTCTCTCTGACTCTGAGACACACTGTGACACTCTGTGTCTCTCTGAGACACGCTGTGACACACTCTGAGACAGACTGTGAAACACTTTGACTCTCTCTGACTCTGAGACGCACTGTGACACTCTCTGACACACTGTCACTCTCTGACAGACTGTGACACACTGTGACTTTCTCTAACACTCTCTGAAATACACTGTGACACTCTCTGACTCTCTCTGACACTCTCTGACACTCTCTGAAATACTCTGTGACATTCTCTGGCTCTCTCTGACACTCTGTAACACACTGTGACACTCTCTGACACTCTCTGGCCGACTGTGAGATACTGTGACACTCTCTGCGACACACTGTGACATACCCTGTCCCTCTCTGACACTTTCTGAAACACAATGTGGCACTCTCTGACTCTCTGACTCTCTTTGAAGCACACTGTGACACCCTCTCACAGACTGCGACACAGTGAGACACTTTGTGACTCTCTCTGACACTCTCTGAGACCCACGTGACACTCTCTGACTCTCTCTGAGACATACTGTGACTCTCTCTGACAGACTGTGACACACTGCGACACTCTCTGACAATCTCTGACACTCTCTGAGACACACAGTGATACTCTCTGACTCTGTCTGAGACACAGTGTGACGCTCTCTGACACACTGTGACAACCTCTTACACACTCTGAAACACACTGTGACACTCTCTGACTCTCTCTGACACTCTGTAACACTCTGTGGCCGACTGTGAGACACTGTGACACTCTCTGAGACACACTGTGACATACTCTGTTCCTCTCTGACACTTTCTGAAACAAAATGTGGCACTCTCTGACTCTCTCTGACACTCTCTGAAGCACAGTGTGACACCCTCTCACATACTGTGACACAGTGTGACACTTTTTGACTCTCTCTGACAATCTCTAAGACCCACGTTACACTCTCTGACTCTCTCTGAGGCATACTGTGCCACTCTTACACACTTTGACACTCTCTGACAGGCTGTGACATACTGTGACACTTTTTGACTCTGTATGAAACACTCTGTGACACTCTCTGACTCTCTGAGACACACCGTGACACTCTGACACACTGTGACATTCTCTAACTCAATCCCTGACACACTGTGACAATCTCTGACACACTGTGTCACCCAGTGAGACCCTGTGACACTTTCCGACACTGTGGGTCAGACTGTGACACTCTCTGAACACACTGTGACTGTAATAGAAAGTTGTCACTTTTCTGTGAAGTTAATTATCCATTTATTTTGAAGTTTAAAGAGAATGCTTTGTTGAAATCAATGCTGTGCTGAGCTTTGTAAACGATGCTTTGATGAAGGGTTGCAGTTAACTTCTCTCTGTTTGAATTCTGTAAGCATTCAACTCAACCTTGTGATAGTCGAACTCAGTGAAAGCTGAAGAACTGCTGTGTCTAGCACCAGGGGATAACAGGACAACAACTTGAGGTTTCCCAGTCCTGCCCTTGAGAGTGTGATAAGGACCGTTATAAGGCAGGTGTCTGTGTAAATGTTTCGGTACTCATTGCATTGAGGCATCTGACTCGGTGTAATGGGTCAAACATTCAAAAATTTTAATGAAAACACTTGCTTTGCTCTTGCTAATTATTGAGTCAAGTCGATTTAATTTCCTCGACAGTAAACTGAGGGGCTCGTCCTGGGACCCCACGACTTGGTGAGTTTCTGAAGATTCCCAGGAGGCTCAGGCGCCAGCGCATAGAAGGTCTTTCACTTCATCCCGAGCGCAGAATTGGTCCTTTTGCGTGAGACAACTGGAAATCTGTGGATTGTCCTCGCACCAGGGTTTCAATCAAATAAGGTCGGGTAAAAGTCGTGGGATATGTATTCCTACATAGGGAGTCATTCTAAGAGAATACAGACAACAGGTTCAGTGAACTCTCGCATGGTATTAGAGTAAAACCCCAAGGGAAGGGGATTGCTGTCTCAAGAGTGTTTAGGAAACAGCAAGGTTAAGGCTGGTTTTAGACTTGGAACCATCACTGGCTGCATTGGACTCGCCCAAGACGTACCAGATTTCTTTGTTTACGAAAACCGAGGCCTTGAGGTGGCCGCGCTCAATGCGAGAGGGGACCTCCGGAGGTAAAACTAAATCAAAAGGGAATAGATAATGGTGGCGTGAGAGAGAGAGAGAGAGAGAGAGAGAGAGAGAGAGAGAGAGAGAGAGATTAACACTTTTCCAGTTACACTAAAAATGGGCTCCAACAAGAGAAAGCAAAGGGAGAGTCCACACAGGATTTGGAATGGCCAACCAAAAATACAAACATGCTAAATAATTATTGCCCAGAATGTGTAAAGCAGTTAGAATTTTGGTTTATGGAACGTGGTTTTCCGGAGGGAGGAAGTTTTAGTAAAAGACAGCTGGAAATATTAAGGTCGAGGTAGGAGGAGACAGAGAAGGAGAAAATGAAGGGAAAAAATAAAACCTGTGAATGGGAGTGCTTATAGTATGTGGAAGACCGAGGCTGATATCAGAGAAAGGAAATCTGAAGTAAAGGATAGATCAAATACACGTACAACTACCAGTGCACATGCAGATGCGTGCGGAAAACAACCTAACAAAGCTGAACAGTGTCTTAAGTCTGTTTCAGACACTGACCTTGATCACTGCCCTCCGAGACATGCAGGCCCCTACGAGATTCACATGGTGAAAGTTCCACGTCAACGGCCACCGCCTCTGGGCCTGCTGGATCACCGATAGCACACCATGCCCGCAACAGACTGAAGCAAGAAGCCCAAAAGAAGGACGACCACTCCAAGATGGAACGGCATCCAAGGCCTGTCCGCGATCAACCCCCGATGGATGATGAGTCAGATGGTGATGGTACTGGAGTACGATAATCTAACCAGGTCGTTCGGCAAGCCCCAGTGCTTGAGGTTGCAGGTCCAGAAGGGCGCCCAGCTTTGGCCCACCAGCCATGGACCATGATGGACCTGGAAAGTGCCTGTGGGCATTTGCCTGACCCACGCGAGGTTGGAGCTAATAAGAACTGACAAAGTTCTGTACTGAGTTCCGTCTCACGTCACAAGAGATGAGACATCTCCTGAGATTAAAACTAGGTGCCAATGTCACCAAAATCAAGTATACATGGCCAGCTGCAAACGTCCGTGCCAGAGCAGCCAAGCCGCAAGTGGAAGAGAAGGGTGACTTTAATGTTTTTGTTGCAGCACTGGCAACGGCCTGTAGGGAGGCATCCCCAGTGCGAATGGACATGACCTAAACAGCAATGTGAAAACAATAGGAATGTGAGAGAGTGTCCCAGTACCTTCCGCACCTCACTGAAGTCCATAACGCCCATAGTGCACTGACACCACCCGACGATATAACGGTGGCAGAAATCACACTGTATGAAGCACACATGAGGAACAGCTTCATCAATGGAATGAACGACGAAATAGTGAAAAAGGTAAAAGACACACGTATTACTTGGGACACGGGAAAGCTGAACGTGATAGAACAAGCTGAAATATTGCTTAGCCAAGATCAGGAGAAGCAGAAACAAAAGTTGGAATAATAAGCACATAAAGCTCAGCTTACTATGACGTAAATGGTCGCCAAGCTATTGGAAGTAGGTGTTGCAGGAAGAGAGAGAGGCAGAAGGAGAGGTCACGGAAGAGGAAGATGTCGTGGAAGGGGTCGTGGAAGAGGCACAGGCAGAGGTAGATCTGGTGGGTGATTTGGTTGCGGAGCAATGGACCACTGGGCGAGACAGTCCCCGCACGGACAGCCCCAATCGGCCGTGGAGGCTGAGTAACAGGGTGACTGACAGGGGAAGGCTGACGTGGAGGTGGGAAGCCCACACAAGGTACAGGTCAGCCTCTTTCCTTTATGCTTGGCAACGAAGACTCACTTATGCTAATCTCTTCTACTAACCTTTCGCGCACTGAGACATGTCACACCTCAATTTTGAGCACTGAGATTTAAAAGTGTGAACGATATGTCCAATATCACAATGATGCATAGAAGTTGATGCCCACCTCTATGTTGGCCCTGACGAACCATATGAGAAGGAGTAGTTCAGGAATTTGGTTATATCAGATCAGTTGTTATTGTGCGAACTTTATTGGAGTGATCACAGATGTGCAGTCAGTATGAACTTAGCTAAAGTATCTGTGACGGCAAGAAGACCGTATATTTTTAGATGTGGAAGGCTCTGCTCCCACGTGTCACTGGCGAAGTTGTCCAATGACAGCGGGCAGGATTTTTGACCATGGGTGCTAAAGGCACAAAAAAATGAAAGTTTGGGTCTTACGGGAAGATGTGGGTATCTTGTTCAATGCAGATATGCGGACATATAAGAAGGAACTAATTTGGCTAAGTCAGGCAGATCGGACAGTCCAGGTAACCCTCGCTAGCCCTGAAGAGCCTAGGAGGGAAGCTGAGCATTTCCCTAAGTTAGAAATCTAGGACCCAAAATTAAAAATGGTCCCGACTGAGTTGTGGACAAAGGTCAAACATCATGTCGGGCTCATACGGGGCTGTGAGCCCAAAAGAATAACCCCGAAGTCTGAGTATCGTCCTTGTAGAGCGCAATACCCGTTAAAACCCGAGGCCATAAAAGGAATTACTCCAGTCTTTGAATCCGTCCTAAAGGCTGGAGGGATAATTCCCTGTGAAAACTCACCGGTGAGAACCCCCATTTATCCGGTCAAAAAGGCAAGCATTTCCGGTGAACCGGAGGAATAGAGATTTGTTCAAGACCTGCAGGCAGAAATAACGCTGTTGTTCCACGTGCCCCAAAAGTTCCCAACCCCTATAGTATATTGGCTCAAATTCCACCGGACAGGAAATGGTTCTCTGTTGTGGATTTAGCAAATGCCTTCTTTAGTGTACCGGTACACCCAGATAGTCAATTCTGGTTTGCTTTTTCATTCAAAGGGAAATCATATGCCTTCACGCGAGGTTATTGTGAGTCCCCCACCATATATAATGGGGCTCTGCGCAGGAGTTTGGAGACTCTTGTTCAAACCCAGGGGTCAGTGCTTCTGCAGTATGTAGATGATTGCTTGAGAGCGGCACCAACCACGGAACAATGTGGAAGGAGACCCTTGCGTTGCTCTGCCATCTTGCGCGGGAAGGGCACAAAGCCAGTCTCGCAAAGCTACAATTTGTGCAACAACAGGTGAAGTTCTTAGGTCACCTAATATCTGAATAAGGGAAGGCTATTGGTCAGGACAGAGTTCAAGCAATCCAGCAAGTTCCAAAGCCTCACACGAAGATACAATTGTTCTCCTTTTTGGGCATGTGCTCCTACTGTAGGATGTTTAACGCATATTATGCAATCCTTGAGGCTCCCCTAAGTGACGTAGCCCATGGCAAATGGTTGCAAAACCAGAGTCCATTACAGTGGACCCAAGAGGCCGAGAGTGCCTTTGTTGAATTAAAAAGGGGCGCTCCAAACTACACCTACGCTGGGGATTCCGAATCCAAACCAGTCTTTTGTAGAAATGGGAGATAAGAAGCATGGCTGCATGACATCTGTGCTGTTGCAGGATCATGAAGGAAGATTGAGGCCGGAAGCATATTTTTCAGCGAGACTAGACCCTGTTGCAGCAGGATTGCCTAAAAGCCTGTGAACTGTGGCGACAGCTGAAAAGGTTGTTGTAGCTTCCAGCGATATAGTCAGCTATGGTGAATTAACCCTTCTGGTCCCACATGCAGTATCCTGACTGCTTTCCGAGCATGTCACCAGTTGGCTCCGATACAATACTGTGTTATTGGAGATACCTCACATTACAATAAAGCGATGTAACATCCTTAACCCTGCTAGCCTTCTCCCCAAAGAAGGAGATAGAGACCCACACGACTGTGTTCTGTCACTCATGAAATTTGCAGCCCCAAATCAAATTTGCCTAATTCACAATTTCTGAATCCAGATATGGAGTGTTTTGTGGATGGGTCAGCATTCAGAAGCAAGGAGACAGGCCAGATTTGTGTTGGGTATGCTGCAGTGACTACCTACGAGGTAGTCAAAGTGGGATCTCTCCCTTCTCATCTGCCAGCGCCAGCAGTGGAGCTGATTGCCTTGACTGAGGCCTGTACATTGGCTGAGGGAAGGACAGCATAGGGGCTTCTTGACCTCCACCGGAATGCCCATCACACACCACGACCTCCTGGAACGGTCCAGTTGCCTAAATCATTCGCTGTGTGTAAGTGTGAAGCCCACACAAAATATAATGATCTTATTTCCCAAGGCAATTCAAGGGTAGAATCAGCAGCAAGAACGGCAGCCCAGAAGCCGCCAACTGAGCAGATTGACATGTGTATGACAAAACTTTGTACCCCAACAGCAGACGTACGGGAGGTACAGTCACAGGCCACACCGGAAGAAAAAAACGTCAGTGGACGAAAGCATGATGCAGTGTGACGGAAGGAGTATGGTGAGGTCCCAACGGGAAACCCTGTCTACCACCATCATTAATTGCATTATATGCCAAACTGACACACGGTAAGGACCATGTGTCAAAAGGAGTGGGGGTGGGGGAGTATGACAGTATCTTGGTACACTGGTAGACTAAGGGATTTACTCATTACACCCACAAATATTGTAAGCGTTGTGTTATCTGTGCCACTAATAATGTGGGGAGGGGAATAAAGTTGAGTCAGGCAGTGCACACCAAACCCCAAAAATCTTTTGAACATTTCATTGAGCTAACGCCCAGCGAAGGGAAAAGGTATAGTCTGATAATAGTTGATATGTTTTCCAAATGGGTGGAAGCATTCCCCACGTCTAAACAGGATGCCAGTGCAATAGCCAAGGTTTTCCTAACTGAGATAATCTCGAGATGGGGCATCCTTGAAGGATCAGTAGTGACAATGGGACACCATTTCTCAATAATGTCTTACAGCAGATCAGTGATTATTTGGGAATAAACACGAGACAACACTGTGCCTACCATCCAGCGTATTGTGGGGCAGTGGAAAGAGAAAAAGCTGCTCTAAAAAATCAATTGACAAAATGATGTGAGGAACTAGGGCTGACTTGGACAAAGGCACTTCCCATTGTGCTAATGTATATGAGATCGAGGAGGAGAGGAAGAGCTAATCCTAGCCAGTTTGACATTTTGTTTGGTAGACCGCCCAATACAAGAATTGGTTCAAGACATAAGGTAAGACAGATAACAGGCCACTATGAGGATGAGATGTTGTGTTACTGTATAAAACTCTCTACACTTTTATCTCAAATACAGAATCAACTGAAAGCAGCACTACGCCAATTAGCAGGAGGGTAGCTTCACGATCCAGAACCTGGAGACTGGATAGTGGTGAATGACGTCAGGAGGAAAAGCTGGAAGGCGAAGAGATGGCTGGGACTGTTTCAAGTGCTCCTCACAACACAGACAGCAGTTAAGATCGCAGAAAGAGCCACATGGATACACACCAGCCATTACAAGCGTGTAGCTGGGCCTGAGGAGATATCGGACAGTCCCAAAACCAATTAAGTGCAAGTAGTGACTAGAAGCCTCGTACGAATATGGGGCTGCCGCAGCTCACACATGGGCTGTATACGGGACACACCAGAGCAAGTGAAGATACCACCACAAAGATGTGTTTCGGGTAGGTGGTATCTGAGGAAAGGCCTGGTGTTTCCTAAACATTTATTGATTTCTAGCTATTACGGTTCTGTATTTCTTTGTAGTTGTTGCTGTAGTTAGCATTGTTGTCACAAAATAACAATAAGGGGGAAAATGTAATGGAAAATGTTCATTTACTGTGAAATTAATTATCCATTTACTGTGAAATTTAAAGAGAATGCTTTTCTTTAATTCAACGCTGTACTGAGCTTTGTAAACGATTCTTTGATGAAGGGTTGCAGTCAGCTTAACTCTGTGTGAATTCTGTAAACATTCTACTTGACCTTGCGATAGTCGAACTCAGCGAAGGCTGAAGATCTATTATGTTTGAAAGACCAGGGCGTTGCTATTGAGAGTGTGATAAGGAACACTATATGGCAAGCATCTGTACAATGTTTCAGTGCTCTTTGCATTAAGGCATCTGGCGCAGCGGAGTGAGTCAGTCCTGCAGGGTTCAAAATAAAGATCCTTTCTTTGCTCCTGCTAATAGTTGAGTAGGTTTAATTTCCACGACAATGACCCTTGATTGTATTTTAGTTGAGAAAATCTACAGCACCATCTTCATTGATCTGCTCTTATACTAGCTTAATAAACTGACCTTTCTTGTCTATACATGTCTTCTCCATTTGCATCTCTATTCTAGTTGCTTCTTTTAAATCCAATGTTTCTGAGGAACAAATTATTCTCCCCAAATGGTAGACTCTAGAAGTATCCTCAATATTTTAATTATATTATATTGGCTGTTCTATATTACAGGGTTTGTCTCAGTCTCGCTGCTGAATAAACCATCATCTGCACCTTTGTTATATCCAGATTCAACTGTTCCTATTCTCTTCCTGCCACAAATAATTTGACCAGAAATGGTTCTGTTCGCCGAGCTGGGAATTTGTGTTGCAAACGTTTCGTCCCCTGTCTAGGTGACATCCTCAGTGCTTGGGAGCCTCTGTAAAGCGCTTCTGTGATCTTTCCTCCGGCATTTATAGTGGTTTGTATCTGGCGATTCCGGTTGTCAGTTCCAGCTGTCCGCTGCAGTGGTCGATATATTGGGTCCAGGTCAATGTGCTTATTGATTGAATCTGTGGATGAGTGCCATGCCTCTAGGAATTCCCTGGCTGCGCTCTGTTTGGCTTGTCCTGTAATAGTAGTTATACTGACAACCGGAAGCGGCAGATTCAAACCACAATAAATGACAGAGGAAACATCACAGAAGCGCTTCACAGGAGGGTCCCAAGCACTGAGGATGACCCCTAGACAGGGGACGAAACGTCTGCAACACAAATTCCCAGCTCGGCGAACAGAACCACAACAAAGAGCACCCGAGCTACAAATCTTCTCACAAACTTTGACCAGAAATGTTAACTGTTCTCCCTGAAAGGTGCTGACTTCAGGAGAGTCAGTGGGATTGTGATAATATCACTATACTTGCAATCAGAGCCCCAGGCTATTACTGTGGATAGTCAGAGCCTTTTTCCCAGGATACTAATCTCAATTACAAGGGGACATAGTTTTAAGGTAAGAAGGGAAAGTTTAAAGGAGATGTGAGACAGCTTTTTTACACCGATGATGATAAGTACCTGAAATGTGCTTCTGGAAGGATACAATAGCAATTTCTTGAATAGGTAGGGAATCAAGGGATATGGACCATGAAAAGATAAAAGGTTTTTCATTTGGAAAGGCATCAAGTGTGAGCACAGTCTTAGTGGGCCGAAGGGCCTGTTCCTGTGCTGTACTGTTCTTTATTCATTACTCTCTGTTTCCTCTATAGTTTAGATTAGATTAGATTACTTACAGTGTGGAAACAGGCCCTTCGGCCCAAAGTTCCACACCGACCCATTCCCCTACATTTTCCCCTTCACCTGTTTGAGGTTTGGTAGTTCTTTAAAGACGAGCAACAACTGCCAATTTCCGAGCACCGTCCTACAACTCATCCACTTTATCCTCAATTACAATGTCTTCACCTTTGACAACAGGTTCTTCATCCAGACACATGGTTCAACCACGGGGACCACATTTGCATCCCAATATGCCAACCTCTTTAGGCACATGTCTGAACAAGATATCTTCTATATGCAGGACCTCCAAACAATACTATACACCAGGTACATCAACGACATTTTCTTCCTCTGGACCCATGGCGAGGAGTCACTAATAAAACTACACAGTGATATCAACAAGTTTTATCCCACCATCAAACTCAAAATGGACTACTCTCTACTGTTTCATTCTTGGACACATGTATCTCCATCAAGGATGGGCACCTCACTCTACCTCAAACCCACAGATAACTTCACAATGCAACACTTCTCCAGCTTCCACCTAATACATATTAAAACAGCCAGCCCCGAAGGACAGGCCCTGCACATACACAGAATCTGTTCAGAAGAGGAGGAGTTGTTTAAAAGAGTTGCATCACCTCCTTAGTACACTGTGCAGTACGCTATAAGTGCTGAATGCAAGTTCCTATGCAACTGTTTAGAGGGGCTGAATTGGTTATTCCTGTGCCTCAGTAATAGCCTTGAGGAATTCTGTCAGAGACGTGTTGTGTGACATTACACGGGAGGTCGGAGCACCAGTTGGCCATTCGGTCTCTGATACACCATTCAGACAGATCAGAGTTGGTCTGACTGTGGCTGAACTCCCTGTCCATCTCTGTTCCCAATAAACATGGGCTTCCTTGACCATCAAGGAGCTACTGAGCTCAGCCTTGAATATCTTCACTGCTCCCTGCAGATGAGAATGCCACAGTTGGCACATCCCTCAGGACAAAAGAGCATCCTCACCTCAATCTGAAGTGGGAGCACCCTTACATTTAAAATGATTGTCCTGGCACCAAACCACATCCTACTTATGACATGATGCACAACAAAGAAGAACAGACGGAGACCATTCAACCCCATCAAACCTGACCCACATAAGCACTGGCTCTCTAGTTGATCAAATATCTATCAAATTCAGCCTTCACTGCTCTCTGGACTACACATTATCAGATACATCATTATCTCAGTCTGAAATGGAAGAGGCCACATTTTCAAACATTCTACAGTTCCCGAGTTCGACACATCTGCACGTGGGCATCCATCCTCTCACCATCCACCCTGTCAATTCCCCTCAGGGTTAGTTATGTCTCAACATGATCATGCCTATTTCTGCTGAACATCAAAGGGTATACATCCAAACTGCGCAACATTTGCACATGGGATGAACTGGTCATCCCATGAATCAATTGAGTGAGCTGTGTGCATACACCTTCTCCTGTAATTAAATTCTTTCTGAAGTAAAGAGATTTTAAAAATCCCCATATAGTCCTCCAACTGTGATCTCAGTAAAACTGGGAACAGCTGCAGCAACGCTTCCTTCATAGGTGACTCCTTGCAAGAAACACTAAAATTGAGACAAGAGATGGAGGACACTTGATCTTTAAGTCTTAAATAAGGCATCATTGATTGGTTACAGAGAAGAAGAGATTTTTCTCCTTTTCTCAGAATGCTGTGAGGCATAGAATTACAGGATAGAACCCTTACAGTGCACAAGATGCCATGTTGCTCCTCAAGTCTGCACTGACCCTAGGCCCAATACTCCCACCCGATCCCTGCATTTCCCAGAGCTAATCCAATGAACCTGCACAATCCTGGCCACTCTGGGGCAAATTACCATGGTCAATCATCTAACCTGCACATTTTGGGCTAGACTACAGAGTAGAAACCTATGCAGACACAGGGAATATGTGCATACTCCGCACAGACTGTTGACCCAGACTGGAATCAAGCCCATATCCCTGGCACTGTGAGGCAGCAGTACTAACCATTAAGGTACTGTAACCTTACCTCCAAATTAATGTCTCATTTGTTTGCTTGCCTTCCTTACAGTTAATGTAGTGACGATCTTCATGCTGCTTGATAAAGATTGTGGATTGTCTCCATGTGATACCCGTTACCTGGTGGCCATGGTAGTGGCAGGTCTACTGGGTCGTTATTCTCAACCTGATATTGAGACACATTCTGATTGTTTATTGAGAACACGACAGTTTCCTGTGGGACATCCGCATGTATAATATTTATGCTGTACTGCTTTCTATTGGTCAGACGGTACTGTCTGGTTTGCTGTCACTTTCACCTTCGATTGATTTGTGGCCATTTGTTGCCAGAAGCTGAATTTAAATATTGCAGTTAGAAAACTGCTCTGGGAGCAGTGATTTTGCTGAACTGTTTAAAGAACATCTTCTGGTATTCTATTCTCACAGCTCGATATTGCCTGGATAACGCCCCCTGGCTTTGTGATATAATAATCGGTGTTTATTACTCTTGAGTCTGTATTATAATTGAGTTCCTCCACCACTTTCTAACCTGAATTTCCAATTTCCCCTGATTCTGCTGCTCAATGTTTTCATCATCAGACACATGTTAATGACCAGCAGAGCCCACAGGAGACCAGTGGAGAGTCTCACAGGGACACCGAAATGCAAAGCTGAAGTAAATCAATCTTGTTACTGTTCGTGTTAACAATGTATTCAATATGGAGCCAAATGTTTGAGTTAGTCTATTGGTCTACGTATCAACATGAGTTGTGCTGGAATCCGGATTCATGATGCAGTTTCTCAGTTGCTGCATGGCATTTTTGCCACGACCCTGACAAAGTTCAGGCAGCAACCGAAGAAGGTGCTGAAATATCCCTTCACTCTAATCAATGAGAGAATCAATCAAATTCATTTGGTGTGTACTTAATGGGCCGAACGGCCTGTTTCCACACTGTCGGGATTCTATGAGAACAGAGATGTGTCAGTGTTGGACTGGACAAAGTTAAAAATCGCACAACACCTGGTTATAGTCCAACTGGTTTATTTGGAAGTACACTAGCTTTCGAGAGCTTCATTGGGTAGTTAGTGGGGCAAGATCATGGAACACAGAATTTTCTATAAATTCGGAGTCCTGTGATCCTGCCCCTCTAGCTACCTGATGGAGGAGCAGCGTCCAGTCAGTCCAGGTTTTTCTCATTTTCATACAAATTCACAGCAATGAAGCAGTCTATCACAATGATAACAGACTGATGACAGGTGACTGATGTGTCAGTGGGGGAACACTTTGTGGCCAGTGACCAAAGATTAATTAATTTTAAAGTAGCAATGGTTTTGTGTGTTGGAAATCATGTCACACGAAGTTGACTGATTTTTTTGAAGAAGTAACAAGGAGGATTGATGAGGGTAGAGCAGTGAACGGGATCCGTATGGACCTCCATAAGGTGTTTGACAAGGTTCCCCATGGGATAGTGGTTATCAAGGTTACGTCATATGGGATACAGGGAGAATTAGCCATTTGAATTGACTCGAAGGCAAGAGGTGGCTTTTCAGACTGGGCCCTATGCCCAGTGATGTGCTCCAAGAATCGGTGTTGAGTCCACTGCTTTTCATCATTTATATAAATGATTTGGATGCAAACATAGGAAGTATAGTTAATAAGTTTGCAGATGGCAACAAAATTGGAGGTGCAGTGGACAGTGAAGGAGGTTACCTCAGAGGACAATGGGATCTTGATCAGATGGGCCAATGGGCTGAGAAGTGGCAGTTGGAGTTTAATTTAGATAAATACGATCTGCTGCATTTAGGAAAAGCAAATCAGAGCATGTAATAGCCATTTAATGGTAAGGGTGTGTTGCTGAACAAGGAGACATTGGAGTGCAGGTTCATAGTTCTTTGCAAGTAGAGTTGCAGGCAGATAGGATAGCGAAAAAGGCATTTGGCATGCTTTCCTTTATTGGTCAGATGATTGAGTATCGGAATTAGGAGGTCATGTTGTGGCTGTACACGACGTTGGTTAGGCCACGTGCAATTCTGGTCTCCTTCCTAACGAAGAATGTTGTGAATCTTGAAATGGTTCAGAAAATATTTACAAAGATATTGCCAGGGTGGAGGATTTGAGCTATAGTGAGAGGCAGAAATAGTCTGGGGCTGTTTTCCCTGGAGCATCGGAGGCTTCTCAAGTTTCATAAAATCACGAGGGGCATGGATCGGACGAAGTCTTTTCCCTGGGGTGAGAGAGTCCCAAATTGGAGGGCATAGGCTTAGAGTAAGAGCGAAAGATATAAAATGGACCTAAGGAGACAACTTTTTCACATAGTGGATGGTGTTTGTATGGAATGAGCTACCAGAGGAAGTAGTGGAGGTTGGTACAATTATAGCATTTAAAAGGCATCTGGACGGGTATATGAATAGTAAAGTTTAGAGGGATACAGATCAGATGCTGGAAAAACAGACTAGATTAGGTTAGGATATCTGGTTGGCATGAATGAGTTGGACCAAAGGGCTTGTTTCCATGCTGTACATCTCTATGACTAAGTGCATTATAACAGAGCATTTCGGGCTCCCTTAGTGACAACAAGGGAGTGTTTGCATGTGGTGATATTTGCACTCTAAATCTACACATCTGTACATGACAAACACCTCAACGTACAGAGACCATGAGGGCAATCTGTCAAGACTTGAATTCTCTAACCAGAGACTGTGAGAACGAGAACATTTCTGGGAGGCATGGTAGATGGATGCAGTTTCACAAATCAAAACACGTGTATCCTTCAGTTCCTTTGTTTAAAACAAAAATCCTCATTGAAACTGACTAACAGTTCCAGTATCCACTGTCATTTGTGGAAGAGAGTTCCAAATCTCTCCCACCCTTTGTGTGTAGATGTGCATCTTAACATTTCTCCTGAACGCTCTGGCTTTCATTCTCAGTTTGTGCCCCCTCGTTAGAGAATTGCCAGCCAATGGAAATCATTTATCTTTTTCTGTTAATGTCTTGGAGGACTTCACTCAGATCAGCCCTGAACCTACAAGATTCTTGCGAACACAGGCTTCATTTGTATATTAAAAAACAGAATTTTTTCAGCAGGTCTGGCAAGCATCTGTGAGAGAGAAGCAGAGTTAGTGTTTCAAGTCCGGAGACCCTTCTTGAGAACTAAGTTGCATGATCTCTCTTCATACCTCCAGGACATATGAAACCAGAACAGATGACAGAATACTAAAATCAGGAAATTCTGCAGCAGCAGTGATTTTGGGAGTCTCTGTCAATGGAAAATTGTACCATGAATGCTGCTCACTGGATTGTTATCTCTGTTCTGGGGTCTATTATGGCTGACCAGTCAATGAGATGGCGACGTTGTTGTTCAAAAGGTAAAACCAGAGAGCAGATCAGCAGCAGATTAAAGTAAGTCCAAAATGTCCAGGAACGCCAATAAAAGCAAGGATGGTGTTGAACACCTTCCCCACCCGCTGAGGTGGTGGATGCATTTTTCCATGTGTGGTGATCTGTCCCTTCAGGCAGCTGACAAGCTCCTTGTTTAAAACACTTGGCTGATGCATTCCCAGAGATGCAGCATTCTACTGTCTGAAAGCTCCTTTGGGAGATTGACATGACAGCATTGCTCAGCTTTGTGTCAAAACTCTGACAATGAACAAACTAATTACAATAACAAGTTTAATCCCAATTATGAAGGAGCGTTGCTGTTTAGTATATCATAGTGAAATAACAAAAAACAGAACCTGGGATCTCTCAGCAATAATGCTGCCCACACAAATACCATGAGTCCCATCACAAGATCACAAATAATTTCAACCAATGCTACATCGGGCCAGTTTATTCCATGTGTGAAAATATATCTCAGAGCTGGTCTTCTGTTCTCCAGAGGAGGAGCGGCCCTCTTTAAACAAGAGCACTGATGGAAATGTGATTCTTCTTACACACTGAATATATGATTTACTGCCGAGGTCAGCATTTATTCCACATCACTAATGGCCCAGGTTCTGGAGGTACATGAAGGGCTTTCCTGGAGGAAGGGACTGAGTAAATAAGATGGGTTTCCAACAATGGAGGTATCACTGATGTCACTCTTATTGTCATTCTTCATCCTTCCCAAAGGGCAACTAGGGACAAGTAATATACACTGGCCCAGCCAGTGATGCCCACATCCCATCAATCGATAAGAATAAAGTGATAACCCTGGAGGTTCCATCTACCTTATAGCCCCTGGTCTGTATTCACCAGGATCATACGCATGTGTGGGGATATGTGCCTTTTCCAAACTGCAATCGTAACCACCATTATCCCAAGATATATCATGGTGAGTGCAGTTAGGACCACACCTTGATGTGAGAGGAGCCAAATTCATGGATGACAGGCTATGGGCATGTGATCATATGGCCTGTTCCTTCACATTTACTTAAGTGTGGTCCCTGTCAATGTCCCCTCTATCTCCACATTATGTTGGAGGAAGATACGATAAGCCATCTAAATACATTTTTAAAAATATAATTACGTTAATTTGGACATCATCCTAACTTCGTCACTTGGAATAATTGGAATCCCTAGCACTGAGAGTGCCCTTGCAGTTGCTATTAAACCAGATCTTGGTGAGCTGCTGTAATTGGGATGGATGGTGGCTCAGTGGTCAGCATTGCTGCCTCACAGCACCAGGGACTTGGCTTCATTTCCAGCCTTGGGCGACTGTCTGTGTGGAGTTTGCACATTCTCCCCGTGTCTGCATGGGTTTCCACCCACAGGCCAAATATGTGCAGATTAAGAATTGGCCGTGCTAAATTGCCCACAGTGATAGGTGCTTTGTCAGAGGTAAATATAGGGTAGGGAAATGGGTCTGAGTGGGTTCCTTTTTCGAGGGCCGGTGTGGACTTGTTGGGCTGAAGAGCCTGTTTCCATATTATAGGGAATGTAATTGAAACTGACAGTGAGAGATATTGGGGTGGGTCTTCAACTGGAACAAATGTTTACACTGCTTGTCACAAATTTGCTGTGGGGGTTTCCCTTGTCTGGCCTGTCTGAACTCCTCCCTCATCCTGTTCCTGCAGATACTGCACAGGTGTCCCAGCAATAATGACGGTGGGCAACAAAACTGCATTCTGTGCAGTATCTACAGCACAGAGACCCAGAGATGGAGAGCAGAAGGAAGTCTGTGATTTTGCTCCTCACCATCTCTTGGAGCTTCATCCTCCTGTTGTTCATCTATGTTTTAAGTTTCTTACATTATGTTATTCAAGGAGTCCATCCTGAAGAATACTCGCTTTTCCTGCATAACTTCATAAAACTTGGTTATATGCTGCAGACCCTAAGTTGGTGCACAAACAAGTTTATTTATCCAGCAACATTATCTCGGTTCAGAGTGAAGATCACGAAAACAGCAAAGTAACGACTTACACAAATTCCTTGCTTAATGAATAATTAAACCTCCTTAGTGAAGCCACAGGAGGGTCCTGTTGTTCCAGACATGAAACAATTTTTCAAATTCATTCATGGGATGTTGGCATCACTGCCCAGGCCCAGCATTTATTACCCATCCCTAGTTGCCCCTTGAGAAGTTGGTGGTGAACTGCCTTCTTGAACCGCTATTGTCCATGTAGGTCAACCCATAACGTTGTTAGGGAAGGAATTCCAGGAATTTGACACAGGGATATATTTCTACTTCAAGATGGTGAGAAGCTTGGAAGGCAATTTGCATAAGGTGGTGTTCCCATGTATTTGTTGCCATTGTCCAAAATGGAAGTGGCTGTGGGTTTGGAAGGTGCTGTCTGAGGATCTTTGGTGAATATCTGCACTGCATTTGTAGGTGGTGCACACTGCTGCTACTGAGCATCTTTGGTGGAGGGAGTGGATATTTGTGGTCGGGGTGCCAATCAAGCAGGTTGCTTTGTCCTGGATGGTGTCAAGTTTCTTGAGTGTTTATTGGAGCTGCACTCATACAGGCAAGTGGAACATATTCCATCACATCCTACAGAGAGTCTTTATCCCAGTGCAGAGGCAGGGTTGAGCTGGGAACCTGCAGATTCCCCATCTTCGCATAATCCAAAGGAATTGTCCAGGAAAGTGTCCTATCAGCTTGGAACCGTCTACGTGTCCATCCAAAATCAAATTCTTCAGCGGGTTCTGGTACAGTAAAACAGACCAGTTAATCTGTAAATATTCCATGTCAACCAACCTTATGCTAATGTCCCAAATAGCTTTCTATGAGCTATTTTGAAGTGAGAAATCGTGGCAGGTGATTACATGATATTATTAGAAGCCACTCACCAAAGAAATGGCTGGCCTCTATTTTTCAGCATCAAGCTTCCAGTTTCTTTGGGCTGCTTATCCATTGCAGTCTCATCAGAAATTTCCTGCCATTGATTACGATGCAGAGGTCGAACCTCTCTGTTAATTAAACCAAATACCCAGAGAGTCTTGGTTCACTCTGTAATCTGTTAAAACAATAAGGACAGAGAACTCTAAAATTCCAATACATAAAGAAAATTATAATTATTTTCTTAAGTCTAATAGTGAACACTAAACAACTGCTCACAAATCCACGTCCCTTTTTTTTTTTACCTATTTAGTATCTGACTCCAACTCAACAAAAGTACACTGTTCCAATTATTAAACTGGGCACTTAGTAAGCAATGCATTAACTTAATCTCAAGACCAAACAGGTTCCTCTGAATTCAATCCTCTGGCTGCTCATCTCGCTGGGCCGTCTTGTTTCGTTTTTTTCACTGTGAGAATGTTTTACATGAAAAGATACCATTGGTTGAAATTGTTTTCTCATTTCTTTGAGAGGAAGATGCGAGATGGGCATTTAGCTCTCGGGCTCTACAGCAGTTGGTCGCTATTCGATGGCAGTTGCTCTCCCTCATACTTTCAAAATACCGGGTTTAGAGAACACCCACGACTCAAGAAACACTTCTAATCAGTTTCAAGGCGTCAAAACAATCAAACAAATGCCATTGGTTTCTGGTATCTTGGGCATAACTTAAACTAATTGGGTAATTTGGAATTTTGGCCGAAACAGCAGCCAAACCTCAGGTAATTGGAACATGTATCGATTTTGGAACAGCTCCTCTCTCAGCTGGTAGCTGTTGCTGTGCTTTAATTTCCAAAAGCACTTTCGATCTTGCAGCCAACATACACTCTGTTGACTTTGGAACAATATGGATTCGTTGATTACAGTTCCAGATACAGACTGTACATCCATCTGTACTGTAACCAACAAATAACAGATGCACCGACACTGCAGTCATCGCCACCACCCCCCCGACTGATCCCTACTCAACACTGCAATCTCCACGTCCCTGACAGATCCCTACCCAACACTGCACTCACCCCCCTCCCTGACTGATCCCTACCCAACACTGCACTCACCCCCTCCCTGACTGATCCCTACCCAACACTGCACTCACCCCCTCCCTGACTGATCCCTCCACAACACTGCAATCACCCCTCCCTGACTGATCCCTACACAACACTGCAGTGGATCCCACCCTGGCTGATCCATACCCAACACTGCAATGTCCACCTCCTGGCTGATCCCTACACAAGACTGCACTCACCACTTCCCTGATTGATCCAGACCCAAAACTGCAATCACCCCCTCCCTGACTGATCCCCATCCAAAACTGCAATCATGCTCTCCCTGACTAATTCCCAGACAACACAGCAATCACCAAATCCATGACCGAAACAGATCCAAAACTGCAATCACCCCCTCCCTGACTGATCCTTACACAACACTGTATCGCCCCTTCCCTGACTGATCCCTTCCAAACATTACATTAATTCTCTTCCAGATTAATCCAGACCCAACACGGTAATCTGCTCCTCCGTGACTGATCTCTAACCACTGTGTAATCTCCCTCTCCCTGACTGATTCCAAATCAATTATGAAATCTGCAACTTCCTGACGGATCTCTGCACAACACTGCAATTAAACACTCCCTTACAGATCCCGACCCAACACTGAAATAAACATGCCCCTTGCTGATCCCTACACAAAACTGCAATCACCCGTTCCCTGACTATCCCATACACAACACTGCAATCAACCCCTCCCTGACTGATCACTACCTAACACTACAATCACGCCCTCCCTGACTGATCCCTACCCAACACTGCAACCACTCCCTCCCTGACTGATCCCTACCCACACTGCAACCACCCCCTCCCTGACTGATCCCGACCCAACACTGCAGTCACACCCTACCTTGCTCATCCCAACCCAACACTGCAATCATCCCCCCTTTACTCATACAAACCCCACATTACTATCTCCCCCTCCCTTACTGTTCCCAACCCAACACTGCAATCACTCCCTCCCTGACCGATCCCAACTCAACACTGCAATCTCCCCTCCCTGACTGATCCCTACCCAACACTACAATATCCCCTCCCTGACTAATCCCTACACAACACTGCAATATCCCCTCCATTACTGATCCCTACCCAACACTGCAATCCCATACTCCCTGACTGATCCCTACCCAACACTGCAATCTACCCCCGACTGATCCCTAGCCAACACCGCAATATCCCCCTCCCTTACTGATCCCTAACCAACACTGCAATCTCGCCAACCCTGACTGATGTCTACCCAATACTACAATCTCCCCTCCCTTACTGATCCCTACCCAACACTGCAATATCCCCCCGACTTATCCCTACCCAACACTGCAATCTCCCCATCCCTGACTGATCCCTACCCAACATTGCACCCACCCCCTCCCTGACTGATCCCTACCCAACACTACAATCTCGCTCTCCCTGACTGATCCCTACCCAACACTGTACCCACCCCCTCCCTGACTGATCCCTACCCAACACTGCAATCACCCCCTTCCTGACTGATCCCTACCCAACATTGCAATCTCCTCCCCAAGGAAAAATAATAGCTCGAGAGAAAATAGGACCCTTCAAGGACCAAAGTGTGTGTTCAGAATCGTAGGAGATATTTTTTCCACTATGTTGACCATGGAGAAGGACATGATTGATTGGGAACTTGGGGAAGTTAGTGATGATCTCTTGGGGTCAGTCCATATCACAGGAGAGGAAGTGTTGAATGCGTTAGAATATATGAAGGTGGATAAATCTCCTGGACCTGACCAAGCATATCCAACAGCACCTCAAGAGGTGAGAGAAGTAATTGTGGGGTCCCAGCTGATCTTTTTGCCTCACCGTTAGCCATGGGTGAGGTCCCGGAAGACTGGAGGACAGCAAATGTTGTGCCTTTATTCATGAATGGCTGCAAAGATAAACCTGGGAACAATAGATCAGTAAACCTAAGTAAGGTACTTGAGAAGATGCTGAGAGATTCGATAGACATGCATTTGGAAATACAACATTTGATTAGGAAAATTCAGCAAAGCTTTGTACATGGGAGACCATGCCTCACAAATGTTTTCGCGTTCTTTGATGAAGTGATCAGGAAGTTTGACGAGTGGAGGCCAGTACATGTAGACTTTTTAGAGATTTTAGTAAGGCCCTTGATAAGGTTCCACATGGTAGCTTGCTCTGGAAAGTTAGATCGCATGGAATCCAGGGGGCGTTGCAAACTGAGTACACAATTGGCTTGATGGTAGGAAGCAGAGGGTAACAGTCAGACTGGAGGCCTGTGACTCGTGAAGTGCCTCAGCGGTCATAGAATCATAGAATCCCTCCTCTGTGGAAACAGGCCCTTCAGCCCAACAAATCCACTGCCCCCCTGCAGATTATTCCACCCAAACCCATTCCCCTACTTTATTCCTCTATATTTACCCCTGACTAATGCAACTTACTTACACATCCATGAACATTCTCGGCAATTGAGCATTGCCAATTTACCTGACCTGCAGATCTTTGGATTGTGTGAGGAAACCGGAGCACCCAGACGAAACCCACACAGACATGGGGAGAACGCACAAACTCAGTTGGTGTGGCATTGTGGCTCAGTGGTTTGCACTGCTGCCTCACAGCGCCAGGTACCCGGGTTCGACCCCAGCCTCGGGTGACTGTGTGGAGTTTGCACATGCTCCCTGTGTCTGCGTGGGTTTTCTTCGGGTGCTCCGGTTTCCTCCCCATTCCAAAAATGCGCAGGTCTGATGAATTGGCCAGGCCAACTTGCCCATAGTGCTAGGTGCATTCATCAAGTGTAAATATTGGTTAGGGAGAATGGCTCTGGGTGGGTTACTGTTCGGCAGGTCGGTGTGGACTTGTTGGGACAAATGGCCTGTTTCCATACTGTAGGAAATCTAACCCTAACAGGATGTAACCCACCCAGACCATCCTGTGAGGTTGGAATTGAACCCAGATCCACGGTGCTGTAAGGCAGCAGTGCTAACCACTGAGCTGGTCAGTGCTAGGCCCATTACTGCTTGTTAACTATATTAATGATTTGGATGAGGATGTTTAAGGCATGATTAGAAAGTTTTCAGATTACACTAAAATAAGCGAGGAAGGTTCTCAGCAATTGTATCAGGCCTTGATCAGCTGGGGAATTGGGCTGAGAAATGGCAAATGGAGTTTAATATAGACAAGTGCGAGATCTTGCATTTTGGAAAGTCACCTCAAGACAGGGGTTTCATGGTGAATGGTAGGGCCTGAAGGAGTGTAGTGGGACAGAGGGACCTTGGATTCCAGGAGCACGGCTCTCTGAACTCAGGGAGACAGGGCAGTGAAGAAGGCTTTTGGCACATTGGGCCCTTCATCAGTCAGGGCATGGAATATTGAAGTTGGGCAGTTCTGTTGTAGTTGTGCAGAATGTTGGTGAGGCCGCACTTGGAATATTATGCTCAGTTTTGCCCACTTTGCTGTAGGAAGGATGTTATTAAACTGGAAAGAGTACAGAAAAAAATTACTAGGATGTTGCCAGAACTCAACTAGAGTTATAGAGAGATGTTTGACAAGCTAGGACATTTTCTTTAGTGTGTAGGAGACTGAGGGGGTCCTTATAGAGGTGTATAAGATCATGGGAGGCATGGATAAGGTGAATGCACTCAGTCTTTATCCAAGGCTTGGGGAATCAAGGACGAAATGGCATCAGTTTAAGGTGAAAGGGAAAAGATTAAAAGGGAACCTGAGGATCAATGTTTTTACCCAGAGGGTGGTACACATATGAATGAAGTAACTGAGGAAGTGGACGAGGAGAATACATTTAATAACAAAGTTTGTGCGAAGATTTGTAGTTCGGGTGCTCGTTGTTGTGGTTCTGTTCGCCGAGCTGGAAGTTTTTGTTGCAAACGTTTCGTCCCCTGGCTAGGCGACATCATCAGTGCTTGGGAGCCTCCTGCGAAGCGCTTCTTTGAGTTTCCTCCGGTGTTTATAGTGGTCTGTCCCTGCCGCTTCCGGTTGTCAGTTTCAGCTGTCCGCTGTAGTGGTTGGTATATTGGGTCCAGGTCGATGTGTTTGTTGATGGAGTTTGTGGATGAATGCCATGCCTCTAGGAATTTCCTGGCTGTTCTCTGTCTGGCTTGCCCTATGATGGTAGTGTTGTCCCAGTCGAATTCATGTTGCTTGTTGTCTGCGTGTGTGGCTACTAAGGATAGCTGGTCGTGTCGTTTCGTGGCTAGTTGATGTTCATGTATGCGGATTGTTAGCTGTCTTCCTGTTTGTCCTATATAGTGTTTTGTGCAGTCCTTGCATGGTATTTTGTACACTACATTAGTTTTGCTCATGTTGGGTATCGGGTCCTTCGTTCTGGTGAGTTGTTGTCTGAGCGTGGCTGTTGGTTTGTGTGCCGTTATGAGTCTTAGGGGTCGCAGTAGTCTGGCTGTCAGTTCTGAAATGCTCCTGATGTATGGTAGTGTGGCCAGTCCTTTTGGTTGTGGCATGTCCTCGTTCCGTGGTCTTTCTCTAAGGCATTTCTTGATGAAGTTGCGCGGGTATCCGTTTTTGGCGAATATCTTGTATAGGTGTTCCACTTCTTCTTTTTGCAGTTCTGGTGCACTGCAGTGTGTTGTGGCCCTTTTGAATAGTGTCCTGATGCAACTTCGTTTATGTGTGTTTGGGTGGTTACTTTCATATTTTAGGACATCGTCTCTGTGTGTGGCTTTCCTGTATACTCTTGTAGTGAATTCTCCGTTTGGTGTTCTCTGTACCATCACGTCGAGGAATGGGAGTTGGCTATCCTTTCATCTTCCCTCGTGAATCGGATTCCTGTAAGTGTGGCGTTGATGATCCGGTGTGTTTTTTCTATTTCCGTGTTTTTAATGATTACAAACGTGTCATCGACATATCTGACCCAGAGTTTGGGTTGAACCCAGAACCTGGGTCCAATATACTGGCCACTGCAGTGGACAGCTGGAACTGACAACCGGAAGCGGCAGATACAAATCACTACAAATGCCGGAGGAAACATCACAGAAGCGCTTCACAGGAGGGTCCCAAGCACTGAGGATGTCACCTAGATAGGGGACGAAACGTCTGCAACACAAATTCCCAGCTCGGCGAACAGAACCACAACAACGAGAACCCGAGCTACAAATTTAGATTTAGATTAGATTACAGTGTGGAAACAGGCCCTTCGGCTCAACAAGTCCACACCGACCCGCCGAAGCGAAACCCACCCATACCCCTACCCCTACATTTACCCCTTACCTAACACTACAGGCAATTTAGTATGGCCAATTCACCTGACCCTGCACATCTTTGGACTGTGGGAGGAAACCGGAGCACCCAGAGGAAACCCATGCAGACACGGGGAGAATGTGCAAACTCCACACAGTCAGTCGCCTGAGGCGGGAATTGAACCCGGGTCTCTGGCGCTGTGAGGCAAATCTTCTCACAAACTTTGAACACCTCTTCTCCATCCTGTCTCAGATTTTGCGTCTCATGCTGTCCCTCCCTCAATCTCTCTGTCTCTCACAGCAGACCCTCCTTTTTCCACCAACCCCAAAACCCCATCAAACAGTCCCCCGTCTCTGGCTGTCCCATTCCTCCATTGTCTCCCAATCTCCCCCTTCCCATGTAGGCCCACAGCTCCTGGGCTGGAGGACATGGTGCAGGGACTAACACACCTTTTGACTGACTGCTGTCATGCACAGAAATATCCCACTCTGCACCCATTCCCCAGCCACACACACTGCCCTTCTCCCTCCATATGTGTCTTTCTTCCTCTCCCTATTTTCTCGCTCTCTCCTCAATTTCTCCATCACCACTCTCTCCATGTCTCTCTTTCTCTTTTTGACACCCTCCCCCTCTCTTTTCCTTCATTTCAGACTCAATGAGAAAAGTACTCCCTCCCCACAGTCGGAGTAAAAGCCGGGAGAGACCAGGAAAAGGTTGATCCCCCGCATTAACTATACAGCATCCAGCGACACAGAGACAAACTCTTCCCATGTCCCTTCCCCAGTCACTGGGACAGGGCTCGAGAGAGACAGAGGGAGAGAAACTCCAAGAGAGAAAGAGAGATGGGTAGACAGACAGTGAGAGGGAGGAGAGAATAAGAGAAAGACGGGCAGGCAGAGGGTGGGACTGAAAGTGAGAAGAACTGAAAAAGAGCAGGAGAGAGGCAGAGAGAGAAAGTGCGAGAGAGAGAGTAAAACCCCAGGAAGAGAAATACAATGTCAGACAGATACAAGGTGAAAAAGGGGAGGCAAAGACAGGGAGTGAAGGTCAAATAGACAGCAAGAGAGAAAACCCAGGGAGAGATATAGGACAGAGAGAGAGAGAGAGCAGTTGCAGCAGCAACATAGAGCTGAGAGAGTGGAGTGAGGGGTGTTGGGGGGAGCTGCTGCGATACAACGAGAATGATTTACGGACAAGAATAGCAAGATCCCACAGAGCTGAGAGAAAGGTGCAGAGAGAGATGAGGATGGTGTTGGTTTTGTGGAAGATTGAATGATTAAGCATTCCATAAAAACATGATGGGGTGTCAAAGGGGCAGAATGTTGTGGAAGGGAATCTGCAGGGAAATGTCAACAGGGCAGAGATATGAAGGATGTTGTGAGATAGGGATTGAAGGAAAGATGTGGGAGAGACAGCTGGGAACACAGAAATATACATAAGAGCTCTCTGGGAGTGGGAAGCAGTCAGATCGGTAGGATCAGACTGTGCAGCTGCCCCTCTCCAGCATTTTGCGCCTTTGTCTCTCCTCAGTGCATAGCTCGCATCTTGTGCTAAAAATCCCACAGACAGCCTGAATCCCACAATGTGTGTGTGTGTGTGTGTGTGTGTGTGTGTGTGTGTGTGTGTGTGTGTGTGTGTGTGTGTTCGCTCTGTCCGGTTCCAGCTCCTGTCTGATGATTCCCTATAGCAGAATAATTTGATTCTCTGTCTCTGTACTGTCTGGGTTTCAGCTCCCAAATCAAATGCTAAATCATTCACGATCCTATTGAATAGTAGAGCAGGCTCGCGCGGCTGAATGGTCTCCTCTTATTCCTATTTTGGATGGTCTTATGTTCTTAATGCTCTCTTCCAGCTCTTGGCCCCGACACTGGAGGTTACGACGACACAAGGGCCTGATCTGTAGAGTGCTGCACTCTTCCTGAGTCTCGGAGGGAACCAGCCTGATTTGGATTGGAGTTGCAGCCTCTCAGTGAGAAGTGAAATCTCCTTGAGGTTCCCCCCAGTCTCTCACTGTAAGGTGGAGCAGGCCAGTCTCAGGGAAGGAAACAGTAGGCCAGATGTGCTCTGTCCTCCAGCTCCCTTTCAGAAGGCCATTTGGGCGGGGCTTGTTTCCTTCATCAGCTTCTCATGCTCTCCCTTCTGGGTTAGGGTAGTGGCCGAATGGCCTTGCTCCTGGCTCCTATTGAGGTGCAGGCTGGCGATGATTGGGTTATACAGGGTATGCCCCTGGAGTGAAGTCAGTTAGCTCAGTTGGCTGAACAGTTGGTTGATAAAGCAGCGTAAAACCAATAGCGTGTGTTCAATTCCCCCACCAGCTGGGGTTACCCTGAAGGACTCTCCTTCCCAACCTCTCCCCTCAGCTGGGGCCATACTGACCCTCTGATTAAAACACCACCAGACACCGCTCTGTAATGAGGAGCTGTCCCATGCTCTGGTAAGACTACGGTGACATTACATTGGTTTGTACCTGGAGCTCTGTGTGCAGGACTAGTCACTGCATTGCCAGAGGGATGTTAGTGTGTCGGGAAGGTTTTCTGGATGAATCCCCACGGGAATGAACAGCACTCTCTTTCCCCCAGTTAATTCACTCTTGCAGCTTTTGTGTCTTTGGAGACACAAGGACCAATTCACCTGAAACAGCAGCTGGATTTTATATTCATGAGCACCCAATAAGATTGGCTAGTTTACATGCACACGCACACACACACTCCCTCAAACACACACAGACACACTCTCACACACACATACACAAAGGACCCCGCCACACACAGGTTCTCTTACACACACAGACACACAGTCCCTCAAACACAAACACAGACACACTCTCACACACACATACACACAGGCACAACTCTCTCACACACAAGCACACACTATATCTCTCACACACATACACGCACAGACATACACTCCCTCAAATACACACATGGACACACTCTCTCACACATACACGCAGACACACTCTCTCTCACTCAGACACACTCTCTGTCACACACACACAGACACACACTCTCTCACACACAGACACACTCTCTCTCACACAGACACACTCTCTCTCACACACACATACACACACTCTCTCTCATTTACACACCATCTCTGTCACACACACACTCTCATTCTCTCACACACCCACTCACTCTCACGCACACAGACACTCGCTCTCACACACACACACACTCTCTGTCTCTCACACACACAGACTTTCTCTCTCTCACACACACAGATAGACACACAGACACAAGATCCCTCAAAAACACACAGACACACTCTCTCACACACACATAAACACACAGTTACTCTCTCTCACACATACAGACGCAGACACACACTCCCTCAAACACACACAGACACTCTTTCACACACACACATAAACGCACAGTTACTCTCTCTCACACACACACATACAAACGCAGACACACGCTCCCTCAAACATACATAGACACACTCTCTCTCTCACACACACATGGACACACACTCTATCTCTCACGCACACACTGGCACACACTCTCTCAAACACACAGACGCTCTCTCTCACACACACACATAAACACACAGTTACACTGTCTCTCTCACACACATACACACGCAGACACACGCTCCCTCAAATATGCATAGAGACACTCTCTCACACACACACACACGGACACCCACACTCTCTCTCACACACAGACACACTCACTCTCACACACACATGCACACAGTCACACACTCTCTCACACATACATACACACTCTTTCTCACACAAGACACACTGTCATACACACACAGACACATAGACACATACACACATAGACACACAGACACACACACATAGACACACAGACACACTCTCTCACACCACAGACACACTCTCACACACACATAGACACACTCTCTCTCTCACACACATACACACTCTCTCACACACCCTCACTCACACAAATGCACACAGAGATACACACACCCTCAAACACACACACACAGCCACACACTCTCACATGAACATGCACTTTCTCTCTCACGCACACATATACACACACACAGAGATACTCATGCATCCACTCTTTCACACACACAGCACGGGCAGTCTCTCTCTCTCACACACACACTCACACACACCTGTAAAGGCATGGTTGAGGCATTGCTGGAGAATTGATTTCTCCGAGGACTGAACCCTTATCTCGAATGATGACTGCTCCAGGGGAACAGACAGCAGCTACAGATGACTTGTTGGATCTTCCTGTGCACCACCTCTTGCATCGACAGCATTAGTCTGTTTGGGGCTCTGCTTTCCTAAAGCGTCTCCAAGCAACAAGTGACAATAGATTGATGGAAGTTTTCCTCCAAACCATGTTTCAGACAATAGACAATAGGTGCAGGAGTAGGCCATTCAGCCCTTCGACCTGCACCACCATTCAATATGATTATGGCTGATCATTCCAAATCAGTATCCTGTTCCTGCCTTATCTCCATAACCCTTGATTCCACTATCTTTGAGAGCTCTATCCAACTCGTTCTTAAATGAATCCAGAGACTGGGCCTCCACTGCTCTCTGGGGCAGAGCATTCCACACAGTCACCACTCTCTGGGTGAAGAAGTTTCTCCTCATCTCTGTCCTAAATGGTCTACCCCGTATTTTTAAGCTGTGTCCTCTGGTTCAGCACTCACCCATCAGCGGAAACATGTTTCCAGCTGCCAGAGTGTCCAATCCTTTCATTATCTTATACGTCTCAATCAGATCCCATCTCAGTCTTCTCGACATATGCTGCTGTTATTTTTCACTGATTGTTTAAAATGGTCTGAATCATATGAAATGGGGAGTGGCTTCCATTTCAAATTACAACACCAGAATGCCTCGTGGACTTAAGGAAATGATCAGGAAATTGTATCTGTTCCTTTCTATCATCTGCACTCTGTACCAACAGATAGTGCTCCCTCAGTACCTCAGATAGTTCTCCCTCAGTACCCCAGATAGTTCTCCCTCAATACGCTAGATAGTTCTCCCTCAAAACCTCAGATACTTCTCCCTCAGTACCTCAGATAGTTCTCCCTCACTACCTCAGACATTTCTCCCTCAGTACCTCAGATAGTGCTCCCTCAATAGCTCAGATAGTTCTCCCGCAGAACCTCAGATAATTCTCCCTCAGTACCTCAGATAAATCTCCCTGAATACCCCAGATAGTTCTCCCTCAATACATCAGATAGTTCTCCCTCAGTACCTCAGATAGTTCTCCCTCAGTACCTCAGATAGTGCTCTCTCAATACCTCAGATTGTTCTCCGTCAGTACCTCAGATAGTGCTCCCTCAATACCTCAGAAAGTGCTCCCTCAGTACCTCAGAAAGTGCTCCCTCAGTACCTAAGAAAGAGCTCCCTCAATACCTCAGAAAGTGCTCCCTCAGTACCTCAGAAAGTGCTCCCTCAATACCTCAAATAGTTCTCCCTCAATCCCTCAGAAAGTGCTCCCTCAATACTTCAGATAGTGCTCCCTCAGTACCTCAGATTGTTCTCCCTCAGTACCTCAGATAGTGCTCCCTCAATTCCTCAGATAGTGTTCCCTCAATACTTCAGATAGTGCTCCCCATATACCTCTGAAAGTGCACCCTCAGTACCTCGGAAATTGCTCCCTCAATACCTCAGAAAGTGCCCCCTCAATAGCTCAGATAGTGCTCCCTCAATTCCTCAGATAGTGCTCCCTCAATACCTCAGAAAGTGCTCCCTCAGTAACTCAGAATGTGCTCCCTCAATACCTCAGATAGTTCTCCCTCAGTACCTCAGAAAGTGCTCCCACAATACCTCAGAAAGTGCTCCCTCAGCACCTCAGAAAGTTCTCCCTCAATAGCTCAGATAGTTCTCCCTCAGTACGTCAGAAAGTGCTGCCTCAGTACCTCAGAAAGAGCTCACTCAATACCTCAGAAAGTGCTCCCTCAGTACCTCAGATAGTTCCCCCAATACCTCAGAACGTGCTCTCACAATACCTCAGAAAGTGTTCCCTCCGTACTTCAGAAAGTACTCCCTCAATACTTCAGAAAGTGCTCCCCCAATATATCTCAGAACGTGCTCTCTCACTACGTCTGAAAGATTTCTCTCAATGCCTCTGAGGGTGCTCCCTCAATACCTCAGATAGTTCTCCCTCAATATCTCATACAGTTTTCCCACAGAACCTCAGAAAGTGCTCCCTCAATATCTCAGAAAGTGCTCCCTCAATACCTCAGAAAGTGCTCCCTCAATAGCTCAGGAAGTGCTCCCTCAGTACCTCAGATAGTGCTTCCTCAGTGTCTCAGAAAGAGCTCCCTTAGTGTCTCAGAAAGAGCTCCCTCAGTACCTCAGAAAGTGCTACCTCAATACCTCAGATAGTTCTCCCTCAGTACCTCAGAAAGTGATCTCTCAGTACCTCAGGAAGTGCTCCCACAATACCTCAAAAAGTGCTCCCTCAATAGCTCTGATAGTTCTCCCTCAATACCTCAGACAGTGCTCCCTCAATACCACAGAAAGTGCTCCCTCGATACCTCAGAAAGTGCTCACTCAGTACCTCAGAAATTGTCCCCCAATGCCTCTGTAGGTGCTCCCTCAATGCCTCTGAAAGTGCTCCCTCAATACATCAGATATTTTTCCCTCAATACCTCAGAAAGTGCTCCCTTAATACCTCAGAATGTGCTCCCTCAATACCTCAGAACGTGCTCCTACAATAGCTCAGATAGTGCTTCCACAGTACCTCAGAGAGTTCTCCCTCAATCCCTCAGAATGTGCACCCCAAATACCTAAGAAAGTGCTACCTCAATACCTCAGATAGTTCTCCCTCAATACCTCAGAAAGTGCTCCCTCAGTACCTTAGAAAGTGCTCCCTCAGTACCTCAGAAAGTGCTCCCTCAATAGCTCAGACAGTTCTCCCTCAATACCTCAGAAAGTGCTCCTTCAGTACCTCAGAAATTGTCCCCCCAATGCCTCTGAAGGTGCTCCCTCAATGCCTCTGAAAGTGCTCCCTCAATACATCAGATATTTTTCCCTCAATACCTCAGAAAGTGCTCCCTTAATACCTCAGAAAGTGCTCCCTCAATGCCTCAGAAAGTGCTCCCTCAATGCCACTGAAAGTGCTCCCTCAGTACCTTAGAAAGGGCACCCTCTGTACCTCAGAAAGTGCTCCCTCTATACCTCAGAAAGTGCTCCATCAATGCCTCTGAAAGTGCTCCCTCAATACCTCAGAAAGTGCTCCCTCAGTTCCTCAGAAATTGCACCCTCAGTACCTCAGATAGTGCTCCCTCAATACTTCAGAAAGTTCTCCTCAATATCTCAGATAGTGCTCCCTCAGTACATCAGATTATTCTCCCTCAGTACCTCATGACAGTGCTCCCCAACTACTTCTGAAAGTGCTCCCTCAATACGTCAGAAAGTGCACCCTCAATACCTCAGAAAGTGCTCCCTCAATACCTCAGATCGTGCTCCCTCAGTACCTCAGATAGTTCTCCCTCAGTACCTCAGATAGTGCTCCGCAAATACCTCTGCAAGTGCTCCCTCAGTAGGTCAGAAAGTGCTCCCTCAATACCTCAGAAAATGCCCGCTCAATACCTCAGATATTGCTCCCTCAATACCTCAGATAGTTCACCCTCAATACGTCAGAAAGTGCTCACTCAGTACCTTAGAAAGTGCTCCCGCAGTACCTCAGAAAGTGCTCCCACAATAGCTCAGATTGTTCTCCCTCACTACCTCAGAAAGTGCTCCTACAGTACCTCAGTAAGTGCTCCCTCAATACCTCAGAAAGTTCTCCCTCACTACCTCCGAAAGTTCTCCCTCAATAGCTCAGATAATTCTCCCTCAATACCTCAGACAGTGCTCCCTCAATATCTCAGAAGTGCTTACTCAGTACCTCAGAACATGCTCGCTCAGTCCGTCACAAAGTGCTTTCTCAGTACCTCAGAAAGTGCTCCCTCAATATATCAGAAAGTGCTCCCTCAATGCCTCTGAAAGTGCTCCCTCAATACCTCAGAAAGTGCTCCCTCAGTAACTCAGAATATTCTCCCCCAGGACCTCAGTTAGTGCTCCCTCAATACCTAAGAAAATGCTCCCTCAATATCTCAGATAGTGCTCCCACAATACCTCAGATAGTGCTCCCTCAGTACCTCAGAAAGTGCTCTCTCAATACTCAGATGGTTCTCCCTCAGTACCTCAGAATGTGCTCCCTCAATACTCAGATAGTTCTCCCTCAATCCCTCAGAAAGTGCTCCCTCTATACTTCAGATAGTTCTGCATCAATATCTCAGATAGTCCTCCCTCAATGTCTCAGATAGTGTTCCCTCAATACATCGGATATTGCTCCCTCAAAACCTCCGGTTGTTCTCCCTCAGTACCTCAGAAAGTGCTACCTCAATACCTCAGAAAGTGACCCTCAATACCTCAGATAGTGCTCCGTCAATTCCTCAGATAGTGCTCCCTCAATACTTCAGATAGTGCTCCCCATATACCTCTGAAAGTGCACCCTCAGTACCTCGGAAATTGCTCCCTCAATACCTCAGAAAGTGCCCCCTTAATAGCTCCGATAGTGCTCCCTCAATTCCTCAGATAGTGCTTCCTCAATACCTCAGAAAGTGCTCCCTCAGTAACTCAGAATGTGCTCCCTCAGTATCTCAGAAGGTGCTCCCTCAATAGCTCAGATAGTTCTCCCTGAATACCTCAGAAAGTGCTCACTCAGTACCTCAGAAATTGTCCCCCCAATGCCTCTGAAGGTGCTCCCTCAATGCCTCTGAAAGTGCTCCCTCAATACATCAGATATTTTCCCCTCAATACCTCAGAAAGTGCTCCCTTTATACCTCAGAAAATGCTCCCTCAATGCCTCAGAAAGTGCTCCCTCAATGCCACTGAAAGTGCTCCCTCAGTACCTTAGAAAGGGCACCCTCAGTAACCTCAGAAATTGCTCCCTCTATACCTCAGAAAGTGCTCCATCAATGCCTCTGAAAGTGCTCCCTCAATACCTCAGAAAGTGCTCCCTCAGTTCCTCAGAAATTGCACCCTCAGTACCTCAGATAGTGCTCCCTCAATACTTCAGAAAGTTCTCCTCAATATCTCAGATAGTGCTCCCTCAGTACATCAGATTATTCTCCCTCAGTACCTCATGACAGTGCTCCCCAACTACTTCTGAAAGTGCTCCCTCAATACGTCAGAAAGTGCACCCTCAATACCTCAGAAAGTGCTCCCTCAATACCTCAGATCGTGCTCCCTCAGTACCTCAGATAGTTCTCCCTCAGTACCTCAGATAGTGCTCCGCAAATACCTCTGCAAGTGCTCCCTCAGTAGCTCAGAGAGTGCTCCCTCAATACCTCAGACAATGCCCCCTCAATACCTCAGATATTGCTCCCTCAATACCTCAGATAATTCACCCTCAATACGTCAGAAAGTGCTCACTCAGTACCTTAGAAAGTGCTCCCGCAGTACCTCAGAAAGTGCTCCCACAATAGCTCAGATTGTTCTCCCTCACTACCTCAGAAAGTGCTCCCTCAATACCTCAGAAAGTTCTCCCTGACTACCTCCGAAAGTTCTCCCTCAATAGCACAGATAATTCTCCCTCAATACCTCAGACAGTGCTCCCTCAATATCTCAGAGGTGCTTACTCAGTACCTCAGAACATGCTCGCTCAGTACGTCACAAAGCGCTTTCTCAGTACCTCAGAAAGTGCTCCCTCAATACATCAGAAAGTGCTCCCTCAACGCCTCTGAAAGTGCTCCCTCAATACCTCAGAAAGTGCTCCCTCAGTAACTCAGAATATACTCCCCCAGTACCTCAGATAGTGCTCCCTCAATACCTAAGAAAATGCTACCTCAATATCTCAGAAAGTGCTCCCCAAATACCTCTGAAAGTGCTCCCTCAGTACCTCAGGAAGTGCTACCTCAATACCTCAGAAAGTGACCCTCAATACCTCAGATAATGCTCACTCAATTCCTCACATAGTGCTCCCCAAATACCTCTGAAAGTGCTCCCTCAGTACCTCAAAAAGTGCTCCCTCTATCCCTCAGAAAGTGCTCCCACAATACCTCAGAAAGTGCTCCCACAATATCTCAGATAGTTCTCCCTCAATACCTCTGACAGTGCTCCCTCAATACCTCAGAAAGTGCTCCCTCAATACCTCAGATAGTGCTCCCTCAGTACCTCAGATAGTTCTCCCTCAGTACCTCAGATAGTGCTCCCCAAATACCTCTGCAATTGCTCCCTCTGTACATCAGAAAGTGCACCCTCAATACCTCAGAACGTGACCCTCAGTATCTCTGAAAGTGCTCTCTCAGTACCGCAGAAAGTGCTCCTTCAATACCTCAGAATGTGCCCCCTCAATAGCTCAGGCACTGCTTCCTCAGTACCTCAGATAGTTCTCCCTCAGTTCCTCACATAGTGCTCCCCAAATACCTCTGAAAGTGCTCCCTCAGTACCACAGAAAGTGCTCCCACAATACCTCAGGATGTGCTTCCTCAATAGCTCAGATAGTTCTCCCTCAATACTTCTGACAGTTATCCCTCAATACCTCAGAAAGTGCTCCCTCAATACACAGAAAGTGTTCCCTCAATGCCTCTGAAAGTGCTCCCTCAATACCACTGAAAGTGCTCCCTCAATACCTCAGATATTTTCCCCTCAATACCTCATAACGTTCTCCCTCAATATCACATATAGTTCTCCTTCAGTACCTCAGAAAGTTCGCCCTCAATACCTCTGAAAGTGCTCGCCCAATACCTCAGACAGTGCTCCCTCAGTACCTCAGAAAGTGCTCCCTCAATACCTCAGAAAGTGCTCTCTCAATCCCTCTGAAAGTGCTCCCTCAATACCTCAGAAAGTGCTCCCTCAATACCTCAGAAAGTGCTACCCCAATACCTCAGATAGTTCTCCCTCAGTACCTCAGAAAGTAATCCCTCACTATCGCAGAAAGTGGTCCATCAATAGCTCAGATAGTTCTCCCTCAATCCCTCACAAAGTGCTCCCCAAATACCGAAGAAAGTGCTACCTCAATATCTCAGATAGTTCTCCCTCAATACCTCTGAAAGTGCTCCCTCAGTACCATAGAAAGAGCTCCCTTAGTACCTCAGAAAGTGCTCCCTCAATAGCTCAGATAGTTCCCCCTCAACACCTCAGAAAGTGCTCATTCAGTACGTCACAAAGTGCTTCCTCAATGCCTCTGAAAGCGCTCACTAAATACCTCAGAAAGTGCTCCCTCAATGCCTCTGAAAGTGCTCGCCCAATACCTCAGACAGTGCTCCCTCAGTACCTCAGAAAGTGCTCCCTCAATACCTCAGAAATTGCTCCCTCAACATCTCAGATATTGCTCCCTCAATACCTCAGATACTGCTCCCTCAGTACCTCAGAAAGTGCTCCCTCAATACTTCAGATAGTGCTTCCTCAGTACCTCAGAAAGGGATATCTCAGTACCTCAGGAAGTGCTCCCACAATACCTCAGAAAGTGCTCCCTCAATAGCTCAGATAGTTCTCCCTCAATACCTCAGACAGTGCTCTCTCAATCCCTCTAAAAGTGCTCCCTCAATACCTCAGAAAGTGCTCCCTCAGTACCTCAGAAAGTGCTCCAACATTACCTCAGGCAGTGCTCCCTCAATACATCAGAAAGTGCTCCCTCAACATCTCAGATAGTGCTCCCTCAATACCTCAGATAGTGCTCCCTCAGTACCTCAGAAAGTGCTCCCTCAATACTTCAGATAGTGCTTCCTCAGTACCTCAGAAAGTGATATCTCAGTACCTCAGGAAGTGCTCCCACAATACCTCAGAAAGCGCTCCCTCAATAGCTCAGATAGTTCTCCCTCAATACCTCAGACAGTGCTCCCTCAATACATCAGAAAGTGCTCCCTCGATACCTCAGAAAGTGCTCCCTCAATACCTCAGAAAGTGCTCCCTCAATACCTCAGAAAGTGCTTCCTCAATACCTCAGAAAGTGCTCCCTCAATACCTCAGATAGTGCTCCCTCAGTACCTCAGAAAGTGCTCCCTCAATACTTCAGATAGTGCTTCCTCAGTACCTCAGAAAGTGATATCTCAGTACCTCAGAAAGCGCTCCCTCAATAGCTCAGATAGTTCTCCCTCAATACCTCAGACAGTGCTCCCTCAATACATCAGAAAGTGCTCCCTCGATACCTCAGAAAGTGCTCCCTCAATACCTCAGAAAGTGCTCCCTCAATACCTCAGAAAGTGCTCCCTCAATACCTTAGAAAGTGCTCCCTCAATACCTCAGAAAGTGCTCCCTCAATAGCTCAGATAGTGCTTCCACAGTACCTCAGATAGATCTCCCTCAATCCCTCAGAAGGTGCACCCCAAATACCTAAGAAAGTGCTACCTCAATACCTCAGCTAGTTCTCCCTCAATATCTCAGAAAGTGTTCCCTCAGTACCTTAGAAAGTACTCCCTCAGTACCTCAGAAAGTGCTCCCTCAATAGCTCAGATAGTTCTCCCTCAATACCTCAGAAAGTGCTCCTTCAGTACATCAGAAAGTGCTCCCTCAATGCCTCAGAAAGTGCTCCCTCAATGCCACTGAAAGTGCTCCCTCAGTACCTTAGAAAGGGCTCCCTCAGTACCTCAGAAAGTGCTCCCTCAATGCCTCTGAAAGTGCTGCCTCAATACCTCAGAAGGTGCTCCCCCAGTCCCTCAGAAATTGAACCCTCAGTACCTCAGAAAGTGCGCCCTCAATAGCTCAGATACTTCCCCCTCAATACCTCAGAAAGTGCTCATTCAGTACGTCAGAAAATGCTTCCTCAATGCCTCTGAAGGTGCTCCCTCAATACCTCAGATCATGCTCCCTCAATACCTCAGATAGTGCTACCTCAGTACCTCAGAGAGTTCGCCCTCAGTACCTCAGATAGTGCTCCCCAAATACCTCTGAATGTGCTCCCTCAGTACCTCAGAAACTGCTCCCTCAATACCTCAGAAAGTGCCCACTCAATACCTCAGATAATGCTCCCTCAATTCCTCAGATAGTGCTCCCTCAATACCTCAGAAAGTGCTCCCTCACTACCTAAGATAGTTCTCCCTCAGTACCTCAGATAGTTCTCCCTCAGTTCCTCAGAGAGTGCTCCCCAAATGCCTCTAAAAGTGCACCCTCAATACCTTGGAAAGTGCTCCCTCAATACCTCAGAAAGCGCCCCCTCAAAAGCTCAGATAGTGCTCCCCAATTCCTCAGATAGTGCTCCCTCAATACCTCAGAAAGTGCTCCCTCAGTAACTCAGAAAGTGCTCCCTCAATACCTCAGATAGTTCTCCCTCAGTACCTCAGAAAGTGCTCCCACAATACCTCAGAAATTGCTCCCTCAGTGCCTCCGAAAGTGCTCCCTCAATACATCAGATTGTTTTCCCTCTGTACCTCATGAGAGTGCTCCCCAAGTACCTCTGAAAGTGCTCCCTCAATACGTCAGAATGTGCTCCCTCAATATCTCAGATAGTTCTACAATAATATCTCAGATAGCCCTCCCTCAATAGCTCAGATAGTGCTCCCTCAATGCTTCAGATAGTGCTCCCTCAGAACCTCCGGTTGTTCTCCCTCAGTACCTCATGACAGTGGTCCCCAAATACCTCTGAAATTGCTCCCTCAATACCTCAGAAAGTGCTCCCTCAATACCTCAGATAGTGCTCCCTCAGTACCTCAGATAGTTCTCCCTCAGTACCTCAGATAGTGCTCCCCAAATACCTCTGCAAGTGCTCCCTCGGTACCTCAGAAAGTGCTACCTCAATACCTCAGATAATGCTCCCTCAATTCCTCAGATAGTGCTCCCTCAATACCTCTGAAAGTGCTCCTTCAGTATCTCAAACAGTGCTCCCTCAATACCTCAGACAGTGCCCTCTCAATTGCTCAGTCAGTGCTTCCTCAGTACCTCAGACAGTTCTCCCTCAGTTCCTCAGAGAGTGCTCCCAAATACCCCTGAAAGTCCTCCCTCAGTACCTCGGAAAGTGCTCCCTCACTACCTCAGAAAGTGCTCCCACAATACCTCAGAAAGTGCTCCCACAATATCTCACATAGTTCGCCCTCAATACCTCTGACAGTGCTCCCTCCATTCCTCAGAAAGTGCTCCCTCAATACCTCAGAAAGTGCTCCCTCAATACCTCAGAAAGTGCTCCCTCAATACCTCAGAAAGTGCTCCCTCAATACCTCAGATAGTGCTCCCTCAGTACCTCAGAAAGTGCTCCCTCAATACTTCAGATAGTGCTTCCTCAGTACCTCAGAAAGTGATATCTCAGTACCTCAGGAAGTGCTCCCACAATACCTCAGAAAGCGCTCCCTCAAAAGCTCAGATAGTTCTCCCTCAATACCTCAGACAGTGCTCCCTCAATACATCAGAAAGTGCTCCCTCGATACCTCAGAAAGTGCTCCCTCAATACCTCAGATAGTGCTCCCTCAATACCTCAGAAAGTGCTCCCTCAATACCTTAGAAAGTGTTCCCTCAATACCTCAGAACGTGCTCCCTCAAAAGCTCAGATAGTGCTTCCACAGTACCTCAGATAGTTCTCCCTCAATCCCTCAGAAGGTGCACCCCAAATACCTAAGAAAGTGCTACCTCAATACCTCAGATAGTTCTCCCTCAATATCTCAGAAAGTGCTCCCTCAGTACCTTAGAAAGTGCTCCCTCAGTACCTCAGAAAGTGCTCCCTCAATAGCTCAGATAGTTCTCCCTCAATACCTCAGAAAGTACTACTTCAGTACATCAGAAAGTGCTCCCTCAATGCCTTAGAAAGTGCTCCCTCAATGCCACTGAAAGTGCTCCCTCAGTACCTTAGAAAGGGCTCCCTCAGTACCTCAGAAAGTGCTCCCTCAATGCCTCTGAAAGTGCTGCCTCAATACCTCAGAAGGTGCTCCCCCAGTCCCTCAGAAATTGAACCCTCAGTACCTCAGAAAGTGCGCCCTCAGTACCTCAGAAAGTGCTCCCTCAATAGCTCAGATAGTTCCCCCTCAATACCTCAGAAAGTGCTCATTCAGTACGTCAGAAAGTGCTTCCTCAATGCCTCTGAAGGTGCTCCCTCAATACCTCAGATCATGCTCCCTCAATACGTCAGATAGTGCTACCTCAGGACCTCAGAGAGTTCGCCCTCAGTACCTCAGATAGTGCTCCCCAAATATCTCTGAATGTGCTCCCTCAGTACCTCAGAAACTGCTCCCTCAATACCTCCGAAAGTGCCCACTCAATACCTCAGATAATGCTCCCTCAATTCCTCAGATAGTGCTCCCTCAATACCTCAGAAAGTGCTCCCTCACTACCTAAGATATTTCTCCCCCAGGACCTCAAATAGTTCTCCCTCAGTTCCTCAGAGAGTGCTCCCCAAATGCCTCTGAAAGTGCACCCTCAATACCTTGGAAAGTGCTCCCTCAATACCTCAGAAAGCGCCCCCTCAAAAGCTCAGATAGTGCTCCCCCAATTCCTCAGATAGTGCTCCCTCAATATCTCAGAAAGTGCTCCCTCAGTAACTCAGAAAGTGCTCCCTCAATACCTCAGATAGTTCTCCCTCAGTACCTCAGAAAGTGCTCCCACAATACCTCAGAAATTGCTCCCTCAGTGCCTCCGAAAGTGCTCCCTCAATACATCAGATTGTTTTCCCTCTGTACCTCATGAGAGTGCTCCCCAAGTACCTCTGAAAGTGCTCCCTCAATACGTCAGAATGTGCTCCCTCAATATCTCAGATAGTTCTATAATAATATCTCAGATAGCCCTCCCTCAATAGCTCAGATAGTGCTCCCTCAATGCTTCAGATAGTGCTCCCTCAGAACCTCCGGTTGTTCTCCCTCAGTACCTCATGACAGTGGTCCCCAAATACCTCTGAAATTGCTCCCTCAATACCTCAGAAAGTGCTCCCTCAATACCTCAGATAGTGCTCCCTCAGTACCTCAGATAGTTCTCCCTCAGTACCTCAGATAGTGCTCCCCTAATACCTCTGCAAGTGCTCCCTCGGTACCTCAGAAAGTGCTACCTCAATACCTCAGATAATGCTCCCTCAATTCCTCAGATAGTGCTCCCTCAATACCTCTGAAAGTGCTCCTTCAATATCTCAGAAAGTGCTCCCTCAATACCTCAGACAGTGCCCTCTCAATTGCTCAGTCAGTGCTTCCTCAGTACCTCAGACAGTTCTCCCTCAGTTCCTCAGAGAGTGCTCCCAAATACCCCTGAAAGTCCTCCCTCAGTACCTCGGAAAGTGCTCCCTCACTACCTCAGAAAGTGCTCCCACAATACCTCAGAAAGTGCTCCCACAATATCTCACATAGTTCGCCCTCAATACCTCTGACAGTGCTCCCTCCATTCCTCAGAAAGTGCTCCCTCAATACCTCAGAAAGTGCTCCCTCAATACCTCAGAAAGTGCTCCCTCAATACCTCAGAAAGTGCTCCATCAATACCTCAGATAGTGCTTCCTCAGTACCTCAGAAAGTGATATCTCAGTACCTCAGGAAATGCTCCCACAATACCTCAGAAAGCGCTCCCTCAATAGCTCAGATAGTTCTCCCTCAATACCTCAGACAGTGCTCCCTCAGTACCTCAGAAAGTGCTCCCTCAATACTTCAGATAGTGCTTCCTCAGTACCTCAGAAAGTGATATCTCAGTACCTCAGGAAGTGCTCCCACAATACCTCAGAAAGCGCTCCCTCAATAGCTCAGATAGTTCTCCCTCAATACCTCAGACAGTGCTCCCTCAATACATCAGAAAGTGCTCCCTCAATACCTCACGTATTTCGCCCTCAATACCTCTGACAGTGCTCCCTCAATTCCTCAGAAAGTGGACCCTCAATACCTCAGAAAGTGCTCCCTCAATACCTCAGATAGTGCTCCCTCAATACCTCAGAAAGTGCTCCCTCAATATCTCAGATCGTGCTCCCTCAATACCTCAGATAGTGCTCCCTCAGTGCCTCAACAAGTGCTCCCTCAATACCTCAGATCATTCTCCCTCAATCCCTCAGAATGCTCTCCTCAATACTTCAGATATTTCTGCCTCAATATCTCAGACAGTCCTCCCTCAATAACTCAGATAGTGCTTCCTCAATACTTCAGATAGTGCTCCCTCAGTACCTCAAATTGTTCTCCCTCAGTACCTCATGGCAGTGCTCTCCAAATACCTCTGAAGTTGCTACCCCAATACCTCAGAATGAGCTCCCTCAATACCTCAGAAAGTGCTCCCTCAATAACTCAGATAGTGCTCCCTCAGTACCTCAGATAGTTCTCCCTCAGTACCTCAGATAGTGCTCCCTCAATACCTCTGCATGTGCTTCCTGAATACTTCAGAAAGTGCTCCCTCAATAGCTCAGATACTGCTACCTCATTACCTCAGAAAGTGCTACATCAATACCGCTGATAGTTCTCCCTCAGAACCTCAGAAAGTGCTCCCTCAATGCTTCTGAAGGTGCTCACTCAATACCTCTGAAAGTGCTACTTCTATACCTCAGAAAGTGCTCCATCAATATTTCAGATAGTGCTCCCTCAGAACCTCCGGTGGTTCTCCCTCACTACCTCATGACAGTGGTCCCCAAATACCTCTGACATTGCTCCCTCAATACCTCCGAAAGTGCTCCCTCATACCACAGATAGTGCTCCCTCAGTACCTCAGATAGTTCTCCCTCAGTACCTCAGATAGTGCTCCCCAAATACCTCTGCAATTGCTCCCTCTGTACATCAGAAAGTGCTTCCTCAATACTTCAGAAAGTGACCCTCAATACCTCAGATAATGCTCCCTCAATTCCTCAGCTAGTGCTCCCTCAATACCGCTCAATGTGCTCTCTCAGTACCTCAGAAATTGCTCCCTCAATAACTCAGACAGTGCCCCCTCAATAGGTCAGGCAGTGCTTCCTCAGTAACTCAGATAGTTCTCCGTCAGTTCCTCAGATAGTGTCCCCAAATACCTCTGAAAGTGCTCCCTCAGTACCTCAGAAAGTGCACCCTCACTACCTCAGAAAGTGCACCCACAATACCTCAGAAAGTGCTTCCTCAATAGCTCAGATAGTTCTCCCTCAATACCTCTGACAGTGCTCCCTCAATACCTCAGAAAGTGCTCCCTCAATACCACAGAAAGTGTTCCCTCAATGTCTCTGAAGGTGCTCCCTCAATACGGCTGAAATTGCTCCCTCAATACCTCAGATATTGTTCCCTAAATACATCATAAAGTTCTCCCTCAATATCTCATATAGTTCTCCCTCAGTACCTCAGAAAGTGCGCCCTCAATACCTCAGAAAGTGCTCCCTCAATACCTCAGAAAGAGCTCCCTCAGTACCTCAGAAAGTGCGACCTCAATACCTCAGATAGTTCTCCCTCAGTACCTCAGAAAGTGATCCCTCAGTATCGCAGAAAGTGCTCCCTCAATAGCTCAGATAGTTCTCGCTCAGTACCTGAGAAAGTGCTCCCTCAGTATCGCAGAACGTGCTCCCTCAATAGCGCAGATAGTTCCCACTCAATACCTCAGAAAGTGCCCCTTCAGTACCTCAGAAAGTGCTTCCTCAATGCCTCTGAAAGTGCTCCCTCAGTACCTCAGATCGTGCTCCCTCAATACCTCAGATAGTGCTCCCTCAATATCTCAAAAAGTGCTCCCACAATTCCTCAGAATGTGCTCCCTCAATACCTCAGAAAGTGCTCCCTCAATATCTCAGATCGTGCTCCCTCAATACCTCAGATAGTGCTCCCTCAGTGCCTCAGCAAGTGCTCCCTCAATACCTCAGATCATTCTCCCTCAATCCCTCAGAATGCTCTCCTCAATACTTCAGATATTTCTGCCTCAATATCTCAGACAGTTCTTCCCTCAATAACTCAGATAGTGCTTCCTCAATACTTCAGATAGTGCTCCCTCAGTACCTCAGATTGTTCTCCCTCAGTACCTCATGGCAGTGCTCTCCAAATACCTCTGAAGTTGCTCCCCAATACCTCAGAATGAGCTCCCTCAATACCTCAGAAAGTGCTCCCTCAATAACTCAGATAGTGCTCCCTCAGTACCTCAGATAGTTCTCCCTCAGTACCTCAGATAGTGCTCCCTGAATACCTCTGCATGTGCTCCCTGAATACTTCAGAAAGTGCTCCCTCAATAGCTGAGATACTGCTACCTCATTACCTCAGAAAGTGCTACATCAATACCGCTGATAGTTCTCCCTCAGAACCTCAGAAAGTGCTCCCTCAATGCTCCTGAAGGTGCTCACTCAATACCTCTGAAAGTGCTCCTTCAATACCTCAGAAAGTGCTCCATCAATATTTCAGATAGTGCTCCCTCAGAACCTCCGGTGGTTCTCCCTCACTACCTCATGACAGTGGTCCCCAAATACCTCTGACATTGCTCCCTCAATACCTCAGAAAGTGCTCCCTCATACCACAGATAGTGCTCCCTCAGTACCTCAGATAGTTCTCCCTCAGTACCTCAGATAGTGCTCCCCAAATACCTCTACTATTGCTCCCTCTGTACATCAGAAAGTGCTCCCTCAATACTTCAGAAAGTGACCCTCAATACCTCAGATAATGCTCCCTCAATTCCTCAGATAGTGCTCCCTCAATACCGCTCAATGTGCTCTCTCAGTACCTCAGAAATTGCTCCCTCAATAACTCAGACAGTGCCCCCTCAATAGGTCAGGCAGTGCTTCCTCAGTAACTCAGATAGTTCTCCGTCAGTTCCTCAGATAGTGTCCCCAAATACCTCTGAAAGTGCTCCCTCAGTACCTCAGAAAGTGCACCGTCACTACCTCAGAAAGTGCTCCCACAATACCTCAGAAAGTTCTTCCTCAATAGCTCAGATAGTTCTCCCTCAATACCTCTGACAGTGCTCCCTCAATACCTCAGAAAGTGCTCCCTCAATACCACAGAAAGTGTTCCCACAATGTCTCTGAAGGTGCTCCCTCAATACGGCTGAAAGTGCTCCCTCAATACCTCAGATATTGTTCCCTCAATACATCATAAAGTTCTCCCTCAATATCTCATATAGTTCTCCCTCAGTACCTCAGAAAGTGCGCCCTCAATACCTCAGAAAGTGCTCCCTCAATACCTCAGAAAGAGCTCCCTCAGTACCTCAGAAAGTGCGACCTCAATACCTCAGATAGTTCTCCCTCAGTACCTCAGAAAGTGATCCCTCAGTATCGCAGAAAGTGCTCCCTCAATAGCTCAGATCGTTCTCGCTCAGTACCTGAGAAAGTGCTCCCTCAGTATCGCAGAACGTGCTCCCTCAATAGCTCAGATAGTTGCCCCTCAATACCTCAGAAAGTGCCCCTTCAGTACCTCAGAAAGTGCTTCCTCAATGCCTCTGAAAGTGCTCCCTCAGTACCTCAGATCGTGCTCCCTCAATACCTCAGATAGTGCTCCCTCAATATCTCAAAAAGTGCTCCCACAATACCTCAGAAAGTGGTCCCACAATATCTCAGATAGTTCGCCCTCAATACCTCTGACAGTGCTCCTACAGTTCCTCAGAAAGTGCTCCCTCAATACCTCAGAAAGTGCTCCCTCAATACCTCAGATAATGCTCCCTCAATACCTCAGAAAGTGCTCCAGCACTATCTCAGATCGTGCTCCCACAATACCTCAGATAGTGCTCCCTCAGTGCCTCAGCAAGTTCTCCCTCAATACCTCAGATCGTTGTCCCTCAATCCCTCAGAATGCTCTCCCCAATACTTCAGTTAGTTCTGCCTCAATATCTCAGACAGTCCTCCCTCAATAACTCAGATAGTGCTTCCTCAATACTTCAGATAGTGCTCCCTCAGTACCTCAGATAGTTCTCCCTCAGTACCTCAGATAGTGCTCCCTCAATACCTCTGCATGTGCTCCCTCAATACCTCAAAAAGTGCTCCCTCAATAGCTCAGATACTGCTTCCTCATTACCTCAGAAAGTGCTACCTCAATACCGCTGATAGTTCTCCCTCAGATCCTCAGAAAGTGATCACTCAATACCTCAGAACGTTCCCCCTCAATAGCTCAGAAAGTTCTTCCTCAATGCTGCAGTCAGTGCTCCCTCAATACCTCAGAAAGTGCTCCCTCAATACTCAGAAAGTGCTGCCCCAATACCGCAGAAAGTTCTCTCTCAGTACCTCAGAAAATGCTCCCTCAATGCTTCTGAAGGTGCTCACTCAATACCTCTGAAAGTGCTTCCTCAATACCTCAAAAAGTGCTCCCTCAATATTTCAGATAGTTCTGCATTAATATCTCAGATAGTCCTCCCTCAATAGCTCAGATAGTGCTTCCTCAATAGTTCAGATAGTGCTCCCTCAGAACCTCCGGTTGTTCTCCCTCACGACCTCATGACAGTGGTCCCAAAATACCTCTGACATTGCTCCCTCAATACCTCAGAAAGTGCTCCCTCAATACCTCAGATAGTGCTCCCTCAGTTCCTCAGATAGTTCTCCCTCAGTACCTCAGATAGTGCTCCCCAAATACCTCTGCAATTGCTCCCTCTGTACATCAGAAAGTGCTCTCTCAATACTTCAGAAAGTGACCCTCAATACCTCAGATAATGCTCCCTCAATTCCTCAGATAGTGCTCCCTCAATACCGCTCAAAGTGCTCTCTCAGTACCTCAGAAAGTGCACCCTCAATAACTCAGACAGTGCCCCTCAATAACTCAGGCAGTGCTTCCTCAGTAACTCACATAGTTCTCCCTCAGTTCCTAAGATAGTGTCCCCAAATACATCTGAAAGTGCTCCCTCAGTACCTCAGAAAGTGCACCCTCACTACCTCAGAAAGTGCTCCCACAATACCTCAGAAAGTGCTTCCTCAATAGCTCAGATAGTTCTCTCTCAATACCTCTGACAGTGCTCCCTCAATACTTCAGAAAGTGCTCCCTCAATACCACAGAAAGTGTTCCTTCAATGTCTCTGAAGGTGCTCCCTCAATACCTCTGAAAGTGCTCCCTCAATACCTCAGATATTGTTCCCTCAATACATCATAAGGTTCTCCCTCAATATCTCAGAAAGTGCGCCCTCAGTACCTCAGAAAGTGCGCCCTCAATACCTCAGAAAGAGCTCCCTCAATAGCTCAGATTTTTCTCCCTCACTACCTCAGATAGTTCTCCCTCAGTACCTCAGAAAGTGATCCCTCAGTATCGCAGAAAGTTCTCCCTCAATACCTCAGAAAGTGCTGCCTCAGTACCCCAGAAAGTGCTCCCTCAGTATCGCAGAACGTGCTCCGTCAATAGCTCAGATAGTTCCCCCTCAATACCTCAGAAAGTGCCCCTTCAGTACCTCAGAAAGTGCTTCATCAATGCCTCTGAAAGTGCTCCCTCAATACCTCAGATCGTGCTCCCTCAATACCTCAGATAGTGCTCCCTCAATATCTCAGAAAGAGCTCCCTCAATATCTCAGATCGTTCTCCCTCAATACCTCAGATAGTGCTCCCTCAGTGCCTCAGGAAGTGCTCCCTCAATACCTTAGATAGTTCTCCCTCAATCCCTCAGAATGCTCTCCTCAATACTTCAGATATTTCTGCCTCAATATCTCAGATCGTCCTCCCTCAATAACTCAGATAGTGCTTCCTCAATACTTCAGACAGTGCTCCCTCAGTACCTCAGATTGTTCTCCCTCAGTACCTCAGATAGTGCTCCCCAAATACCTCTGCAAGTGCTCCCTCAGGACATCAGAATGTGCTACCTCAATACCTCAGAGAGTGACCCTCAATACCTCAGATAATGCTCCCTCAATTCCTCAGATAGTTCTCCCTCAGTACCTCTGAAAGTGCTCCTTCAGTACCTCAGAAAGTGCTCCTTCAATACCTCAGAAAGTGCTCCCACAATACATCAGAAAGTGCTCCCTCAATACCTCAAATAGTGCTCCCTCAGTACCTCAGATAGTTCTCCCTCAGTACCCCAGATGGTGCGCCCCAAATACCTCTGCAATTGCTCCCTCTGTACATCAGAAAGTGCTCCCTCAATACCTCAGAAAGTGACCCTCAATACCTCAGATAATGCTCCCTCAATTCCTCAGATAGTGCTCCCTCAATACCTCAGACAGTGCCCCCTCAATAGCTCAGGCAGTGCTTCCTCAGTAACTCAGATAGTTCTCCCTCAGTTCCTCAGAGAGTGTCCCCAAATACCTCTGAAAGTGCTCCCTCAGTACCTCAGAAAGTGCACCTTCACTACCTCAGAAAGTGCTCCCAAAGTACCTCAGAAAGCGCTTCCTCAATAGCTCAGATAGTTCTCCCTCAATACCTCTGACAGTGCTCCCTCAATACCTCAGAAAGTGCTCCCTCAATAGCACAGAAAGTGTTCCCTCAATGTCTCTGAAGGTGCTCCCTCAATACCTCTGAAAGTGCTCCCTCAATCCCTCAGAATGCTCTCCTCAGTACTTCAGATAGTTCTGCCTCAGTATCTCAGATAGTCCTCCCTCAATAACTCAGATAGTGCTTCCTCAATACTTCAGATAGTGCTCCCTCAGTACCTCAGATTGTTCTCCCTCAGTACCTCATGGCAGTACTCTCCAAATACCTCTGAAGTTGCACCCCCAATACCTCAGAATGAGCTCCCTCAATACCTCAGAAAGTGCTCCCTCAATACCTCAGATAGTGCTCTCTCAGTACCTCAGATAGTTCTCCCTCAGTACATCAGATAGTGATCCCTCAATACCTCTGCATGTGCTCCCTCAATACCTCAGAAAGTGCTCCCTCAATAGCTCAGATACTGCTTCCTCATTACCTCAGAAAGTGCTACCTCAATACCGCTGATAGTTCTCCCTCAGATCCTCAGAAAGTGATCACTCAATACCTCAGAAAGTTCTCCCTCAATAGCTCAGAAAGTTCTCCCTCAATGCCGTATACAGTGCTCCCTCAATGCCTCAGAAAGTGCTCCCTCAATACTCAGAAAGTGCTGCCCCAATACCGCAGAAAGTTCTCTCTCAGTACCTCAGAAAGTGCTCCCTCAATGCTTCTGAAGGTGCTCACTCAATACCTCTGAAAGTGCTCCCTCAATAACTGAGAAAGTTTTCCCTCAATATTTCAGATAGTTCTGCATTAATATCTCAGATAGTCCTCCCTCAATAGCTCAGATAGTGCTTCCTCAATACTTCAGGTAGTGCTCCCACAGAACCTCCGGTTGTTCTCCCTCACTACCTCATGACAGTGGTCCCCAAATACCTCTGACATTGCTCCCTCAATGCCTCAGAAAGTGCTCCCTCAATACCTCAGATAGTGCTCCCTCAGTTCCTCAGATAGTTCTCCCTCAGTACCTCAGATAGTGCTCCCCAAATACCTCTGCAATTGCTCCCTCTGTACATCAGAAAGTGCTCCCTCAATACTTCAGAAAGTGACCCTCAATACCTCAGATAATGCTCCCTCAATTCCTCAGATAGTGCTCCCTCAATACCGCTCAAAGTGCTCTCTCAGTACCTCAGAAAGTGCACCCTCAATAACTCAGACAGTGCCCCTCAATAGCTCAGGCAGTGCTTCCTCAGTAACTCAGATAGTTCTCCCTCAGTTCCTCAGATAGTGTCCCTAAATACCTCTGAAAGTGCTCCCTCAGTACCTCAGATAGTGCTCCCTCAGTTCCTCAGATAGTTCTCCCTCAGTACCTCAGATAGTGCTCCCCAAATACCTCTGCAATTGCTCCCTCTGTACATCAGAATGTGCTCCCTCAATACTTCAGAAAGTGACCCTCAATACCTCAGATAATGCTCCCTCAATTCCTCAGATAGTGCTTCCTCAATACCGCTCAAAGTGCTCTCTCAGTACCTCAGAAAGTGCACCCTCAATAACTCAGACAGTGCCCCTCAATAGCTCAGGCAGTGCTTCCTCAGTAACTCAGATAGTTCTCCCTCAGTTCCTCAGATAGTGTCCCCAAATACATCTGAAAATGCTCCCTCAATACCTCAGAAAGTGCACCCTCACTACCTCAGAAAGTGCTCCCACAAAACCTCAGAAAGTGCTTCCTCAATAGCTCAGATAGTTCTCTCTCAATACCTCTGACAGTGCTCCCTCAATAGCTCAGGCAGTGCTTCCTCAGTAACTCAGATAGTTCTCCCTCAGTTCCTCAGAGAGTGTCCCCAAATACCTCTGAAAGTGCTCCCTCAGTACCTCAGAAAGTGCACCTTCACTACCTCAGAAAGTGCTCCCAAAGTACCTCAGAAAGCGCTTCCTCAATAGCTCAGATAGTTCTCCCTCAATACCTCTGACAGTGCTCCCTCAATACCTCAGAAAGTGCTCCCTCAATAGCACAGAAAGTGTTCCCTCAATGTCTCTGAAGGTGCTCCCTCAATACCTCTGAAAGTGCTCCCTCAATCCCTCAGAATGCTCTCCTCACTACTTCAGATAGTTCTGCCTCAGTATCTCAGATAGTCCTCCCTCAATAACTCAGATAGTGCTTCCTCAATACTTCAGATAGTGCTCCCTCAGTACCTCAGATTGTTCTCCCTCAGTACCTCATGGCAGTACTCTCCAAATACCTCTGAAGTTGCTCCCCCAATACCTCAGAATGAGCTCCCTCAATACCTCAGAAAGTGCTCCCTCAATACCTCAGATAGTGCTCTCTCAGTACCTCAGATAGTTCTCCCTCAGTACATCAGATAGTGATCCCTCAATACCTCTGCATGTGCTCCCTCAATACCTCAGAAAGTGCTCCCTCAATAGCTCAGATACTGCTTCCTCATTACCTCAGAAAGTGCTACCTCAATACCGCTGATAGTTCTCCCTCAGATCCTCAGAAAGTGATCACTCAATACCTCAGAAAGTTCTCCCTCAATAGCTCAGAAAGTTCTCCCTCAATGCCGTAGTCAGTGCTCCCTCAATGCCTCAGAAAGTGCTCCCTCAATACTCAGAAAGTGCTGCCCCAATACCGCAGAAAGTTCTCTCTCAGTACCTCAGAAAGTGCTCCCTCAATGCTTCTGAAGGTGCTCACTCAATACCTCTGAAAGTGCTCCCTCAATAACTGAGAAAGTTTTCCCTCAATATTTCAGATAGTTCTGCATTAATATCTCAGATAGTCCTCCCTCAATAGCTCAGATAGTGCTTCCTCAATACTTCAGGTAGTGCTCCCACAGAACCTCCGGTTGTTCTCCCTCACTACCTCATGACAGTGGTCCCCAAATACCTCTGACATTGCTCCCTCAAAACCTCAGAAAGTGCTCCCTCAATACCTCAGATAGTGCTCCCTCAGTTCCTCAGATAGTTCTCCCTCAGTACCTCAGATAGTGCTCCCCAAATACCTCTGCAATTGCTCCCTCTGTACATCAGAAAGTGCTCCCTCAATACTTCAGAAAGTGACCCTCAATACCTCAGATAATGCTCCCTCAATTCCTCAGGTAGTGCTCCCTCAATACCGCTCAAAGTGCTCTCTCAGTACCTCAGAAAGAGCACCCTCAATAACTCAGACAGTGCCCCTCAATAGCTCAGGCAGTGCTTCCTCAGTAACTCAGATAGTTCTCCCTCAGTTCCTCAGATAGTGTCCCTAAATACCTCTGAAAGTGCTCCCTCAGTACCTCAGATAGTGCTCCCTCAGTTCCTCAGATAGTTCTCCCTCAGTACCTCAGATAGTGCTCCCCAAATACCTCTGCAATTGCTCCCTCTGTACATCAGAATGTGCTCCCTCAATACTTCAGAAAGTGACCCTCACTACCTCAGATAATGCTCCCTCAATTCCTCAGATAGTGCTTCCTCAATACCGCTCAAAGTGCTCTCTCAGTACCCCAGAACGTGCACCCTCAATAACTCAGACAGTGCCCCTCAATAGCTCAGGCAGTGCTTCCTCAGTAACTCAGATAGTTCTCCCTCAGTTCCTCAGATAGTGTCCCCAAATACATCTGAAAATGCTCCCTCAATACCTCAGAAAGTGCACCCTCACTACCTCAGAAAGTGCTCCCACAAAACCTCAGAAAGTGCTTCCTCAATAGCTCAGATAGTTCTCTCTCAATACCTCTGACAGTGCTCCCTCAATACTTCAGAAAGTGCTCCCTCAATACCACAGAAAGTGTTCCTTCAATGTCTCTGAAGGTGCTCCCTCAATACCTCTGAAAGTGCTCCCTCAATACCTCAGATATTGTTCCCTCAATACATCATAAAGTTCTCCCTCAATATCTCAGAAAGTTCTCCCTCAGTACCTCAGAAAGTGCGCCCTCAATACCTCAGAAAGTGCTCCCTCAATACCTCAGAAAGAGCTCCCTCAATAGCTCAGATTGTTCTCCCTGACTACCTCAGATAGTTCTCCCTCAGTACCTCAGAAAGTGATCCCTCAGTATCGCAGAAAGTTCTCCCTCAATACCTCAGAAAGTGCTGCCTCAGTACCTGAGAAAGTGCTCCCTCAGTATCGCAGAACGTGCTCCGTCAATAGCTCAGATAGTTCCCCCTCAATACCTCAGAAAGTGCCCCTTCAGTACCTCAGAAAGTGCTTCATCAATGCCTCTGAAAGTGCTCCCTCAATACCTCAGATAGTGCTCCCTCAATATCTCAGAAAGAGCTCCCTCAATATCTCAGATGGTTCTCCCTCAATACCTCAGATAGTGCTCCCTCAGTGCCTCAGGAAGTGCTCCCTCAATACCTTAGATAGTTCTCCCTCAATCCCTCAGAATGCTCTCCTCAATACTTCAGATATTTCTGCCTCAATATCTCAGATCGTCCTCCCTCAATAACTCAGATAGTGCTTCGTCAATACTTCAGACAGTGCTCCCTCAGTACCTCAGATTGTTCTTCCTCAGTACCGCATGGCAGTGCTCTCCAAGTACCTCTGAAATTGCTCTCTCAATACCTTAGAAAGTGCTCCCTCAATACCTCAGATAGTGCTCCCTCAGTACCTCAGATACTTCTCCCTCAGTACCTCAGATAGTGCTCCCCAAATACCTCTGCAAGTGCTCCCTCAGTACCTCAGAAAGTGCTACCTCAATACCTCAGAGAGTGACGCTCAATACCTCAGATAATGCTCCCTCAATTCCTCAGATAGTGCTCCCTCAGTACCTCTGAAAGTGCTCCTTCAGTACCTCTGAAAGTGCTCCTTTAAAACCTCAGAAAGTGCTCCCACAATACATTAGAAAGTGCTCCCTCAATACCACAGAAAGTGTTCCTTCAATGTCTCTGAAGGTGCTCCCTCAATACCTCTGAAAGTGCTCCCTCAATACCTCAGATATTGTTCCCTCAATACATCATAAAGTTCTCCCTCAATATCTCAGAAAGGTCTCCCTCAGTACCTCAGAAAGTGCGCCCTCAATACCTCAGAAAGTGCTCCCTCAATACCTCAGAAAGAGCTCCCTCAATAGCTCAGATTGTTCTCCCTCACTACCTCAGATAGTTCTCCCTCAGTACCTCAGAAAGTGATCCCTCAGTATCGCAGAAATTTCTCCCTCAATACGTCAGAAATTGCTGCCTCAGTACCCCAGAAAGTGCTCCCTCAGTATCGCAGAACTTGCTCCGTCAATAGCTCAGATAGTTCCCCCTCAATACCTCAGAAAGTGCCCCTTCAGTACCTCAGAAAGTGCTTCATTAATGCCTCTGAAAGTGCTCCCTCAATACCTCAGATAGTGCTCCCTCAATATCTCAGAAAGAGCTCCCTCAATATCTCAGATCGTTCTCCCTCAATACCTCAGATAGTGCTCCCTCAGTGCCTCAGGAAGTTGCTCCCTCAATACCTTAGATAGTTCTCCCTCAATCCCTCAGAATGCTCTCCTCAATACTTCAGATATTTATGCCTCAATATCTCAGATCGTCCTCCCTCAATAACTCAGATAGTGCTTCGTCAATACTTCAGACAGTGCTCCCTCAGTACCTCAGATTGTTCTCCCTCAGTACCTCATGGCAGTGCTCTCCAAGTACCTCTGAAATTGCTCCCTCAATACCTTAGAAAGTGCTCCCTCAATACCTCAGATAGTGCTCCCTCAGTACCTCAGATACCTCTCCCTCAGTACCTCAGATAGTGCTCCCCAAATACCTCTGCAAGTGCTCCCTCAGTACCTCAGAAAGTGCTACCTCAATACCTCAGAGAGTGACCCTCAATACCTCAGATAATGCTCCCTCAATTCCTCAGATAGTGCTCCCTCAGTACCTCTGAAAGTGCTCCTTCAGTACCTCAGAAAGTGCTCCTTCAATACCTCAGAAAGTGCTCCCACAATACATCAGAAAGTGCTCCCTCAATACCTCAAATAGTGCTCCCTCAGTACCTCAGATAGTTCTCCCTCAGTACCCCAGATGGTGCGCCCCAAATACCTCTGCAATTGCTCCCTCTGTACATCAGAAAGTGCTCCCTCAATACCTCAGAAAGTGACCCTCAATACCTCAGATAATGCTCCCTCAATTCCTCAGATAGTGCTCCCTCAATACCTCAGACAGTGCCCCCTCAAAAGCTCAGGCAGTGCTTCCTCAGTAACTCAGATAGTTCTCCCTCAGTTCCTCAGAGAGTGTCCCCAAATACCTCTGAAAGTGCTCCGTCAGTACCTCAGAAAGTGCACCTTCACTACCTCAGAAAGTGCTCCCAAAATACCTCAGAAAGCGCTTCCTCAATAGCTCAGATAGTTCTCCCTCAATACCTCTGACAGTGCTCCCTCACTACCTCAGAAAGTGTTCCCTCAATAGCACAGAAAGTGTTCCCTCAATGTCTCTGAAGGTGCTCCCTCAATACCTCTGAAAGTGCTCCCTCAATCCCTCAGAATGCTCTCCTCAATACTTCAGATAGTTCTGCCTCAATATCTCAGATAGTCCTCCCTCAATAACTCAGATAGTGCTTCCTCAATACTTCAGATAGTGCTCCCTCAGTACCTCAGATTGTTCTCCCTCAGTACCTCATGGCAGTGCTCTCCAAGTACCTCTGAAATTGATCCCTCAATACCTTAGAAAGTGCTCCCTCAATACCTCAGAAAGTGCTCACCAAATACCTCTGCAAGTGCTCCCTCAGTACCTCAGAAAGTGCTACCTCAATACCTCAGAGAGTGACCCTCAATACCTCAGATAATGCTCCCTTAATTCCTCAGATAGTGCTCCCTCAGTACGTCTGAAAGTGCTCCTTCAGTACCTCAGAAAGTGCTCCCTCAATACCACAGACAGTGATTAGATTAGATTAGATTAGATTAGATTAGATTACAGGGCGGAAACAGGCCCTTCGGCCCAACAAGTCCACACCGACCCGCCGAAGCGAAACCCACCCATACCCCTACATTTACCCTTTACCTAACACTACAGGCAATTTAGTATGGCCAATTCACCTGACCCTGCACATCTTTGGATGGTGGGAGGAAACCGGAGCACCCGGAGGAAATCCACGCAGACACGGGGAGAACGTGCAAACTCCACACAGACAGTCACCTGAGGTGGGAATTGAACCTGGGTCTCAGACGCTGTGAGGCAGCAGTGCTAACCACTGTGCCACTGTGCCACCGTGCCTTCTCAATTGCTCAGACAGTGCTCGCTGAATACCTCAGATAGTTCTCCCTCACTACCTCAGAAAGTGCTCCCTCAATATCTCAGATCGTGCTCCCTCAATACCTCCGATAGTGCTCCCTCAGTGCCTCAGCAAGTTCTCCCTCAATACCTCAGATCGTTCTCCCTCAATCCCTCAGAATGCTGTCCTCAATACTTCAGTTAGTTCTGCCTCAATATCTCAGACAGTCCTCCCTCAATAACTCAGATAGTGCTTCCTCAATACTTCAGATAGTGCTCCCTCAGTACCTCAGATTGTTCTCCCTCAGTACCTCATTGCAGTACTCTCCAAATACCTCTGAAGTTGCTCCCTCAATACCTCAGAATGAGCTCCCTCAATACCTCAGAAAGTGCTCCCTCAATACCTCAGATAGTGCTCCCTCAGTACCTCAGATAGTTCTCCCTCAGTACATCAGATAGTGCTCCCTCAGTACCTCAGATTGTTCTCCCTCAGTACCTCATGGCAGTACTCTCCAAATACCTCTGAAGTTGCTCCCCCAATACCTCAGAATGAGCTCCCTCAATACCTCAGAAAGTGCTCCCTCAATACCTCAGATAGTGCTCCCTCAGTACCTCAGATAGTTCTCCCTCAGTACATCAGATAGTGATCCCTCAATACCTCTGCATGTGCTCCCTCAATACCTCAGAAAGTGCTCCCTCAATAGCTCAGATACTGCTTCCTCATTACCTCAGAAAGTGCTACCTCAATACCGCTGATAGTTCTCCCTCAGATCCTCAGAAAGTGATCACTCAATACCTCAGAAAGTTCTCCCTCAATAGCTCAGAAAGTTCTCCCTCAATGCCATAGTCAGTGCTCCCTCAATGCCTCAGAAAGTGCTCCCTCAATACTCAGAAAGTGCTGCCCCAATACCGCAGAAAGTTCTCTCTCAGTTCCTCAGAAAGTGCTCCCTCAATGCTTCTGAAGGTGCTCACTCAATACCTCTGAAAGTGCTCCCTCAATACATCAGATATTTTTCCCCGAAAACCTCAGAAAGTTCTCCCTCAATATCTCAGATAGTTCCCCCTCAATACCTCAGAAAGTGCCCCTTCAGTACCTCAGAAAGTGCTTCCTCAATGCCTCTGAAAGTGCTCCCTCAATACCTCAGATAGTGCTCCCTCAATATCTCAGAAAGAGCTCCCTCAATACCTCAGACCGTGCTCCCTCAATACCTCAGATAGTGCTCCCTCAGTGCCTCAGGAAGTGCTCCCTCAATACCTTAGATAGTTCTCCCTCAATCCCTCAGAATGCTCTCCTCAATACTTCAGATATTTCTGCCTCAATATCTCAGATAGTCCTCCCTCAATAACTCAGATAGTGCTTCTTCAATACTTCAGACAGTGCTCCCTCAGTACCTCAGATTGTTCTCCCTCAGTACCTCATGGCAGTGCTCTCCAAGTACCTCTGAAATTGCTCCCTCAATACCTCAGAATGAGCTCCCTCAGTACCTCAGAAAGTGCTCCCTCAATACCTCAGATTGTGCTCCCTCAGTACCTCAGATAGTTCTCCCGCAGTACCTCAGATAGTGCTCCCTCAATACCTCTGCACGTGCTCCCTCAATACCTCTGCATGTGCTCCCTCAATACCTCAGAAAGTTCTCCCTCAATAGCTCAGATAGTTCTCCCTCAATGCCGCAGAAAGTGCTACCTCAAAACCTCAGAAAGGTCTCTCTCAGTACCTCAGAAAGTGTTCCCTCAATGCTTCTGATGGTGCTCACTCAATACCTCTGAAAGTGCTCCCTCAATACATCAGATATTTTTCCCCTAATACCTCAGAAAGTTCTCCCTCAATATCTCAGATAGTTTTCCCTCAGTACCTCAGAAATTGCTCCATCAATACCTAAGAAATTGCTCACTCAATAGCTCAGATATCTCTCCCTCAATACCTCAGAGAGTGCTCCCTCAATACCTCAGAAAGTGCTCTCTCAGTTGCTCAGAAAGTGCTCCCTCAATACCTTAGAAATTGCTCCTTCATTACCTCAGAAAGTGCTCCCTCAATAGCTCAGATATCTCTCCCTCAATACCTCAGAGAGTGCTCCCTCAATACCTCAGATAGTGCTCCCTCAATACCTCAGAAAGTGCTCACTCAGTACCTCCGAATGTGCTTCCTCAGTACCTCAGAAAGCGCTTCCTCAATAGCTCAGATAGTTCTCCCTCAATACCTCTGACAGTGCTCCCTCAATACCTCAGAAAGTGCTCCCTCAATAGCACAGAAAGTGTTCCCTCAATGTCTCTGAAGGTGCTCCCTCAATACCTCAGTACCTCTGACAGTGCTCCCTCAATACCTCAGAAAGTGCTCCCTCAATACCTCAGATTGTGCTCCCTCAGTACCTCAGATAATTCTCCCGCAGTACCTCAGATAGTGCTCCCTCAATACCTCTGCACGTGCTCCCTCAATACCTCTGCATGTGCTCCCTCAATACCTCAGAAAGTTCTCCCTCAATAGCTCAGATAGTTCTCCCTCAATGCCGCAGAAAGTGCTACCTCAAAACCTCAGAAAGTGCTCCCCCAATACCTCAGAAAGTTCTCTCTCAGTACCTCAGAAAGTGTTCCCTCAATGCTTCTGAAGGTGCTCACTCAATACCTCTGAAAGTGCTCCCTCAATACATCAGATATTTTTCCCCGAAAACCTCAGAAAGTTCTCCCTCAATATCTCAGATAGTTCTCCCTCACTACCTCAGAAAGTGCTCCCTCAATATCTCAGATCGTGCTCCCTCAATACCTCCGATAGTGCTCCCTCAGTGCCTCAGCAAGTTCTCCCTCAATACCTCAGATCGTTCTCCCTCAATCCCTCAGAATGCTGTCCTCAATACTTCAGTTAGTTCTGCCTCAATATCTCAGACAGTCCTCCCTCAATAACTCAGATAGTGCTTCCTCAATACTTCAGATAGTGCTCCCTCAGTACCTCAGATTGTTCTCCCTCAGTACCTCATTGCAGTACTCTCCAAATACCTCTGAAGTTGCTCCCTCAATACCTCAGAATGAGCTCCCTCAATACCTCAGAAAGTGCTCCCTCAATACCTCAGATAGTGCTCCCTCAGTACCTCAGATAGTTCTCCCTCAGTACATCAGATAGTGCTCCCTCAGTACCTCAGATTGTTCTCCCTCAGTACCTCATGGCAGTACTCTCCAAATACCTCTGAAGTTGCTCCCCCAATACCTCAGAATGAGCTCCCTCAATACCTCAGAAAGTGCTCCCTCAATACCTCAGATAGTGCTCCCTCAGTACCTCAGATAGTTCTCCCTCAGTACATCAGATAGTGATCCCTCAATACCTCTGCATGTGCTCCCTCAATACCTCAGAAAGTGCTCCCTCAATAGCTCAGATACTGCTTCCTCATTACCTCAGAAAGTGCTACCTCAATACCGCTGATAGTTCTCCCTCAGATCCTCAGAAAGTGATCACTCAATACCTCAGAAAGTTCTCCCTCAATAGCTCAGAAAGTTCTCCCTCAATGCCATAGTCAGTGCTCCCTCAATGCCTCAGAAAGTGCTCCCTCAATACTCAGAAAGTGCTGCCCCAATACCGCAGAAAGTTCTCTCTCAGTTCCTCAGAAAGTGCTCCCTCAATGCTTCTGAAGGTGCTCACTCAATACCTCTGAAAGTGCTCCCTCAATACCTCAGATATTGTTCCCTCAATACATCATAAAGTTCTCCCTCAATATCTCAGAAAGTTCTCCCTCAGTACCTCAGAAAGTGCTCCCTCAATACCTCAGAAAGAGCTCCCTCAGTACCTCAGACAGTGCTACCTCAATACCTCAGATAGTTCTCCCTCAGTACCTCAGAAAGTGATCCCTCAGTATCGCAGAAAGTTCTCCCTCAATACCTCAGAAAGTGCTGCCTCAGTACCTGAGAAAGTGCTCCCTCAGTATCGCAGAACGTGCTCCGTCAATAGCTCAGATAGTTCCCCCTCAATACCTCAGAAAGTGCCCCTTCAGTACCTCAGAAAGTGCTTCCTCAATGCCTCTGAAAGTGCTCCCTCAATACCTCAGATCGTGCTCCCTCAATATCTCAGAAAGAGCTCCCTCAATACCTCAGACCGTGCTCCCTCAATACCTCAGATAGTGCTCCCTCAGTGCCTCAGGAAGTGCTCCCTCAATACCTTAGATAGTTCTCCCTCAATCCCTCAGAATGCTCTCCTCAATACTTCAGATATTTCTGCCTCAATATCTCAGATAGTCCTCCCTCAATAACTCAGATAGTGCTTCTTCAATACTTCAGACAGTGCTCCCTCAGTACCTCAGATTGTTCTCCCTCAGTACCTCATGGCAGTGCTCTCCAAGTACCTCTGAAATTGCTCCCTCAATACCTCAGAATGAGCTCCCTCAGTACCTCAGAAAGTGCTCCCTCAATACCTCAGATTGTGCTCCCTCAGTACCTCAGATAGTTCTCCCGCAGTACCTCAGATAGTGCTCCCTCAATACCTCTGCACGTTCTCCCTCAATACCTCTGCATGTGCTCCCTCAATACCTCAGAAAGTTCTCCCTCAATAGCTCAGATAGTTCTCCCTCAATGCCGCAGAAAGTGCTACCTCAAAACCTCAGAAAGTGCTCCCCCAATACCTCAGAAAGTTCTCTCTCAGTACCTCAGAAAGTGTTCCCTCAATGCTTCTGAAGGTGCTCACTCAATACCTCAGAAAGTGCTCCCTCAATACATCAGATATTTTTCCCCTAATACCTCAGAAAGTTCTCCCTCAATATCTCAGATAGTTCTCCCTCACTACCTCAGAAAGTGCTCCCTCAATATCTCAGATCGTGCTCCCTCAATACCTCCGATAGTGCTCCCTCAGTGCCTCAGCAAGTGCTCCCTCAATACCTCAGATCGTTCTCCCTCAATCCCTCAGAATGCTGTCCTCAATACTTCAGTTAGTTCTGCCTCAATATCTCAGACAGTCCTCCCTCAATAACTCAGATAGTGCTTCCTCAATACTTCAGATAGTGCTCCCTCAGTACCTCAGATTGTTCTCCCTCAGTACCTCATGGCAGTACTCTCCAAATACCTCTGAAGTTGCTCCCTCAATACCTCAGAATGAGCTCCCTCAATACCTCAGAAAGTGCTCCCTCAATACCTCAGATAGTGCTCCCTCAGTACCTCAGATAGTTCTCCCTCAGTACATCAGATAGTGATCCCTCAATACCTCTGCATGTGCTCCCTCAATACCCCAGAAAGTGCTCCCTCAATAGCTCAGATACTGCTTCCTCATTACCTCAGAAAGTGCTACCTCAATACCGCTGATAGTTCTCCCTCAGATCCTCAGAAAGTGATCACTCAATACCTCAGAAAGTTCTCCCTCAATAGCTCAGAAAGTTCTCCCTCAATGCCTTAGTCAGTGCTCCCTCAATGCCTCAGAAAGTGCTCCCTCAATACTCAGAAAGTGCTGCCCCAATACCGCAGAAAGTTCTCTCTCAGTACCTCAGAAAGTGCTCCCTCAATGCTTCTGAAGGTGCTCACTCAATACCTTTGAAAGTGCTCCCTCAATACCTCAGATATTGTTCCCTCAATACATCATAAAGTTCTCCCTCAATATCTCAGAAAGTTCTCCCTCAGTACCTCAGAAAGTGCTCCCTCAATACCTCAGAAAGAGCTCCCTCAGTACCTCAGAAAGTGCTACCTCAATACCTCAGATAGTTCTCCCTCAGTACCTCAGAAAGTGATCCCTCAGTATCGCAGAAAGTTCTCCCTCAATACCTCAGAAAGTGCTGCCTCAGTACCTGAGAAAGTGCTCCCTCAGTATCGCAGAACGTGCTCCGTCAATAGCTCAGATAGTTCCCCCTCAATACCTCAGAAAGTGCCCCTTCAGTACCTCAGAAAGTGCTTCCTCAATGCCTCTGAAAGTGCTCCCTCAATACCTCAGATCGTGCTCCCTCAATATCTCAGAAAGAGCTCCCTCAATACCTCAGACCGTGCTCCCTCAATACCTCAGATAGTGCTCCCTCAGTGCCTCAGGAAGTGCTCCCTCAATACCTTAGATAGTTCTCCCTCAATCCCTCAGAATGCTCTCCTCAATACTTCAGATATTTCTGCCTCAATATCTCAGATAGTCCTCCCTCAATAACTCAGATAGTGCTTCTTCAATACTTCAGACAGTGCTCCCTCAGTACCTCAGATTGTTCTCCCTCAGTACCTCATGGCAGTGCTCTCCAAGTACCTCTGAAATTGCTCCCTCAATACCTCAGAATGAGCTCCCTCAGTACCTCAGAAAGTGCTCCCTCAATACCTCAGATTGTGCTCCCTCAGTACCTCAGATAGTTCTCCCGCAGTACCTCAGATAGTGCTCCCTCAATACCTCTGCACGTGCTCCCTCAATACCTCTGCATGTGCTCCCTCAATACCTCAGAAAGTTCTCCCTCAATAGCTCAGATAGTTCTCCCTCAATGCCGCAGAAAGTGCTACCTCAAAACCTCAGAAAGTTCTCTCTCAGTACCTCAGAAAGTGTTCCCTCAATGCTTCTGATGGTGCTCACTCAATACCTCTGAAAGTGCTCCCTCAATACATCAGATATTTTTCCCCTAATACCTCTGAAAGTTCTCCCTCAATATCTCAGATAGTTTTCCCTCAGTACCTCAGAAATTGCTCCATCAATACCTAAGAAATTGCTCACTCAATAGCTCAGATATCTCTCCCTCAATACCTCAGAGAGTGCTCCCTCAATACCTCAGAAAGTGCTCTCTCAGTTGCTCAGAAAGTGCTCCCTCAATACCTTAGAAATTGCTCCTTCATTACCTCAGAAAGTGCTCCCTCAATAGCTCAGATATCTCTCCTTCAATACCTCAGAGAGTGCTCCCTCAATACCTCAGATAGTGCTCCCTCAATACCTCAGAAAGTGCTCACTCAGTACCTCCGAATGTGCTTCCTCAGTACCTCAGAAAGCGCTTCCTCAATAGCTCAGATAGTTCTCCCTCAATACCTCTGACAGTGCTCCCTCAATACCTCAGAAAGTGCTCCCTCAATAGCACAGAAAGTGTTCCCTCAATGTCTCTGAAGGTGCTCCCTCAATACCTCTGACAGTGCTCCCTCAATACCTCAGAAAGTGCTCCCTCAATACCTCAGATTGTGCTCCCTCAGTACCTCAGATAGTTCTCCCGCAGTACCTCAGATAGTGCTCCCTCAATACCTCTGCACGTGCTCCCTCAATACCTCTGCATGTGCTCCCTCAATACCTCAGAAAGTTCTCCCTCAATAGCTCAGATAGTTCTCCCTCAATGCCGCAGAAAGTGCTACCTCAAAACCTCAGAAAGTGCTCCCCCAATACCTCAGAAAGTTCTCTCTCAGTACCTCAGAAAGTGTTCCCTCAATGCTTCTGAAGGTGCTCACTCAATACCTCTGAAAGTGCTCCCTCAATACATCAGATATTTTTCCCCTAATACCTCAGAAGGTTCTCCCTCAATATCTCAGATAGTTCTCCCTCACTACCTCAGAAAGTGCTCCCTCAATATCTCAGATCGTGCTCCCTCAATACCTCCGATAGTGCTCCCTCAGTGCCTCAGCAAGTGCTCCCTCAATACCTCAGATCGTTCTCCCTCAATCCCTCAGAATGCTGTCCTCAATACTTCGGTTAGTTCTGCCTCAATATCTCAGACAGTCCTCCCTCAATAACTCAGATAGTGCTTCCTCAATACTTCAGATAGTGCTCCCTCAGTACCTCAGATTGTTCTCCCTCAGTACCTCATTGCAGTACTCTCCAAATACCTCTGAAGTTGCTCCCTCAATACCTCAGAATGAGCTCCCTCAATACCTCAGAAAGTGCTCCCTCAATACCTCAGATAGTGCTCCCTCAGTACCTCAGATAGTTCTCCCTCAGTACATCAGATAGTGCTCCCTCAGTACCTCAGATTGTTCTCCCTCAGTACCTCATGGCAGTACTCTCCAAATACCTCTGACGTTGCTCCCCCAATACCTCAGAATGAGCTCCCTCAATACCTCAGAAAGTGCTCCCTCAATACCTCAGATAGTGCTCCCTCAGTACCTCAGATAGTTCTCCCTCAGTACATCAGATAGTGATCCCTCAATACCTCTGCATGTGCTCCCTCAATACCTCAGAAAGTGCTCCCTCAATAGCTCAGATACTGCTTCCTCATTACCTCAGAAAGTGCTACCTCAATACCGCTGATAGTTCTCCCTCAGATCCTCAGAAAGTGATCACTCAATACCTCAGAAAGTTCTCCCTCAATAGCTCAGAAGGTTCTCCCTCAATGCCATAGTCAGTGCTCCCTCAATGCCTCAGAAAGTGCTCCCTCAATACTCAGAAAGTGCTGCCCCAATACCGCAGAAAGTTCTCTCTCAGTTCCTCAGAAAGTGCTCCCTCAATGCTTCTGAAGGTGCTCACTCAATACCTCTGAAAGTGCTCCCTCAATACCTCAGATATTGTTCCCTCAATACATCATAAAGATCTCCCTCAATATCTCAGAAAGTTCTCCCTCAGTACCTCAGAAAGTGCTCCCTCAATACCTCAGAAAGAGCTCCCTCAGTACCTCAGAAAGTGCTACCTCAATACCTCAGATAGTTCTCCCTCAGTACCTCAGAAAGTGATCCCTCAGTATCGCAGAAAGTTCTCCCTCAATACCTCAGAAAGTGCTGCCTCAGTACCTGAGAAAGTGCTCCCTCAGTATCGCAGAACGTGCTCCGTCAATAGCTCAGATAGTTCCCCCTCAATACCTCAGAAAGTGCCCCTTCAGTACCTCAGAAAGTGCTTCCTCAATGCCTCTGAAAGTGCTCCCTCAATACCTCAGATCGTGCTCCCTCAATATCTCAGAAAGAGCTCCCTCAATACCTCAGACCGTGCTCCCTCAATACCTCAGATAGTGCTCCCTCAGTGCCTCAGGAAGTGCTCCCTCAATACCTTAGATAGTTCTCCCTCAATCCCTCAGAATGCTCTCCTCAATACTTCAGATATTTCTGCCTCAATATCTCAGATAGTCCTCCCTCAATAACTCAGATAGTGCTTCTTCAATACTTCAGACAGTGCTCCCTCAGTACCTCAGATTGTTCTCCCTCAGTACCTCATGGCAGTGCTCTCCAAGTACCTCTGAAATTGCTCCCTCAATACCTCAGAATGAGCTCCCTCAGTACCTCAGAAAGTGCTCCCTCAATACCTCAGATTGTGCTCCCTCAGTACCTCAGATAGTTCTCCCGCAGTACCTCAGATAGTGCTCCCTCAATACCTCTGCACGTGCTCCCTCAAAACCTCTGCATGTGCTCCCTCAATACCTCAGAAAGTTCTCCCTCAATAGCTCAGATAGTTCTCCCTCAATGCCGCAGAAAGTGCTACCTCAAAACCTCAGAAAGTGCTCCCCCAATACCTCAGAAAGTTCTCTCTCAGTACCTCAGAAAGTGTTCCCTCAATGCTTCTGAAGGTGCTCACTCAATACCTCAGAAAGTGCTCCCTCAATACATCAGATATTTTTCCCCTAATACCTCAGAAAGTTCTCCCTCAATATCTCAGATAGTTCTCCCTCACTACCTCAGAAAGTGCTCCCTCAATATCTCAGATCGTGCTCCCTCAATACCTCCGATAGTGCTCCCTCAGTGCCTCAGCAAGTGCTCCCTCAATACCTCAGATCGTTCTCCCTCAATCCCTCAGAATGCTGTCCTCAATACTTCAGTTAGTTCTGCCTCAATATCTCAGACAGTCCTCCCTCAATGACTCAGATAGTGCTTCCTCAATACTTCAGATAGTGCTCCCTCAGTACCTCAGATTGTTCTCCCTCAGTACCTCATGGCAGTACTCTCCAAATACCTCTGAAGTTGCTCCCTCAATACCTCAGAATGAGCTCCCTCAATACCTCAGAAAGTGCTCCCTCAATACCTCAGATAGTGCTCCCTCAGTACCTCAGATAGTTCTCCCTCAGTACATCAGATAGTGCTCCCTCAGTACCTCAGATTGTTCTCCCTCAGTACCTCATGGCAGTACTCTCCAAATACCTCTGAAGTTGCTCCCCCAATACCTCAGAATGAGCTCCCTCAATACCTCAGAAAGTGCTCCCTCAATACCTCAGATAGTGCTCCCTCAGTACCTCAGATATTTCTCCCTCAGTACATCAGATAGTGATCCCTCAATACCTCTGCATGTGCTCCCTCAATACCTCAGAAAGTGCTCCCTCAATAGCTCAGATACTGCTTCCTCATTACCTCAGAAAGTGCTACCTCAATACCGCTGATAGTTCTCCCTCAGATCCTCAGAAAGTGATCACTCAATACCTCAGAAAGTTCTCCCTCAATAGCTCAGAAAGTTCTCCCTCAATGCCATAGTCAGTGCTCCCTCAATGCCTCAGAAAGTGCTCCCTCAATACTCAGAAAGTGCTGCCCCAATACCGCAGAAAGTTCTCTCTCAGTACCTCAGAAAGTGCTCCCTGAATGCTTCTGAAGGTGCTCACTCAATACCTTTGAAAGTGCTCCCTCAATACCTCAGATATTGTTCCCTCAATACATCATAAAGTTCTCCCTCAATATCTCAGAAAGTTCTCCCTCAGTACCTCAGAAAGTGCTCCCTCAATACCTCAGAAAGAGCTCCCTCAGTACCTCAGAAAGTGCTACCTCAATACCTCAGATAGTTCTCCCTCAGTACCTCAGAAAGTGATCCCTCAGTATCGCAGAAAGTTCTCCCTCAATACCTCAGAAAGTGCTGCCTCAGTACCTGAGAAAGTGCTCCCTCAGTATCGCAGAACGTGCTCCGTCAATAGCTCAGATAGTTCCCCCTCAATACCTCAGAAAGTGCCCCTTCAGTACCTCAGAAAGTGCTTCCTCAATGCCTCTGAAAGTGCTCCCTCAATACCTCAGATCGTGCTCCCTCAATATCTCAGAAAGAGCTCCCTCAATACCTCAGACCGTGCTCCCTCAATACCTCAGATAGTGCTCCCTCAGTGCCTCAGGAAGTGCTCCCTCAATACCTTAGATAGTTCTCCCTCAATCCCTCAGAATGCTCTCCTCAATACTTCAGATATTTCTGCCTCAATATCTCAGATAGTCCTCCCTCAATAACTCAGATAGTGCTTCTTCAATACTTCAGACAGTGCTCCCTCAGTACCTCAGATTGTTCTCCCTCAGTACCTCATGGCAGTGCTCTCCAAGTACCTCTGAAATTGCTCCCTCAATACCTCAGAATGAGCTCCCTCAGTACCTCAGAAAGTGCTCCCTCAATACCTCAGATTGTGCTCCCTCAGTACCTCAGATAGTTCTCCCGCAGTACCTCAGATAGTGCTCCCTCAATACCTCTGCACGTGCTCCCTCAATACCTCTGCATGTGCTCCCTCAATACCTCAGAAAGTTCTCCCTCAATAGCTCAGATAGTTCTCCCTCAATGCCTCAGAAAGTGCTACCTCAAAACATCAGAAAGTTCTCTCTCAGTACCTCAGAAAGTGTTCCCTCAATGCTTCTGATGGTGCTCACTCAATACCTCTGAAAGTGCTCCCTCAATACATCAGATATTTTCCCCCTAATACCTCAGAAAGTTCTCCCTCAATATCTCAGATAGTTTTCCCTCAGTACCTCAGAAATTGCTCCATCAATACCTAAGAAATTGCTCACTCAATAGCTCAGATATCTCTCCCTCAATACCTCAGAGAGTGCTCCCTCAATACCTCAGAAAGTGCTCTCTCAGTTGCTCAGAAAGTGCTCCCTCAATACCTTAGAAATTGCTCCTTCATTACCTCAGAAAGTGCTCCCTCAATAGCTCAGATAGTTCTCCCTCAATACCTCAGATAGTGCTCCCTCAATACCTCAGAAAGTGCTCACTCAGTACCTCCGAATGTGCTTCCTCAGTACCTCAGAAAGTGCTCCCTCAATACCACAGAAAGTGCTCCCTCAATGCCTCTGAACGTGCTCCCTCAATACCTCAGAACGTGCTCCCTCAATACCTCAGAAAGTGCA